>NC_141678.1:30756285-31432118 GCF_028749965.1 Puma concolor
TATGTCAAATGATTGTTAAATAAATATAATAGGATATTTTACTAAGATTGAATAAAATCTCTGTATGTTTGCCTTTAATCAAGTACAAAATCTTACAGAGAAGATGATGAATGCAGTAGCAGTACATGTGGATACTGGAGAAAGAAATGGTCTTGGAAGAGATCAAGAACATAGCAGAAATTCTGCAGAACTTCAAAAAGGCAGGACTCTCATTACAACATAGCATACATTTTAGTATTTACTCTTTTTTTAAACCATTTTTTTAGGCTGACTCTTTCACATCATTTAGTTCCTTTTTGCTACAAAGCCAGAGGCTCTTTTTTCTCATTTTTCCCCTGCTCCTCTCCTCTGCCTTCCTTCATCCACCAAGGAGGATGGCCCCACAGCAGCTCAATTATGGAATTACTAGACGCCCACATCCATATACTTTTGCCCATATCTACATCAAACAATGATCCCTGAATGATTCCTGGGCATCCCCACCAGTGTACTCACAGTTTCTGTGTATCTACCAATGTCCCTTGCTAGCTTGATTGGAAGAACCTGCAAGGGATAGCAGAGAGGATGCGGCCCCATCTTTCCCTAAGACAAGCTCACCTGTTTGTGTCTGAGGTCAAAATATTACTTTATTTTTTTCCCAATAGAATTGCATATTACAATTTTAGCACATATATTGCTGTTGGTATATACAATTTACTTGGTGGGGAGAATGTCAAGTGAGAGTCTATTACCAACTGATATGGGATTGCGAAGATATTTTTTAAAATAACAGTATCAATTACAATCTGCAGGGCAGTGAGATTTTTTTCATCTGTAGCAATTTTTATTTCTTAGAAATAATTTTTTTGTTCTTCTTCCATGAAGAGTGCTGGTGTTATTTTGATAGGTATTGCATTGAATATGTAGATTGCTTTGGGTAGTATTGACATTTTAACAATATTTGTTCTTCCTATCCAGGAGCATGGAATATTTTTCCATTTTTTTGTGTCTTCTTCAATTTCTTTCATAAGCTTTCTATAGTTTTCAGGGTATAGATTTTTCACCTCTCTGGTTAGATATATTCCTAGGTATTTTATGGGTTTTGGTGCAATTGTAAATGGGATCAATTCCTTGATTACTCTTTCTGTTGCTTCATTGTTGGTGGATAGGAATGCAATCAATTTCTATGCATTCATTTTATATCCTGCCACTTTGCTAAATTCATGAATCAGTTCTAGCAGTTTTTTGGTAGAATCTTTTGGGTTTTCCTTATAGAGTATCATGTCATCTGCGAAGAATGAAAATTTGACCTTCTGGCCGATTTGGATGCCTTTTATTTCTTTGTGTTGTCTGATTGCTGAGGCTAAGGCTTCCAACACTATGTTAAACAACAGTGGTGAGAGTGGACATCCCTGTCTTGTTCCTGACCTTAGGGGGAAATCTATCAGTTTTTTCCCCTTGAGGATGATATTAGCGTTGAGTCTTTTGTATCTGTTTTTTATGATCTTGAGGTATGATCCTTCAATCCCTACTTTCTCAAGGGTTTTTATCGATAAAGATGCTGTATTTTGTCAAATGCTTTCTCTGCATCTATTGAGAGGATGGTGTGGTTCTTGTCCTTTCTTTTATTGATGTGATGAATCACCTTGATTGTTTTGTGGATATTGAACCAGCCCTCCATCCCAGGTACAAATCTCACTTGGTCATGGTGAGTAATTTTTTTAATGCAATGTTGGATCCAGTTGGCTAATATCTTGTTGAGGATTTTTGCATCCATGTTAATCAGGGAAATTGGTCTATAGTTCTCCTTTTTAGTGGGGTCTTTGTCTGGTTTTGGAATCAAGGTAATGCTGGCTTCGTAGAGAGAGTTTGAAAGTTTTCCTCCCATTTCTATTTTTTGGACAGCCTCAAGAGAATAGCTGTTAACTCTGCCTTAAATGTTTTGTAGAATTCCCCTGGAAAGCCATTTGGCCCTGGACTCTTGTTTTGTTGTTGTTAGCAATCAGAATTGTCTGATTGCTAATTTTATTTATTTACTGGTTATGGGTCTGTTCAAATTTTCTATTTCTATTCTTCTTGCTTCAGTTTTGGTAGTGTATATGTTTCTAGGAATTTGTCCATTTCTTCCAGATTGCCTATTTTATTGGTGTATAATTGCTCATAATATTCTCTTATTCTTGTTTTTATTTTTGCTGTGTTGGTTGTGATCTCTCCTTTTTTATTCTTGATTTTATTTATTTGGGTCCTTTCCTTTTTCTTTTTGATCAACCTGGATGGTGGTTTATCAATTTTGTTAATTATTTCAAAGAACCAGGTTCTGGTTTCATTGATCTGTTCTACTGTTTTTTTTTTGGGGGGGGGGGTTTGGTTTTGTTTTTTTTTGTTTTTTGGGTTTTTTTGGTTTTAATAGCATTGATTTTTGCTCTAATCTTTATTATTTTTTTTTCTTCTTCTGGTTTGGGGTTTTATTTGCTGATCTTTTTCCAGATCTTTAAGGTGTAAGGTTAGGTTGTGTATCTGAGATCTTTCTTCCTTCTTAAGGAAGGCCTGGATTGCTATATACTTTCCTCTTATGACTGCCTTTGCTGCGTCCCAGAGGTTTTGGGTTGTAGTGTTATCATTTTCATTGGCTTCCATGTACTTTTGAATTTTCTCTTTAACTGCTTGGTTGGCCCATTCATTCTTTAGTAGGATGTTCTTTAGTCTCCAAGTATTTGTTACTTTTCAAATTTTTTCTTGTGGTTGGTTTCGAGTTTCATAGCATTGTGGTCTGAAATACGTACTCTCTATCTTTTTGTACATTTTGAGGGCTGATTTGTGTCCCAGTATGTGGTGTATTCTGGGGAATGTTCCATGTGCACTGGAGAAGAATGTGTATTCTGCTGCTCTAGGATGAAATGTTCTGAATATATCTGTTAAGTCCATCTGGTCCAGTGTGTCATTCAAAGCCATTGTTTCCTTGTTGATTTTCTGTTTAGATGATCTGTCCATTGTTGTAAGTGGGGTGTCGAAGTCCCCTACTGTTATGGTATTATTATCAATGAGTTTCTTTATGTTTGTGATTAATTGATTTATATATTTGGGTGCTTACACATTTGGAGCATAAATGTTTACAATTAAGTTTTCTTGGTGGATAGGCCCCTTGATTATGATATAATGCCCTTCTGCATCTCCTGATACAGTCTTTATTTTAAAGTCTAGATTGTCTAAGTATGGCTACTCTGGCTTTCTTTTGTTGGTCTTTTGTTTGTTGGTTCTCCATCCCCTTGTTTTCAATCTGAAGGTGTCTTTAGGTCTAAAGTGGGTCTCTTGTAAACAGCATATAGATGGATCTTGTTTTCTTATCCATTCTGTGACCCTATGTCTTTTGATTGGAGCA
Organism: Puma concolor; assembly: GCF_028749965.1. NCBI lineage: Eukaryota > Metazoa > Chordata > Mammalia > Carnivora > Felidae > Puma > Puma concolor. The sequence continues at coordinate 30,759,644 of NC_141678.1, forward strand.
TTGAGTCCATTGACATTTAGAGTGAGTACTGAAAGATATGAATTTATTGTCATTATGATGTTTGTAGAGTTGGAGTTTCTGGTGGTGTTCTCTGGTCCTTTCCAATCTGTGTTGATTTTGATACACACACACACACACACACACACACACACACATATATATTATTTATTTATTTATTTATTTATTTATTTTTTCATCTTTTCTCCCCTCAGAAAGTCCCCCATAAAATTTCTTGCAGGGCTGGTTTAGTGGTGGTCACAAACTCCTTTAATTTTTGTTTGTCTGGGAAACTTTTAATATCTCCCTATATTTTGAATGACAGCCTTGCTGGATAAAGAATCTTGGCTGCATATTTTTCTGATCCAGCACATTGAATATATCCTGCCACTCTTTTCTGGCTTGCCAAGTTTCTGTGGATGAGTCTGCTGCAAACCTGATCTGTCTTCCCTTGTAGGTTAAGGACTTTTTTCCCTTTCTGTTTTCATGATTCTTTCTTTGCCTGAATATTTTGTGAATTTGACTATGATATGACTTGCTGATGGTAGATTATTGTTGAATCTACTGGGAGTCCTTTGTGCTTCCTGGATTTTGATGTCTGTGTTTTACCCCTAGTTAGGAAAGTTTTCCACTATGATTTGCTCATATAACCCTTATACCTCTTTTTCTCTCTCTTCATCTTGTGGGAACCCTATGATTCTGATGTTGTTCCTTTTTAATGAGTCATTGATTTCTTTTTTTTCAATATATGAAGTTTATTTCAAATTGGTTTCCATACAACACCCAGTGCTCATCCCAAAAGGTGCCCTCCTCAATACCCATCACCCACCCTCCCCTCCCTCCCACCCCCCATCAACCCTCAGTTTGTTCTCAGTTTTTAAGAGTCTCTTAAGTTTTGGCTCTCCAAGGGATACAGGAGTACTGATGCATAGGGGCACTTGTACCCCAATGTTTATAGCAGTACTCTCAACAATAGCCAAATTATGGAAAGAGCCTAAATGTCCATCAACTGATGAATGGATAAAGAAATTGTGGTTTATATACACAATGGAGTACTACGTGGCAATGAGAAAGAATGAAATATTGCCCTTTGAAGCAACATGGATGGAACTGGAGAGTGTGATGCCAACTGAAATAAGCCATACAGAGAAAGACAGATACCATATGATTTCACTCTTATGTGGATCCTGAGAAGCTTAACAGAAACCCATGGGGGAGGGGAAGGAAAAAAAAAAAGAGGTTAGAGTGATTTCTTTAATTCTTAAATCATGCTCTTTTGCCTTAGTCTCCGTCCTTTTTTCTGCTTCATTATTCTCGTTCGTCCTCTATATCGCTGATTCACTGTTCTGCTTCATGCATACTTGACGCCAGGGCATCCATTCAAGGTTGCAGTTCAGTTATAACATTTTTTTATTTCATCCTGACTAGTTTTTACTTCTTTTATCTCTGCAGAGAGGGATTCTAATCTATTTTCAGCCCCAGCTAGTATTCTTTTATTGTGATTCTAGATTCTGGTTCTGACATCTTGCTTGTATCTGTGTTGATTAAGTCCCTGGCTGTCATTTCTTGCTTTTCTTTCTTTTGGGGTGAATTCCTTTGTTTTGTCATTTTGAAGGGAGAAAAGGAATTGATAAGGTAAAAAAATTAAAATTAAAAAACAACACACACACATAAAAATCCAATAAATGATGCTAGATTCTAAGTGTGTTTTGGTCTGGTTATTGAAAGAAGCTTAATAGAGTAGAGAAAAGGGGGGGAGGAAAATATTTGAAAATTTGAGAAAATGAATACAATGAAATAGAATAAAATGAAATGATAGAAGTAAAATACAATTTGAAAACTTTACAAAAAAGTAAAAAATATAGTAGAAAAAATAAAGAAGAATATCTTTATTAAAAATTGAAAATAGAAATAATTTTTTCTTTCTTTATTCAAGAAAAAAGAAAAGAAACAAAAAAGAAAATTGAATAGATGGACCAGTGAACAGACTGAAATACGATTAAAATTACATCGGTTTCCTCTAGAAGTCAAAGTATGAAGCACGTTATGGTCCATAAACTAAGCATGTGGAGAGATTTGTGGTGTTCCTGAAGAGGGACGTTGGCCCAGTTGGGCAGGGCTTAGTGTAATGGCTCCATTCTCCACTAGATGGCGTTGCTTAGCTTACTGGGGTGGATGGTTGTGGCTTTTGTAGTGTGTATGTGCATGTGCTGGAGGGGTGAAAATGGCATCACCCTCTACCTGCCCTTTGTCTCCCACTTCTGCCCACTTCCCACCTTTACACTGTCTGTGACCAAGCTGTCAGGTTGCCAGAAGGCACCCCCCTCCTGAGTTTTGTCTCAAATGCGACTGTGTTTCCCGATCCCTCACTTCTGAGGGACTGCGGCTTTGACCAGCTCAGATCCTTTGGGGCAGGGTCTCACCCAGTGATGGCTGGGTGCCGGCCATGCCCAGGAATGTTCATGGGACTGTGTTGCTGCCAATGCCCAGAGACTGAAGCTGGGCACCATCCCACCCCCAGAAAAAGTTCATGTGATCATGTAGCAGCAGCGTTTCAGGGATTACGGAAAATCACAACACACATCTGGCACCAGGCTTCACCTTTAATGACCTTCATCCAGCACCAGTGAATGTGGTTGTTCTCTGGGGTCTGCTGGTACTGGGTGGCCACAAAGCCTCTACCAAATGTCCTTCCAGCAGTGGAACTGCTTCTCCGCATGTGGCCTGAGAACCTCCTGGATCCGACTCTGCTCCTGGGGATTTGCCCTTCCCACCAGAGCACTGCCAGGTATTGAACTATGGAGTTTCAGACTCTGGCTCCCCCTGTTTATAGAGTCTTAATGGGATTTAAACCCTCTCCTTTCTCCTTTCTCCCTTTTTAGTTCAGTCCCTGTGGCTATTTCCACTTTTCCACTCTCTGTCCAGCTGCTTTTCTCTGTCCAACCTCTCCCCCCATCTCCACCCTCTCTCCACAAGTATAAACAACTCCCTGCTCTCCGTGGCTTCTCTCTCCCCAAGTTAACCTCTCCACACCACATACCTGCTGAGTTATGTGGTTCAGTTTATGCAGATTGTTGTGTTAATCCTCAAATCAGTTTTCTAGGTGTGCAGGATAGTTTAGTGTTGATCTGGCTATATTTCATGGACGTGAGATTCAAAAAAAACTTCCATGCTGTTCCACCATCCTGGCTCCACCTAACTTATGTAGTCTGATTCTAAGTCATATGTAACTTGGCAGAGACCAGAAATGTATATTTTCTAATATTCATAGGTGACTCAAAGTTCAGCCAACCAGGGAGAAGTGGTATTGCTATAGGCAATGCAGAGGGCTTAGGAAAGGAAGGGGTACAGGCAGGTGGAAGACTCACACTTGGAAATAGAAGAGAAACTCATTCTTGATAAGTGAAAGTAAAAGAGCACAATATGTGAACTAATTTTAGAAAAAAAATTACCCCAATCATGTATATGTGTATATATACATATATAAGGATAATTCATAGAAAGAAGTAGGAAGATGCAAACCAAACTGTTGACAGTTTTACCTCTGAGAATGGGACCAAATGTGAAGGTCAAGATTGAATGCGGGAAGGTAGTTGAAATACCATTCAGATGCAAGGGAGAAAATGCAAAAGACTGCAGCTTAAATAACAGAAAAGTTTATTTTTCTCTCATGTAACATTTTAGATAGGCAGTCCAGATATGTTGTTATGAACTCAGTGGCATGGGATATCAGATTCCTTTAATCTTGTTGCTCCATCATACATACTCTCTACTCTGAATTTCACCTCATGGTCCCAGATGGCATCTTCCACTCCAGCCATTATAGCTACATTCTAGACAACAGGAAGAAAAATGGAGTGAAAGACAATCCCTTCTCATTCTGATAACTTCCTAGGGATTGCATACATCACTTCCACTTAAACTTCCTGGTCAGAATTTAGTCACCTGGTCACTCCCAGTTGTCAGGGAAGCTGAAAATAAAGCCTATATCTTGGGTGGATACATGCCTAACAAAAATTTGGGAGTCCAATTACCTCTGTAAGTGGGAGAAACACATTTGACAATGTGACAATATGTATTCATGTACTACTTACATAATTAAAAAAATAGATAAACATGAAAATTGGGATCCAGAGTTGAAGGAATTCAAGCCTGGACTTTATTTTCTCATTGATAAGGTAAGGTTGATAATGAGAGAGTGTGTGTAAGATGAGGAACTTGGATAGCAGGAGAAATGTATGGAGCAGCTTTATAGGATCAGTGCAGAATTCTTCTCAGATGATGCTGTCTTGGAATGTTAGTGCTCTGTGGGATGAATCAAATATTCATCTGCTAAAATTAAAAAAAAATGGTGGCCTCTTATTAATATGTGGAAAAAAACCCACCTGTTAATCACAACTTTTGGGACTCCAAGGTTTCTCCAATAAGTAAAACCTTTGGTGCCTGCTACTACTTTCTCACTGGCACATGTGAGAAGGTAATAAATAGAAGAAGCAAAATACATAACTACCTTGAAATAATCAACTATATTTAGTTCTCTTCCTTTTTTTCATGAAACATGTTACTGTGGATGCCAAATTAGATTGCATTTGTTATAACAATTGTCATTGTCCCCATGATATATGATAAAATTAAACATTTCCTAATATTAAGCAATCTGAAGGTATGTGGAGATTATCATGGTCCTGGAGTCAGTCCACTGGGGGAACATAAAGATTTCCAAAAAACATTTGAGCTGCCCATCTAAAGAACCTAGAAAACACAGATTTGTAGACAATTTAATAAGGAGTTGGCAATTCCCAGTGAAGCTTAGTGCATCTCAGGAAAGGAATGAGGCATAAGTCACAAATGAAAAAGACAAACACCTGTTGTTGACGCTGAATTTGAGGTTATTGGCTTATTGCAGTTCAGTCCAGCAGGGCTATCTCTCCCCCTTTCCGTGGTTTTAGTGTATAAATGGACTGGTAAGACAAATGTAGCAGAAGGCAAATAAAGGTGGGGTGGATTATATAATGCTTATGAAACTGCAGTTAAAATTGATCATGAGTTTTGTGAAACCGAATAAAACCTCATTTAAAATGGTGCTAGGAGACCAGAAGGGGGAGCCCTCACACCATACTACTCCTTGCAGCTCTTTGCAGAATTCATAGAGATGCACCTTGCACTGTCACAGGAAGAAGCCTATACTTCACTACCCCTGCATAGGGAAAAAAGGATTTTCTCTTTGGAGCCCCTGGGTGGCTCAGTCGGTTGAGCATCTGACTTTGGCTCAGTCATGATCTCACAGTTGGTGGGTTCAAGCCCCACATCAGGCTGTATGCTGAGAGCTCAGTGCCTGGAGCCTGCTTTGGATTGTGTCTCCCTCCCTCTCTGCCTCTCCTCCACTTGTGCTCTGTCTTTGTCTCTGTCTCTGTCTCTCTCTCAAAAATAAATAAACATTTAAAAATTAAAAAAAAAAAAAAAGGACGTTCTCTTTGCCTGGCAAGAACTTAGCTAATGAGAGACTCAGAACTGGGCCAATGAAAAGCCACTACACTTCAAATTCCCAGTTTACTCCAGTAGACTTTTTGTTTAAAACAGCCCCTTCAAAGTCCCCCTTTCCCTGTAGAAAAGAGTGTTCCTTTACTTTGTTCTCCAGACTTTCCTATGGTTTTGTCATAACTTGCTTGTCTCAAATTGCAATTTTCTTGCTGAATAAATCCATTTTGTTGATAAAATAACTATCAGTTTTATTTTAAGGTTAATGGTTTCATCTTGGGGGGAAAAAAGCATGAGAAATTAGGAGGGATTGAGTAGACTCCAAAATATGGAAAGTATAAGAAACCATAGGTCACATGAGGGCACATTCAGAGGGAATGAATTAGCAAGGTGGTATTAGGTGCAAGGTAGGAAATGTGGGGGTGGGGTGAGGGTAAGGCTATATGGTATTTAAATAGAAGATCAAGAAGTTCCCATTCCATTGTGGTGCTGTCCTTGCCCCAGGGAGTTTCTGGGTGAGATATAAGGATATGGGAGTAATGGAAAATTAGTATCACTGTATCACCAACCTCATGACTAAAACCTCAGTTCAGAGAACTGTGATGATCAGACTAAAGCTCATAGTTTAAATCCAAGCTTTAAAGGAATCCCCACCTCACACCCACCATACACAAACACACCTCTATCCAATCATTAGGTGAAAAGCCGAGAACACACAAATGCAGAATGCAGAAGCCACAAAATGCGAGCCTCTGTGTGTAGCTGGAGGAAGGGAACAAAAGAAGAGAGCCTCAGAAAGATGCAGGTGCACCCTTAAACTCTTGCCATAAGCATCTCAAAATCAGTGCCCTAGCATGAGACCAATCAAGTTAGTACGCTGTCTTCTTGCAGATGAAGGATAAAAAATAAGAGAGAGGAGAAAGGAGTTCAAGGACATGCCTTCTGTTACAAGCTTATATCCTCTCTTGAATTCTGTCAACCAAGCAAGCTTCTCAGTCAAGTCTGTGCTCACTGTCTCCACTGTGCTCCACTCCTGCTGTCTTCAGGGAAGGTACTGATGATCAGGAAAGTCCTGGTCCTACCTGTGAACTGCTGCTTTTGTCACCCATAGCACCATTCCCAATGAGCTAGCCAGGATCACATAGGTGGACTGCAGGAGCTTCAGAAATGGGTCAAGGGAAGCCATTATTTAAGATAATTCTATCACCACTTGCCCTGTTCTGCTTCTCCTTTGAAATTATTCCCAATACATTTACTTACTCCCCAGAGAGAACCCCTCCCATTATTCAGTTTTCACAAAGTAATTAAATATAGCTAGTAAAATCCCAATAATGAAAATTTTCATAATGTTGCCATATGCAAAATTAATTAATTAATTAATTAAAGAGAGATTGCTAATTAAAAATCTAAGAAAATGAGAGATTAACATCCAGAATATCTCAAAGTAAAATAAAATTTAAAAAATGTTAATGATGATGATGATGATGATGATTTTATATTTATCCCATTTTGTACTCATCCCATTTGAACTCTTGTTTTGAGTATCCTCCAGCAGGATCAGCCTAAATTCTTTCAAAGAAACTGCGACTTGAATTCTAAAATTGAATTAAACCAGCCCCAACGATATTTTGTTTTCTACCTCAGCCAACTCAAAGGGGACATCAGCTTCACTGTCACAAAATTTAAGAGGTGCAAGAAATTCCCTAATACCACAGTTTATAATATACCTCCTACTCCCCATTCCCCAATTTTTGTTTCCATGGCTATTTTTTAATCCATTTCTCACAAGGTAACCATTGTCAACAATCAGTCATCATAAGAATTAATGGAGGGAGGGAGTAAATGGGAAAGGACAAAAGAGTACTTTTACTGTAATTTTTTAAATTGTTTTGTGCTCACTGTATCAGAATACCAGATGCCCAAGACCCATTACCCTGCACTTAACTTCAGTGGAAAGCATCTCCCATCAAAAGGCTGCACTGTTCTTGAGGATGACATCTGAAACTTTGCAGTTTTCCTTTAAAATTTAGATATGTGCTCTGCTGGCCCTCCTGTCACCCTGTTCTACCTTTGGTGCCTGCGCATCATGTGTACTGTATCCTTGTCTTTTATACTTCCTCTGAGCCCCACATCACCATCACCATCTGCTGACTGTGGAACTGTGTTTAGATCACAGCTGCCCACCTCAGTGTTGACCGCATTAAAAGACATGTCTCTGAGTAAGCCCTCCTTCTGGGGCTCCTTTCTTGATTTCTCCAAGATACCAAACATCTCAGCCCCAAGCCCCAGCAGCTGCTCTGGATTTTTGCAGCTCCACTTTCCCACCTCCACCCCAATTCATAGGAGTCTTAGGAGAAGCATAGCTGTCAGCAGATATATTTTCCTAAATCCATACCCTTAGGATACAGGGAGGATCCCTGTTTTGTGGTCAGTTGTGTATTTCATGAAACCCTTGCCATCCCCACAATTTTTAATTTTCCATGTCTTGAGTAACTTTCTGAATAACAAGAAGCAAGTCTTATTTGTGCCACTTCTTGTTCTATAGCAGAAGGTCCTGAGCTTACTACAGTGATTCTCAGCGTTGACCACACTGATCACTGAACAGTTGTTTAAAAAAAATAGTGATGCTCCAAGCATAGCCCAGATACGCTGAATCAGAATCGCTAGAGAATGGGGTTTAGTCAGAAATATTTTTTAGAAGTCTTCCCTCCACTGGACAGAGAAGAACAAATCAGTGAAGTTTTTTTAACCAAACAATTTCTGACAGCCCTCACCTTTATGAGTAGTGTCATTTCACCAATAATTCCATCCTGTAGTGGTCACTCTTGACTGTTCAATGATTTACTTGCTATGGGAATCCCTGTTTGTTCAAGGAGATAACACTTTTCAGGGAAAAACTCAATTTCCAGCTCAGGGATGGAATCTAATTTATCAGAGTCAATAGAGGTCAGGTTGTCCAATTCTGATCAATGGGATGTGGCAGTCTGCTGGGGGCTTCTGAAAAAGTGTCTGTGTTCCTAAGAAGTAGACTTTGGAACAACAACCCCTCATCTTTCTCTGGACATTGTCATCACTGGCAGAAGTGTTGGGAATGAGCAGCAGTCTGTGGCCCTGTGGACATGCACCCAAAGAAGGTAAGCACTCTAGAGGAGGGCTTGGAAGACCTGCATTCAGGGTGGATTGTGGGTCTGATGAATTAACCAATTCTGAAACTATCATATCTCTAGACTATTCAAAGAAGCGTAAGGAAACTTTGGAAAGCAAGAACAAAGAAAACAGAAAGATGAATCATTCAATAGATTGTTCATGCCAGAAGATGTTAAGAATCAGCGCTAAATCTTCTAAGCTATTTTCACTTATTCCTTTATCCTTCCTCATTCCCATCTTCAGAAACCATTGCCAAAAGTATGTGCGACAGTATCAAGAGTATAAAAGCTGTCTTGCCCAATCAGGAGGTTGAAACCTCCAAACAGGGCTGATGCAGTTCTGGCTGCCTTTTTATTGTAGCAGAACTACGTTTTGCCTAAGAAGGGAAATTGTAATCTGAAAATTCAAATCCAGTACTACATTCTCTCTGTTTGGAATTAACACATTTCCTCCACTTTTCAGAATTCCCAATATGCCTAAAGCAACTTTACTAAGCTTCTTGCTCTTTGTGGCATCCAAATATGTACCAAATAAGGTTTCCAGTCAAATCCCCATTTGCTACTAGGGAGATGGGTTAAAAAACAAGCCATTAAATAGATGCTGCACTATTTTAGTTGAATTCATTTTCAGTGCTTTTTTAAATAAAAATGATGATTTCCATTTTATATATTTTTACATCAATAGATTTGTAAAGATATAAGGCAAAGTTTTTGTCTTCTGTGACCATAAACTTATACCAGACATCTTCACATATGTGTAATTGGCTTTGGAGACATTTTGAACTGTAAAAGTATTTCCAAAAATGTATGATTACACTCCTGTATTAGAACTAGCATTTCTCTGATAGTAAAGTATGACAGTTACACAGTCAGTAAATGTTAGAAAACGCCTGATTGTGGCCATTCTTTTCAGCCATTCATCTCAACAAAGCAGGATTAAGGAACTGGGAATCTCAGCATGTCACTCTGAAACACAAACATAATCAAGAAGGGACATATTTCATCATTACTTAATGCTTCACATCCCAGTTGTCAAATAAGTCCTCATTAGGGAAATTATTAGCATATATGATGGATTTATTAATATAAAACTATGAAACCACATTAGAAATAAGTTTATTGCTAAACATTTAGAGAAGAAAATGTCTCCAATAATTACGGAAAACATCTGCACAATAACATTCTTTGAAAAAACATTTGAGAAAACTCTGTTTTATGTTTATCCCCTTAGGTTTTGATCTTTTCTGTCTTGCTTTTGCTATATATTCTGTAGCTCAAGCGTTTGTGTGACTGGTGTTGGCATTTGTCAAAATGCTTTTATCCTATCTAGGGAAAGTTAAGCAGCTAATGTTTTGTTTCTTCTCACATAGAATAGTGATAGATTTGTTTGCCTTCATTTATTTGTGGTAATAAAATTATTTAATCATCCAAAAGTGTTATTTTAAAATAGATACCATTGGGAGTTTGATATAATAGTTTACATTACAAAGTAAAATTTAGGCATATAGTAAGTTCTCCAGGAAATCAGCTACCAAGTGTGTGTTTGATACACAGTAGATACTCAGTAAATGTTTGTCTCTTTTTTGTGTTTGTGTCTTTTAGGACTTAATCTAAAAGATTTAGATTCTGAGGATCATAAATATTATATTCTGAAGAACACAGAGCTTGTCAATACACAGAGAAAGACAAATACCATGTGATTTCACCTCTATGTGGAATCTAAAATCTAAATGAACAAAGAGACAAACAAAACAAAAAAATACAAACTCAAATACAGAAGAAAAAAAAAAGAAACTGGTGGTTGACAGAGGGAAGGTGGAGGGGGATGGGTGAAACAGATAAAGGGGAATAAGAGATACAATCATCCAGTTATAAAATAAGTCACAGAGATGAAAAGGATAGTATTGGGAATATAGTCAATAATATTTACAATAACATTGCATGGTGACAGATGGTGACTACACTTATCATGGTGAGCACTGAACAGTATGGAATTGTTGAATCATTCTGTTGTACACTTGAAACTAATATAACATTGGATGTTAATTATACTTCAATAAAGGTTACTGTCAATACAAAAAGGTTTTATAGAAATAATATTCATAAATACCTATTACATTAGTATGCGTATTAGATAGTATGTGATTCATACAATACATGCCACTAAATGATATGATGCTACTATTATCCTAAACTATTTTCTCTAGCACTTAAATCAATTATGACAATATCCCAGGCTTTTGCACCAAAATTAAAACCTCATGTTATTTACTGTCACCAGAGCTCTTGACAAATGGCTGAAATTTTTGTTTTATTCATTCATTTAATTTATCCAATTAAAACTGAATCTACTTCTTTTGTGCCATGAAACTTTTTAGTCCATCTTTTTCTTTCATAAAAAGCCACAATAGTACAAAGTTTCTTTTGCAATTGACTCAGTGGTTATATTACTAGTGAATAATGAGAAACAAAGCATGTCAACAACAACAAAGGGATTGGTTAATAAATGCTAAAATATAGCATGCATTAGAATGGTGTTGCAGAAGAATAGGTTCTCAATATTGTAAATAATAAATATGCATTTAAGACAGTATATATTGTCCCATTTTTATTTTAATAAACATGTAAATGTAGTCTTATATGAAAATAGAATAAATAGAAAGATAGTTTTAGTGTTTATATCTGAGTGATAAATTTATGGCTTTTCATCTGTTTTTGCTTATTTCACTTTTCCCCATTTTTGGATGATAGACATGTAAGAAAAATGATATTTGACATATCTCAGCTATTTTTATTATTATAAAACTATTACTCATAGCTAGAAAAGTATAAATTGCTATGAAAATCTTTTATGACTTACTGTTTCAGCAGAAAATATTGAAAGTAGAATTTTTTACAAGATATATTTCAAAGAAACACACTTGCTAAGGAGATGAATTTTCTGTTGCTATTTGAAACACCCAATAAAACGTATTTTTCACTAATATTGAGGCAGTGCTTGGAAGGCAGTGCTTGGAAGGCAAAATGGCTCATGCAGGGTGAGTCCACACAAGCTGAAGGTGACCATCCTAATCTAGAACACATTATGTTTTAGATACATTTATCCTTACATTTGGTTACAAAAATGCAACAGAGAGGTAATGGAAGTTTCTGTTCTGAGTTTTCCTACAAAGTGTTGGAGTTTTGCAACCATCAAAAGAGGAATGGAGTTACCTTGTGAATATGTCTGAAAGGGCTAAAATTAGGCTCTTATTGCCAGTTTCTATATTGAGTAAAGTTGAGCACCTTAGAGATAATTTCCAAATACTTATTTTTTAACACCAAATGAACAAATATGTCAGAGGAAATGTCTCTGTGTGCTCTGAAAATTCATAGTTTTTTTAAACATTTTTTCCACGCAATATTTATAAAGAGGGAAAAGCTTCAGTCATTCCTCCTCCTCATCCCTGTCTCTTTTCCACTCACCTACCTCCACACTCACAACACTCATAACACCATATGCGTGTGGCTTTTCCCCACCAAGCAATTCTCTGTGACACTAGCTGGGTGTTTCATAATTTAACTCAATCATCAGCCAGGAGACAGCTTTAGATCCCACAGGTTAAGGGTTCAGTCTCATGAGACTGCTCTCCACTTCAGATGCCAACTGAAAGTAGTAGGTCCCCAGGTTACCCACAACTTCTGCCCACTTGGCTGCAAATCAGAGAACCCCACTACTCCCATCTTGGTTTCCATTATTTGCCAGAGCAGCTTACAGAACTCGCAGAAACACTTATGTTTAAAAATTTACTATATAATAATGGATATGACAAAGAAAACAAACAGCCAGAAATTTTAGATTTAACTAAAATCATTTATAGCTTTTAGTTAAAATGTAGGGCGAAATCTAAAAGCCCCCTGAGCACAAGAGCTTCTGTCCCCACGGACTTGGGAGTGCATCACCCTCCTGGTATCTGGGTATATTCACCAACCTGGAAGCTTTCTGAACCCCATACTATTGAGATTTGATGAAGGCTTCCTCACATAAACATGATCAATTACTAACTCCATTTCCAGCCCCTCTCCTCTCTCTGGAGGTTGGAGAATGGGACTAAAAGTTCCAAGCTTCAAATTATGTCTTGGTTTTCTGGTGACCATCCTCTATCCAGGAGGTATCTAGGAGCCCACCCAGAGTCTCCTCATTAGAAAACAAAATAGTAGTGCTCTTATCACTTGGGAATTTGCAAGGGTTTTAGGAGCTCTGTGTCAGGAACTGGGGGTGAATACTAAATATATATATATTTTCTTTTTATAAGTCACAATATTATAATCCTACAGTTATTTTTAAACAGTGTATGTCTGTGTGCCACTTAATCTTCATCATCAAGTGAATTCTTTATACCTAGCAGGAATTGCAGTTTTTGAGGAAGGCAGACAGGAAAGGGGAAAGATATCTCCTGAGTTCAGGCAATCTGGAATGCCAAGAGATAGGTGTTCATACTGCTGAGTGGTCAGCATGGTTGCACACCCAAAATTTCAGGGATTCTCAGAAATTTTATAGTATGAGTCAGAGCCAGAGAACCATGTTCATGGTAATAAAAAGAGGTTTGGCATTCCTATTACATCCATTATATAACTGAAATAAATGGGAAACACATCTTTAAACACCAAATGAATCAATTAGAAGGCACGGCAAACCCACAAGGGAATGTTCTTCCTCTTTATTAGATCAAATATCATTTTAAAATGTTTAGCTGCAAATACTCCCCAAGATCTGCTTTAAGCATATTTGGACACCAAAGACAAAGTTACTAACTGGAGATATATTTACATTACTGAGTTAAGTTCAAGTAGATTTATCTAAGTTCAAAATGATGAGGAATGTAATAAAAAGCAGGATATGTATTTCCAAAATATTCCACATTTCTTAGCATAATCTTAAATTTCAGAAGATAAGTTTAAGAATAGAAATTAAACAAACTATCTTTTCACCATGATCTTTAACAGAATAACTGGTAAATTTTTATCTCATATAATCATTTATAGCTTTTAGTTAGCTCATGACAAAGTAACCATTGTTGCCCATTTCCATGTTATTCATGTTTTATTTCATCCTCATTATACCTTCACTCTCCTTTTGTGCTCACCATTCTGATTCCTTTTATCCCACTTAACAGATTTCAGCCATGAAATTTCACACAAGACCATATTGAACTCTGAATTTTAAGTTAGATAAAATCATGAAATTTGTTGTCTTTAATCTTCTTCTCAAATAATCCTTGTCTATTGATACCCTGCTTCTCAGAAAAACTTTCTTGTTTGTGTAGACTACATAACAAACACTGGTTGCACATGTTCCCTCTATAATTTAAAATATATTCATCACAAAATTTAAATTACACAATAACCTCTTAAAAGCATTAATTATTATTTTATTTCAGCATAAAAATTGTATAATTTTAATATTTCACTAAGACATTTATATAAAAGTAAATAATCAGATTCTAAATTCAGCTGATTTTTTCCTCATTCTTTATTTCCTACAAATTGTAAAGTCTCAATTCAAGCTATAGATAATCAGAAGTATCATCAAATATTTTATGGTTGTAGCAGATTGTAGTGGATACTCCAATGAAAACTGGACCCAGAAACTACAGAGAATTTTCACTGAAGGGTGGTTTGTTTTTCAGATGCCAACTCCATGAGTATATTGTCTTCAAAGTCTTTATATTTCAGTGTGAAGACAGCAGCTTAGGGATGTGTTTTTCAAATATATAAACAGTGTAGAATTCTTTCTTGTGCTTTCTGCCAAAAAAAAAAAAAAAGCAAGGAAAAATCATAAGTAGTCAGACTTTTAGTGGTCCAGTTGTTTTTCACTTCAGTTCATCTCTCTTAAAAAGTTGTGGTATCTAAACCTCATCAATAAGTATCATGGTTGTTCAATTAGGAAATGCTACTTGAGATCCTGTATGAATCTCTCTGAGAGAGGGCATTCAAACTGGTAGCAATGTCTTTCTTGGTCTTTTCAAGGACGTGAGATAACCTATCTCATTTCTTATTTCAAACATGTTTGAGCACATTTCCCCTTAAGAGGCAGAGCTCCTCATGGAGGAGAAGCAGTCTGGTACTGGCTGCTGTGGTGGTTGAAAAGGGTAGATGAAATACAAAAATGTAAAAATTAAAACTGAGTAACAATTTTATAAAAATATTATGTACACATATGCATATGTTCTTTTAAAAGACTAAGAAAAATACTAAAGTGTTAACAATGGCTATATTTATTGAAAGATTTCTATTTTTCCCTTTATACATTTTATATGTTGCAAATTGTCTACCATGGATATATATAATTATATAATCTTTAAAAAGAAACAATAAATAAAAATAATAAAGAAAAACTACAATAAGAAAACATTGCTGGATGTCTGGAGTCACAGGGGGATAGAAACTGGTCAAGGGACTGGTTGTGCCTCATCATGTTTATGGTAGATGCTCATTATCATACATAAAATCCTCAAGATGTAATTTCTCCATTATAACAATTATGTTTTTGTAGTACCAATAATTAGCAGAAATTTAAGATATCTTACTACCTTTCTCTCAAATAAGTAATGGTCAGATTCTTTCCTAGACAATTAAAACCAAACTTTTCAGCATGCATATTAATTAGTTGTATATAAAGTTCTGCAATTGAAAACAGAAGCTATTGTCAATACCTGAGTAGGGGAGAACAACAGGAAGTTGAGGATAAGTGGGGATACTTGTACATGCATTGAATTAAGAATTGGACATTAGTATTTGGAGCATCTAAAAAAGACGCTGTGACAACCATCAGGGAAAGGGAATTCTGAATGCCAGTAGCAGATGGAAACCAACACATACTGCACAACATACATTTGAAGGTGGAATTCATACGAATTGTCTGTGGTCTTACAACAAAGACATAGGGCTGTCTCCAAAATTTCATCTTTTGTACCTCCTGAATTAGGGCTCTCCAGAGAAACAGAACCAATAAGATATATAGAGAGAGATATAAACAGACTTACGGGAATTGGCATGTGGGATCATGAAAGCTGAAATGTCACATGATGTGCTGTCTGCAAACTGGAGAAACAGGAAAAACAATGGTATAATTTAGTCTGAGTCTCAAGGCCTGGGAACCAGAACTATTTTATAACCCCCAGTATGAAGCTGAAAGCCTGAGAATCAGGTGGATGATGTACCAGTATAAGCCCCAGGATCTCAAGGCCTGAAAAGCAGGAGCTCCAATGTCTGAGGGCAGGAGAGGTGGATATCACAGCTCAAGAATTGAAAGAATTTGCCCTTCCTCTGCCTTTTTGTTCTATTTGGACCTCTCAACAGATTGGATGATGCCCACCCACATTAGTGAAGGAGAATCTTCTTTATTCAGTCTGCTGTGTCAAATGCTAATCTTGTCTATAAACACCCTTGCTAATACACCCAGAAATGATATTTTGCCAGCTATTTGGGTATTCATTAGTCCACTCAAGTTGAAACAAAAATTAACTATCACACCTTCTTAAAGATGTATTTACAATAATAATAGTTAATATGTATTGAGAAATTAATGTTCCAGGCATTATGATAAATACCTCATATCCATTATTTTCTTTGATCTTCTCTATATCCCTATGGGTTAGGTCATAGCATCATCATTTTACAGTTGAAGAAATCAAGACTTTGAGAGATTAAATTAATGTGTCCTGTATCACAGAGCAAGAAAGAATCAGAACTGAGATTAGATCAAGTAGTCTACCACAGAATAATAACCTAGATAGCTGGATGATTATATCATAAGCAGTATAGGTAAATTAAAAACACCTCAGAAAATAGAGTAAATTTATATACCTTATAACTCTGCTCTGGTAAACCCCGGACACCTCACCTCTATTTATCAAAAATGTCCTGTATAGATTATGAATATTCTTTTTCCAGCTTACCCATCTGGCAATCACTTGTTAGGAGTCAGGAACTCACCAGCACTGACTGTGGTCCCTTGTGGCACCTTTCAGCAGACCATTTGCCCTAGAAGTGTATGAAGATTGCCAAGGAATGAGATTTAGCTTGCTGACCCTCCTGTTCTTACCTTGATTCTCCTGATCCTCTTTCTCTACTCCCATGTCATCTTCACCCCCCATTTACTCCGATCCTGGGGATTGAGGTTGACATGGCCTAGAATTTCTTGGCTCTTAACTGCAGCTCTACTGTAGGTGCCTCTTTTTTTTTTTTTTAATCCTCTTGACTTGGTATTTTTTTTTAATTTTTTAATGTTTATTTATTTTTGAGAGAAAGAGAAGAGACAGAGAACAAGTGGGGGAGGAACAAAAAGAGAGACACAGATTCTGAAGCAGGCTTCAAGCTCTGGGCATGATGCAGGGCTTGAACTCACAAACTGCGAGATCATGACCTGAGCCTAAGTCGGACACAACGGAATGAGCCACCCAGGTGTCCCAACTTGGTACATTTTTTAGAACTCTTCACTGAACTGGCTCTAGAAATGCCTCCTCTTCCTATTTGTCCATAGTGTCAACTCCTAATACAGATATGGTAGAAGATACAAAGCCAAAACTATTCGTGTGGCCTCAGAGAGCTTTCAGTGTACTAGAGACATGAGTCACATACTTGACCCTCACTGCAAAGTCAAGAGAGCTCTGTGTGACAGAAGGAAACACAAAACTGACACATGTTAATCCCCCTTTGGAACAAATTTGATTATGAATAAATTAAAACATGAGTGGTGTTTGCTATAGCACAGAAATGCATGTGTGTAAAACTAAGTCAGTTATATTACATTACTGCTCCTGCCAGGAGAGAATACTGAATCAGAGAAATTATCGCAGAGAAATGGAGAGGGTAATCATGATTAATAAAAAGAGTTTAGTTTTTTGTTTCAATCATTTATTAGGCCTAGTTATATGTTTTGTCCTTCAGCTCTGTACAATAACCATGTGTAAAGTGATTTTTCATGTTCTCTTACTTCCAACAAAATAATAAGTATTCAAAAGAGGCAGTCCCTCAAATTTTTAAATCTATGAATCAAGCACTGGTTGTCACCACACATTCCAAGGAAATGTCTACCTGGAATAATCTACTTAACCGGGCAAAACAAGCTACAAGGCTCCTTTTTTTCTCTCCACTTTAAGATCTGCAAGAAAGGCCAAAATAAACATCTTTCTGATCTTTCTATTAAATCCATCCTAAATATTTCTTTCTATGTGTCCTGGTGCTTTGAAGTAAAAAGTGCACAGAAACAAAGCTAAGGAAACAAGCCAGGCTCCCCTGAGGCCACAGAGCTGGATTGAACTTTCCTCCACTCAATCCCATCTTTTTGCTGGTCCCTCTACCAATATTCCATTTTTAAAGAAACACTTCTCAGCAGAAGTAAGCTCTAGTTGTCACCAAGATCAGAAAATAAAAGGATGACAAATAGTTAAGATGGCAGAGTAGTTTTGGGACCCTGAGCTTGTCTCATCCCTGAAATGCAGCTAGATCAGCATGAAGCCATTTTGAACACCTAGGAAATTGATCTGAGGATTAACACAATAATATGCATAATTTGAGCCAGAGAACTTGGCAGGTATGTGGTGCAGAGAGGTGAATTGAGGGAGAGAAAAGCCACAAAACCATGAAGGTAGGGATCCATTTTCATGTAGAGAGGAAAGAGAAGGGGGAGAGGGTAGTGCATTAGCATCGTGCAAGAAAAGTACTCTTCCTGAGAGTAGCTGGAGAGAAAGAGAGAAAGAGTGAAAACCCTTGTAGGGGACTGAACAAGAAATTTGTTCCCCAAAACCATTGATGGGGAGAAAGGAAATACCACCAGGATTCTATAAACTGTGGAGCACAGAGTCTGAAGTTTTGGGCTCAGTGCTTGGTAGTGCTCTGGTGAGGAAATAGGGTGTATCTCCAGGAGCAAGCAGCATGGTCTGAGGAGTCCATGTAGCACATGGAGAAAAGCGATTCCCCTGATTGGAGTGCATTTGGTAAAGGTCATATGGCCTCCCTGCAGGCAAAGGTCCCCATGGACCCCAGAGAGAGGCCACATTTGCTGCTATTGGGACAAAGACACCAGAGTATGGTGAAACCTGGTACCAGCTGTGTGTTGTGATTTGCCATAAACTCCAAACCTCTGCTATTGCACGATTGTATGAATGTTTTCTGGGACAAGCCAGCATCTCTCCATTGTTCAGTGAGATCCTCCCAAAGAACTGGGTCCAAGCTGTGGAGACCTCTGAAGTGTGGGATTTTGAGACACAGACCCATATGAGATAAAACTCTGGAAAGAGTCACCACCAGGCAGGCAGACAGTTTGGACACAGGGTGGAGGCAGGGAGCAGACAGAGACAGGGAACAGACAGAAGCCTGAGACAAAGGAAGAGTACTTTATCATACCTGTGTGTGTGAGGGCACGAAATTCCAGCCCCAAAGACTAGAGGTCCTGGTGAAGCCATTTTCACCTCTAGTGTGCACACATGGATGGACCTCAGTGAGCAAAGCAGCGCTACCAAGTGGAGAACAGAGCCATTACACCAAGCCTGGTCCACTTGTGCTCTCCTGGCACTTTCCCTAGAAGACAAGCAGAAATCCCTTTCACCTGTTAAAATTACTGACTGTAGTGTGCTGCAAAGTTTCAGTTCTAGGGAAAACTGGATGTAACTTTATTCTGTTCACATTCAGTTTGCTTGTTCATTTGTTTTCTTTGCTTCTATTTTTGTTTTTGTTGTTTTCTTTTTTCTTTTCTTTTTCTTACTTGGATACAGAAAGAACAATTTTTATTTCTTTTTTCTATTCTATTTATTTTGTTTTACTCTATTTTATTACTTAAACTTTTTAATGAATTTTTTAAACTTTTTTCCCTTTCTCTTTTTCTCTCTTTTCTATCAAGTTTCTATCAACAAGCAACCCAAAAAACACTTAGGGTTTAGCTCCCTTCATTTGATTTTGTTTTGTTTTGTTTTGTTTAAAATGTTTTAATTTATTTTTTTATTTTACTAATTACTTTCCTTCATCCAAAATGAAGAATAGAAGGAATTCATCCCAAAAGAAATAACAGGAAGAAATGACAGCCAGGGATTTAAACAACAGATATAAGTAAGAATCTGAACTAGAGTTTAAAACCACGATGATAAGAATACTAGCTGGGGTTGAAGAAAAGCATAGAAGACACCATTCTTCAGAGATAAAAGATCTAAAATCTAGTCAGGCCAGGGGCACCTGGGTGGCTCAGTTGGTTAAGTGGCCGACTACAGCTCAGGTCATGACCTCACAGTTTGTGAGTTTGAGTCCCGTGTTGGGCTCTGTGCTGACAGCTCAGAGCCTGGAGCCTACTTCAGATTCTGTGTCTCCCCCTCTCTCTACCCCTCCCCTGCTCATGCTCTGTGTCTCTCTGTCTCTCAATAATAAACAAATGTTAAAATAAATAAATAAAAAGAATACATTAAAATCTAGTCAGGCCAAATTTAAAAATGCTATAACCAAGATGTCATCTTGAACGCCTGCCATGACAGCAAGGATGGATGAAGCAGTGCAGCATATCAGTGATATGGAAGATAAAATTATGGAAAATAAGCAAAACAAAAAAAGAGAAAAACAAAGATCACAATAAAAGACAGAGAACTCAGTGACTTATTAAAGAGGAATAAAATTCATATTATAGGAGTCCCAGAAGATGAGGATAGAGAAACAGGGTCAGAAGGTTAATTTAAGCAAATTATAGCAGAAACCTTTCTTAACTGGGGAAGGACACAGACATCAAAATCTAAGAAGCACAGATAACTCCCATTAGATTCAACAAAAAATGACTATCACCAAGGCATATCATACTCATATTCACAAAATACACAGAAAAGGAAAGAATCATTAAAGCAGGAAGGGGGAAAAAATCCTTAACCTACAAGGGAAGACAGATCAGATTTGTGCAGATCTCTCCACAGAAACTTGGCAGGCCCAAAAGGAGCGGCAGGATATATTCAATGTGCTGAAGTGGAAAAAATATGCAGCTGAGAGTTTTTTTTATCCAGCAAACCTGTTATTCAAAATAGGAGAGATAAAGAGGTTCCCAAACAAAAACTAAAGGAGTTAATGACCATTAAACCAGCCATGCAAGAAATTTTAAGGAGGACTCTGAGTGGAGAGAAAAACGAAACAAAACAAAAAAGATCAAATGCAACAAAGAGTAGAAAGGACCAGCGAACATCACCAAAACACCAACTCTACAAGTAACATAATGGCACTAAACTGATTTCAATAATCACTCTACATGTAAATGGACTAAATGCCCCAATCAAAAGACATAGGATATCAGAATGTATAAGAAAACAAGACCCATCTATACGCTGCTTACAAGAGACTCATTTTAGACCTAAAGACACCTGTAGATTGAAAGTAAGGGAATGGAGAACTATCTATCATTCTAATGGCCATCAAAGGAAAGCTGGAGTAGCCATACTTATATCAGACAAAATAGATTTTAAAACAGACTGTATCAAGAGATGAAGAAGGGCATTCTATCATAATTAAGGGGTCTATTCACCAAGACGATCTAACAATTGTGAATATTCATGCCCCCAACTTGGAACACCCAAATACATAAATCAATTACTCACATACATTAAAAAACGGATTGATAATACTACCATAACATCTGGAAACTTTAACCCCACTTACAGTAATGGAAAGGTCATCTAAGCAGAAAATAAAGAAACAATGGCTTTGAATAACACACTGGACCAGATAGACTTAACAGATATATTCAGAACATTTCACCCTAAAGCAGAAGAATACACATTCTTCTCAAGTGCACATGGAACATTCTCCAGAATAGATCACATACTGTGTTAGAAATCAGCCCTCAACAAGGACAAAAATTTTGATACCATACCATGCATATTTTCAGACCACAACTATAGGAAACTTGAAAAACTCTGGAAAGACCACAAATACTTGTAAATTAAGGAACATCCTACTATAGAATGAATGGAGTAACCAAGAAATTAAAGAAGAAATTAAAAAAAAGTTTATGGAAGTCAATGAAAATGAAAATATGATAGTCCAAACTCTTTGGGATGCAGCAAAGACTGTCATAGAGGGAAGTATATAGCAATCCAGACCTTCTTAGAGAAGAATAAAGATCTCAAATATACAACCTAACCTTACATCCAAAGGAGCTGGAAAAAAAAAACAGCATATAAATCCCAAAAACAGCAGAAGAAGGGAAATAATAAAGATTACAGCAGAAATAAGTGATATCAATATAAAAAAAAAAAAAAAACAGCAGAACAGATCAATGGAGCTAGGAGCTGGTTCTTTGAAAGAATTAACAGAATCGATAAACGCCTAGTCAGACTGACCAAAAAGAAAAAGGAAAGGACCCCAAAAAATAAAATCACAAATGAAAGAGGAAAGATCACAACCAACACTGCAGAAATACAAACAATAAAAAAAAGAATATTATAAGTAATTATATGCCAACAAATTGGACAATCTGGAAGAAATGGACAATTTCTAGAAATATATGAACAATCAAAACTGAAACAGAAAGAAATAGAAAATTTGAACATACCCATAACCAGTAAAGAAATTGAATCAGTAATCAAAAATATCTCAACAAACTAAAGTCCAGAGCTAGTTGACCTCTAAGGGGAATTCTACCAGACATTTAAAGAAGAGCTAACACCTATCCTTTTGAAACTGTTCCAGAAGAAGAAGAGGAAAGAAGAAGAAGAAGAAGAAGAAGAAGAAGAAGAAAGAAGAAGAAGAAAAGAAAGAGGAGGAGGAGGAGTGGAAGGAAAACTTCCAAACACATTCTAGAAGGCCAGAATTACCTTGATTGCAAAACCACACAATGACCCCACTAAAAAGGAGAATTACAGACCAGATCCCCTGATAAACATGGATGCAAAAATTCTCAACAGTGTACTAGAAAATTGAATCCAACAATACATTAAGAAAAGTATTCATCACAATCAAGTGGGATTTATTCCTGGGATGCAGGGCTGGTTCAATATTTGCAAATCAATCAACGTGCTACATCATATTAATAAAAGAAAGTAAAAGAACCACATGATCCTCTCAATAGATGCAGATAAAGCATTTGACAAAATACACCATCCTTTCTTGATAAGAACTATCAACAAAGTAGGGATAGAAGGAACATACCTCAACATCATATAGGCCATAAATGAAAGACTCACAGCTAACATCACCCTCAGTGGGGAAAAACTAAGAGTTTCACCCCTAAGGTCAGGAACACGACAGGGATGACCCTTCTCACTACTGTTGTTCAAAATAGTACTGGAAGTCTTAGCCTCAGCAATCAGACAACAACAACAACAAAAAGGCATCCAAATCAGCAAGGAAGAATTCAAACTTTCGCTCTTCACAGATGACATACTCATGTGGAAAACCTGGAAGACTCCTCCATGGAGTGCCTAGGTGGCTCAGTCAGTTAAGCGTCTGACTTCATCTCAGGTCATGATCTGGCAGTCCGTGGGTTCAAGACCTGAATCAGGCTCTGTGCTGACAGCTCAGAGCCTGGAGATTGCTTTGGATTCTGTGTCTCCTTCTCTCTCTGCCACTCCCCTGTTTGTGCTCTGTCTCTCTCAAAAATAAATAAACATTAAAAAAATATTTTTAAAAAGATAAAAAGCTCTGCATAACAAAGGAAGCAATCAAGAAAAACAGATGGCAGCCTACAGAATGGGAGAAAATATTTGCAAATGATATATCAGATAACAGGTTAGTATTCAAAATCTATAAGGAACTTATCAAACTCAACACCACAAAAAACAAATAATTCAGTGAAGAAATGGGCTGAAGACATGAACAGATACTTTTCCAAAGAAGATATCCAGATGGCCAACAGACACATGAAAATATGCTCAACATCCCAAATCATCAGGAAAATACAAATCAAAACCACAATGATATACCACCTCACACCTGTCAGAATGGCTAAAATTAATAACTCATGAAACAACAGATGGTGGCAAGGATGTGGAGAAAGGGGAACACTTTTGCACTGTTGGTGGGAATCCCAAACTCTCTTTCAAGACTCATTATCCAGTCTTGAGCATCAGGTGACTGAAATGGGAGATGGTTGCCTAGAAGATGAGCACAGCCCCAGTCTGTCCCCAGCAACTCTCAATTCTAGCTTTTGTTTCCTGTTGCCATTCATAGGTCCCAGCCTTACTATGCAGCTTAGGACCTCCTTCCGAGTAGTTCTTCAGATAAGTCCCAAACCACCATTGTGCCTTCATTTGCACTGCTAGACTTCCCCTTTTAAAACTGGATTCAGTTATTTTTAAAACATTGAGTACAGAAGAGCCTTTAAAGTAACTTTCCATTCCTTTTTGTTTCGTTCTTCTATTTTGTATCTGACTCTGCAAAGGTCTTGGAATGCCTTCAACATTCCAGGCTATTGAAAGGGGGAATTTCTAATTAGAATTCTGAGAGTCTCAGAGGAAAAAAAATGGCATTGCTTCTGTTGAACAGTCAATGGAGACATGAGGGCAGCAGTTAAACAAGACCTCCATAAACCATGGAAAGTAGAACAGAGTGGAGTGGAGCTCTGGTAAGCAGTGGTCATTCATCTGGCAGCAAAGGGTCTGCAAGCCTAGGCTGGGCTTTCTGAGGCTCTCACATTGTTGGCAAGGATGCTGTCTCTCCATGAGGAATCTGGTCCCCATCAGGAAACCCAGGCCTTGTCCCTTCATCTCTGAACCCACAAACCCTCTAAGACCAGCCCTCTCTCAGCCAGAATAAGCTTTGTTCCTTCTCCTAAAATAGTGTGGCCCTTGTCTTTCTCTACCCTTTCCTCTTATTGCTGGGGTAAGTTCTTCCAATGTGCTTCTCCTTTTCCAAGGTCTTTTAATTTTTACTTTCAAGGTCATTCTCTTCATTTCATCTTTTTCAAAGCAAAAACACTGCCTTTCAAAACTACTATTTCAGATATGGAGTTAAAGAGCCTATTTTGAGAATATAGAAAAGCAGAACATCAGGCTATTTCCTTCTCTTTGCATTCTTGTGATAATGACTTAATTCTTTTCAAGGAAACACATACCTCTTACTAACCACTTCTGGTAAACATGGTAATTAAGAAATGAGTGATGAATGAAACTTCTCCACCTTCTGTCAGCCATATGATGTTTGACCCAGTTTCCATATTTCTAACTTTGTGGCTCTAGATGCAGTCAACCTTCCATTATTCATGGATGCAACATCTGCCATATTCTAAAATTCCCCCCAATTACAAAGTTGCTTTCTAAAGACCATCACTCCAATAATGCATTATTTTCCATGTTAAAGACAAATACTCTCAACCAAAAATATCAGGCATAGCAATGTGGTCCAAGAGGACTTATAGGTGGTATCCATTTACTTCTGGAATTGATAATGGGATTGATGGTCCTACGCACTTAAAACAACCTAATTTTACACCCCACAGAAATGAGTCTGTTTATTGATAGGAGGCAGACATTAAATTAAGCCCATACATCTGGTATATAAAACCAGTCAGCAAGGGAGATTAGATATTTCCAGCAACAGATGAAATATTCCTGTAGGATAACCGGTGTTTCTTTTGAGCCTGGATATTTCTTTTTTTTTTTTTTTCAATATATGAAATTTATTGGTTTCCATACAACACCCAGGGCTCATCCCAAAAGGTGCCTTCCTCAATACCCATCACCCACCCTCCCCGCCCTCCCACCCCCCATCAACCCTCAGTTTGTCCTCAGTTTTTAAGAGTCTCTTATGCTTTGGCTCTCTCCCACTCTAACCTCTTTTTTTTCCCTACCGCTCCCCCATGGGTTTCTGTTAAGTTTCTCAGGATCCACATAAGAGTGATACCATATGGTATCTGTCTTTCTCTGTATGGCTTATTTCACTTAGCATAACACTCTCCAGTTCCATCCATGTTGCTACAAAGGGCCATATTTCATTCTTTCTCATTGCCACATAGTACTCTATTGTGTATATAAACCACAATTTCTTTATCCATTCGTCAGTTGATGGACATTTAGAGCCTGGATGTTTCTTAATGTGTTCTACAAGACTAGCCTCAAATTGTTTCCCTTATGGTATAAACAGCCATAAAAGCCCATCATCATGGCAACAAACATTCAAATTATGGCATGTGCTGAAAAGGAGCTCTGTTCACAAGATTTATTTTAAAATTATAGAAATAGAATAGTGATGCAATAGCTATGGTTTTATTTTGAATCTTGTTTGCTTTTAGTTACATGGTTTTAATTTAGTGAGAAAATACTGACAGAATTAATCTCTAATAAATTAAGCAGACTTGTTTTAACTTTTCATTAGTTGATCATAGTAAGAAAAGCAAAGTGGGAATCCTGCACTTGGTAGATTAAATTTGATAAAACATTTAATAGTAACTTAGTCACAAAAGAAAACACTTTGAACCACCAAGTGGTTCAAAAATAGTCAGAAGTATAGCCAATACTGGCTTTGTTCAAGATTCTCAAGGGCTTTACCAGCAGTAAAAAGATAAGTTTTTTATTCTGACCTAGGTTGAAAGGATATGATTTATTCTGCCAAACATCTGCTATTGTGTAAGTCTGGGTTAAACCTAAACATGTCACTCAGTTGAATGGGTGGAGAGTTTATGGATAGAAAGAGGGTGTTCTGCACTTATGTGAGAGAGGGTGGCAGCAATGTGGCTTAAAGGTCAACCAGGAGCTCTCTCCCGGGTATCTCACCGCTGCGTCAGTGCAGTTAGGCATCAGCAAATTAATGAGAGGAGAGAGGAGGCCTCGGTTCTTGGGCACCCGCAGGAACTTACTCCAGCTCCAGACACACCGTAAACACTTTCATCTAACGGAAGATAAGCTGTGAAATTGGATTTCTGAACCACAAGACACTTGTGTAAAAACTGCATTCCATGCCAGGCCTGAAATGTTCCAAAGATCAGTTCGCTATCAACATCCCAGGTGGTGCAATTAATAAAGAGCTAGCGTGGGGCCACTGGCACACACAAGGCAGCTCCTTAGAACTTGAACTTCCTATTTGTTCCATTCCTTGGGTAGATAACGCCTGTTAATTACTCTGGAGGTTTTGTTAGAACATTCTATCTGGTCTCGCTGGATCAAGCTATCCTCTCCAGATCGCCCTATATGGGGAACTGAAAATAATCCTCATTTCAATGTATTTTCTTTTAGAAATTATTTTGGCGAGGAGAGAGGGAAGATGGCAGCGTAGGAGGACTCTGGGCTCACCGCGCGTCCTGCTGATCACTTAGATTCCACCTACACCCGCCTAAAAAACCCAGAAAACCACCAGAGGATTAGCAGAACGGAGTTGCCGGAGCCAAGCGCAGACGAGAGGCCCACGGAAGAGGGTAGGAAGGACGGTGAGGCGGTGCGCTCCACGGACTGGTGGGAGGGAGCCGGGGCGGAGGGGCGGCTCGCCAGCCAAGCAGAGCCCCCGAGTCTGGCTGGCAAAAGCAGAGGGGCCTGACGGACTGTGTTCCGACAGCAAGCGTGACTTAGCGTCTGGGAGGTCATAAGTTAACAGCTCTGCTCGGAAAGTGGGAAGGCTGGAGGACAAAGGGAGGCAGAGCTGCTGAGCCCCCGGACGACAGAGCTCAGTTTGGTGGGGAACAAAGGCACTCACCAGCGCCATCTCCCCTGCCCATCCCCCAGCGAAAATCACGAAGGGAACCAGTTCCTGCCAGGGAACTTGCTCCCTCCACGCAAAACCCATCTCTGTGCTTCTGTGGAGCCAAACCTCCGGCAGCCAGCGGATCTGACTCCCTCCCGCTGCCACAGGGCCCCTGCTGAAGTGGATCACCTAAGGAGAAGCGAGCTAAGCCTGCCCCTCCTGCCCCCGTGCACTTTGCCTACCCACCCCAGCTAATACGCCAGATCCCCAGCATCACAAGCCTGGCAGTGTGCAAGTAGCCCAGACGGGCCACGCCACCCCACAGTGAATCCCGTCCCTAGGAGAGGGGAAGAGAAGGCACACACCAGTCTGACTGTGGCCCCAGTGGTGGGCTGGGGGCAGACATCAGATCGGACTGTGGCCCCGCCCACCAACTCCAGTTAGACACCACAGCACAGGGGAAGTGCCCTGCAGGTCCTCACCACTCCAGGGACTATCCAAAATGACCAAGCGGAAGAATTCCCCTCAGAAGAATCTCCAGGAAATAACAACAGCTAATGAACTGATCAAAAACGATTTAAATAATATAACAGAAAGTGAACTTAGAATAATAGTCATAAAATTAATTGCTGGGCTTGAAAACAGTATAGAGGACAGCAGAGAATCTCTTGCTACAGAGATCAAGGGACTAAGGAACAGTCACGAGGATCTGAAAAGCGCTTTAAACGAAATGCAAAACAAAATGGAAACGACGACAGCTCAGATTGAAGAGGCAGAGGAGAGAATAGGTGAACTAGAAGATAAAGTTATGGAAAAAGAGGAAGCTGAGAGAAAGAGAGATAAAAAAATCCAGGAGTATGAGGGGAAAATTAGAGAACTAAGTGATACACTAAAAAGAAATAATATACGCATAATTGGTATCCCAGAGGAGGAAGAGAGAGGGAAAGGTGCTGAAGGGGTACTTGAAGAAATTATAGCTGAGAACTTCCCTGAACTGGGGAAGGAAAAAGGCATTGAAATCCAAGAGACACAGAGAACTCCCTTCAGACGGAACTTGAATCGATCTTCTGCACGACATATCATAGTGAAACTGGCAAAATACAAGGATAAAGAGAAAATTCTGAAAGCAGCAAGGGATAAACATGCCCTCACATATAAAGGGAGACCTATAAGACTCGTGACTGATCTCTCTTTTGAAACTTGGCAGGCCAGAAAGAATTGGCACGAGATTTTCAGTGTGCTAAACAGGAAAAATATGCACCGAGAATCCTTTATCCAACAAGTCTGTCATTTAGAATAGAAGGAGAGATAAAGGTCTTCCCAAACAAACAAAAACTGAAGGAATTTGTCACCACTAAACCAGCCCTACAAGAGATCCTAAGGGGGACCCTGTGAGACAAAGTACCAGAGACATCACTACAAGCATAAAACATACAGACATCACAATGACTCTAAACCCGTATCTTTCTATAATAACACTGAATGTAAATGGATTAAATGCACCAACCAAAAGACATAGGGTATCAGAATGGATAAAAAAACAAGACCCATCTATTTGCTGTCTACAAGAGACTCATTTTAGACCTGAGGACACCTTTAGATTGAGAGTGAGGGGATGGAGAACTATTTATCATGCTACTGGAAGCCAAAAGAAAGCTGGAGTAGCCATACTTATATCAGACAAACTAGACTTTAAATTAAAGGCTGTAACAAGAGATGAAGAAGGGCATTATCTAATAATTACAGGGTCTACCCATCAGGAAGAGCTAACAATTATAAATGTCTATGCGCCAAATACCGGAGCGCCCAAATATATAAAACAATTACTCATAAACATAAGCAACCTTATTGATAAGAATGTGGTAATTGCAGGGGACTTTAACACCCCACTTACAGAAATGGATAGATCATCTAGACACACGGTCAATAAAGAAACAAGGGCCCTGATGATACATTGGATCAGATGGACTTGACAGATATATTTAGAACTCTGCATCCCAAAGCAACAGAATATACTTTCTTCTCGAGTGCACATGGAACATTCTCCAAGATAGATCATATACTGGGTCACAAAACAGCCCTTCATAAGTTTACAAGAATTGAAATTATGCCATGCATACTTTCAGACCACAATGCTATGAAGCTTGAAATCAACCACAGGAAAAAGTCTGGAAAACCTCCAAAAGCATGGAGGTTAAAGAACACCCTACTAACGAATGAGTGGATCAACCAGGCAATTAGAGAAGAAATAAAAAAAATATATGGAAACAAACGAAAATGAAAATACAACAATCCAAACGCTTTGGGATGCAGCGAAGGCAGTCCTGAGAGGAAAATACATTGCAATCCAGGCCTATCTCAAGAAACAAGAAAAATCCCAAATACAAAATCTAACAGCACACCTAAAGTAAATAGAAGCAGAACAGCAAAGGCAGCCTAAACCCAGCAGAAGAAGAAAAATAATAAAGATCAGAGCAGAAATAAACAATATAGAATCTAAAAAAACTGTAGAGCAGATCAACGAAACTAAGAGTTGGTTTTTTGAAAAAATAAACAAAATTGACAAACCCCTAGCCAGGCTTCTCAAAGAGAAAACGGAGATGACCCAAATAGATAAAATCGTGAATGAAAATGGAATTATTACAAACAATCCCTCAGAGATACAAACAATTATCAGGGAATACTATGAAAAATTGTATGCCAACAAATTGGACAACCTGGAAGAAATGGACAAATTCCTGAACACCCACACTCTTCCAAAACTCAATCAGGAGGAAATAGAAAGCTTGAACAGACCCATAACCAGCGAAGAAATTGAATCGGTTATCAAAAATCTCCCAAGAAGTAAGAGTCCAGGACCAGATGGCTTCCCAGGGGAGTTCTACCAGACGTTTAAAGCAGAGATAATACCTATCCTTCTCAAGCTATTCCAAGAAATAGAAAGGGAAGGAAAACTTCCAGACTCATTCTATGAAGCCAGTATTACTTTGATTCCTAAACCAGACAGAGACCCAGTAAAAAAAGAGAACTCCAGGCCAATATCCCTGATGAATATGGATGCAAAAATTCTCAATAAGATACTAGCAAATCGAATTCAATGGCATATAAAAAGAATTATTCACCATGATCAAGTTGGAGTCATTCCTGGGATGCAGGGCTGGTTCAACATTCGCAAATCAATCAACGTGATACATCACATTAACAAAAAAAAGAGAAGAAACATATGATCCTGTCAATCGATGCAGAAAAGGCCTTTGACAAAATCCAGCACCTTTCTTCATAAAAACCCTTGAGAAAGTCGGGATAGAAGGAACATACTTAAAGATCATAAAAGCCATTTATGAAAAGCCCACAGCTAACATCATCCTCAACGGGGAAAAACTGAGAGCTTTTTCCCTGAGATCAGGAACACGACAGGGATGCCCACTCTCACCACTGTTGTTTAACATAGTGCTGGAAGTGCTAGCATCAGCAATCAGACAACAAAAGGAAATCAAAGGCATCAAAATTGGCAAAGATGGAGTCAAGCTTTCGCTTTTTGCAGATGACATGATACTATACATGGAAAATCCGATAGATTCCACCAAAAGTCTGCTAGAACTGATACATGAATTTAGCAAAGTTGCAGGATACAAAATCAATGTACAGAAATCAGTTGCATTCTTATACACTAAAAATGAAGCAACAGAAAGACAAATAAAGAAACTGATCCCATTCACAATTGCACCAAGAGGCATAAAATACCTAGGAATAAATCTAACCAAAGATGTAAAAGATCTGTATGCTGAAAACTATAGAAAACTTATGAAGGTAATTGAAGAAGATTTAAAGAAATGGAAAGACATTCCCTGCTCATGGATTGGAAGAATAAATATTGTCAAAATGTCAATACTACCCAAAGCTATCTACACATTCAATGCAATCCCAATCAAAATGGCACCAGCATTCTTCTCGAAACTAGAACAAGCAATCCTAAAATTCATATGGAACCACAAAAGGCCCCGAATAGCCAAAGTCATTTTGAAGAAGAAGACCAAAGCAGGAGGCATCACAATCCCAGACTTTAGCCTCTACTACAAAGCTGTCATCATCAAGACAGCATGGTATTGGCACAAAAACAGACACATAGACCAATGGAATAGAATAGAAACCCCAGAACTAGACCCACAAACGTATGGCCAACTCATCTTTGACAAAGCAGGAAAGAACATCCAATGGAAAAAAGACAGTCTCTTTAACAAATGGTGCTGGGAGAACTGGACAGCAACATGCAGATGGTTGAAACTAGACCACTTTCTCACACCATTCACAAAAATGAACTCAAAATGGATAAAGGACCTGAATGTGAGACAGGAAACCATCCAAACCCTAGAGAAGAAAGGAGGAAAAGACCTCTCTGACCTCAGCCATAGCAATCTCTTACTCGACACATCCCCAAAGGCAAGGGAATTAAAAGCAAAAATGAATTACTGGGACCTTATGAAGATAAAAAGCTTCTGCACAGCAAAGGAAAAAACCAACAAAACTAAAAGGCAACCAACGGAATGGGAAAAGATATTTGCAAATGACATATCGGACCAAGGGCTAGTATCCAAAATCTATAAAGAGCTCACCAAACTCCACACCCGAAAAACAAATAACCCAGGGAAGAAATGGGCAGAAAACATGAATAGACACTTCTCTTAAGAAGACATCCGGATGGCTAACAGGCACATGAAAAGATGTTCAACGTTGCTCCTTATCAGAGAAATACAAATCAAAACCACACTCAGATATCACCTCACGGCAGTCAGAGTGGCCAAAATGAACAAATCAGGAGACTATAGATGCTGAAGAGGATGTGGAGAAACGGGAACCCTCTTGCACTGTTGGTGGGAATGCAAATTGGTGCAGCCACTCTGGAAAGCAGTGTGGAGGTTCCTCAGAAAATTAAAAATAGACCTACCCTATGACCCAGCAATAGCACTGCTAGGAATTTATCCAAGGGATACAGGAGTACTGATGCATAGGGGCACTTGTACCCCAATGTTTATAGCAGCACTCTCAACAATAGCCACATTATGGAAAGAGCCTAAATGTCCATCAACTGATGAATGGATAAAGAAATTGTAGTTTATATACACAATGGAATACTACGTGGCAATGAGAAAAAATGAAATATGGCCTTTTGTAGTAACGTGGATGGAACTGGAGAGTGTGATGCTAAGTGAAATAAGCCATACATAGAAAGACAGATACCATATGGTTTCACTCTTATGTGGATCCTGAGAAACTTAACAGAAACCCATGGGGGAGGGGAATGAAAAAAAAAAAAAAAAGGAGGTTAGAGCGGGAGAGAGCCAAAGCATAAGAGACTGTTAAAAACTGAGAACAAACTGGGGTGCCTGGGTGGCGCAGTCGGTTGAGCGTCCGACTTCATCCAGGTCACGATCTCGCGGTCCGTGATTTCGCGCCCTGCGTCAGGCTCTGGGCTGATGGCTCAGAGCCTGGAGCCTGTTTCAGATTCTGTGTCTCCCTCTCTCTCTGCCCCTCCCCCGTTCATTCTCTGTCTCTCTCTGTCCCAAAAATAAATAAATGTTGAAAAAAAATTTTTTTAAATAAAATAAAATTAAATTAAAAATTAAAAAAAATAAAAAATAAAAAAAAATTAAAAAAAAACTGAGAACAAACTGAGGGTTGATGGGGGGTGGGAGGGAGGGGAGGGTGGGTGATGGGTATTGAGGAGGGCACCTTTTGGGATGAGCACTGGGTGTTGTATGGAAACCAATTTGACAATAAATTTCATATATTAAAAAAAAAAAAAAAAAAAAAAAAAAAAGGTCAACCAGGAAAAATTTTGAGATCTTCCAGAAGAAAATATAAGGTAAAAAACTTTGGTTCAACTATTCATCCTGCCATTGAGTCACCAGATTTAAATGCTTGAAATGTAAATAATATTCTTTGGAAGTTAATGACTGTATCTTCTGCTTATTCACCTTACAAAGACATTCAAATCCTTTGCCAAGCAATACAGCATCAAGTTACACAAGTCCATCTGAGATAAGACCTGTAAAATGGCTAAATGGTAAATTGATCTGCCGGAGGACTCTCAGTTTTTACATGAATAAAGGCTTAGCACAGGTTCTGGGAAGAAATGGAGTGTGAATTCAAGCCTACCGGGGAAAGATGACAGGACTACAAGCAGCAGTCAGAAGAAGTAGCACTGAAATGATCTCTGAAATGATTTCCTTTTATAAGAGAGCTAGGCATCACTATGGTTCATCTTCATCAAGTATGCGCACTGATGGGCACTGAGCATCTCCCATTGGCCATAACTGGGGAAAGAACTCAATATGGCAGAGAGACAAACACTGACAACCTCAAAGGCAGGAAAAAAGGAAGGAGGAGGATTGAGACAGGAACAAGAATGCCAGCCAAAATGGGGAAGAACAAAGTTAAGTGAGCTGCTTGGTGCTGGGGAGTCACCTTAGTGAGATGGAGAAAACCCATCCAACCCGGTCTAGTTACCAGGATGCCCTTTATAAAAAGTTTGCTTCACACTGAAAATGTAAAGTTGGTAATAAGTATGATAACAGCACATTCCAGCCATGCCCCAGGCAATTTCACAGGTAATTTCTTATTAAATCTTCAAGTCAGTTATTATCCATACCCCCTTTTACAAATAAGGAAGTTTAGGCTTGGTGGGGTAAGAGGCATGACATAAGTCATAGCTAATATGAGGCAGAGCTGATATTCAAACCTAAGTCTGCCTTTAATTCTAATTTCACTGCCAGATGGGACATGGGCCAATCAATGTTCAAGTCTCTATACAAAAAGAATGTAACTGAATGTAAGTCCTTATATGGGATTTTCAGAAACAAGGGAATTACTTGAGAATAGTTGATTTAGTATCAATATTATGAGTAATAAATTATATGCTGCCTTGCTACACAACTAACTTACCTTCCTCACCCTGGGGCTGCTTTGGATAAAGCTCTCAGGTCCTCTACTGGGACCTGGCATGGCCTTTGCTCTCTGGATCCTCTCACTCTAGTCCCCCCCACTTCTAGTCTTTTTCTGATATGACTCCTTCAATACACACCCCAACATTTTTTGTATTGTGCCCCTTCTGTGTGTTACTTCTCTTCACTTAACTCACTTTCTTCTTGTGTTGCCTTCACTGCATTTTGTTCACATTCAAGACCCAGTTTTCATGCTTCCATCTCCATCTGCTTTGAAAACTCTGCCTTCTCCTGGGTAAGATCTGCTGTCAGAAATCTGAGTTTTCTGGTCCTACTGTGTGTGACTTCTCCAGTCACAAGTATCTTTGCCTATTCTGCCCACCTTGCCTGCATAGCAGTCCTGGCCAGTCTCCTGCACAACACAGGGCTGGCCTGATAACTCACTGCCCTGGGCATTCTCAGTGTCAAGAAGTTACCTACTTCCTGAAGTTAGGGAAAAGAACAGTGTCTATTACATGAAAGAAATCTGAATGAGGCAGAGTAAAGGCTAAAATGACAAAAAATTTGTGTGAGAGGCAAAGCTGAACAGGGAAGCCCGGCAGCCCCTTTGTTCACAGATACAGATAGGCTGACAATTATTCTGCATAAGGCAAACAAACCAATCAGCAATATCTCTGGATTCCAACCCAAGGCAGATAGTAACTTCAGATCTTCAATTCCCTGTACCAGGTAGGCAACTTCTTACACAGCCAAGGAGAAACAAAGAGCACCAAGTCAGATGAGAGGTCAACCCGTTGGCCTCAGCATAGACAGAAGGAGGGGTGGCCAGTAATCACTTCTCACTGTAGGAGCCAGCAGGAAGCTGTGGCCTTAGGTTCATTCCTAAGACCCTCTAACCTGGTGAAAGGCAGAACTCATCATTTCTAGATTCTGTTTACCAGGGGTCCTGGGCTCCTAATATACCTGGCTCCCACTGAGACAAGGCAAAGGGAGAAAAAAATGTCACAATCACTCATTTCCTCCATTTATTTGTTCATTCATTCAATATTTATTGAGCAGTGACAATTCTGATCACTAGAGATAAGAAAATGAAAAAAAAATCCGTCTCTTTAAGAAACTCATGGTCTAAAAGTGAAACAGAAATTAAGATCAGAGGAAGTCCAAGGAAGTCTCTACAGTTTTCACAGGTGGAGGGACATGGGAGTTGCTTATTTAAAAGTGAGGAGAGGGGGAAATTGTGGAACAGCATGGAGACCCTCAGCTTGTCTCTTCCCTAAAATTCCCTAAAAACTGGAAGAGAGAAATGCCACAGCAGGTAGGGAGTTGTCTTTGAGAACAGAGGACAAAGGGAGAGAGTGCAGTGCATTGAGAGATTACAGAAAAAACACTCCCCTGAAAGTAGCTGGAGAGAAAGAGAAAGAGTGAAAACTCTCACAGGAGACTGATCAAGAATATGTTCTTCCAAGCCACTGAAAGAAGTTGGTTTCAATACCTTTAGGATTCTATAAACAGTGGAGTACAGAGTCTGAAGCTCTGGAGCTCAGAGCCTGGTGGTGCTCTGGTGAGGTATTTCCTTATTTGGGAAAATACCCAGGAGTAGGCATTGGGGTATGAGGGGTCCATGTGCCACATGGGAAGAAACAATTCCCTTGCTTGGAGTGCATTTGATAGAGACCATACTGCCTCCCTACAGGCAAAGGTCTCAGAGGACCCTGGAGAGCAGCCATGTTTGCTGCTATTGGAACAAAGACACCAGACTGTGGCAAAACCTGGCGCTGACTGTGTGTTGTTATTTGCCACAATCTCTGAGCCTCTACTGCTGCACAATTGGCATAAATGTTTTCTGGGGCAAGATGACACTTGGCCATTGCTCAGCAAGACCCTCTCCCAGAAAATCGGCTTGGGTCAAAACCACAGGGTCTCTGAAGTGTGGAGTTTTTAAACACAACCCGATTTGGGATAAAACTCTGGAGGGAGGTGCCACCTGTCAGGTGGAAAATTTGGGCACAGGACAGAGATGGGGAGTTGACAGAGGCCTGAGACAAAGGAGTGCTTGATTGCAGGTCAGTGAGAGGGCAAAGTTCCTGTGCCAAACACTAGGGAGCTGAGTGAAGCTGTTTCCACCTCTCCTGCATATCCACATGCACATGCACATGCGCACATGCCACACTGATACTCCCCAGTAAGCTAAGCAGTGCCACCTACTGTAGACTGGAGCTTTTACACCAAGCTCTACCCAACTGTGCCTTCCAAACACATACCCTAGAAGAACAGCCCAAGTCCCTCCACCTGCTTTGTGTACAGACTATAGAGGGCTTCACTGTTTCACTTCTAGAGAAAACTGGATGTAACTTCATTCAGGTCCGTTCTGTTTGTTGACTC
This sequence comes from Puma concolor, assembly GCF_028749965.1. Classification (NCBI taxonomy): domain Eukaryota; kingdom Metazoa; phylum Chordata; class Mammalia; order Carnivora; family Felidae; genus Puma; species Puma concolor. The sequence continues at coordinate 30,796,203 of NC_141678.1, forward strand.
ATTTATTAGTCTGTATTTTTTTTTTTTTTTTGCTTCTGTCTTTGTTTAAATAGTTTTCTTTCCTTTCTTTTCTTTTTCTTGTATACAGAAAGAGAAAACATTATTTTTATATTCTTTAAAATTTTTTATAATTTTTAAAAATTATTTTTGCTATACTTTTCATTTTTAAATTCTTATTCTATTTCATTTTCTTTATTTCATTTTATTCTATTTTATTATATGATTTTTAATTTTTAAATTTGTTCTTATCTCACATCTTTCTTTTCTGTCTTTTAATTCCCTTTATTATTCCCCCTTTTCTATATTCTATCAAGCTTCTTTAATTTTTAAAAATTTTTAATGTTTATTTATTTTTGAAGAACAGAGACAGAGTGTGAGAAGGAGAAGAGCAGAGAGAGGAAGACACAGAATTTGAAGTAGGATCCAGGCTCCAAGCTGTCAGCACAGAGCCTGATGAAGGGCTCAAACTCACAAACTGTGAGATCATAACCTGGGCTTAAGTCAAATGCTTAACTGACTGAGTGACCCAGGTGACCCTATCAAGCTTCTTTCAAGAAGCAGAACAAACCAAAACCTAGGATCTAGCTTCCTTTATTCAATTTTTGTTTTGTTTTTAATTTTTTAATTTTTATTTTTTACTTTATCAATTGTTTTCTTCCTCCAAAGTGACAAAACAAAGGAATTAACCCCCCACCCCCAAAAAAAAAGAACTGGAAGAAATGACAGCCAGGAGAAAAAAATTAACACAGATATAAGCAAGCTGTCTGAAATAGACTTTAGAACCACGATAATAAGAATATTAGCTGGGGTTGAAAAGAGCACAGAATCCCTTTCTGCAAAGATAAAAGAAGTAAAATCTAGTCAGGACAAAATTAAAAATGCTATCACTGAGATGCAATGTCAAATGGATGTTATGACAGCAAGGATGGACCAGAAGAGCAGCAAATCAGTGATATAGAAGACAAAATTATGGACAATAATGAAGCAGAAAAAAAGAGAGAAACAAAAGCAAAAGAGCATGATATAAGACTTAGAGAACTCAGCGGTTTATGAAAAAGGCATAACACCCAAATCATACGAGTCCTAGAAGATGAAGAGAGAGTAAGAGGGGCAGAAGGTTTATGTGAGCAAATTATAGCAGAAAACTTTCCTAATCTGGGGAAAGACACAGACATAAAAAACCAAGAAGCACAGAGAGTTCCCATTAGATTCAACAAAAATGGCCATCACCAAGGCATATCAGAGTCAAATTCACAAAATACACAGACTAGGAAAGAATCATGAAAGCAGCAAGGGAAAAAAAGTCCTTAACCAATAAGAAAATACAGATCAGGTTTGCAGCAGACCTATCCACAGAAACTTGACAGGCCAGAAAAGAGTGGCAGGATATATTCAACATGTTGAATTAGAAAAACATGAAGCCAAGAATTCTTTATCCAGCAAAACTTTCATTCAAAATAGAAGGAGAAATAAAGAGGTTACCAGACAGACAAAAACTAAAGCAGTTCATGGCCACTAAACTAGCCCTGCAAGAAAATTTAAGGACTCTTTAGTGGAGAAAATAGGAAACAAAACAAGAGACCAAAAGAAACAGACTATAAAGGATCAGAGAACATCACCAGAAACACCAACTCTACAGGCAACACAATAGCACTAAATTAATATCTTTCAGTATTCACTTTAAGTGTCAATGGACTAAATGCTCCAATCAAAACACATAGCGTATCAGAATGGATAAGAAAACAAGATTCATCTATATGCTGTTTACAAGAGACCAATTTTAGACCTACAGACACCTTCAGATTGAAAGTAAGGGGAGGGAGAACAATCTATCATGCTAATGGTTGACAAAAGAAAGCTGGAGTAGTCCTACTTATATCAGACAAACTAGATTTTAAAATCAAGACCAACAAGAGATGAATAAGGGCATTATACCATAATTAAGGGGTCCATTCACCAAGAAGATCTAACAATTGTAAATATTCATGTCCCCAATGTAGAAGACCCAAATATATAAATCCATTAGTCACAAACAAAAAGAAAATCATTGAAAAGAATACCATAGTGATAAGGCACTTCAACAACCCACTTACAACAATGTGTAGATCATCTAAGTAGAAAATCAACAAGGAACCAATGGCTCTGAATGACACCTTGGACCAGATGGATTTAATAGGTATATTCAGAGCATTTCATCCTAAAGCAACAAAATACAGATTCTTATTGAGTGCACATGGAACATTCTCCAGAATAGATCACATAAGTATCACAAATCAGCCCTCAACAAGTACAAATGATTAGGATCATACCTTGCATATTTTCAGACCACAATGCTATGAAACTCAAAATCAACAAGATAAATTATGGAAACACCATGACTACTTGGAGATTAAAGAACATCCTACTAAATAATGAATGGGTTAACCAAGAAATTAAAGAAGAAATTGAAAAGTACGTGGAAACCAATGAAAATGAAAACACGACAGCCCAAAAGCTTTGGGATACAGCAAAGGCAGTTATAAGAAAGAAGCATATAGCAATCCAGGCCTTCTTAAAGAAGGAAGAAAGGTCTCAAATACACAACCTAACCTTACACGTAAAAGATCTGGGGGGAAAAACAGCACACAGATATCAAAAACAGCAGAAGGGGGGAAATAATAAAGATAAGAGCAGAAACCAGTGATATTGAAATTAAAAAATAAAAACAGTAGAACAGATCAATGAAACTAGGAGCTCATTCTTGAAAAACTCATGGTCAGACTGGCCAAAAAGAAACAGGAAAGACTCCCCCCCCAAAAGTAAAATCATGAATGAAAGAGAAGAGATCAGCAACCAACACTGCAGAAATACAAACAATAAAAAGAGCATTTATATGCCAAAAAATTGGGCAATCTGGAAGAAATGGACAAATTCCTAAAAACATATGAACCACCAAAATTGAAACAGGAAGAAATAAAAAATTTGAATAGACCCATAACCAGTAAAGAAATTGAATCAGTAATCAAAAATATTCCAGCAAACAAGAGTCCAGGGCCAGATGGATTTCCAGGGGAATACTACCAATCATTTAAAGAAGTGTTCACACCTATTCTTTTGAAACAGTTTCAAAAAATAGAAATGGAAGGAAACTTCCAAATTCATTTTATGAGGCCAGCATTACATGGATTCCAAAACCAAAGACCCCACTAAGAAAAAGAATTAAAGACTAATTTCCCTGATGATCATGGATGCAAAGATTCTCAGCAAAATACTAGCAAATCAAATCAAATAATATATTAAAAGAGTTATTCACCATGATCAAGTGGGATTTATTCCAGGATCCAAGGCTGGCTGAATATCCACAAATCAATCAATGTGATACATCACATTAAAAAAGAAAGGGTAAGAACTACATGATCCTCTCAATAGATGCAGAGAAAACATTTGACAAAATGCAGAATCCTTTCTTGATAAAACCCTCAAGTAAGTAGGGATAGAGGGATCATACCTCAAGATCATAAAAACATAAATGAAAGACCCATTGCCAATATCATCCTCAATGAGGAAAAAACAGATCTTTCCCCGAAAGTCAAGAACATGACAAGAATGGCCTCTCATACCACTGTTATTTCACATAGTGTTGGAAGTCCTAGCTCAACAGACAACACAAAGAAATAAAAGTCATCCAAACTGGCAAAGAGGAAGTCAAACTCTCACTCTTCCCAGACTATATGATATTCTCTGTGGAAAACCCCCCAAAAAACTCCATCAAAAAACTGCTGGAACTGATACATGAATTCAGCAAAATTGCATGATATAAAATCAATGTACAGAAATCTGTTGCATTTGTATACACCAATAATGAAGAATCAGAAAGAGAAATCAAGGAATTGATCCCATTTACACTTGCATCAAAAACCATAAATTACCTGGGAATCAACCTAACCAAAGAGGTGAAAAATCTATACACTGAAAACTATAGTAAGCTTATGAAAGAAATTGAAGAAGACAAACACACACACACAAATGGAAAAACATTCCATGCTCATGGATTGGAAGAACAAATATTGTTAAAATGTCTCTAATATCCAAAGCAATCTACATATTCAATTCAATCCCTATCAAAATAGCACCATCATTATTCACAGAGCTAGAACAAACAATCCTAAAATTTGTATGGAACCAGAAAAGATCGCTAATAGCCAAAGCAATCCTGAAAAATAAAGCCAAAGCAGGAGGCATCACAATACCGGACTTCAAGCTGTATTACAAAACTGTAATCATTAAGACAGTATGGTACTAGCACAAAAACAGACACATATATCAATGGAACAGAATAAAAAGCCCAGAAATTGACCTGCAAATGTATTGCCAGCTAATCTTTGACAAAGCAGGAAAGAATATCCAATGGAAAAAAGACAGTCTCTTCAGCAAATGGTGTTGGTAAAACTGGACAGACAGCGATATGCAGGAGAATGAGCCTGCACAACTTTCTTACACCATACACAAAAATAAACTCAAAATTTATAAAAGACCTAAACATAAGACAGGAAGCCATAAAAGCCCTAGAGGAGAAAACAGGCAAAAACCTCTTGGCCATGGCCACAGCAACTTCTTATTCAACATGTCTCTGTAGGGAGGGGGGACAAAAGCAAAATGAACTATTGGGATCTCATGAAAATAAAAAGCTTCTGCACAGTAAAGGAAACAATCAGCAAAACTAAAAGGCAACCAGTGAAATGGGAGAAGGTATCTGCAAATGACATATCAGATAAAGGGTTAGTATCCAAAATCTACAAAGAACTTATCAAACTCAAAACCCCAAAAACCAATGAATTCAGTGAAGAAATGGGCAAAAGGCACGAATAGACACTTTTCCAAAGAAGACATTCAGATGGCTAACAGACACATGAAAATGCTCAACATCACTCATCATCAGGGAAATAGAAATTAAAACCACATTGGGATACCACTTCACATCAGTCAGAATGGCTAACATTAACAACTAAGGCAACAAAATATATTGGCGAGGATGTGGAGAAAGAGGATCTTTTTTGCACTGCTGGTAAGAATGCAAACTGATGCAGCCACTCTGGAAAACAGTATGGAGGTTCCTCAAGAAATTAAAAACAGAGGGGCGCCTGGATAGCTCAGTCAGTTAAGCATCCAACTTCAGCTCAGGTCATGATCTCACAGTCCGTGAGTTCGAACCCCACATTGGGCTCTGCACTGACAGCTCAGAGCCTGGAGCCTGCTTAAGATTCTGTGTCTCCCTCTCTCTCTTCCCATCCCCTGCTGATGCTCTGTCTCTCTGTCAAAAATAAATAAAAACATTCAAAAATTCTGTAAAAATATTAAAAATAGAACTACCTTATAACCCAGCAATTGCACTACCAGGTATTTATTCAAAGGATAGAGGAGTGCTGTTGTGAAGGGGCACATGCACCCCAATGTTTATAGCAACATTATCAACAATAAATGTCCATCGACTGATGAATGGATAAAGAATATATGGCATATGTATACAATGGAATATGACTCAGAAAATCAAAAAGAATGAAATCTTTTCATTTGCAATAACGTGGATGGAACTAGAGTGTATTATACTAAGCAAAATAAGTCAGAGAAAGACAAATATCATATGACTTCACTCATTCTGGAATTAATATACAAAACAGGTGAAAATAAGAAAAGGGAATCAAAAATAATGTAAAAAACAGAGAGGGAGACAAACCATAAGAATTTAAGTACAGAGAACAAACTGAGGATTGCTGGTGGGGTGTTGGGTGGGGGGAAGAACTAAGTGCAAAAGGGGTATGAAGTAGGACACTTGTTGGTATGACCACTGGGTGTTATAAACAAGTGATGAATCTCTAAATCCTATTTCTGAAATCATTACAACACTATATGTTAACAAACTTGGATTTAAATTAAAAATAAATAAAATAAAATAAAATAAATAAATTATAATGTATAATTAATAAAATAAAATAAAATAAAATAAAGTAAGGAGATATTTTCCAAGCAGGCAGGGTTATATAGGCTAATATAGAGGGGAGGGATTTGTGAAAATAAGCTGGACACCCCTCTCCTCCTCTTGCTTGTCCTCCAACCACATTGGCCTACTTGCCATCCTTTGAAATCTCTGAATGCCTTCCTGCCACAGCATTTCCATTCTCTCTGTGGCTTCCCTGAAATATGCTTCACCAGTTTTATGTGTCTCATTCCTTCATTGTCTTCACAAACTCTATTCAAATGCCCTCATTCTTAGAGACAGCTTCCACCACCACCCATTGAAAGTAGCAGCCCCCATATTTCTCTGCTCCATTGTCCTACTACTTTTTTGGTGGTTCCTACAGCCTCCAGAGATGTGATCTTAAGCCCAAGTAGGGACTGTGGGTGAAGGGGCTGTGGATGAAGGGTGAAGGAGAAGATGATGTGACCTCATCTCCCCACTGGCTTTGCTGGAAGAGGAGTTGCTTTCTTGAAAGACAAGAGGGAAACAGAAAACAAGTCCTCAGATGGAACTAAGTCTATAGCTGTCATATCAGAAATGCAAAGAAGACTCCCTTCTTCCATGGGGAGAATTGAGGAGGAAGAGGCAGAGAAGAAAAATTAAATATGAAGGTTGAAGATGCTAGAAATATAGTGGATTAGGTAAAGCATCTTTTTTCCCCCAACTATATTGTGATATAATTGACACAAAACACTCTAAATTTAAGGTGCACAATATGATTTGATACATGTATATATTGTGAAATAATTACCACAATAAGGTTAGTTAATACATCCTTTACCTCACATAATTACCATTTTTAGGTTATTGTGGTAAGAATATTTAAGATATACTCTTATCCTTTTAGCAACTTCTAAGTATTTAATATTGTGTTGTTAACTAGTCACAATACTGTGCATTAGTGTGTCACATTTTCTTTATCCACTCATCCATCAGTAGACACTTAGGTTGTTTCCATGTCTTGGCTATTATAAATAATGCTGCTATGAACATGGAGATACAGATATCTCTAGGGGAAAGTGATTTCATTTCCTTTGGATAAACACCAGAAGTGAGATTACTCGATCACATTGTAGTTCTATTTTTAATTTTTTGAAGAATCTCCATACTGTTTTCTATAGCGGCTGCATCAATTTACACTCTGATCAGTAGTGCATGAGAGTTCCCTTTTCAGTGACGCATCTTGAACTCTCTAAATGGAGAGGGAAGGAAAGAAGAAAAGATCTAGAAGGAGCAATGGGAGAAAGTGGAGCAGCAGAGGGCTAAATGTTAAGCTGTGATTGAATAGTAAGTGTAGTCAATATAAAAGATTCAGAAGGAGGTACTGATGAGGGAAATGAAAGCAAGAAAAATGTAGCTGAGAGACAGAGACAGCATGTGAGCAGGGGAGGGGCAGAGAGAGATGGAGACACAGAATCCAAAGCAGGCTCCAGGCTCTCAACTGTCAGCACAGACCCTGAAGCGGGGCCCAAACCCATGAACCATGAGATCATGACCTCAGCTGAAGTCGAAAACTTAACCAACAGAGCCACCAAGGTGCCCCCAAAAAATGTAGTTTAAGTTAAATCCCCTTACAGCTTGCAGCCCAGAGACCTGCAGTGTATAACATTCCTCAAGGACTTTATGGCTGCCTTAATGCCTTAATATTTACATTGTAATAAAAAACTAAAAGCAACCTTATCTTGACTATAGCTAAATCTTCAGAGTCCTGTAAGAGCCTGCTTTTAGTGTACAGAAATTCCTTAGAAACTAAAGTTATCTTTATCTCCCCTTCCTCCAGAAACTTAAAAGTATATAATCAGTCACTCCTCACAATCCCAGTGTAGCTCTTTCTGCCCAGAGGTCCTGTCCCTTGCTATGATAAAATCACTTTTTTGAACCAAAAACATCTCAGGAGTTCTTTGTTAGCTGTTTGTTCATGAACCCCACTTCAAATTTCATCATTTTGGCACCCTTAAATTGAGCTTTGAGTCTTTTCATCTGACCTCTGAGCCTTGTTATGAACTTCATGAGTAACTTCTGTTCTCTTCCTTTACTTTTATTCCAGGGGCTTTTCAAGGAATATGGTTTTATTAGAACACTTTCTTGCCAGTTGCTCAGGCTGCAGTCCTCTAACCTGTGGCTACTCTATGGGGAGGAGCAAGCCTGCATTTTGGCTGGAGGTGAGTACCCTGGTCAGAATGGTAATAAGACCAAGAAATGATGCTCTCTAATTGTACCTATTCTTATACAGAGTCGTCTGTCTTTGTCATGGGACAGCCATGTAAGTCACTAGGACAGCTGCCAATCTCAAAGACTCCCAGGTAAGATTTCTTCCTCATTGGTCTAATGTGAATCCCTCCACACCTCTATTCTAGCCACTTCTGGCCTAGTCACTTCCACTGGGAACCAACCCAAATCAGTATCAGACTGAATTAAAACCCAACCAGGGACTATTTCCTAGGGAAGTTGACTGTAAAAGACTACATGTGTTGGAATGTCACTTAGACCATTATGGGTTTCTATCTTTACTGATTTTTATCAGTGCCTCCTATTGACTATGACAGTTACAAAATTGGATAATTTCCTCTTTTTAAATGTCTTTAGTGTTTTCCATGGGTTAAGAACTGCAAGGCAAGGCATGGCAAGGTATCTCAGCCCATATGCCAGCACCAATTTTGCAGTTTATAATGTGACGAGAAAACAGGGGATGCTAGCATTCCTCCTACAAGGTCTTTAGGCTCATACTGAAGGGATGATTTGTTAATTTTGTCTGTCTCATAAAGTTCTCATGGGGAATTGTTAAGATAACTATCAAAATCCTTGGTAACCTGAAACTTTGAAGTTTTGCTAAGTTACATGATAAATTGGGATGAATTCATTGGATATCTAAGCCTTTCCAAATAAGATAAACTACTGAAACATTAATCACTAAACAGGATTATCTGCCTTTGACTTCTTATTGCAGAAAAGCTGAGGATACTTAGGTCTGTTGGTAAATACGCTATGTGCTTTACTAAAAGACTTATTAAAAGTACTATGAAGAACATGTTTTTTAAATTATAAAGTGTATTTATTAATCGTAGGTCTAAAAGAATTCTGGTGTAACAGACAGTTCACAATTGCCTATTATTTAGTATTCACTGGAGACTAAGGTTTCTAAGAGTTAAAATTCTGCTCAGTGTAATTAAGACTGACAAGGGGGGGGCTTACATCAAAATCTGAATGCAAAAGAAAGTTATAGAAGGTTTGTGAAGGTAAAGCTTTAGAAAAGAATTTTGTGTGTGGTCAAGACTAAGATTGAAATGGATGTATTTTAAAAGTACACTGGTATAAGATTAAAATTATGCCTTATTCTCTGTTAAAAAGACAAAGTTTTCTTGGATTGTTCCTCTGCTCTTGATAAAAAAAAAAAAAAATGTAAATAAAGATTTTTTTTTTTTCTCTTGTGTCTGCCCAGAAAATGAAAGTTTCTATGTTTGGTCTTTATCAGGTCTAAAAAAGGTTGGGGCCCCTGGGTGGCTCAGTCAGTTAAGCATCCAACTCTTGGTGTTGGCTCAGGTCAAGATCTCACAGTTTTGTGGCTTTGGGGCCTGCAATGGGCTCTAAGCTGGGATCATGGAGCCTGCTTGGGAGTCTCTCTCTCTCTCCCTTTCTCGCTGCCCCTTCCCCACTCGTGCTGTCTCTGTCTCTCTCAAAATAAATAAACTTAAAAAAAATTTAAAAAGGTTAAAACTTTTAATATTGAAGGAGCTGAGTTTTGCTAACAAGTATATAACCCTACATATATGCCTTTGAAATGTCTTATTGCCACCTTGGTTAAATAAATAATTAAGTTTTAAGTTTTGTTATGACCTGTAATCCTATTCAGGAATGTGTTTTATAAGTTTCTGAGGTTTTTTTTAAAACAAATTTCCCAAAATTCAAATTCTAAATGAAATCTTTTTGACTAATTGAGCTTGTTTATTTGGTATGTTAAATTACACTGTCAAAGAAATTATGATAAACATTTGGGTTATATTGTATGGTAAATGCTATAACTATTTTACAAATAATATGAGATACCCGAAGTTTTAATATATCCTGGTATAAGGTCATCACTTGAATTACTGAAATGTTATTTGTCACAGAAATAACCACATTTCCTTGTCAGCTGCATTATAATGAGTTCTCATCAGATCTTTAACCATGGCCATTTTTGAGTCTTTTGTCATTTATACTTATTGTTTTGATGTCCTTGCAAAATGTCTTTTGTCTTCAAGGAGATTCATTAAAAAAAAAAAAAAAAAAGACTTTTTTTTTTTTTTTAACAAATACAGGTCTTTGATATCTTTAAAATTATAAAACTGAAATGGGTAAAAATTTCTAAAACTAGCTAAAAGGCTACATTCAAACTGAAAAAGAATTAGTAACATGGAATTAAATAAACTGAAGAAGATGATTATAGTTTTTATGACTCTTGTTTGAAAACATTGCTGTTATCTGATGTTTATTCTTCCAGAAGGAAACTTTCTTTTAAAATATCTATGACTTACAGATATGTGATAAATTTGTGAATGAATGAGGCATTTAACTTTTCTCCCTACCTGAGACCTCCAGAATTCAGAAGTTTTCAGTGAATATTCGTTCTTTCATGGCACTTATAATCATTTGCATAAGTTCAATAAGAATCTGTTCTCCTTGCTTGCAACAGGACACCACTGGGAACGTTGGTTACTCTGCCAAAGCTTTGACTGGAATGTCATATTTGAGAGGGACATGAGTAGACTCAGGTATGCCCAGACAGCTTTAAGGGACCAAGGCTGACTTTATAGAGCCAATAAAGCCCCTTGAATACGTTGGCCTAATACCTTGCTTACAGGGTTCCCAACAGCCTTACCAGGTGAGTAAAGAATGTCACTTCCTGGCAGACGCAGGAACCTCAAGATAGTTTGGGAACCTCGAGAGGAGTAATTTATCCAGGTCTACAGGTATTGCTGGCATGTCTAATGGCAGGTGTTTGGCTTGGCTTCTGGCCTAGACACCTACTAAAAGCTCAATGGAAATTCTTATATAAAGTTTTGGTAAAACAGATTTTAAAAGGCTTATATGAAAATCACTATTCTTGCTGAGCTTATGTAAATAATTAGGCCAAGTTTGTTAAAATTGGACTTGTTTCACAAATGAATTACTCTTGATTTGGCTATCTCTTATTAAAATGAGGGTGGTAATAGAAAGTGTTTCAATAACATATCTGTGTAAATATTAGGTTTTAATACTGTTTTCTCAATGCTTCTGTTTTTCCTCAAATATCTGGCTGTGGCTCCAAACTAAGGTTTCCAATCTTCTTCCATTCCCTTGACTTATAGTCACTAAAAGCTAAAACTGCCATTTTTCCTAAAGCCCTAAAAACCAATGCTGGACAACTTAAGGTCAGCTTCAAAAAAATTGCCACAAAACTCATGTATAGACGTCTTTGTGCCTGTTGCTCTATGAGCCATTCAAAATGATCACGAGAGGCATTTGAATTACAAATCAGAAAAGCCCATCTGATTCCTGCTGCCTGTTCCCACTCCACCTGAGGATGCTTCAAGCCTGACATCTAAACATCTTCTCACTAGCAGCATGCAAGACTCAGACACTGGGTTTATAATTTGCTCTAACCATTAACCTATATATTTTTTTCTTTTGTTTCCATAAAAGCACCTCTTATTAATTACCCGATTGCTTACTAAGCAAAACAGAGCCCATATGATGGCTAACACAGCCTGCTACACAATTAAGGCCTTAAATGACTCTCAAAATAGCATCATATTATTCAACACCAGAATAACTCAAATGCATAAAACAGTTCTATAAAATAGAATGGCATTAAATGTTTTAACAACTGCACAAGGTGGAACTTCTGCTATCATAAAAGCAAAATGCTGTGCATACATTCCAGAATACCACAAAAATATTTCTCAGTTTCTAACTAACACAAATACTCAAATTGGTGCTCTAAATGATCCCTCTCTTCCCTTTTATAATTGGTTAAACTCCTGGACTAAAGGAGGGTTTTTTTTCAACTATCAAAAGAGTCTTATTTGGGCTTCTTTTTCTTTTTGTTATTCCAATCATGTTTTGCTCTTCTCTCCCATGTCTCTCCACCTGGTGCCAAGACTCCTTCACTGCCATAACTTCAAATGGACAGACGATCCTTTCTGCTCAAAGAGACTCCCATATGTTATCAACCCTAGATACAACTGCCTTAGCCTTTCCTAACTCCTAATTAAATTCTCAACCGACCAATCTTGACCCATAGGTAGGGACATCTCTATGTCCCTATTCAGCAGGAAGGAGCCACAGAAGATGAGACCTTCTGCCTTCAACAACCTTAAAGACTTAAGGGTCAAGTTGTTCAGGGGGTGAAATGATGAGGGAAACAAAGACAAGAGAAATGTAGCTTCAATTATATCTTTTTACAGCTTGCAGCCCACTGACAGATACCTGAAACATGCGGAACATGACCTTCCTCAAGGAACTCGCGGCTGCCTTAATGCATTAATGGTTATGTTTTATTAAAGACTAAAAGTAGCCTTACCCTAATAGCAGCTAGCCCTTCAAGGTCCTTAAAGCCTTGCTTCCAAATTCCTTAGAAACCTGCTTTATCTCTATCCCCCTCTCCCTCCACAAACTTAAAACTATATAGTCAGTCACTTCTCACAATCCCAGTGTAGTTCATTCTGCCCACAGGGTCCTGTGCCATGCTCTAATAAAATCACCTTTTTGCACCAAAAAATGACTCAAGAATTCTGTCTTAGCCATTTGGTCATGAACCCCACTTCAAATTTCATCAGTATGACTGTCATCAGGAAGAGTAGTAATTACTTGTAAGAAGGTCAGGGTGTGATTGTGAACTCTGTTCTGGACATGGAACATGAGTGAATGTGGTGGGCTAGAATATGGTGGTAGAATTTTGAGGCTTGGTATTCAGATGGTCCATTCCTCTGAAGGCTGAATTTGTCCATGCAGAGGAAGATCCGCTGTCTATTCCTCAGGGAATGGGGCAGTTGGTAGACAACAGTGAAAACAGAAAGGAGGACAAAATTCCCATGTTAAGTTCTAATGTCCCCCAGGATTTCAGAATCAAAGCAAGGCTTCTGGTGTTCAATCATTTTAACTCTTTATTCTATTTTATTGGTATTCCCAGCCATTCTACATCGCATCTATATTAATTAATAACAGAGAGAGTACGGTAAGTTGGAAAGGTATTTGTCAAAATAACAGTGTCCACTGTTATCAATATAACCTGTGTTTACTAAAATCAAATAAAAAGCGGCATCATAATTGGCACGCCTTTTGGGTTTGAATGCCATGGTCAATATAGGAAATAATGAAGGCCAATTACCATAAAATAACATAGTATCCACTTCTTTTTTTCCTGTCTGCCATGTTCCTCTCTCAGTTACCATTGGGAGCAGGACAGAAAGCACACTGAGTGCTACTTACTTGAAGGGCACAGTACGGTCCATATTAGGGAAGAGCATTTTTGATTAATGACATTTCGATCATTGCAAATCTAGAATTAAAACGCATCCACTCAAAAACAAAAACCAACACATCCGCTCTATTGATAGAAGGGAATAAAAAGAACCAACAAAGAAGTGAAAGAGAAGAAAAAGAAAGAGGTGATTTTTGATAACAAATCTTACACCCAAGTTCCTGCAGCTTTACCATAAACAATATGAAATCATTTTCCTTATTTATGACCAAAGTTTGTTTCTGTGACAATTTCACTAGTCAGACTACAAGTTCTGGCTTTCACTGCCCACTTGCTTGTACTCACTAACTTTTGTCTTACATTTCCCTCTAAGCTCTTCTTCCAGCTTTCCTCTTGGCTCAGGGAAATAAAACCAAAAGCCAGCCCCCAGGTGATAGTGACTGCCCTGACAAGACCTCCCACCAGGCCAGATCACCAATACCTGTTGAGCTAATCCTGACTGGAGCCTACACCACTAGACCATGGAGTGACTTCTGAATACCTTTACTCATTATAATGTGAAAATCTCCACCCAATGGGGAAGCTCAGCCTCATTTACATAACACAAAATACACGCATATATGTTTCTTTAAGGGGCATTTATAACCTTTTGCTCACCTCTACCCTCTCTAGGGTAGAGTCACGCTTTGGAAGCCATTCCCCATGACATCTTTATTTGCTGCAAATAAAAGTTTTATTTGTCAGAGAACTCAAACTGGGACAGTTTCTGATTCACCAAGGAGTGAATTAATGTTGGTTTGATTACAAGAATATTAAAATAGAAACTTTCAATTCAACTGTGACTGCTACCACCATGAGTATACTTATCTTTGTCTGAATTTCAATTCCAAGAACAACACATCAGTTCAGAGGGGCCAAAATCCACAAAGTAGACAAAGCAAAGGGAGTTGAAAGAGAAATGAAGGACAGAAATGAAAAGAAGTAGCAAAACTCATCAGGCAAAAATTATAAGGATAGAATTTCCAGTAAATAAAATACTATTGTATTCATGAAACATAATAAAAAAAACCCTTGCAAAAGCAAGAGTAGGAACAATAGGCTGGCCCATAAAAACACATACAAGCACACACATAGCAAAGGATGAATCAGGTTTTCAAAGTTAGCTAGTAAAAAATGGTCTTGTGAGAAGTAAGCTTTTCCAGAATAGTATGAATTCATCCAAGAAGGAAAAGAGGGGAGGAAATGCAGTCACTTTGCACATAAATGACACATTTGCATTTTGCTTTTTATGAACCCTAGACTAATTTGACCAGTTGAACTTCTAATGCTAAAAAACACCGGTTCTCTCCTCCTGATGTGGAAATGTTGGGGTTCCAAGCAAATGGTCAAGAAAGAATTCTTGAGACTTCTTCAGTGAAAAAAAGAAAAGGTGGTTTTATTAAAACAGGGTGATAGGACCCATTGGCAGAAAGAGCTACACTGGGGTTGTGACTGGTGACTGATTACATACTTTCAAGTTGGTAGGGGGTTAGGGACAGCACAAGCCTACAAGAATTTTGGAAACAAGGTTTCCAGGACCCTGAAGGGGCTAGCTATTGTTAGGAAAATGTCATTTGTAACTGTTGAGTAAATTGTCAGGCATGAGACCCTTCAGATGTATTTCAGTGGGCCTTAAGCTTGGAGGATGATTGCTAACATATATCTTGGGAGGTAGAGTTAAAGAAGTTTCTGAAGGAATTTTTGTATGTTTAAAGTAGATTCACAGGATCCTGGGGAGTCAGGATAATGTTAGGTTAAGATTGTGTTTTGCCCTGAGCGAAGTGTGGACTTCAGGGCAGCTGAACTCCAAAAGGAAGGTCACTCTGCCTGTTTCAAGAATTTGTCAGTGGGCTGTAAGTAGTAAGGAAATTTAATTTTTCTTTTGCTTTTCTTTCCCACCTCACTCTCACCTATGGATAATGAATTACATAAATCAATTAAGACACATAATTTCATCTCCTACTACTTTCCCATCAGTTATGTGACCAGAACCCAATTTACTCTGTCTTGGGAGCAGCAGTCAGGCTCCACCCAGACATCAGGGGCCTGAGGGCTGGAGCAGCAAAGACAAATCTCCTACACCCTCTGCCCCAGGCCTCAGGCTCTGCACCAATACCAGTCCAGAACCCAAACAGAAAGAAGGGAAAGGCTCTGCCCTCACTGGGTTTCCAGGTCTGTGGGTTCCATTTCTGTACTGCTTCCCCTGAGCATCCCATCTGGGCCACTCCTTCAGCCACCCCCATTGTGGGTAGACTCCCTTCATGCTGATGAGGAAACAAAAGGCAAGCTAAAGACAAAGCACAAGATAACATTCAGCAAACCCCTCCCCCAAGGGTGGAATATGTGTGACATTCCTCAGGCACTCCTGGCTGCCCAAGAAAAAAGGAAGGGGAAAACAAATGGTCAACTAATAGAGATCACAGTCATACAAGACATAAATCTCCAGCAGTTTGCAACTTAATGATTTACAAAAAAAAAAAAGCAATCTCCAGAAACATATACACTCAATTTCCTGGGACCCAAATATCACCCTCCCCTACATCAGATAGAAAGTCTTATATAATTAGTCACTCCTCACAACCCTAATGCAGCTCCTGTCTTCGTGCTATAATAAAAAACACCCTTTTTGCACTGAAAACATCTCAAGAATTCTTTCTTGGCCATTGGCTCCTGAACCCCACTTCAAACCACATCAATGCCATGGTTGGTCCTCCTGGCTGCCATACTGCTGCACCGCTGTGGTGGCACTGCTTCCAAAGGGTCAACTCCAGTTATGTCCACAGCCTGTTCAATACAGGCTACGGAAGAGCATATGTGACTGCCCACTCCCAAGACAAGCCTTCCTGCTCAATTCCCTGCAGGGAGCAAAAAAAGAGGACATTTTAATAGCAGACACTAAAATTGAGACATAATGTGTCTTTAGGACATAGAGATAGCAAACATTAATTATGAAGCAGAGACAGCTATCTGCCAAGGCTTTTCTGGCCAAGATACTTATTTTCTTAAAACAAAACAACACAAAACATAATTTGGTAAAGATGAATAAATACAGGATCTCATCTAATTAATAAAGCTACATTTTGACAATTATTTAATAATACATTGAACTATGCAAGTAATGCTTACATGATGAGTTATTACCTGATGAAGTTAGATTAATTTTTCAAATTATTAATTAATCTTATATTTCAACCTATGTTTGGTTATGGGCAAGAATAAATATAAATCAGGGAGTTGTGTTTCATCACTACAAAATATTTCATTAACTATGTTATCCTGTGTAAGTCTATTTACTCCAAAGTATTAAAGATGCGCTAGGGAAATAAAGCAAATACAACAATTAAGACTAATCTCTTAAATTAATCTCTTTGCCACCTGAGATAAATATTTGAATTTGATGCCGTTGAAAGGATAATGATAATAATAATGTTGATAATGATTTTTATACATAAATCATACATACAGTGTTAATTGATGTAAAACAAAGCATCATATGCTCCTATATGTTTAAAACTTCAGAAATATGATTGTAGTTCTAATAAGTAAAAATTGAATTGGGGATGCATGGGTGGCTCAGCCAGTTAAGTGTCTGGCTTTTGCTTAGGTTGTGATCTCACAGTTTCTGGGGTCAATAAAGTAAAAAACATTTACAAAATGTTTTTTAATTGATTTGCCACAAACCAAAGAAACATATCTAGTTCAATATAAATGCTAGTGGCTGTAAATGAGGAGAATCCTTCTGTTTAATGGCTCCATATCATATAAGTAAAGGTGTATTGATAATGATGAGTATTCACCGTCATCACTGGGACGCTTCTCAAAAATATTCGATTGAAATTGAAAGAAGGAATACCATTTGATTAAAATGCTGAGTCATTGGATTTTGCAAAGCTATTTACCTTGCTATAAGTGATATTTTCTTAAGATTTGCAAAACTTGGACAGTAAGACCTGCTTTATTTGGACACAAGGTTCAATATGACATTTCCCCCCTACTGTCATATTAAGTCTTTTGTTTTAGTGGGTATCTATTTGTTTCTTAATTAAAAAAAAATAATGTTTATTTTTGAGAGAGAGAGAGGGCGTGAGTGGGGGAGGGGCAGAGAGAGAGAAAGATACAGAATCAGAAGCAGACTCCAGGCTCTGAGCTGTCAGCACAGAACTTGACAGGGGGCTCAAACCCATGAAATGTGAGATCATGACCTGAGCTGAAGTCCGACACATAACCAACTGAGCCACCCAAGCTCCCCATGTTGTCTTAAGCCTTATGAAGAGATTTTGTGATGGCAGTGTCGTTATCAAGTAGGGAAAATAGCAAATCTTTTTGAAGAAAATTGGTTGTTTTCTTTTTCTAGTAAAGTGTATTGGGGGAAGTTATAGGTGTGAAATGTTCATGACCGGCACAGCTCCTGTCTACTGTTGCTGTTTACATGGACTCTTCCCTTCCTGCCTTTGATTGGGATTCATCCTCCATAAATCCATCTCCATTTTCCCACCATCTGCCATGTTACCCAGCTAGCTTGCATGGCCCACACACTCTTGTAATTAAGTACTTTTGCTATATATCTCTGTTGATGTATTTTTCTCCTCTCATCAGATTATAAATAAACATACTGAGATCTGGGTCTCACTTTGAAAGCTCAAAATTTTTTTCTGACTTTACTTGTTAATTTTCTTTCTGTGCTTTATTTTATTTAATCAAACCCAAAGGTGATTTTGTAATAAAAATTTTTTCATAAAAAATGAATCAAAGTAAGTATAAAGAATGTTTATCTTATTTTAAACATAGTAATTGACAGTAGCTTTAGATATAATGAAAAGCATGTAGCATATTATGTTTTTCAAATGCAAAGAAATCTGAGATTAAAAACATAATTACATAGGATCTCTTCCTAGCAAGCCTGGTGATAACTCATTAAGTCAGCAATGGGAAAAGACTACTTGGGTTCATTAAAGGCTTTCCACATTTTTTGCAAAGTCTAATAAACCCCAGACAGTGCACATCAGCTTATTGTGGGCCAGGTCACAGCCTACTATGTTTTTAGGGAAGCCCCTGGAGTTTGTAGTCCTGTAATGGTCACTCATAAGTGACAAGCATGCATACTGAGAATCAGAGTTGAATAACTAAACCACAGAGAGGGAGTCCCTCCCCAAAGTTGTGTAAAACAAAGGTACTAGTTCAGTTGAAAGAGATGGCACCTATGCCGCCCTTTGGTTTCTGCAAGTGATTCATCTCTGACATATTCTTACTTCACAGTGGCTAAAACAAGCCATCTGCATGCAAACATTTTTAAAAACTCTGCTGGCTAAGATTTTTGTCCACCACTTCAGATGCCATCTTAGATTTGAAAATATGGAAATTTAAAACTTTGCATGCTGCTTTCAAGGGTAAATTTTAGTAGACACTACCTAACTGGTATTATGAGGTCAGCAAAGAAAGAAGGAAAGAGAAGAAAGAAAGAAAGAAAAAAGAAAGAAGAAAGAAAGAAAGAAGAACAAATTAAGTAACTTATTTTTCAAAATTGAAAGAAAAAGAAAGAAAAAATATTTGTTCCAAAACTATAGTAATAAGGACAATGTAGGAATGTTTAGGTACCAAGAAATACAGACCACTAGAGCAGAAACAGGAACAGAAGTTGCCTTGTATGAAAATGTGATGTGTCACAGGGCAAGTGTTGCAGTCCATAGGGAAAGGGTTGACTTTTCAAAAAGTAGTTATTGTTTTTAAGCAGTTCATTTTCCATATTTTAAAAATCAATGTGTTTTCTTACTTCACACAATGCATAAACAACAATTCCAGGTACATTGAAGATTAGAGGCAAAAGAAAAAATTATGAAATCTTAAAAGCACACAGAGTTCCTATGATATCAAGGGAATGAAGATCTTTTTAAAAAGACTCACAAAGTGGGGCTCCTGGGTGGTTCAATCAGTTGAGCATCTGACTCTTGATTTTGGCTCAGGTCATGATCCCATGATCATCAGATCGAGCCCCATGTTGGGTTCTGTGCTGAGCATGGAGCCTGTTTAAGATTGTCTCTCTCCCTTTCCCTCTGCTCCTCTGTCCCCTCCCCAACTCACATGTTTCCTCTCTCTCTCTCAAATAAATAAATACATAAATAGATAGATAAATAAACACACTTTAAAAATAAAATAAAATAAAATTGTAATAATAATGGCACACAAAGTAAGATTTCTTCCTGAGTGATATTCCATTGTATATATATATACATACCTCATCGTCTTTATTCTATTCATCTATCAGTGGATATCTGGGCTGCTTCCATATCTTGGCTATTGTAAATAATGCTGCTACAAATATAGGGGTGCATATATCCCTTTGAATTAGTGTTTTTGTATTTTTGAGGTAAATACCCCATAATGTGATTACTGGTTCTATTTGTAACTTTTTGAGGAACCTCCACACTGTTTTCCACAATGGCTGCATCAGTTTGAATTCCCACCAATAGTGCAAGAGGGTTGTTTTTCTCCACATCCTAGCCACCACTTGCTGTTTCTTGAGTTTTGGATTTATACATTCTGAAAGGTGTAAGGTGATATATCTATCTCGTTGTAGTTTTGATTTACATTTCCATGATGATGAGTGATGTTGATCATCTTTTCATGTGTCTATTTGCCATCTGTTTTGTCTTTTTTGGAGAGATGTCTGTTCATATCTTCTGACCATTTTAATTGGATTATTTGTGGTCTTTTGGGGGGGAGGTGTTGAGTTGAATAAGTTCTTTATATATTTTGAAATCTTGCCATTTGCAATGACATGGATGAAGGTAGAGGGTATAATGCTAAGTGAAATAAGTCAGAGAAAGACAGATACCATATGATTTCACTCAAATGTGAAATATAAGAAACAAAACAAGAACAAAGGAATAAGAGAGAGAGAGAGAGAAACCAACATGCAGACTCTTAACTATAGAGAACAATCTGATGGTTACCAGAGGGAGGGGGGGGGGGATGTTAAATAAGTAATGAAGATTAAGACATGTACTTGCTGTGATGAACACTAGGTGATATATGGAATTGTTGAATCATTATATTATACA
The DNA here is from genome assembly GCF_028749965.1 of Puma concolor. Lineage (NCBI taxonomy): Eukaryota > Metazoa > Chordata > Mammalia > Carnivora > Felidae > Puma > Puma concolor. The sequence continues at coordinate 30,816,736 of NC_141678.1, forward strand.
CCTGAAACTAATAACACTGTATGTTAACTATACTGGAATTAAAGCAAAAACTTAATAAATAAGAAAAGTCACACAAAGTAGAAATTATAGAGAAAAAGATTGATAAATATGATCTAATTAAAATTAAAAACTCCTACTCATCAAAAGACATCATAAAAATAAGGAAAAGAAAATCTACAAAGTAGAGTGGTATGTACAAGTATAAACTTTTACAAATATTTTTAAAAAATAGAAGATGGCAAAAAGATTTAAATAAGCATTTCATGAAAGATAAAATATAGATGTCTAATGAGCATTTTAAAAGGCGCTCAATCTCATTAATAAATGAAATACAAATTAAATTCACAATGAAACACCATTTCACACCTCATAGTTGGGCAAACATTTAAGAATGGCAATAAAAAGATTAGCTCAGGAGCCATCATCCCTGATAATGGCAATATCAACTGTTTGTCATTACATTATACAGCTTGACAAGCCTATACCCTAGTGTTCATTAATTCTTATCTAATTCTGTATTTCATATAGCAGATACGTGAACCATTTCCATAATACCAAAGGGCTGGAAACACTTAAATGGGTAGATTTTGGTATATTTAAAGCATGGGCTATTAAAAAACAATAAATAAATAAATAAATAAATAAATAAATAAATAAATAAATAAAATAAACTGCATGCATCAACATGGATAAATCTCGGAAATCAATATTGAACACAAAATAAAAATCACATCACAAAGAAATAATCAATATGTGATTCGTTTTATATAAAGAGCTAAAAGGGGAAAAAACCAATGTGTGGTTTAGTAATATATATGCATGTGGAAAACTCTAATGAAAGCAAAAAGATGTTCTAGTGTTGATATACACGGAGGAATTATAATATTCTATTTCTGAAGCTGGGTAGTAAGAACATGGGTATTTGTTTTACTATTGTTTTTTAAGCTATATATTTGTATTATATATGCACTTTTCTACATATTTTTCAGTAAAAACCATGCTGCACATCAAAATAAATTCTAAATGGAATTTAAGTATAAAATTTGATACCAGAAGCTTCAGGAAGGAATATAAATATTTATATGATCTTGAGATAGGGAAAGCCTTTATGAACTATGATAGGCTGAATTGTGCCCCCCACCCCCCAAATTCATATGTTGAAGTCCTGATCCCCAGTGTCTCAAAATGTGACTGAGTATATTTGGAAACAGGGCCTTAAAGAGTTAATTAAGTTAAAATTGAATGCTTTGGGTGGGACCTAACCCAATCTGACTGGGTTCTTATAATAAGAGGAAATTTGGATATGCAAAGAGAAATCAGGGTTGCATGCACACAGAGGAAAGACTGTGTGAGGACACAAAGAAGGCTGTCAGCTAAGGAGAGAGGTCTCAGGAGAAACCAAATCTGATGACATCTTGATCTCAGACTTCTAGCTTCCAAATCTGTGAGGAAGTAAATTTCTGTTGTTAGAACCATCCAGTCTATGGTGTTTTGTTATGCAGCCCTAGGAAATGAACATGTAAACATTATTTTAAATACCAAACTACATAGAAAAACTTTAATGTATTTTACTATGCAACATCATTAAATACTTATCTGTCAAAAAATAAAAGGAGAACCACAAACTCAGAATACTATTTGTAATATATTTAATAGAAGTTTGATATTCTTAAAAAAATAACTCCCACAAATATATAATAAAATCAACATCTTTGCAGAAAAATTGGCAAGATTCATAAGCTGGAAAATTTTATGTGAAGAAATAAAAATAATTGTTAGAAAATAAGAAAAAAATCAATATCTCTTTACAAATTAAGACTAAGATATTATTTTTAATTCTATTTAGAGATAAAAATACTATCATAGTATCATACACAGTGACAAAGACTGTAACTTCCATCCATTGCAGATCTATGTAATCTAAAATTCTGCCTGCATGGCTCTGTCATGGCACAGATCAAAGAGCTTTAAAAATGGCTTCTGTTTGACCTAGAATTTTCAATTCTCATTTCAGGGATTTTACCTTTAATAAATAATCAGGTGCTAGAAATAATCATTCTTTAACTGTAAGACTGTTTATTTTAGAATGAGAAATAACCTTAACTGTTTAACGATAAATATTTGGTTAAACCAAGCACATTACCTTTCTTTTTTTTTAATATAAAGTATTTTAATTTTTTTTTTAGTTGATCACTAACACACAATGTTACATTACTTTCAGGTGTACAACATAATGACTCAACAAGTCTATACATTATGCCATGCTTATAAGTGTAGCTACCATCTGTCACCATATAACACTATTACAATACAGTGGACTATATGTATGCTGTGTCTTTTATCCCCGTGATATGTATTCCATAACTAGAAGCCTGTATCTCTCATTCCCTTTTGTCCATTTTGCCCATCACACTCCACCACTCTCCCCTCTGGCAACCATCAGTTTGTTCTCTGTATTAATAGGTCTGATTCTGTTTTTCATTTGTTATTCATGTCTTAATTTTTAGATTCCATATGTAAGTGAAATCAGATGGTATTTGTCTTTATCTTTTTTCACTTAGCATACTTTTTAGGTCCTTTCATGTTGTCACAAATAGCAAGATCTCATTCTTTTTTATGGCTGGGTAATAATCCAGTGTGTGTGTGTGTGTGTGTGTGTGTGTGTGTGTGTATCACTGCTTCCTTATCCACTCATCTATTGATGGACACTTGGGCTGCTTCTGTACCTTGGCTGTTGTAAATAATGCTGCCATAAATATAGGAGAGCATATCTTTTTGAATTAATATTTTGTTTTCTTGGGGCAAATACCCAGTAGTGGAATTACTGAATTACTGAATCACAGGGCAGTTCTATTTTAATTTATTGAGCAACATCTATTCTGTTTTCCACAGTGGCAGCACTAATTTACATCCCTACCAGCAGCACATGAAGGTTAATTTTTCTCTACATCCTTGCCAACACTTATTTATTTTTTTAAATCATTTTATTTATTTTTCTCATCATGGTAAGTGTATTCTTTAATTCCCGTCCCCTATTTCACCCATCCCCAAACTCACCTTCACTCTGTTTGTTCTCTATAGTTAGGAGTCTGTTTCTTTATGTGACTCTCTCTTTCTTTTTCTCATTTGCTTTTTGTTTGTTTGTTTCTTAAATTCCAATATAAGTTAAATCATATGGTATTTGTCTTTCTCTGCTTCATTTATTTTGCTTAACTTTATACTCTCGAATTGTATCCATGCTGCTGCTAATGGCAAGATTTTATTCTTTTTTTATGGCTGAATAATGTTCCGTTATATATAATGGAATTATATATACATTATATATGTTTAATATATAATATATAACATATTTAATATATATTAAACGTACAATATATGATATATTTATATATATTGTACAGACACACACACCACATCTTTTTTTTAGCTAGAATTTTTTTATTGAGTTGGCCAGATTTTGAAATTTATACATGAAATACATAATGTTGAAACTGCTAGCACACTGAATCCCTTGGAAATGTCCATTTATGTTATAAAGTTTTTTTAATTTAATTTTTTATTTTTTAAAATTTACATCTAAATTAGTTAGCATATAGTGAAGCAATGATTTCAGGAGTAAATTCCTTAGTGCCCCTTATCCATTTAGCCTATACCCCCTCCCACAACCCCTCCAGTAACACCCAGTTTGTTCTCCATATTTATGAGTCTCTTATGTTTTGTCTCCCCTCCCTGTTTTTATATTATTTTTGTTTCCCTTCCCTGATGTTCATCTGTTTTGTCTCTTAAAGTCCTCATATGAGTGAAGTCATATGATTTTTGTCTTTCTCTGACTGACTAATTTCACTCAGCATCATAACCTCCAGTACCATCCACATAGTTGCAAATGGCAAGATTTCATTCTTTTGATTGCCCAGTAATACTCCATTGTGTGTGTGTGTATATATATATATATATATATATATATATATCACATCTTCTTTATCCATTCATCCACCGATGGACATTTGGGCTCTTTCCATACTTTGGCTATTGTTAATAGTGCTGCTATAAACATGGTGGTGCATGTATCCCTTCAAAACAGCACACCTGTATCCCGTGGATAAATGCCTAGTAGTGCAATTGCTGGGTGGTAGGGGAGTTCTATTTTTAGTTTTTTGAGGAACCTCCATACTGTTTTCCAGAGTGGCTGCACCAGCTTACATTCCTTTTTATACAATGAAAATATTTAAAACAGAAAAAAAAATTATTGGGTTTTTTATTTTAACTCCAGTATAACATACAATGCTATATTAGTTTCAGGTGTACAATATAGTGATTCAACAATTCTATACATTACTCAGTGCTCATCATGATAAGTATACTCTTAATCCCCTTCATATATTTCACCCATCCTTCTACACACCTCCCTTCAGGCAACCATCAGTTTGTTTTCTATAGTTGAGTCTGTTTCTTGGTTTGTCTCTCTCTTTCTCTCTCTTTTATCCCCTTTTTCATTTGTTTCATTTCTTAAATTTCATGTATGTGAAATCATACGATATCTGTCTTTCTCTGACTTCTTTTGCTTAGCATTATACCCTCTAGCTCCATCCATGTCATTGCAAATGGCAACACTTTATTCTTTTTATAGCTGAATAATATTCCATTGTGTGTATATACCATATTTCTTTTTCCATTAATCTATTGATGGGCACTTGGGCTACTTCCATATCTTGGCTATTGTAAATAATACTGCAATAAACCAGGGGTACATATATCCCTTTGAATTAGTGTTAAAACAAAAAAAATATTAAAAAGGATAATCTTTAGCCCTTTCATAAAAATGGCACCAAAGACAAAGAAGGAAGCTCTTTATCCAAAGCCAAAGCCAAAGCAAAGGTTTTGAAGGCCAATAAAGGGGCACTGAAAGACATCCATAGTCACACACACAAAAAGAAGATCTGCACACCATCTACATTCTGATGGGCCAAGATACTGTGTCTCCAAAGGCAGGCCAAACCTCCTTGAAAGAGCACCCTCAGGAGAAATGAGGTAGACCACTATGCCATCATCAAGTTCCCCCTGACTACAGAGTCAGCTATGAAGAAAACAGAAAGCAACACACTTGTGTTCACTGTGGATGTCAAGGCCAAAAAGCACCAGATCAAACAGGTTCTATGTCATTGACATAGCCAAGGTTAACACCTTGATAAGGCCCAATGGAGAGAAGAAGGCATGTGTTGACTGGCTCCTGACTATGATGTTTTGGATGTTGCCAATAAAATTAGTATAATCTAAACTAAGTTAAGCTGGCTAAATCTAAATATAAATTTTTTTCATGAAGAAGAAGAAGAAGAAGAAGAAGAAGAAGAAGAAGAAGAAGAAGAAATTGTTTTAATAGGTAGACTTTCTGGGTTGAGGCATTACAGGCAGATTTTGATTTCTTCTTTCCTGCTTATCAATATTTCAAAGTTTGCTATAATAAATATATTTTGGTAATAAGGAAAATTACTTTAAAATAAACATGAGTGCAATGGCTGAGTTGAGTGGAGCAAGCAACAGAGAACTTTCTGCAGGCATGAAGGCCCAGGAATCAGACTTACCTAGGTTTAGATCTTGGTTAGTCACTCATTCTGTGATCTTGGCTAAGTTACTAGGAGCACCGTCTCAGTTTTGTCATCTGAAAAACAAAGAGATGATAGCACTGCCTCACAGCCTTCCTACAAGGATTAAATAAAATCATGAAGGTAAAGGACTCAGGGAGGGTATACAGAGCTTACCTCCTGCCCACCTCCAACCACATAGAATGAAAAGTAGAATTTCAACTGGAAGTGATAAGGTAAGTTTGGATCAAATGGAATGTAGCAGTAGATAGGGGCCACAAGAAATGAACCCAAAGTAAGACCCAACAGACACTAAGAGCAATGACCTCGTGTCCATTTAGATAATCAACTAACAAATATAACTAATCATCCATTGGGATTATCGGGGACTGCTCTTTGACCCTATATGTGTGCTAATACACACACTGTCTCATGTAATTCTCTATTCAACTCTGATATGTTAGTATTGTCATCTCTGTTTTAAAAGTAAGGAAACCAGGAGGGCCAACAGGGCAGAGAAGTAGGGGGATCCAAACTTCCTTCTTTTCTCAAAAAAGTGTTGAAGCCAAAGGATTTTGAATCCCAAGAGTCCAGAAGGAAAAGAGACACTCCCATTTCCAAGGACCCACCAGGACAACCTGATGGGTCATAGGTGCATGATTGTGAACTGGGAGAGATAAAATTAATGCAGGGGAGGGATCCAGTTCTGCAGAGAGACAGAAGAAGTGGCTGGGGGAGCATAGGACTGTGTCTGGACAAGAGAAAAACCTCGCACTGGGATGGAGAAAGATCCAATCCTGTGAGGCTTTCTCCAGACTGGGGCTGGCTGCCTGGATCTCACACCTGGGGAGAAGGGGAGCCAGGTCCGGGCTCAGTGGCTAGGTCAGGGGCTCAGTCTGCAGTAGGAGAAAGCAATCCCCTCCCTGGAGTGCTGTGTCTGTGTCTGCCAGCTGGGTGCCACATATTGGGTGGCATGGAGTGACACTTCCCCAGTACCAAGGTGCAGGAGCAAGAGTTTGAATTCCAGCCAGGGCACAGGAGTCAGTGGAGTGAGACAAACCACCTCGTTTGTGCCCATGGCACAGTGAGGATGGTTCTAACAGATTGCTTTGGGAGACCAGGTCTGTGGAGGAGAGACTGGAGAGCCACCATTTTTCTCCCCAACACCACCAAAGTGGGGCCTCAGGGATCGGACAGTGGGGCCCAGAGTGAAGGTGAGACCCACCTACACCAAACCATGCCCCTCTGTGTCTGGTAACTGCATATCTACTGGAGCGGGATAGACACTGAGGAACCAGACAGCCCCCTCCTCCAGACCTTTGCTGCTGCATTACCCAGATTAATTCTAGGACAATTCTTGTTATTTAGATATATTCTTCCTTCCTTTTCTCCTTCTTACCTCTTCCCTCCTCTAGGCTGGTTCCTCTAGTTGTTGGTTTGTTTAAGCAGACATATTTAATGCATTCTTTTGATACATGTTCCACACCTCCTTTTCTGTTCTCCATTCTCTCTCTCTGGATTAAGCCATATAGTTTCTCTCTCTGGACAACTTTATCTTCTTTTCTTTTTCCCTGCCTCCTTCTTAATTTTCCTTTTTCTCTCTCTGGATTAAGCTGTATATTTTCTCTGTCTCGTCAATTTTTATTTTTTCTTTCCCCCCTGCCCCTGTCATTTCTTTCTGTATATGGAATAAGTCTTCTTCCATCAGCACCACTTCCACCTTGTTGCTTACTTGTAGCTGGTGTTATGGTTTTTTGCTTTTTTTTCTTTTTGGTTTATTTGTGTGTTTGCATGTTCTTGTTTTTTGTTTGTTTGTTTGTTTGTTTTCCTTTCCAGGGCTACTTCAAGTAACAAATCAAAGCACACCTAGTGGAGAGTTCAAAACATCACTATGAGTAGGGAGATAAATTAACCAAAGTCATAATGAGAGAGCAAGTAACACTCTCCAAAAACATCTCCTGAAGGGCCAGGCCCTGGACAGCATATGACCTCCCTTTAATATACCAGTGCTCACAGGTGCAGGGCACATAACAAGCTTTAAAACACATAAGGGACAGAAAACTAGCCAAAATGATGAAATGGAAGAATTTGCCTCAAAAGAAATTCCAAGAAGAAATGACAGTGAAAGAATTGATCAAAACAGATATAAACAATATAACTGAAGAAGACGTTGGAATAATAGTCATAAGATTAGTCTCTGGGCTTGAAAAAAGCATAGAAGACAGCAGAGAATCTATTGCTGCAGAGATCGAGGAACTGAAAAATAGTAATGATTAATTAAAAATGCTATAAATGAGGGGGGAAATAAAATAAAGTCAGTCACAGTGAGGACTGAAGAGGTAGAGAAGAGAATAAGTGAACTAAAAGATAAAATTATGGAAAAAGAGGAAGCTGAGAAAAAGAGAGATAAAAAAAAAATCCAGGATCAAGAGGGGAGAATTAGAGAACTAAGTGATTCAATGAAATGGAACAATATCTGTATCATAGGAGGTCCAGAAGAAGAACAGTGAGAGAAAGGGACCAAAGGTGTACTTGAACAAATCATAACTGAGAACTTCCCCAATCTGGGTAAGGAAACAAACATTGAAATACAAGAGGCACAGAGAACTCTCTTCAGATGTAACTTGAGTCAATCTTCTGCACTACATCATAGTGAAAATGCCAAAATACAAAGATAAAGAGAGAACTCTGAAAGTATGTAGGGATAAATGGGCCTTAACATACAAGGGTAGACTCATAAGGGCAGTAGCAGACTTATCTACTTGGAAAGAAAAGAAGGAGTGGCAGGAAATCTTCAATGTGATGAACAGAAAAAAATACACAGCTGAGAATCCATTATCCAGCAATTCTGTCATTCAAAATAGAAGGAGAGATAAAGATTTTCCCAAACAAACAAAAACTGAAGGAATTCATCACCACCAAACCAGCTCTATAAGAGATCCTAAGGGGGACACTGTGAATGAAATGTTGCAAGGACCACAAAGTACCAGAGACATCACTACAAGCATGAAACCTACAGATAACAGAATGACTCTAAACCCATATCTTTCAATAATAACATTGAATGTAAATGGACTACTGCTCCATTCAAAAGACATAAGGTATCAGAATGGATAAAAAAATAAGACCCATCTATTTGCTATCTACAAGAGACCAATTTTAGACCTGAGGACACCTTCAGATTGAAAGTGAAGGGATGGAGAATTATCTATCATGCTCTGGAAGTCAAAAGAAAGCTGGAATAGCCATACTCATATCAGACAAAATAGACTTTAAATTAAAGGCTGTAACAAGAGATGGAGATGGGCATTATATATTAATTACAGGGTCTATCCATCAAGAAGAGCTAACAATTATAAATGTCTATGCACTGAATTCAGCAGCACCCAAATATTTAAAATAATTAATCACAAACATAAGCAATCTTATTGATAAGAATGTGGTAATTGCAGGGAGCTTTAATATTCCACTTACAACAATGGGCATATCATCTGGACAGAAAATCAATAAAGAAACAATGGCCCTGTATGATACACTGGACCAGATGCACTTGACAGATATATTTAGAACTTTTCATCCTAAAGCAGCAGAATATACATTCTGCTCAAGTACACTTGGAATATTCTCCAAGATAGATCACATAATGGATCACAAAACAGCCTTCAATAAATATAAAAGAATTGAGATCATACCATGCATTTTCATACATTTCAGATCACACATGTTCAGATCACAATGCTATGAAATTTGAAACCAACCACAGGAAAAAGGTTGGAAAACCTCCAAATTCATGGAAGTTAAAGAACACTCTATTAAAGAATGAATAGGTCAACCAGGCAATTCAATAAGAAATTTAAAAAATATATGGCAACAAATGAAATTGAACACAACAATCCAAACCCTTTGGGATGCTGCAAAAGGAGTCCTAAGAGGAAAATACATTGCAATCCAAGCCTATCTCAAGAAACAAGAAAAATCCCAAATACAAAATCTAACAGCACATCTAAACGAACTAGAAGCAGCACAGAAAAGAAACCCCAAACCCAGAAGAAAAGAGAAATAATAAAGATCAGAGCAGAAAAAACAATATAGAATCCAAAAAAAGAGTAGAACAGATTAATGAAACCAAGAGTTGGTTTTTTGAAAAAAATAAACAAAATTGATAAACCTCTAGCCAGGCTTCTCAAAAAGAAAAGAGAGAGGACCCAAAGAGATAAAATCATGAATGAAAATGGATTTATTACAACCAATCCCTCAGAAATATAAGCAATTATCAGGGGATACTATGAAAAATTATATGCCAACATACTGGACAACCTGGAAGAAAAGAACAAATTCCTAGACACCCACACCCTACCAAAACTCTAACAGGAAGAAATAGAAAATTTGAACAGACCCATAATTGGTGAAGAAATTGAATCAGTTATCAAAAATAAGTCCTGGACCTGATGGCTTCTCTGGGGAATTCGACCAGACATTGAAAGCAGAGTTAATACATATTCTTCTTAGGCATTTCCAAAAAATAGAACTGGAAGGAAAACTTCTGGACCTATTCTACAAGCCAACATTACTTTGATTCCCAAATCAGACAGAGACCCAGAAAAAAAAAAAGAGAACTACAGGTCAATATCCCTCATGAATATGGATGCAAAATTCTCAGCAAGATACTAGAAAATTGAATTCAACAATATATAAAAAGAATTATTTACCATGATCAAGTGAGATTCATTCCTGGGCTGCAGGGCTGGTTCAATATTCACAAATCAATCAATGTGATACATCACATTAATAAAAGAAAGGATAATAACCATATGATCCTGTCAATAGATGAAGAAAAAGCATTTTATAAAATACAATATCATTTCTTAATAAAAACCCTTCAGAAAGTCAGGATAAAAGGAGCATACTTAAACATCATAAAAGCCATATATGAAAACCCCACAGCTAATGTAATCCTCGATGGGGAAAAATTGAGAACTTTGCTCCTGAGATCAGGAACAAGACAGAGATGTCCACTTTCACCACTGTTGTTTAACATAGGGTTGGAAGCCCTAGCATCAGCAATCAGACAACAAAATGAAATAAAAGCATCAAAATTGGCAAAGAAGAAGTCAAACTTTCACTCTCCACAGACGACATGATACTCTACGTGGAAAACCTGTAAGTCTCCACCAAAAGACTGCTAGAACTGATACATGAATACAGCAAAGTTTTAGGGTACAAGATCAATGTACAGAAATCAGTTGCATTTTTATACACCGATAATGCACCAATAATGAAACAACAGAAAGAGAAATAAAGAAACTGATCCCAATTACAATTGCACCAGGAACTATAAAACACCTAAGAATAAACCTAACCAAAGATGTAAAAGATCTGTATGCTGAAAACTATAGAAAGAGCTTATGAAGGAAGATGAAAAAGACAAAGAAATGGAAAAACATTCTGTGCTCATGGATTGGAAGAATAAATATTGTTAAAATGTCAATACTACCCAAGGCAATCTACACATTCAATGCAATCCCAATCAAAATTGCACCAGCATTCTTCTCCAAGCTAGAACAAGCAATCCTAAAATTTGTATGGAGCCACAAAAGACTCCGAATAGCGAAAGTAATATTGAAGAAGACCAAAGCGGGAGACATCACAATCCCAGGCTTTAGCCTCTACTGCAAAGCTGTAATCATCAAGACAGCATGGTATTGGCAGAAAAACAGACACATAGACCAATGGAGTAGAATAGAGATTCCAGAATTGGACCCACAAATGTATGGCCAACTAATCTTTGACAAAGCAGGAAAGAATACTCAATGGAAAAAAGACAGTCTCTTTAGCAAATGGTGCTGGGAGAACTGGACAACAACATGTCGAAGAATGAAACTAGACCACTTTCTTACACCACACACAAAAACAAACTCAAAATGGATAAAGGACCTGAATGTGAGACAGGAAACCATCAACACCCTAGAGGAGAAAGCAGGAAAAAACCTCTCTGACCTCAGCCTCAGAAATTTCTTACTGACACAACTCCAAAGGCCAGAGAATTAAAAGTAAAAATGAACTATTGGGACCCCATCAAGATAAACAGTGTTTGCACTGCAAAGGAAACAACCAACAAAACTAAAAGGCAACCAATGGAGTAGGAAAAGATATTTGCAAATGACGTATCAGATAAAGGGCTAGTATCCAAAATCTATAAGAACTCACCAAACTCCACACCTGAAAAACAAATAATCAATCCTGTGAAGAAATGGACAAAAGACATAAATAGACACTTTTCCAAAGAAGACATCCAGATGGCCAACAGACATATGAAAAGATGATCAATGTCACTCTTCATCAGGGAAATACAAATCAAAGCCACACTGAGATACCATCTCATGCTGATCAGAGTGGCTACAATGAATGAATCAGGAAACTATAGATGCTGGCCTGGATGTGGAGAAATGGGAACCCTCTTGCACTACTGGCAGGAATGCAAACTGGTATAGCCACTCTGGAAAACAGTGTGGAGGTTCCTCAAAAAATTAAAAATAGAACTACCCTATGATCCAGTAATAGCATTGCTAGGAATTTACCCAAGGGATACAGGAGTGCTGATGCATACAGGCACATGTACCACAATGTTTATAGCAGCATTTTCAACAACAGCCAAATTATGGAGTCTAAATTTCCATTAACTGCTGAATAGATAAAGAAGATGTGGTTTATATACACAATGGAATACTACTTGGCAATGAGAAGGAATAAAATCATGCCATTTGCAGCAACATGGATGGAACTGGAGGGTATTATGCTAAGTGAAATAAGTCAGTCAGAGAAAGACAGATATCATATGTTTTCATTCATATGTGGATCTTGAGAAAAGTAACAGAAGACCATGGGGGAAGGGATGGAGAAAAAATAGTTACAAACAGAGATGGAGGGAGGCAAACCATAAGAGACCCTTAAATATAGAGAACAAACTGAGGGTTGATGGGGGGGAAGAGGGGAAAGAGGGTGATTGGCATTGAGGGCACTTGTTGGGATGAGCACTGGGTGTTATATGGAAACCAATTTGACAATAAATTATATTAAAATAAATAAATAAAAATTAAAAATGGAATACATAAAAACAAACATAAATAAATAAATAAAAATAAAAAATGGAATACACAAAAACAAACAAACATAAAAATAAATAAATAAATAAATAAATAAATAAATAAATAAAAGTAAGGAAACCAAAGGTCAGAGAGACCAGGTGACCTAACATCACACAAATAGGAAGGTGGGAGGCTAGGATTTTTGTTTAATTCAAAGCCAGCTTTTGTGTTTCCCATAGGCATCCCCATTCCTAAATGAATAGCCATGTCTAACACAAGCACAGTTTAATTCAGTTTGAGTAACTGGAAAATAGCAATCTATAGCATGAAGATCATGTTTTAAAAATTTTACAATAGAAATACTATATACTTTAAAAATTCCACTACTAGGTATTAGCCCAAAGAAAATGAAATCATTAATTTGAAAAGATAGATACACTGCTATGTTTATGGCTGCATTATATACAATAGCCAAGATATGGAAGCAATCTAAGTGTCCAATGATTGACAAATGGATAAGGAAGAAGTGAATGGAATATCACAATGGAATATTACATGGCCATTAAAAGGATGAGATCCTGCCATGTGTGACAATGTGGGTGGATTAAGAAAGTATTGTGCTAAATGAAATAAGTCAGACAAAGAAATACAAAAAAAAAAAAAAAACCAAACCATATGATTTCACTCATATATGGAATCTAGGAAACAAAACGAATAAACAAACAGAAAAATCAGACCCATAAATATAGAGAACAAACTGATATTTACCAGAAGGGAGCTAGGGGTTTGAGAAAAATGGGTGAAGGGCAGTGGGAATCACTGGCTTCCAGTTATGGAATGAATAAGTTACAGCATAGAGAATATATATACATACACATATACACACACACACATATATATATAATTACCACAAATTTATTCTCTTACAGTTCTGGAGTTAAGAAGTCCAAGATGCGTCTCATCATGCTAGCATCAAAGTGTCAGCAAGGGTGTATTCCTTCTGGAGTCTTAGGGGAGAATCTGTTCCTTGCCTTTGCAGCTTCTAGAGACCACCCACATTTCTTGCCTCTTGGCTGCTTTCAGTTCTCATACAACTCTTTCTTCTGCTTCCATTCTCCTGTCTCCTTCTCTGACTCTGGCCCTCCTGCCTCTCTCTCTCTCAAGTCTAAGGGCCCTTCTGATTACACTAACTCACATAAAAAATCCAGGAGAGTCTCCCATGTCAAGACCCTTAACTCAATCATATCTTCAAAATTCTTCTTGCCATGTGAAGTAACATATTCACAGGCTCTGAGGATTAGGATGTGGACAATTTTAGGGGCCATTTTTCTGCAAACACTACCTTTCCTGTGAAACTTGAAAGAAAATTCTTTTATACTTATTAAAAAATTTCTTCACAACAGTACAGATTGTAATTAACTACTAAACTATGAATTACAGATAATAAAACAATGGGGGCAACCAGTGTGGCTTATGATAGATTGATAGAACAATGTCTTCCTAATTTTTCACCAGCAAGAGACAGAGAGAGACCTCTACTTGGGTGTAACCCTGATAAGGCAGTTCATGGAAGAGCAGATGGGGAAGGACAGGTGTGTCTGCATAACTTGGGATGAAGCAGGAGAGGACCCAAGTGAACACAATTACAGTGTCAAGGAGAAAGACTTGCTCCAGGGTTTATGCAGGAAGAGAGTAGTACATCAGGACCAATGGGCCTGGATTAGTAGTATGTAACAAGTATACTGTATACTTATGTTTACTGTATATTAGGAATGGTAGCCTGCTCTTGTTTATCCACCCATAAGGTACCAATTCAGTAGTATTCAGTAGATCATTACCTACTCTCTATTTTAAAACACACACACATGTATACACAAATGTTCATACTCCACTAGGAAGGTAACTACAAATAAGTTCAGGTCATGACAAAATGAGACCCAGGCTTGTTGAAGAGACCATGAATTTGCTAGACTTGGGAAGAAACAACATGTCTTCAGACTAGTGAGAGTGGTCAGATCACATCTCCATAAAGATCTGGGAAGCCATTCTCAAACTGCCCATGCCCTCCAGCCAGATGCCACCAAGAAGACACCTATCACCAAATAAAGTAGGGCTGTTAGTCCTTTTCATTCCAGGATTGGCCACACACCATGGAAATAACAGGGCATCTCAGAGAGGGTGGGTGTTGGGATGTGTTGTGACTGGGTTTGGGTTTTGCTAGGTGATTGGGGGGAGGGGGTGACTAGATGATTGTGGGTACTCCCACAAAGTGGGGTCAATTCTATAAGCGGTATCTGAATAACTTTCATTAAGAAGGGGGAGAAGCAAGGGTGTCTGGGTGACTCAGTTGGTTGAGCATTCAACTCTTGATTTTGTCATGTTTGTGCATTTGAGCCCTGCATCAGGCTCTGTGCTGAGAGAGTGGAGCCTGCTTGGGATTCTCTCTCTCCCTGTCTCTCTGCCCCTCCTTTGCTTGCTCTTTCTCTCTCAAAATAAATAAATAAACTTTTTAAAAAGTGGGAGAAGCAGAGTGGGGCTACAGTTGTTAAGTGGTAAAGAGGAACCAGTTGTCTCACAGCTGGGTGAGGAGGATGTTTGAAAGAATTTGTGATTTGCATGTTTTCATTCTTGTCCAGATGTGATTAGGTAGTGATCTTATTTTTTATTCACTTTATCATGGCCACCTAGTGATCTTGTCTGATTTTGATGTTCTGGGAAATTATGTTCAACAGAACATCATGGCCTAGCCCTTTTAACCAAGTCAGTCCCTGAATGTCACCAATCAGGGAGATTTCTCTGTCTCAGGATATGCTGTGCTGGAATGTGGCAACATGGGGAGACCAGGCCTCTGGCCTATCTTGTCTCCCAAGCTCCAGCTCCATCTTGCACTGTGAGTGGTCTCATATGCATTCAGGGAACACCCCAGCTTGCACGTCTGAACTCCATCTGTACCTCCTGCTTTTATATGTCTTTTGGCCAAAAGAACAGTCCCTGCTCAGAATGACAAACAAAGCAAGAGAACTGGCTCAAAGGCTCATGCAGGCTCTGACCACATATGTTTCAACCAACATTATTTTCTGTAACAAACATACATCATCTTCAGATGGACTTGAGGATCATGGGTTTGAAAGCAGAAAAATCTGCTCCTCATCCTGGCTTGTCCATTTTTCAAATATTGAGCAAGTTACTTAGCCTCTCTTATAAGCCTCAGCTTCTTCATATATGAGCATATTTAGTGATGGGTTGTTCCATGAATTAAATGAAAACACACATATAAATCATTTTGTATATTATCTAGTGTAAACTGTTTACACGATAAATAGAATTGCTATTATTTTCTTTTTTTTTTTTAATTTTTTTTTCAACGTTTTTTATTTATTTTTGGGACAGAGAGAGACAGAGCATGAACGAGGGAGGGGCAGAGAGAGAGGGAGACACAGAATCGGAAACAGGCTCCAGGCTCTGAGCCATCAGCCCAGAGCCTGACGCGGGGCTCGAACTCACCGACCACGAGATCGTGACCTGGCCGAAGTCGGACGCCCAACCGACTGCGCCACCCAGGCGCCCCTAGAATTGCTATTATTTTCATTAAATGTTCTAAAAAGCATTCTAGTGACTGGTGGTGATTTTCAGAAGCCCCCAATCCAATTTAGATGTGAAAACACCCCTTTTAAGCATATGTGCTTTTCTTTTCTTCTGCTATTAAAAGAGAGTTCATTTTCCCACGTGAAAAACAATCTCCTGTTATTGTTTAGGAACATAGTTTCTGTGGCTAACAGTTGCAGCAATTCTACAAACGTTAAGTGCTGTGTAGAATTAGCAAAGGAGGATATGCAAAGATGCATATAACTCAAGGAATTTAAACTATACAGACTGGTATAATAAAAAGATACTTTTTGAGCACAAGAGGCAATCAAGGAGTGGAAGACAGAAAGATGCATGCCAGCCAAAGGGCAGAGTTGGTAGCTACTGCTTATATCCCCTTCCCTGAGAAGCAGGTTTCTCTCCACACCAGGGAGTATCTTTCTGCCACTGTCTCATCCTGTTTTTGTGGCCAAGAGACACCATTCCTTGATCCATCAGGACTGGGTGGCAGTGTATTGCTCCAGTTTTCTTTTTCTCAGTCTTTCATCCCTGGTTGTCTTACACTACTTGTTAGTATAGAATAGTGAGGGTTTGGGGAGTAGAAATAGTGACAGAAAAGGCTAACAGCTGGATGATAGAATTCTAGTCAGGTGCTGGCCCTCAACCCACGAGTAGGTTCCCAGCTCTCACACATGCTGCAGGGAATCCCAGCTCTCAGGAGGGCACCACAGCAGCGCTGGTCAGATCTGGGATCTCTCACAGGGCTGACATCATAGCAAACTTCCAACTGTTTCATGAAGATCAGAGACTCGAAGTTCTGCTCAGCACATCACTTCTCAACTCTCAGTTCCCATTCCTGAACTTGATTTTTGCATGCCAAAATCCCACACAGCCCTGCCTTTTGCTGGTGTGCCACAGCAATACTGTATTCCCAGGAGATCAGCCCACAGGAATAGCAGGAAGTTCTCACTGTGAGCCTCTGTGTCAACTCTGTGGGCTGACCTAAACAGCAAGGACAATGGCAACAGCTAACACATTAAAGCTCAGCAGACATGGATGAAGCTCTTTTCAGCATGAGTTATTTTATCTAATATTCACAATTGTAGTTTGAAAATGGTAAACCAAGTGTTGAAAACCAAGATTCAAAGAGGTTATGTGGTTTGGCCAAGTCACACAGCTGAGTCTTTAACCCAGGTCTTTGACTTCAAATCCTGCACCCATTTCCAGGAAGAATATATGTGGTTTGTGTCTGGTTTGTGGTTCCCAACAACTATTCCTTCCCCAAAAGTCTTCAGGATTATTTTATTATGAGAGGGTTGAGAAAATAAAGATTACAAAATACCCAGCCTTTCAGTATTACTGAATTAGAGCTAGCAACATAGAGGGGTGAAACACTGCCCTCTGATCAAGTCCTACCCAATCACCAGGTTAGGGCCCACCTACAAACCATGAAGGAAACTCTAGGGAGAAACAGATAGATATTTACATCATTTTATCTTGAGCTATTCCAAATGACTTCCAAAAGTTGTTTAAGTATTGGGTTCTAAAAATAAGAATCTATCTTGTAGTTAAACATCTTCAATGAAATGCTTGTTAAAGCACACAATTCTTTCTCAAATGCTTTCCTTTCAGGATGTCAGGGCAGCCTGTTTTCTGACTTACAGAGGTTTCATCATTTTGATGTTTTTCCTTGAACACCCTTAGGGTTTCTTCTCAGAAATATGGTTGTTAGCTTTTTCAACTGAAATTTGCTCTTCATTTCAAAGGGAATCCAGCATTTGCAACATTTGTTTCCAATAAAACAAAACATTATTTTAAAGGCCAGGGCTCTGCTGCTATAATTCAACTGGGAGTTATTTTCTCTCTAAAAAATGGCAAACTTTAATAGGTTTTCCATTTTAGTAACCACTCAAAGCTCCTTTTTACTATGAAAAAAAGAGGCAAAGTTCTTCAAAGGTTCTGACCGTATACCCCAACAGACACAAACAATTCAGAAGACCATTGAGCCATCCTCCCTAAGATTTTGCCATTCTATTTTAACATGCATGTGATATTCTAAGAGGAGCTTACCTTGTTGGATAAGACTAGGAATTCTACCTGTTTCCATTCCTTATAAGATAATATATTATGCATGCAATGCTGGATGCCAAAACAGTAGGAAAATCAGCTCTTTAGAGAATTTTCATTAATTGACTCTGATGATTCTATCATGGGACACTGGGTGGGAAAATGAAGTCACAGAAAATTAAGGATGCTCAAACTTTCCTTCCAAAATACAATGGAGGAATTTTCCAACTGCCTCATGGAAGTTTATAAGGAATTTTTTTTTTAACTTTTAGTAACAGTTATTTTAACTTCTCTAGTAAAAAAAAAAATCACTTTTTAGATGCAAAAGTAAAGGTACTCAAGAAAGGGAGAAAATAATGGTGGAAGAAGAAAAGGGATTTCCAAGACTTTGTAGTCATATTTATTTAGCATTTTTTACAAGAAACAAATAGTGGTCTTTCAATATTCTTCTGAGTGGTTTTAATTTTATTTTTCATTTTATTTTTTAAATATTTTTGTAATGTTTATTTAGAGAGAGTGTGTGTGTGTATTTGTGAGTAGGGGAGGGGCAGAGAGAGAGGGCAGAGAGACAGAACATCCCAAGCAGTCTCCATGCTGTCAACATGGAACCTGACTTGGGGCTCGATCTCATGAACCATGAGATCAAGACCTGAGCTGAAATCAAGAGTTGGAGCCTTAACTGACTGAACCACCCAGGTGCCCCTGAGTGCTTTGAATTTTAAATATTGTACACTTCTCATAAGCTGAATAGCTTTACTAGAGCACTTTCTACTCCCATGGGAAAAATTATCTGCTTTTACTTGAACAGATCTGGATATGCTAACTCTTATAAAATGAGAGACAGAATAACTATTCATTTGAATATCAGGGCTGAAAAGCCATTTCTAAAACTTATTTGTTGTTAATCTGTACATGAACCTAGATATCTGAGGCAGACAACACATACATTCCTGTCACATTGTTGAAAAACATACCACTAGAAATGGGGTCCCTTCTTTTCTAAGCTAGTTGCATTTCCAACCACCCACAAGGTATAGGCAGTCTAGCATGGAAGGCCCAGAGCCACAGAGCCTTCTGTGAGCAAGAGCAAGGAGAAAGGGCATCTGTGCAGCCCAGTGCCAAGTGTCAAAGCCAAGTAGAAGGCATGCACTTCAGAATTTAATGTTGACAGTAGCCCAGAGCCATGTATCAGAACCCCAGCAAGGTGTGCAGAGCACTCATGTAGGAAGCAGAGACTTGAATTGGGATGCTGAAGCCCAGATTGGGTGAGGGAGCTTCTGTGAGGCAGAATGCACAGTGTCATAGCTCAAGTGTGGCAAAAAAGCTGTCCACAGGGCAATAGGAGCAATGACCACCGAAACAATGAGCACACCTAACACCCAAGTATTAGTTTTTAAATATCACTTTCCACTAATTGCAACTAGGCCCCTTGGAGGAAATAGCTGGTTCTGATGCTGGGGCAAGGGATTCAAGTTAAGTCTAGAACATTGTGTAGTATAAGAAACTAAATGTGAAAGAGAAGAAAGAAAGAATGAAAGAAAGAAAGAAAGAAAGAAAGAAAGAAAGAAGAGAGAGGAAGGAAGGAAGGAAGGAAGGAAGGAAGGAAGGAAGGAAGGGAAAGAAAGAAAGAGAGAGAGAAAGAAAGAAAGAAAGAAAGAAAGAAAGAAGAAAGAAAGAAAGAAAGAAAGAAAGAAAGAAAGAAAGAAAGAGAAAGAAAATTATGGTGTGATGGGAACAAGTCAAAAGAACATAAAAGTCAGCTTGAAGGGGGTCCCACTATCCAAATCCGGGAATTTGAGTTTTGAACTAAATAATGATAGTGATAGATTATTACTCACTGAATAAAACAGGATTCCAAGAGCTTATAATGTTATAAGTAAATGAGTGAATAAACAGAGGCAGACGGAATAAAGTTTTTCCTTTCAGTAGAATGCTAACAAAGGTCAAAGGAATGATGGATTAGAAAAATCACCATTTTACAATCCAAGAAATATCAAAGAATGCTAAAACTAGTGGATGAAATTTGCTGAGGAATGACATATTTACAGCATCCTATTATACCTCTCTGCCCTTCCTATCCATATGCATTGATTACAAAGGGGAAAAGAAAAACAAAGTGGAGTAGCCTTGCAGACAGTCTTATTAAAGTTCAAATGGGACAAGTCACAATTATATGCCTCCTGCTAGGATGAGGTACAAAGGATACATTACCTCTACTGTGAGATTCTCACTAAAAATGCATAGTTAAATTTAATTTTGAGGACCCTTCAGACAAATCCAAATTAAGAACACTCTTCCAAATATCTGTCTGGAACTTCAAAAGTGACAAGGTCACAATTGTCAAGAGAAGGCCAACCAGGCAGGGAATTCTGTCTTGCTGTTAGCAACCTCAACTCCCAAAGCCTTCTCTTCCTTTGGGTGTTTCATTATTTCCGATCAATATGCATGCCTGCGTCTGTTCTTTGGATTCTTTTTTTGACTGGTATAATATCTGTTGGTTCCCTCATAAGCTAAATAAAATATTTTAACATGGGTTCAGACATTTTTTTTTAACATGAGGGAGCAAGAGAAAGCACAGATACGAGTGGGAAAAGGGCAGAGAAAGAGGGAGAGAGAATCCCAAGTAGGCTCCACACGGTCAGTGCAGAGCCCAATGTGGGGCTCAATCTCATGAACTGTACGATTATGACCTGAGCCGAGATCAAGAGTCAGACACCTCACTGACTGAGTCATCCAGACGCCCCTACTGCCTTTTTAAAAAACTATTTTTTAACCATTTCTGAGGTCACATTGATATAAATTACATCTACCAGGACCAGGAAATTTTCCATGGCACAAAAGTGAACTACATATGCTTAAAGCCTGAGTATGTCTTTTCATGGCTTTTCTAGGTAAATCCAAAGCACCAATAGAAATTTGTTGACCCTCATTTTTTTTTATCAGCTTTCCTCTGTGCTAATTTAGAGTTTTGGCTACGTTTATAGCTGATAAATCTCCATTATGCACAACAGTCATTTTGGAGTTTGTTCTTTGTTTTCTTAAATTATTTTAACTGAAATAAAATTCACCAGTTTTTGTAAATTGACATGTTGTACAATCATCATTGCTATCAAATCACTATCCAGAATGCCTCCATCACTCTGAAAAGAAACCCCACACTTATCAGGTAGTGACTTTCCATTTCCCCATCTCCTGGTTCCTGGCAACCACTAATCCAGTTTCTTTCTCTACAGATTTGCCTATTGTGTCATTTTGTATAAACAAAATGACCTCTTATGTCCAGCGTTTTTCATTGGGCAATGTTTTCAAAGTTTATCCATGTTGTAGCATATATCAGTACTTTATTCTTTTTCTGGCTGAAGAATATTCTATCATATGAGTATACCACATTTTGTTTCATTATCTATTGATGGACATTTGAGTTGTCTCCACTTTTTGGCTATAATGAATACTGCTATGAACATTCAAATACAAATTTTTGTGTGATATATATGTTCATTTCTTTTCAGTGGAATTGCTTAGGAGCAATTAGGAATGGAATTTCTGGGCCATATAGTAACTCTATGTCAACCTTTAGAATAATTGCCAAAAAGTTTTCAAAATGTCTGCTCCATTTTACAATCCCAATACTGCCCACACTTTATCATTTGCCTTCTTTTTTTTTAATTTTTAAATGTTTACTCATTTTTGAGAGAGAGAGAGAGAGTGCAAATGGGGGAGGAGCAGAGAGAGGAAGACACAGAATCCTAAGCAGGCTCCAGGCTCTGAGCTGTCAGCACACAGACTGAAGTGGGGCTCAAACTCACAAACCATGAGATCATGACCTGACCAAAGATGGACACTTAACCGACTGAGCTACTCAGGCGTCCCTCATTAGTCTTCTTGAATATAGCCATCCCAGGTGTGGAGGAATACATTGTTGTGTTTTTTATTTGTATTTCCTTAATGGTAAAGATGTTGATTATCTTTTCATAGGCTTGTTGGTCATTTGCATATTTGTTCCTATATCCTGATGTCTTGTAATCATTAGTAATTGAAATATTCTTTGATAGTTTTTCCAAATTAATTAATTTATTTTAAAAACTAGAGGTATGTTTTATTCAATATGATTACCTCATTTAACTTTTAATATGTTATATCATATGAGTTGATTTTTTTTTACTGGCATATCCTCTAGTTTTGAAATAAGGCTTTCTCAGTCATTTTGTATGTTATATACTAATTTTCTATCCAAATTCATAACTTTTAGTGGTTTAACCTTAAAGTTTTGGTATAATGTAAATAATAGCCACAAAAAATCTTTCCATGGTTTTTCTTTTTTCCCTCTGATCTATAAAACATACTTGGAAGAGGAATTCCTGAACCTTAAAAATATTGGGAAAATGTCATTAAAACTGTCAGAACTTTTGATGAATGTGTCCAAAGTATTTAAAATTTATTTCTGCTTTTCTGTTTTCTAATTCTTCCTAATTCAACTTTTGTATTCTGTATTTGACAGAAATCACCTTTTCCTCCCAGTTTTCTAATTCATTAGTATAAAATCACTTATATTAATCTCTGATCTAAATTTCATTACTTACATTATATTTATTGATGAGGGAAACAAAGACAAGGGAATTGTGGCTTAAATTAAATCTCTTTACAGCTTGCATCCCACTAACAGGTACCTGGAATATGCAGAACGTGACCTTCCTCAAGGAACTTATGACAGCCTTCATGCCTTAATGTTCATGTTTTATTAAAGACTAAAAGTCAACTTATATTTATAGCAGCTAGCCCTCAATGTCCTGAGAGACTTGCTTCCAAATTACTTAGAGACTTACACTATTTCTAACCTCCATTAATTAAAAGTATATAATCAGTATCTTCTCATAATCCCAGTGCAGCTTTTTCTGCCCATGGGTCCTGTCCCCTTACTATAATAAAATCACTTTACTGCACCAAAAGCATCTCAAAAAATTTTAGCTGTTCACTCATGAACCCCAAATCCCATAATTTCATCACATTATTATACTGTATACATTACTTGCATTTAGCCTATATTTCTTTTTATAAATTCTAGAGTTTGACATTTAGGATACACATTATCAGCCATCTTCTGTTCTAGTCTGAGAATTTTCAGCTATCTCATTTCCTGTAACTACTTTTGAATAAATCACAATGTACAAAATTGATATGGAGCATTTTCATTGTCTTTTAGTCTAAAAAATTCTAATTATTCATTTAGAAATATTGCTCAGGGTTTTATTTTAAAAAACCTTTTTAATTCCTTACTGTACTGTCTAAAAGATATTGTTACTTAATGGGTCACAAAATCAATTTTTTTTATTAAAATATTTTATATTTGTTAAAACTTTGAGATAAAATCATTTCAATTGTTTCCTATGTGCTAAAAAATGTGACATAGAGTCTAGGTTCAATATATCCATTAGGTTAAGCTTGCTCATTGTATTATTCAAATATTTGAATCCTTAATAAATTGTATCTACTCCATCTAACAATGACCACAAAGGGTCTGTTAAAATTTTTCACTACAAAGAATTGCTCAATTTATTTTGATTCTGTCAAAATTGCCCCTTGAATATTTCAAAGTATCAGTGCCCTCCTTAAAAACAAACAAACAAACAAAAAAAAACAACAACAATAGAACTACACCTTGACACCTTGTCCTCCGAGCCTCCAGTGGATGGACAATGACACTTTAGATTCATCTCTCAAAATTCAGAATACAGGGTCCACTCTGATACTTCTTTCTTCTGAACAGGCTGATTGTGATCATGGCTTACTACAGAATATTCTACCTTCAAAGTGTTTCAAAAGCCAAATGGTTTTCTTTATGATTCTCTACGTATTAGCAACAAAGTGATTTCTAACTATAAATCTCTTAATATATTCATTTTGTCTCACTCACTTGCATTCTATTTCTATCTGAAAAATTTTGAAATATACCACTCTCCTACCCCAGAAAACATCACATATTTCAAATGACTAACTTCTTTCTTGAGATGTAAAGGTAAAATGGCAAAATCTGGGCATGACCCTACAGTATTTGATGCACTGTTTCTCCTCCAACTCCATCCCAGGTCACCTGCCTTCTTTCTTGATTGACCTTCACTCAGGAACTCTTCTTATACTTCTGTGCCTAGTTAAATTCTGGAGCAATTTTGATTAATTGAGTTAAAGCTACATACTTGTATTAGCTTTCCATTGTCTCCAAATCATTGGAAACCTTTCTTTTAAATGAATTCACTACTGAGTAAAATGTAAGTTATGAAAGCATTTTACAAAACATTTCATTCTGCGCCTGCCATTCACAACATGAGATCCATCCTATGAGGACAGAAACTTTGTGAGTTGTTCACACTCTGTATGTGACTTCTCCTTGCAATACTCAAACCTCTACCAGGACAGAAGAAAAAAAATGATAGTATTTGTTAAAAAAAAAAAAAAAGACAAAACCGCATTAAATATAGAGGTTTCTTACAAGCTTAGGGAACTGTATATTCCTCGCATAGCAGACAGAGCCAAGCACAGATATCCTGGGCTCATGAGAAAAAAGGAGCTGCCTATAAGAAAGCAGGCAGTGACTAGTACAGACCTGGTGGCCAACCACCAACTAGGATATTAAAAAGGGACAAAAGTTTGAGAACAGAGTAAAAAGAGACTTAAAGTTGTTCACTGAAACAAGAGTGCTTCCAGAGACTCTGGATTCAGGGGAGGATGTGGGGAGAGGTTGGTCCTATGAATGTGCTGTATTTTGTTGTGACTTTATTAATTAACACTTGTTAAGTAGAGCTCTGGCAGGGTGGGGAGGAAGGGTAGATGGTGAGCCTCCCATCAACAAAAGACCACAAGGGAATTGAAATAGAGGTTTATAATTCACAAGTACCAGAGGAGGTACACAGTATGCCTTCAGAGACCACATAGGAAAGTCAAGGCAGGGAACAGCCAGACAGAGGGGTAAGACGTGTGGCACACACCTTTATTAGGGCTCAAGGGTGGAGTGCTTTGGGATTCCTGGGATAAGATCAAATTGGCCAATTTAAACCAAAAAACACTTGTGGTTTTGGTCAGTTCTATGGGGCTCTTATTTAAGGGGAACACAGGGGAAAGGCCTTGGGAGCCAGGGGAGACTTGCTCAAAAGTCTGCTGGGGACATCACTATCAGGGGCTTACATTTTTGTTTGTGACTATGTGGGCTGTTATCTAGGCATGTGCTCATGGGAGGGGCTAGTGTCAGTTCAAGGCCACTGCAGGGAAGCTTGGCCACCCATGATGAATGCCAAAGCAGTAATATCATGAAGTTGCCTAGGTAAACTCTTAACATGCTGGACTAGCTATTTGTACCTACATAAGATAAAAACCCAGATCATGGGTCCCAAATACAAAACATAATAGGATGATGATAATGCTGTGTGTAGAGATCACATAGTTATGTAGTTATCACAGAAAAGTCTCCCCAGTCCTCTTTCTCTGTGATGCCTTTGCTGTTTCACTTGCCAGTCACCTACAAAGGAAAAATGGCATTTACCAGCATGTTCAGGATGGTGGGGGGCCCGCTATATTGGAGTTTGTAGTTTTAACTCTGACACCTGGAGCTCATAAAGCAGATTGTGGTGACCTGGACAATACATAAGAGGAGGTGATGCCAATTCACCTGTCCTTGCCCACCCTGTGAACATAGAAAAGGAGTTTGCATCCAATATTGCTGAGGAAATATTCCAATCCCAAAGCGGCTGTTGTCTGTGGGACTCCTTAACAGAGGATGACCAAGGAGCTGGCTACAGTCAGAGGCTTGAAAATCAAACCTATGGACCTTAACGTGAATCTGGTGAATAAAGGAAGCTATAATGGCAAGGAAGAAATAAATCCCCCAGGAATTCAACTGTGGTCTGAGATAAGATCATCCCTCTCGCTAAATCCCTGGAGGTTGTCATTTTCCAGTGACTCTACTCCCATTCAGAGAGGATCCTGAAGGAAACATGCATGAGGTCTGTTTTATCATGGCAACTGAAATCCCCTATTTTCCATTTATCACAATTTCCAGCCCATATATTTCTTATTAAAACCCATTTTCCTTTCCCTAAGATTTTGTTATAAAAAGAAAAACATATCCTCACTATGAATACTATTATTAATGTTTATACATAGCTTGTATAACAATTCTATGACATAAGTGCTTTATTTTTACCATTTTATAAGTGAGGAGACCTGACATCTATCCAGGAAGGCTAAATGACCTCCTTAAGTCACCTCCTTATGAAAGACAGTGTCAAGAGTTGACATTGTTAATCACTATGCTGTCTCATAATAGTTAGGTTTTTCTAAACCTCAAATGTGTTCATTTTTTTTATATATTGTAATTTTTAAAAAGAATGGTTGTACTTTTTAAAAGAAAATTGTGATTGCAGCAATTTTTCATTTTAATCTAATTCCTTATTTTATAGCAAATATCATCTACAATGATTTGGAGATCCGAATAGAATATAGATGCCCTGATTTGGTATAATCCTAAAAGGATAATCATATAAGATTAAGTGTAACTTACTGAATGCATGTATGGTGGATTCCATGTTGGAATTAAAAAAAGACTCGGAGTGCCTGGGTTGCTAAATTGGTTAAGCACCAGACTCTTGATTTCAGCTCAGGTCATGATCTCACGGTTTGTGAGATTGAGCCCAGCATCTGGCTCCTTGCAGACAGCATGGAGCCTTCTTAGGATTCTCTTTCTCACCTCCTCTCTTTGCTCTCCCTCTCTAAAATAAATAAATAAACTTTAAATTTAAAAATGCATTAATAAAAAGACTTCTATCTTAATCAAGGAATACACAATGGAATGACTACATGCTAAGCAAGGGAAACATTAACAGGAGATAAAATAATGCAGAGGAGAAATTAAATTATCATCAATTATGGAGCATATTATTTGTGGAAATATCAAATGATATTTCAATGTCATAATGTTAAAGATATTAAAATACAAGTTCATTAAGCAAAAGTGAAACTAGAGGTATGTCAACTTGTTCTCTGAATACATTTTAAATAGTCCTAAGATGGGGCGCCTGGGTGGCGCAGTCGGTTAAGCGTCCGACTTCAACCAGGTCACGATCTCACCGTCCGTGAGTTCGAGCCCCGCGTCGGGCTCTGGGCTGATGGCTCAGAGCCTGGAGCCTGTTTCCGATTCTGTGTCTCCCTCTCTCTCTGCCCCTCGCCCGTTCATGCTCTGTCTCTCTCTGTCCCAAAAAGTAAATAAACGTTGAAAAAAAAAATTAAAATAAATAAATAAATAAATAGTCCTAAGATGAGTATTGAGACTGGAAATGGCATTAGAGCATTTTTTTTCAAACTAAAGAAAATATCACAAAATAATTTGGTTCTGAAAACTACTGAAGTCCATGACGTTTTCTCTAATGTAAAAACCTGAGGTTATTGAGTTACCTTTCCTTGAATGCTCTTTTAACCATGATCAATAAGGATTGCATTCAATTAAATTAGGAGCAGTTAGGGATTGGTTTGTTGTCTTAGACCTCCATTTGTTCTCCACAAGTTCAGTAATTATTCCTCCTTCCTTTGTGGCTTTGACACTAGATCAGTTTCTATCCCAGAAAATCTTACTTACTCTGTCTCCTGATACACTTCTTTCCCTTATAGACTCTGCATCCCAAACCTAAATATAAAATCTCACCAGACTCTTTCCTGCTTCTAGGGTGATGGGCTCAGAGTGATGATCATGATAGTCAATGAAATGTGGAAGGGAGGTGGCCAGACCTGGGATATGAGTTTGTGATCCTATGACTTCATCTCCCCACAGGACTATCTTTATCATCTCACCTACAGATGAAACAATCAAACACACCTTTGTGGAGTTGAGAACACTTTAAACATTTTGTCCCAGTTACCAACTACCAGGAACAATCATAACTTTCTGGGGAACATCTCCAGTGATGCTGAGTGTTGGAGAGGCTCTTCTTTCCATGATCCCTGGAAGTAGACAAGGGCTCACATGGAAGGAGCATGGAAGGCTGAGGTCTGAGACATGAGGGACTAACAGCAAAGCATGGATATCTTACTGGATACTGTGCTTCCCTGAGATAATGTTTGGCTGAAAATCTACTTTTCTGTTAACCTCCAAATTTTGGAGCTAATCAAACATTTAATTATGAGTGAAGAAATAAGATCACACAAAGAGCATAAGATTCCTCAACAGGTTAGAGTGCATGGAAGAACTGAAAGTCAAATTTTGATATTAAAAATAGAAACACATTTGTGCAATTCAACACAAATTGATGTGCAAATGTGGATGATATGTCTTTTAGGAATGTATATTTTATCAACATTTACCCCAGTAGAGATAGAGATTCTAAGCTGAAACAATATACATGGAAGAAATAGACATTTTTTAGAGTTCTTTCATTTGCAAAAAAAACCACCAAGTTCCTATAGTTTAAGAGGGAAATTCTACTAAGGAACTAATTGATAAACCAAGGCTACTTAAACTATTCAATCTTCCCAGTGTTTTTTTGAAGGGTATAGAAGGGTGATTCATATAAGAATTCTGCCTAGATAGAGGCATATAAAATATTACAGATAAATATGACATATAAAAATAAATGTAAAAATATTAAATATTAGAAGCCACTGAGTCAACACATTAAATTTTATATTATGATCAAACACTACATCAGGAATGCAAATGTGATTGAGCGTTAGGGAATCCATTAATACAGTAAGTCATGTTAATAGAATTAATGAAATGTCATGTGATTATGTTCAGAGATGCAAAAAAGATATTGTCAGAGTTCTACAGAAAATTATGATTAAAAAATCAATCAATAGGGAATTAGTGTAAAATATATCTGAAAAACATGAAAATAGATGTGTCCATATGAAAAATAATGACTCTACATGCTGTTACCGAGAAGTTAATGATCCTTTAATTGATTTATAAATTGAATTTTGCCAATATAGATACCGTCTGATTGTGTTCTGGGGATAAACATTTTATTGGAAAGAAGAATAAACAAAAACACTCATAAGAAGCATGAAAATAAAAAGAGAGTGAATTCCCCTACAACATATTAAGCCTCAGAAATTAAACTAATGTGGTATTGATTTATGAGTAGACAGAGAGACCAGTGGAATACAAAATTCAAAAACAGAGTACAGTATATATGGACATTTAATATGCAATAAAGGCAAGAGTGATGAAAAAGGAAATATGACTTTGGGATGATTTACTGGAGATTGTGCCCATAAAAATGTAGCTGAACTTTTCTCTCCCCATTTGTTTGCTCTCTGCAGGGCTGGTGTTCCCACATGTGCAGGGGGTACATTTAACATTTGAGCTAGTACAGATTTGACTATTCCTGACAGATGAGATTTCTGATGGTTCAACACACATTGTATATAACCTCTTCTTAGGGCCCATGTTATGTTCCCTGATGAGCTGAGATGTTACTGCTATCAGTAAAGTTGTATCATCTGCCATTGACCCCCGTTCTGTTTGGGAATCTTGAAAACAATTACACATTGTTCCAGTAATACCATAAATTGATGATTTGCCTTGTGTTGGACAATTTGGAGGACTCCTGCACACACCCCAGTCCCCAGGACCTCACGTGGTAAAAGTCTGTGGACAGTCCAGGAGGGACAAACTACATAGGGACAGGGGACAGGCACTCCCAAGGTGGGATACTCAACCTATACCCCAAACTAGAACAGGCAGGCAGAAGACACCAAACTATTTTGGAAGAAAAAATCCTATTTAGAAAGAATAAACTCTGTTTACAAGCAACAGTTCATCTTCAGAAGGTATGCTAGAATGAAAACGAATAGGTGTTCTCTGCCTGGACTAAAACTTTTTTTTTTTGTGAGAAAATTTCATTCCTGGAAAGGATAAAGAACTTTCTAGCTATTGTCAAGAGGCACACACCCAAGGGCTGAGGAAGTCGAGAGTACCAGTATCCTTGGAGGCAGGTTTTGGCTGGGGTGACAAGTGCCCTAAGGGGAATGGAAGGGGAATGCTTCAGACACAGTTTGGGATCCTTGAATTTTACATATTCCCTGAGATGTGTGTCTCTTTCTCTGATTCTTCTATGATTAGACATTTCTGTCCCAGTGCTGGCTTGCTGGATGCATGCAGTGGCACTCATCCCTGCCTTTACTCAAGTACCTGGCAGTCCTATAGTCCCAGAAGTGCTTATCTCTGGGCCTCTGGGCCTGAAACTCTTCCTTGGCCTTTCTCCTTTACTAGGTGTGCAGTCCATGCCTCAGCCTCATTTCCTTCTCTAAGATTGGGCCAGTGACTGCCATGCTACCTTCAGTTCCCCAATGTCTACTGTGAGTAAAGACAACTCCATTTTAGGTCAGACTGAACTCTATCAGAGAGTGACACTGACTTTGGGTTTTACAAGAGACTTTCCAATTATTTTTCCCCATGGGACTGAGGAATTTTGGGGGGTGATGGTGGGGTTTGGAGCCGATGGCTAAGAAAGAATTCTTGAAGACTGAAAGAGCAGACCTAGGCCGGCTGACTCCATTTTGTTCTGTGTCCTCCATCTTGTTCTGTGTCCTCCATCTTGTTCTGTGTCCTCCATCTTGTTCTGTATGCTCCATCTTTTTTTTTTTTAATTTTTTTTTCAACGTTTATTTATTTTTGGGACAGAGAGAGACAGAGCATGAACGGGGGAGGGGCAGAGAGAGAGGGAGACACAGAATCGGAAAGAGGCTCCAGGCCCTGAGCCATCAGCCCAGAGCCTGACGCGGGGCTCGAACTCACGGACCGTGAGATCGCGACCTGGCTGAAGTCGGATGCTTAACCGACTGCGCCACCCAGGCGCCCCTGTATCCTCCATCTTGAGTGACTATGTCCCCGACGTGGCCGCAGAAAGAAATTCCTGCTCAAACCTCAGACCACGCCTCCTCCCCTTGAGTAACTTCCCGCTCACCCGTTCAAACTTCCCGTTCAAACTACACCCGGTGACCTGCGTAACGGGACTTTGACCCAATCGGCTAAGGCCACGACCATTACCCCACCAACCACCCCTGGATCCCTATAAAACCTTTGTGCTTTTGAAACCAGCTCTCTCTCTCCCGCATCTCACCGCTGCGTCGGTGCAGGTAGGGGATTGAGCTCGAGCTAGCTTGAATAAAGGCTCTTTGCTCTTGCATCCGACTCAGCTCTCTGGTGGTCTTTGGGGATCACGAATTCTGGGATCACGAATTCTGAGCATAACAAAGACATCTTTGGTGCAGAAAATGTGATTTTATTAAAGCACAGGAACAGACCCGTGGGCAGAAAGAGGTGCACTGGGGTTGTGAAGAGTGACTGATTATATACCCTCATGTTGTGAGGGGACTAAGGATAATGTAAGTCTCCTAGGAATTTTGGAAGCAAAGTTTCCAGGATCTTGAGGGGCTAGCTGTTGTTAGAAAAAGGTCATTTATTACTGTCTAGTAAAACCTCAGTCATGAGACCCTTCAGATGTATATTAAGGGATCATAAGCCTGGAGTATGAGTGCCAACATATATCTTGGGGGTTAAAGATACAGATGGTTTGCAAAGGAATTTTTATATGTTAAAGTAGACTCATAGGATCCTGGAGTTTGGGATAATATTAAGCTAAGATTGCCTTTTGTCCCTAGCAAAGTGCCATCATTGAGGCAGCTGAGATCCTAGAGTAAGGTCACTGACTGTTTCAAGGACTTATCATTGGGCTGTAAGCAGTAAGGGAATTTAATTTTTCATTTGCCTTTGTTTCCCACATCACCATGGCAAGCACTTAAACCCCTTTACATCTTGATGAGGGTGATATTAGGGCTCCAGGAAACAGAGTGTGTAGGTTTCTGGAGATTAGGATATGGATAAGATTGCCTTTTTCTTGCAGTTTACTAAGTTATCCATAAACCGAAGGAGACTTGTCCTGTGTGACTGTGATCTCTATCAGTCAGTCATTTGCTTTCTTTCCTTTCCCCTGTTCTTGGTCAGCCAGGAGTGTCCAAGGAATATCACACATATCCCAGCTGTGGGGGGGAGGGGTGCTATTAGCCCGTTCTTTGCCCTCAGCTTGCTCCATGCCCTCCCATCAGAATGAAACCATTGAACTTCTGCCTCACCCTCTTTCTGAATTTACCTTGTGAAGGGGCCTGCCTCTTTGGTAGCAGAAACTGGGTCCTCTTGCTCACAAGGCTTTCTGCTAATCCTCTTTCTAGAGCAAGTTGGCATCTGGGAAGTGTGGGAGGTCCCCATTCCCACATCTATTCAATGCTTTCCCAATTTTGACCTCCTAGCAATGAAGTTGAAGTGGTAGAGTTGGGAGCTGAGGGCCAAGAAGGAATTCTTGAGACATCTTTTGTGCAAAAGGGTGGTTTTATTAAAGCACAGCGATAGGACCCATGGTCAAAAAGAGCTGAATTACTAAGTATGAGGAGTGACTGATTATATACCTGGGAGTTAGGGGAGGTAAGGACAAGGGAGGTTCCCAAAAGGACTTTCATATGCTAAAGAAGACCCACAAGATACTAGAGGGCTTGCTTCTATCAAGCTAAATTTGTTTTTCTCTCTAGCAAAGCATTAACATTAAGAAAAGACAGTTGGGAATTTTCTCTGGGGGTTAGGCTATTGATAAGATTGTCTTTTTCTTGTAAATCACTAAGATATTTGTAAACTGATGGAGACTCCTGTCTTGCATAACTGTGGTCTTCACTTTTTCCTTCTCTTAGCTGTAGGGCATCCAGGAATGCCTCAGGAATGTCACACATGCCCCAACCAAGGGGGGAAGGGGTTTGTGGGGTGTCAGCTTACCTTATGCTCCCTCATCACTAAGATTTTCACATTCACTCTCTCTCTTTGCAGTTAGGCTGTATCCTTTTCCTGGATATTTGGGACTTGAATCTTTAGGTCCTATGGCTCCAGCAACTGATAGCTGTTCCTCCCAGCCCCCATGTGGGACTCCAAATCTTTTTTCCTTTGTGATGTTCTTGTTGCTTCAATTACCAGTCACATATACAGGAGAAATGTGTATTTTAAGCTCTAAGTTCCTGGGGCTGACTGTGGTACTAGAAGATACTTAAGGATGCAGATAGTACAAATAGATACACCTCTGCCCATTCTGACAATAAGTTTGTACACAAAAATTACTAAGGAAATGTTTTACCCCCAAAGCTTCCTTTGTCTGGGAGATTTCCTTGGAGAAGATGACCAGGGGCTGGCTCACATTGGGTGCTGGTGAATAAAATCTGCAGGCCTTAATGTGTATCCAGGGAAATAAAGATATGCTAGTCAAAAAGAAAGAAATTCTCCAGGATTCCAGCTATGATCTGAGGTAAAAATGGCTTTTTTATTCCTAAATCTCTGGAGGCCATTCTGTTAGTTCCCAGAGACTGGTATTTAAGTTCACAATCAGAGAATCCTTCACAGAAACTCGAACCTTGGGCTACACTTATGTCCACTGATAACCCACTATTCTCTACCTATCATTGTGTTCCACTTTAAAATACTTAGGGTTTTTTTTTTTTCTTTAAAAGTCTTTTAAGTGTTTGAATTCCTAATTTTTTAAAGTTTATTTATTTATTTTGAGAGAAAGAGAGAGAGAAAGAGTGAGCAGGGGAGGAGCAGAAAGAGAGAGAGAGAATCCCAAGCAGGCTCCTTGCTGTCTGCACAGAGCCCCATGTAAACTCCATTTCTCTAACTGTGAGATCATGACCTGAGCCAAAATCAGGAGTCTGATGCTTAACCAAGTGAGTCACCCAGGTGCCCCTGAATGTGTAACTTTTAAAGAGTACTTAAAATGCATAATCAGTGATTATGAGGGAGTGTGGGGCAAGCTGAGGGCAAAGTGCAGGTTAAAACCACCCCTCCCCTAGGTAGGACATATATGATATTCCTTGGCTACCCCAAAACAGGAAAGGACAAACCAACAACAACAAAAAAACTAAAAAACAAAAATAAAACAAACAAAAAAGCACAAATGGTTAAAATGATAAGAGTCTCCACCAGCTTACTAGAAAAAGGGAATCCCATCATAGCCTAAAGTCCAGGAACTCCCTACTGTCTTAATATTAATGCTTTGCTAGAGGGAAAAACAACCTTAGCTTGAAAATAGCTAAGTATCCAATAAGTCTTTAGCATGTGAAAGTCTCTTTGGAACTTTCTCTTGACTTTATCTCCCCTGACTTCATAAAACAGTTACCCCCCACACTTGCAGTGAAGCTCTTCCTGCCCATGGGTCCTGTCCCCATGCTTTGATAAAAACCTTTTTGTGTTACAGCAAATACGTGGCGCCCAGGAAGAGACAAGTGACATGCACTCAGGAAATCAGAAAAGACTATTTATTCTTCATCAGTGCCAGCCCAGCACAATCATCCCCAAAGGCTGAACCCTGAGCCCTGGCCCTGGTCTACTCTTATGCCTGGACAGCCTCCAGGTACTTGGAAACTTTCTATTGGCTGCACAAGTGGGCAGAATTTCAGGGGTTCAAGGAAATAAGAGGGAGGAGTACTTATTTGTTGTGCTATACAGGCAGTCAGCTGATGCAAGAGGCAAGCAAGATTACAGAAGCCAAGAGCATGCAAGGGGAGTATCCAGTCTTAGACATCTGGCTGGCCCTTTTTATCTGCTTTTACCAGCTTTCCTTCTCATTTTCCCCATCTTGATTCTCAAGCTGCTATAGCAGACTTTGACAAAATCACTTTGTGGGAGCCAGAGGACCCTTTTCTGCCATGGGAGGAAGGGCAAAGACCATTCTGGCTTCTTCCTACTGGACAGGTACATCAAAGGGAGGAATGTGACAGCTAGAGTTCTTTGACAACCAAAGGAGAGTAGCAACAGTTACAATGTCCAACTGGAGCATCATCTGGAGTTTTATAGTTCCTAGGCAAGAGGAAACAAATCTGGTTAGCATATTAAGAATACAAGGATCAAATAGGAGGGCTATGAAAAGCATTAGGAGAGGACCAGCTAAAGGGAGGGGCCAGGATGCCGAATTCTCTAAGTTGTTCCAAGAGTTCCATGAGTCTGCTAATTTCTGCCTCCATTTGTTGATTTATTCCCTAACCCAGTGGTTTAAGATGGTTAGCATAGAGCCAAGGGCCCGCATCTGTTGCTTTAGGGTTAGATTGCCTATTTTTATTTAGATTCCCCCCTTATGCCTTTGATAATGGGGGGAGAGCACCCCTAAAGGATTTTATAAGAAGAGAACCCCATCTTCTTTAGGTTCCCATTTGCAGCTGCAGTCTGCCTTCCTGAAGGTCCTTTATCTCTCCCTGCGTAATGTTAACCCTTTCCCTTTTTATTTCTCCCCCTGTAATAGGGCCTGTGACTCCTGTTAGGGAATAGGGACAATGACCTTTCTGGCTTTTTCAAGCTGATAAGTGATTATGTGGGGATACAGCAGTTAGAGTCTAGCCAAGGGTCAGTCAAGTGGCCCATGGTATGGTTCTACAGGAAGGCTGGCAGACATGAGGCAGCATAAACACTAGCAGACACAAAGAGAAAAGAATAAACTAAAGATTATATTGACCAAAAAGATGGCATCTTAAGATAATGTCCCCAGTTCCCAAACCAGCCAAACAATCGAGCAGAGACCCTGACTTTGTCCAACTATGCCTGAATGTCATCTATCATCTAAGACTCTGTGAGAATTATTGATTATATTGAAACAACATATGTCAGGGAAACTCCCATAACCCAGGTAATGGAGGAGCAGTAAGTAATCAATGGTGGCTCTGTCCTCCAAGAGTTTGGCCCTAACTTTATTTAATTTTTTTAAAGCATCTAATGCTCATGAGGTGTTATTTACAGTTTGCTGAGTATAAGCAGTTTGTTTTATTTCGAGGTGTAAACTTTTCTAAGAGCTGGGAGTCCTATTAGAGAAAGAGTCAAGGCAGTCATTTACCATATCTTACAGGCTGATACTATTTGCTGAACTGTCCTTGACAAATTTTTCAGTAAACATCCTTTGGGCCATTTGATAAGTTTTATCCCTCCTGAAATGAAGGGCCTGATGCAGTGCTTTAATGATCTTTTAGCTCTGTGAGCTCCATAATAGTAATTCCCCCCTGCTCTGTTTGTAACCATCCCAAGGGCTGAAGTCAGTGTCCATCAGTTGACCCATTTATTTCCTTGGGAGAGTGGGTGGGATTGAGTATCCTTTAATAATTGACATAGTAGGTGAGCTATATTCTGAACCCTGGTATCCACAGCTTACAATATCCAATAATTCCCCAAAACTCACATGATAGTTTATCTGTCCTGGAGTTAGTAACGCTATAGTCTCTAATTTAGTTATAATGTCTTTTTCTAGCAATGGAGTAAGGCTCTCTGGCATTATCAGGAAAGAATGAGAAAAAATTAGGTTTCCCCATATACATCCCAGGGGCTGAGAGAAAAATTCAGTTATAAGTTTTCCAGCGATGCCTCTCGTCATGTTGGTGTTTGAATAGTTGGCTTGTAGTGGAAAGGAGAACAAAAAAGGTGGCTCTGGCAGGAAGTGAACTGGTATTTTAGTTACCTGAATTTTCCAGAGTTACTTGAGGCTCTGGGCTTTCAATACACAATTGGTTCCAGGGAGTCACCCCAAAGAGCCCCAGGCACCATCAATCCCTTCCAGGGACACTGGTTATCTGAGTCCTCACAGATAAAGGTCCCCCAGGGCATTCAGCCTTCTAGTGATTGTTTCCACACAACAGCCTGGCTTACAGGGCTTTGACTTCTGTTTTCTCTTCTGAGGCCAGTCTTGTTTCTAGTACCCTGAATGGCCACATAAGTGGCAATTGGTGCCAGGACCTCAGGAAGTCTATTCTGACATAGTACAAGGCCACAACTAAGGCCTCAGATTTTTTTAAGTCTCCTTCCTGTTTTTTGTTTTGTTTTTGTAATGCCCGAAGTTCCGAAACCTCCCACAAAAGTCCACCAGAGTCGTGAGTCAAAGCCAAGCGGCAAGGGTCGTTTATTGCAGGTTCGAACCTGGTCCTCTGCGCACTCGTCGCCGGTGACGCAAGAGGCCTTGATCAGGGTTGGTACAGCGTTTTTATAGACAGAGACAAATAGCACAGGGGAGGTTTCAAATTATGAGGGGCCTGATTAGTTGATTTTAAAGTAAGGACATTTGTTGTTCTCTGATTGGGCGTCCTTTGTCTGTCCTTTGGCGGGAAGGCTTTGTCCGTTACTTGTGGCCGGAGGAAAAAGGGGGAAGGGGGAAGAGGGTAGGGTAGGTGGGGAATGTGCTAAGCAAGCAGGTTTACAGAAGCGAGAAATGCCGGTTAGTTTATGTACAATTACTCATTCCATTACCTATCAGACTACATTTAGGAAGGTTTACAACCCATTCTACTACACAGCGGGTTACATTCAGGAAAGGCCTCACAATGCTCGTAGCAAACAGCAAGCAAAACAGACTTCTCAGCAATTGTATTTCTTATCAAAGATCCATAATAAGCAGAAAAGAGAACCTAGCTTTAAACTAAGGCAGGGCTGTCATTTGGATTGTTCCTTTCAGTTTTGTTTTGTTTTGTTGTTTTAATCTTGGTTGTCATATACTCAATTGGCAGCTTGTAAGAGCTGTAAGAGCTCCAGGGTCCCTTCTAGGCCAACAGCCAATTTTTGCATTTCCTCAAATATCTAGGGTTGATTGAGTGACTAATTTATCCTTTAAAGTCATCTCAGCCTTAGGGGTGTCAGGGGAGATAGCCATATATTTAATGAGAGCCTCCCTTAACCTCTCCAGGAAGGCCATTGGGCTCTTATTTTGTGTTTGTAAAATAGTGGCTAACTTAGCATAATTTAAGAGCCTAATCTTAGATTTCCTTAATTTGTCCAAAACATAAGTTTAGAAGTGGCAGCAGTACCATTCCCCAATGGAATGATCATAGTCCTAATTAGGATCTTGGGGTAGAACTGCCTGAGCTCCAGTAAAGATCTGGAAGTTCCCTATATAATCTCCAGTCCCATGGTAATTAATGAAGTGCTCATCCCCATATCTCTTAGCTGCTGCCTGAACCCCACATTTTTGTCTCATTATGTGTCTGATTTAACAAAAGCATTATATCTTTCCAGGTCAACTCAAAAGCATATGCAATATTCTGAAAAGCCTCTATATACTTATTTGATCAGAAAATTTACCTAGATCTCCTTTTATGTGTCTTAAACTTGTAATGTAAATGTTTCTCCTTCTGGCATTCTAGCTTCTTATAAGGGAAACATGTCTGTTACATTACAGGGAGGGCCTAGAAAAGGTGGGCAGCAGGGAGAAGAATTGTATTTTTAAAAATATAGATTGAGGACCCAAGGAGGAGGAGATTGAGGTGGATGACTTCTCTTCCTCCTTCTTTAGATCTGCTTTGGATACAGGTAAGTGGCGCTTAATTGTTTCCCCTCCTGATTGCTTTGACTTCAGAAAGGGTTGCCATTAAATCAGGATCCACCTTGCATTGCCTACATATATCTTGATTTTTTTCTTAAGGCCCAAAAACAATGAACATAGTGGACTTCTCTCCACTTCCCTTCACGTTTGTAAAACTAGTCCAATTGTAGTGTAGTATTATAATAGATATTCCCTCTGGTGGCTAGGTCTACTCCTATGATTTGTATTGGGGCCAAGCCTTTGTGCAAAAGAAAATGAGTCATAATGCATTCCAAAGGAGTAATGACCTTTTTGGAGGAATTACCCACCTATAGGAGAAAGAAAGAAAGCCATCTCTTATCGGGGCGCCTGGGTGGCTCAGTCGGTTGAGCGTCCGACTTCAGCTCAGGTCACGATCTCACGGTTTCTGAGTTCGAGCCCTGCGTCAGGCTCTGGGCTGATGGCTCAGAGCCTGGAGCCTGCTTTCGATTCTGTGTCTCCCTCTCTCTCTGCCCCTCCCCCATTCATGCTCTGTCTCTCTCTGTCTCAAAAATAAATAAACATTAAAAAAAATTAAAAAAAAAAAAAGAAAGCCATCCCTTATCTCAATTCGCTATAGCTGGCCGGGAGAAACATCATCTCCTGGCCTTGCGTTTGGGCTGGCTATGCAACTGGCACCTAAAGGCTCTGCCAGTCTCACGAGGGCTGGGAGTAGTTGCTCTCACCCAGGCTTGACCCTACCTCTGAGAAGTGTCCTGGTCTTCCACAATTTCTCCTACCCTCCGTTTCCCACCTGCAGGACCTTGGGAGTATGGACTGTGACCAAGCAAGACTTCCCCGGTTGTTGTATGATGCACTAATTTCATTTTTGCCCAACAGTAACTTACATATTGATTATTGGCTGATGATGGGGAGGGAGGTTAGGAGCCAAAGTCAAGGTCTATTTCCCTGCCTTTTTCAACAATACCCACATAAATGTGTTCCAGCCATTTTGATATCCATTTTTTGGATACATTGGGCTAAGTTTAATAAAATGGCTCTCATGTATCTCAGTAAAAGCCCTTCATATATCATCCATCCCTCATATGGCATAGGCATCCATTCCAATGCTAAACATGAAAAACACAAATGTAGAGGATTTGGAGGCTGGAACCAAGGGTATTGCCATCATTTTCCCAGCCTTTGAATCAAGGGAGGAAGAATTTCAATCTCAAACCAGCGTACTTTTAAAATCCATTCATTTTAACCTTAGTCCTTCCTGACTACATGTAAAATTTCTTTCAAAATCTTTCCCTTCATGAACGTTCTACAACTTTCCTTTGCATTCATATTTTGTTCCAAGCCATTTGTCTCCAAATAACCAGTCTCATTTAGGACAAAATTACTTTCTTTTACTTTCAACAAAAATGTGTTTCCATTCCTTATATCTTTTTTACATATCTACTTTTCTACATACAGAATTGCTTTCCTTATTTCCATCAGTTTTAACTACATTTAGCAGAATTTTAACTCTTAGAAACCTTAGTCTCCAGTGAAAACTAAGTAGTAACCAACTGTGAACTCTATGTTACATCAGAATTTTTTTAGGTGGCAAACTTATGAATCCATTAAGCATAAAGAATGTTTTCCCACAGATCCAAATATCTTAGTTTCTCTGCAATAAGTCAGAAGCACAAACATACATCTAGTAATTAGTGCTTTATCTGTTATCTCATTAGATATCTAACGAATTCAATCTCAATTTATCATGCAAGCAAAATTTTAACGTTTTAGGTTACCAAAGACTTTGAAAGCTTTCTTAACAATTACCTATGAAAACTGAGACAACATCAACCATTACTTTAAGTCATCCTTTTGCTAACAAATTGGAACAGAGGATAACATGAGCTTTTTTTGACCTTCAGCAAATCTAGGTGGAATAATTTTCTTTAACTTAATGTTGATAAACACGTATATTGCAAACCAACAAACTTAAATTAGCTTAAACACTGAAAAGCTTTTACTTGGGTCCACTTAAGACAATTTGTTCCCCATGGTTAATTTTTACCTGGAACACTGGTGGTGAAATCTGAAGTGGGTGGTCTTCACCCCTCAATGTCTAGGGTGGGAGGAGGAAATGCTGGTGCCTGAGGCATTGAGATTATGCAGTTATGAAGGCTTCACTCTGGTGCAGAAACAGGAGGGTGGGGGAAGGAAAGACAAGGTGCTAGCAGAAAGCAGAGAAAGAGAATTCCCAGTTTTAAGTCTTGTCAGCTCTGGGGCGCCTGGGTGGCGCAGTCGGTTAGGCGTCCGACTTCAGCCAGGTCACGATCTCGCGGTCCGTGAGTTTGAGCCCCGCGTCGGGCTCTGCGCTGATGGCTCGGAGCCTGGAGCCTGTTTCCGATTCTGTGTCTCCCTCTCTCTCTGCCCCTCCCCCGTTCATGCTCTGTCTCTCTCTGTCCCAAAAATAAATAAACGTTGAAAAAAAAAAAAATTTAAGTTTTGTCAGCTCAGATAGAGGAGCAGACTCCATGTTCTTGTTTTGTTTTGTTTTGTTTTGTTTTGTTTTCCAGTAGAGGAATTAGTCAGTCTATGTCAGTCTGGAGAAGACAGGGAATTTCCCCAAAGCAAAAGGAGTTTCAGCAGCTGCTTGGGAATATTCCTTAAAGTCCCCATTCTGAGGTAGACTGACCAGAGACAGTTGGCTCCAACAGTTGGTTTTGAGGAATTTTCCCCATCCTGGTATCCTAGATGGGTCCCTCCCAATGTACAGGAGGACAAACATGAGGGCAAACATGAGGGAAGAGGTTGTTTGGTCTGCCTGGTCATTCCCTTTGTGGGGATTTAGACACCTCAGCATCGGCAGGTCAGTATAAACCCCTGACTTGGATCAGGCCTCTGTGGACATGATTCTGCCTTGAGCCATATGAGGTCATCACAGAACCACAGGGTAGGATCCACTTAGGCTCCATAGCCAAAACCGTGGAGCACAGACACTCATACACATATTCCAACAGATTGCGGACTTCCACTCAGGACTTCCCAGTCCTATTTGGTGACTATGTTCCCCAGGAGGCAATTAAGCTCCCCTTCCACCTCTAGGGTGGGCCTGAATTAGGTCCTGGGTCCCCAGGGACACTCACCTGATCTGGTGTCCAGTCCTGGCAGAATTTTCTGATTCCCTGCAGGGTCCAATTAGAATTTCTGGTTCCCTGCAGGGTCCAGCAGAGGCTGGGTATTATTAGGCCAGCCAGGATCAGGGTTCAGTGAAACTGCTGGTGGCGCACCTTCTTTCCCATTGTGGGGCCCAAAATGGCGGTGCCCCTGCTGGCTCTTGACAACAGTAGTACAGGAGCCAACATGGCTACCAGCTTCCTGGCCAATGCACTGAAAATGTTACAGCAAATACTCAGTGCCCAGGAAGAGACAAGCAACATGCACTCATGGAATCAGAAAATACTTTATTCTGCACCGGTGCTGGCCCAGCAGAATCATCTCCAAAGGATGAGCCCCTAGCCCTGGCGCTGGCCTACTTTTATGCCTGGTCACCTTCCAGACACTTGGAAACTCTATCAGCTGCACAAGTGGGTGGGATTGCAGGGGCTCAAGAAATAAAAAGCGGGGACACTTATCATTTGTGCTACTCAGTCAGTCAGCTGATGCAAGAGGCAAGCAAGATTACAGAAGCAAAAAGTATACAAGGGGAATATCCATCTGGCTGATCCTTTTTATCTGCCTTTACCAGCTTTCCTTCTCATTTGCACCAAAGATATCTTCAATAATTCTTTCTTAGTTGTTGGCTCCAGACCCCACAACCCCCACAATCACCCCAAAACTTCATCAAGTGATATGAAGGCATGTGTTAAGTCATTTATTCTTCACAAACTTATGAGTCAAGCACTGATTTACTGTCATTGTAAAGATAAACTTTAGGCTCAGAAAGGTTGTGTAAATTCACACTCTGATTTGGAGCAGGGTATGGACCTGACCCTGGCTGGGCTAATAGTAAAGGCAGGGCACTACTGACTATAAATCAAGTGTTAGTATACTAACACTTCTAGTTAGCTGTGTTCTTCAAAAACCTATATCTATATTTAAATTATTTTATACCTTATCATTTTATTTTAGATTGGAGTATTTTATACTATAATTTTGGTTGTGACATTTTTCCATTCATGTATAAAGATTTACTCTGTAGGCCAATATCAATTATTGATCCAACAAAATTTTAAGGTCCAGTTCTGATGTGGTTTTGGAGTGATAGGTGGGAGTTCAGAGCTGATGGCCAAGAAAGAATTCTCAAGATGTCTTTGGTGCAAAAAGGTGATTTTATTAAAGCACAAAGACAGGACCTGTGGGTGGGAAGAGCTTCACTGGAGTTGTGAGGAGTGACTGATTATATACTATGGAGTTGGAAAGGTAAAGGTAAAAGGGAGGCTTCCAAAAGGACTTTCAAAGGAACTAGAGACCTCGTTCTTGTCAAGCTAAGGTTGCTTTCCCTCTAGCAAGGCATTGACATTAAGACAAGACAGTTGGGAGTTTATTGGAGGATGTTCTACTCTGCCTATATCAAATATTTGTCAACAGATTGCAGGCTATAAATAAATTTAATTTTATTTATGTTTCATCTTGCCTTTGTTCCCCACATCAACATTGGGGGAAGGTGGTATTAGGACTCCAAGAAATTGAGTCCTTGGGTTTCTGGAAGT
Organism: Puma concolor; assembly: GCF_028749965.1. Classification (NCBI taxonomy): domain Eukaryota; kingdom Metazoa; phylum Chordata; class Mammalia; order Carnivora; family Felidae; genus Puma; species Puma concolor. The sequence goes on from NC_141678.1 coordinate 30,860,079, forward strand.
TAGGCTATTGATAAGATTGTCTTTTTCTTGTAATATACTAACAGGTGCAAACTGATGGAGACTGCTGTCTTGTGTGACTATGATCTCAATCAGTTAACCATTGTTTTTTTTTTCTCTTTCCTTTGTTCTTGGGCAGCCAGGTGAGCCTGTGGAATGTCACACATATCCCACCTGGAGGGTGGAAGGGGTTGCTAACTTGTGCTTTGCCCTCAGCTTGCCTTATGCTCCCTCATCAGTTCTGATATATGTGTGGTAGTGGTGGGGAGGAGGGGTTTCCTACATCACCAAGCAATTCTGCAACACCAGCTGGGTTCCTACAGTCCAACTCAATTCTGACACTATATACCTGGAGATAGTATAGGATCCCACATGTTAAGGGTTCAGTCCCACCAGACCACCCTCAACTTCAGATACTAATCACAAGTCAAAGTTGTTACCATACTTCTGACTGACTGACTGACTGACTATAAATCAAAGGTTCACATGACCCCCTCATTGAGTTTGATCAATTTGTGAAAGCAGCTCACAGAACTCAGGAAACCCATTAACTCACTAGATTACTGATTAATTACAAAGGATATTAAAGGAAACAAATCAACAACTGAGGTGAAGGGATGCATAGGGTGAAGTCTCAAACAAAGGAGATTGTGGAGTTGGGGGCCCTGCACTGTGGAAAGTGGGTGCATTCTGGTTCCCCAACCAGGAGGCTCTCCAACCCCCTCCTTTTGAGTTTTTATGAAAGCTTCGCTTTAGGTACGATTTATTAAATAATTGGCTGCTGGTGATTGATTCAACTTCCAGTCCCTCTCCTCTTCCTAAAGGTCTGAGGTAAGGGGTGGGGAATTAGGGAAGTAGGACTGACAGTTATACCTCTCTATTCATGGTTGGCTCCCTGGTAACTGAGGTGGGAAACAAAGGCAGAATGAAATGGCAGAAAAAATAGAATCTCCTTATAACCTGCAGCCCCTCGACAACTACTTAAGTCTGGCAGAGTGAAATGCTTCTCCAGGAACTCCCTACTGTCTTAATGCTAATACTCTGATGGATGAAAAAAAACAACCTTAGCTTGACAATAGCTAGGCCTCCAGTATCCTATGAGTCTTCTTTAGTATATGAAAATCTCATTGGAAACTTCCCCTTGACTTTACCTCCCCCAACTGCCAAGTATATAACCAGTCCCTCCACAGGATCCAGGGAAGCTCTTCCTGCCCACAGGTCCTATTCCTATGCTTTAATAAGATCACCTTTTTGTACCAAAGATGTCTTCAAGAATTTTTTCTTGGCTGTTGGCTCCAGGCCCCACAAACCCCCATCACCCCCAAAAAACTTCATCAGTAACCAGCCCCCATCCTTAGGTGCTTTCCAAAACTCACCTTATTAACATAAACCCAGTTGTGATGAAAGAGTTGGTTATAAATTATAAGACATTCATTTCATGGGGTGCCTGGGTAGCTCAGTAGGTTAAGCATCTGACTTTGGTTTAGGTCAGGATCTCATGGTTCATGAGTTCAAGCCCCACATCAGGCTTTGTGCTGTCAGTATAGAGGCTGCTTGGGATACTCTGTCTCCCTCTCTCTGCCCCTCCCCCACTCATGTTTGCTTTCTCTCTCTCTAAAAAATTAAACATTAAAAAACGATACTCCTTTATCTTTATGACTCTCTAAAAAAATGAACATTAAAAAAAAGACTCATTTTACCTTTCAGGAACTGAGGACCAGAGAGCAAATATAACTAAAGATGCTCTCCCATTACTCTAATCACTCAAGAAACACCAAGGTTTTGGGAGCTATAAGCCAGGAACCATGGATGAAAACCAAGCATATATTTCTTATAATCACAATATCATGGATTGTAGTATGATGTTACAGGAAACTACTTTATGGAAAATTTGAATATAATGTATGCTGAAATGGCCCAAGATTAGGATGGCACTAAAAAAAAAGAAAAAGAAACACTCATTTTTATCTTCACAATCTTTCTTTATTCCTGGCTGCTGCAGCCAAAAAGTTCAAGCTTTGCAGTTTCAGTGGGTACAAGATTTACCCTGGACATGGGAGACACTACACCAGGACTAACAGGAAGGTTTTCCAATTTCTTAATGCAAAATGCGAGTCAGCATTCCTTTCTACGAGGAATTTTCAGCAGATAAACTGGACTGTCCTCTACAGAAGAAAGCACAAAAAGGGACAGTTGGAATAAATTCAAAAGAGCCCACCATGCAGTTAAATTCCAGAGGGCCATCACTGGTATATCTCTTGCTGATATAATGGCCAAGAGGAATCAGAAAACTGAAATTAGGAAGGCTCAACAAGAACAAGCCATCAGGGCTGCCAAGGAAGCAAAAAATGCTAAGCAAGCATCTGAAAAGATAGCAATGGCTGCTGCTAAGGCTCCCACGAAGGCAACACCTAAGCAAAAGATTGTGAAGTTTATGAAGGTTGTAAAGGTTTCCACAGAGCTGTGAAAGGCGCTATGTTGGCACATCAGATTTTTAAATAAACATATGACTATAACTAAAAAAAGAGAGAGGGAGAGAAGAAGAAAAGAAAAAAGAATAGAAGAAAAACTCATTTTCTTTTATGCCTGGTGAACCAGGATATTTATTGGAAGGGAAAGATTGTATCAACAGACTTTGGTCTTTATCTTAAAAGTCTAATATTCCAAGTATCCCCTCTCCACTCCCAAGTGGAGAGATTAAATTAGTAATTATACAACCTTTAATGTTTTCTAATTTACAGGTTTATTTTCATAGAGCTCTAACAGAATTTATATAAACTAAAATAATTACTGAGTCTTTAATTTAGACATTAATATTATATACATATTCCCCAAAATGGAGAGAATGGGATTTGTGTGGAGATGAAAGGGGAGAGGAGGCCTGGGGGAATGTGAGCAAATGTGATAGACAGGATACCTTGGAAATGGAAAATCAATAAGTTTTATAAAGTTCATTTCAAGAAAGACAGATAAAACAATAAACCAAGAATATGACTCTTACCTGGGAAAAAGCCATTTTTGTCTTCTCTTTCTTTTCTCAGGTAAGATCAGTATAAAACCCAACATACCCTCTTCCTAGGCCACAGTCTCCTGAACGTGGGGCAATTCAACACATTGAGAAGATCATAATCCTGTGGTAGCCACTGGGACAGGAGGAATTTAGGGACAGGGAACTCTGTCATGGAAGCCATTGGATGAGTATCTGCCCTTTCTTCAGAAGCCCTTTCCATCCTAGTGGAACCCACAGCTTACCTGGCAGCAGTAGGTCTGTGGACTGGACTGATCCTTGCCTTCAAGTCACAGAGCCCAAATTTCTGCCAATAGCTGCTGGGAAAAAATGGGCAGACCTTTTCCTTTCTCCTGGTGGTATTCCCATTCCTGGACCATTAACTTCCACGGCATTCCATTTCCTTCTCCAAGCTCACTTCCTAGAGCCAAGTGTTTCCTCCTTGTTGGGGAGATACTTTTGTTTTGAGTGTAGTTTAAAAGTTCTTGCTCTCCCCTATCCACTTGCCCTGGGACTGTGCGCTTGTACTGGGATAGGCAAGGAGGTGAGTGAAAGAGGCCAGTAGAGAATAAACAGCACTGGTTTAAGATTCCACACCCTATCTCATGCTTGTGAGCAAGAGAGACTACTCTCAGTTTTAATCACATTGTTTCAAACATTTAATGCTTCTTTTCTAGAAAATCACATTAATCAAAAATATAAAATTGACAAGACCTGATTATTGGCACTGGAAAATGTGAGTGACTTATTCATCATGAACACATGGTCTTTGTTGGAATAAATTTCCATCTTTCAGCATCTGCAGAGAAATGACAAAGGGAACTTGAAGTGAATACATACGTAGTTGGAGACTTCAGCTCATAACCCACTATATTAACTGATCACATGAGGAAGAAGCTGTTGAATATTAGATTAACTGATTAAACTAGATTTTGAATACACACACACACACATTCAAACAAGAATATATCTAAGTGCACATTGAAATAATGTATAGTGGTTTACTAAGCACCAAAGAATATTTTCAATATATAAAATAAGACTGGAAAAGCATTGAGATCTCAATGTGAATCTGACACAACAAATTTAAAAGGGAAAGAAATTTGGAAATTTGAAAAGTATCTATACCCAAAGAGTTGAAAACTTATATTCACAAAAAAATCCGCACATGGATATTTATGGCAGCTTTACTCATCATTGCCAACTTGGAAGCAACCAAGATATCCGTCAGTAGGTGAATGCAAAAATAAACTGTGGTACATCCATACCACCAAACATCATTCAGAACTAGAAAGAAATGAGTTATCTAGTCATAAAAAAATGGAGAAATTTCAAATGCATGTTACTAAGTAAAATAAGCCAATCTGAAAAGGCTGTATATAATATGATTCCAACTATAAGACATTCTAGAAAAGGCAAAACCAGGGTGACAATAAAAAGATAAGTGGTTGCCAAGAGTTAGAAGAGAGAAATAAATGGAGCAAAGAGGATTTTTAGGCAGTAAATCTATTCTATATGATAATATATGATACTACTATGGAAGATTCATGTCATTATATATTTGACAAACCCCACAGAAGTACTAGAGCAGGAGTGAGCCCCAATGTACATTATGGACTTAGGGTGATTGTTGTAGACTCTGGGTCTAAAGTTCTCTCTTGTCTAGCAAAAGAGCAGGATGTAAGATTGAAAGCGAGAGATGGCTAATGTCCGGGAAAAGACAAGAGCCCTGGATAAGGGTCTTTGCCCCATATTTATTCAGATCAGAAGGCTTACAAATGTGATGGGCATGCACAAAGAGACAAAGAAACTGTGAACGTTAACTTGGGGATGTGAGGGAAAAGGGGGGATTTGAAGATATACATTGTTTGGGGTTTGGGTAAATATAAACCAAAATCCAGATGCCAGGCAGTTGGGAGGAAACTTGTTTACAGAGGACACGAAGCAGCACCTCTGTTTATCTTAGCTAGCCTAGGGGATGAGACAGATAAGGGAAATAACCTCAGGGTTAACAAGGCACCTTTTCTTTTGTTAACCTTCTCAGCTCTGGGCTGCTTTGCCTGAAGCACAGTGGTCCATAGTCCACCAATTTACTTAATCTGGCCCTATCTTCCTGTGAAAGCAGCTTTTCTGCTACTGTACTAAATTGGGGGTGCTTCCACACTGAATATATAATCTTGTTCATTTCATATTCTTATGTATTGGGCACCTTTGTGCCAATTCCTATTTTAGGACTTTGCCTCTCCCTTTCAATTCTGGGGGCTCTGCACCCCCTCTCTATTTTGGGGTGTCTTTGCACCTCTCTATTCCTGGCACCTTTGTTCCTCCCTGTTCTTGGGGTGCCAATCTGGTTTACCCAAACTCAGGTGTGAGCATTTTATGGCTTTGAATTTCTTTATGCCATGTTAACCGATTGGTGTAAACCTGGGGGATTCCTAAGCTTATGCCCCACAGGATATAATGCTGTGTCAATGTAGGGTCATTGATTGTAGCAAGTGTAAAACTATGGCTCAGGATGTTGTAGCAAGTGTAAAACTATGGCTCAGAGGCTGTGCCTCTGTAGGAGAGGGGGCATATGGCAACACATTGCACTTTCCCCTCAATTTTGCTATTAATCTAAAACTGCTGTAAAAAACATAAAATATATTTCTAAGAAATCATCTAATGAATTTCAGATTATTGCTCAAGGCCTGACTCCTCCTCTACTCTGTTTTCCTCATTCCCTCTGCTAATCCCTTCTGGCTCTATCACTTGCCTGTTTCGTTTCTGGGTCATTCTCTCCCTCCCCCCCTCTTGGAATATGATCAAAAGATATGACCATCAATTGACCCATGAGCTGGATCCGGGCAATTGGATGTTGTACACCCCTTCCCCTGTCCTTGAAAGGTGGTTCCACTTGCATTTTCAGTTCTGGGAGGCTGCGCCAAAAGCATAGCCTTCAGAGGGTGATGTGATGTTAAAAATGCCTGCACCATATAGGTGACTGAACACACTTAGGGCCTCTTTATAAGCTTTAGAGATTTGGAGTGCAGATAAGGAGATCCATTCTTCTGGCTGCCACCCAGAACAAGCATTATATGTAAATTCCCTTTGCTATTATTAGAACTGCCAACTATGTGATGAAATTTGGAAGTTTTGGGTTTGTGAGCAGATGGCCAAGACAGAATTCTTGAGTCATTTTTTGGTGCAAAAAGGTGATTTTATTAGAGCATGGCACAGGACCCTGTGGGCAGAATGAACTACACTGGGATTGTGAGAAGTGACTGACTATATAGTTTTAAGTTTGTGGAGGGAGAGGGGGATAGAGATAAAGCAGGTTTCTAAGGAATTTGGAAGCAAGGCTTTAAGGACCTTGAAGGGCTAGCTGCTATTAGGGTAAGGCTACTTTTAGTCTTTAATAAAACATAACCATTAATGCATTAAGGCAGCCGCGAGTTCCTTGAGGAAGGTCATGTTCCGCATGTTTCAGGTATCTGTCAGTGGGCTGCAAGCTGTAAAAAGATATAATTGAAGCTACATTTCTCTTGTCTTTGTTTCCCTCATCATTTCACCCCCTGAACAACTTGACCCTTAAGTCTTTAAGGTTGTTGAAGGCAGAAGGTCTCATCTTCTGTGGCTCCTTCCTGCTGAATAGGGACATAGAGATGTCCCTACCTATGGGTCAAGATTGGTCGGTTGAGAATTTAATTAGGAGTTAGGAAAGGCTAAGGCAGTTGTATCTAGGGTTGATAACATATGGGAGTCTCTTTGAGCAGAAAGGATCGTCTGTCCATTTGAAGTTATGGCAGTGAAGGAGTCTTGGCACCAGGTGGAGAGACATGGGAGAGAAGAGCAAAACATGATTGGAATAACAAAAAGAAAAAGAAGCCCAAATAAGACTCTTTTGATAGTTGAAAAAAAACCCTCCTTTAGTCCAGGAGTTTAACCAATTATAAAAGGGAAGAGAGGGATCATTTAGAGCACCAATTTGAGTATTTGTGTTAGTTAGAAACTGAGAAATATTTTTGTGGTATTCTGGAATGTATGCACAGCATTTTGCTTTTATGATAGCAGAAGTTCCACCTTGTGCAGTTGTTAAAACATTTAATGCCATTCTATTTTATAGAACTGTTTTATGCATTTGAGTTATTCTGGTGTTGAATAATATGATGCTATTTTGAGAGTCATTTAAGGCCTTAATTGTGTAGCAGGCTGTGTTAGCCATCATATGGGCTCTGTTTTGCTTAGTAAGCAATCGGGTAATTAATAAGAGGTGCTTTTATGGAAACAAAAGAAAAAAATATATAGGTTAATGGTTAGAGCAAATTATAAACCCAGTGTCTGAGTCTTGCATGCTGCTAGTGAGAAGATGTTTAGATGTCAGGCTTGAAGCATCCTCAGGTGGAGTGGGAACAGGCAGCAGGAATCAGATGGGCTTTTCTGATTTGTAATTCAAATGCCTCTCGTGATCATTTTGAATGGCTCATAGAGCAACAGGCACAAAGACGTCTATACATGAGTTTTGTGGCAATTTTTTTGAAGCTGACCTTAAGTTGTCCAGCATTGGTTTTTAGGGCTTTAGGAAAAATGGCAGTTTTAGCTTTTAGTGACTATAAGTCAAGGGAATGGAAGAAGATTGGAAACCTTAGTTTGGAGCCACAGCCAGATATTTGAGGAAAAACAGAAGCATTGAGAAAACAGTATTAAAACCTAATATTTACACAGATATGTTATTGAAACACTTTCTATTACCACCCTCATTTTAATAAGAGATAGCCAAATCAAGAGTAATTCATTTGTGAAACAAGTCCAATTTTAACAAACTTGGCCTAATTATTTACATAAGCTCAGCAAGAATAGTGATTTTCATATAAGCCTTTTAAAATCTGTTTTACCAAAACTTTATATAAGAATTTCCATTGAGCTTTTAGTAGGTGTCTAGGCCAGAAGCCAAGCCAAACACCTGCCATTAGACATGCCAGCAATACCTGTAGACCTGGATAAATTACTCCTCTCGAGGTTCCCAAACTATCTTGAGGTTCCTGCGTCTGCCAGGAAGTGACATTCTTTACTCACCTGGTAAGGCTGTTGGGAACCCTGTAAGCAAGGTATTAGGCCAACGTATTCAAGGGGCTTTATTGGCTCTATAAAGTCAGCCTTGGTCCCTTAAAGCTGTCTGGGCATACCTGAGTCTACTCATGTCCCTCTCAAATATGACATTCCAGTCAAAGCTTTGGCAGAGTAACCAACGTTCCCAGTGGTGTCCTGTTGCAAGCAAGGAGAACAGATTCTTATTGAACTTATGCAAATGATTATAAGTGCCATGAAAGAACGAATATTCACTGAAAACTTCTGAATTCTGGAGGTCTCAGGTAGGGAGAAAAGTTAAATGCCTCATTCATTCACAAATTTATCACATATCTGTAAGTCATAGATATTTTAAAAGAAAGTTTCCTTCTGGAAGAATAAACATCAGATAACAGCAATGTTTTCAAACAAGAGTCATAAAAACTATAATCATCTTCTTCAGTTTATTTAATTCCATGTTACTAATTCTTTTTCAGTTTGAATGTAGCCTTTTAGCTAGTTTTAGAAATTTTTACCCATTTCAGTTTTATAATTTTAAAGATATCAAAGACCTGTATTTGTTAAAAAAAAAAAAAAAAAGTCTTTTTTTTTTTTTTTTTAATGAATCTCCTTGAAGACAAAAGACATTTTGCAAGGACATCAAAACAATAAGTATAAATGACAAAAGACTTAAAAATGGCCATGGTTAAAGATCTGATGAGAACTCATTATAATGCAGCTGACAAGGAAATGTGGTTATTTCTGTGACAAATAACATTTCAGTAATTCAAGTGATGACCTTATACCAGGATATATTAAAACTTCGGGTATCTCATATTATTTGTAAAATAGTTATAGCATTTACCATACAATATAACCCAAATGTTTATCATAATTTCTTTGACAGTGTAATTTAACATACCAAATAAACAAGCTCAATTAGTCAAAAAGATTTCATTTAGAATTTGAATTTTGGGAAATTTGTTTTAAAAAAACCTCAGAAACTTATAAAACACATTCCTGAATAGGATTACAGGTCATAACAAAACTTAAAACTTAATTATTTATTTAACCAAGGTGGCAATAAGACATTTCAAAGGCATATATGTAGGGTTATATACTTGTTAGCAAAACTCAGCTCCTTCAATATTAAAAGTTTTAACCTTTTTAAAATTTTTTTTAAGTTTATTTATTTTGAGAGAGACAGAGACAGCACGAGTGGGGAAGGGGCAGCGAGAAAGGGAGAGAGAGAGAGACTCCCAAGCAGGCTCCATGATCCCAGCTTAGAGCCCATTGCAGGCCCCAAAGCCACAAAACTGTGAGATCTTGACCTGAGCCAACACCAAGAGTTGGATGCTTAACTGACTGAGCCACCCAGGGGCCCCAACCTTTTTTAGACCTGATAAAGACCAAACATAGAAACTTTCATTTTCTGGGCAGACACAAGAGAAAAAAAAAATCTTTATTTACATTTTTTTTTTTTTTATCAAGAGCAGAGGAACAATCCAAGAAAACTTTGTCTTTTTAACAGAGAATAAGGCATAATTTTAATCTTATACCAGTGTACTTTTAAAATACATCCATTTCAATCTTAGTCTTGACCACACACAAAATTCTTTTCTAAAGCTTTACCTTCACAAACCTTCTATAACTTTCTTTTGCATTCAGATTTTGATGTAAGCCCCCCCCCCTTGTCAGTCTTAATTACACTGAGCAGAATTTTAACTCTTAGAAACTTTAGTCTCCAGTGAATACTAAATAATAGGCAATTGTGAACTGTCTGTTACACCAGAATTCTTTTAGACCTACGATTAATAAATACACTTTATAATTTAAAAAACATGTTCTTCATAGTACTTTTAATAAGTCTTTTAGTAAAGCACATAGCGTATTTACCAACAGACCTAAGTATCCTCAGCTTTTCTGCAATAAGAAGTCAAAGGCAGATAATCCTGTTTAGTAATTAATGTTTCAGTATTTTATCTTAAAAATTTTTTTAATATTTATTTATCTGTGAGAGATAGAGAGAGAGAGAGAGAGACAGAGTACAAGTGGGGAGAGGCAGAGAAAGAGAGGGACACAGAATCTCAAGCAGGCTCAGGCTCTGAGCTGCCAGCACAGAGCCCGACACGGGGCTTGAACTCACAAACCATGAGATCATGACCCGAGCTGAATTCAGACGCTTAACCGACTGAGCCACCCAGGTGCCCCCAGTATTTTATCTTATTTGGAAAAGGCTTAGATATCCAATGAATTCAACCCAATTTATCATGTAACTTAGCAAAACTTCAAAGTTTCAGGTTACCAAGATTTTGATAGTTATCTTAACAATTACCCATGAGAATTTTATGAGACAGACAAAATTAACAATCATTTTAAGTCATCCCTTCAGTAACAAATTGCAACAGAGATAATAGTAGCTTATCTGATCTTCAGAAAACGTAGGTAGAATAAAAAGGCTCATATTTAATGCTGATAACTCTAAAGACATGTCTATTTTAATTAAACCAACAAACCTAAACTAGTTTAAATACAGAGTATGTTCCACCTATGTCCACCTAAAAGTCCATCAATTTGTTCCCCATTATCAATATTTATCTGGGACATTGGTGAGGAAATCTGAAGTGGGTGGTGAAAGTCCAAGTGAGTGCTCTTCACTCCTTGGCAGCAAGGGTAGGAGGAGGAGCCCATGGTGCTGGAGGCACAATGGATGCTATAGGAGCCAGTTATGCAGGTTGTATCCAAGGTGGTATGGAAACAGGAGGAGGGAGAGAAGAAGGTAGAAGAAGTGAGGTGCTGCCAGGAATGCTAGAGGCAGATAAAAACCCAGACGGTAGAAAAAGAGGTCTCCTAGTCCTAAAGGCTTTCAGATTATACAGATGAGCAGATGTGGATTTTTTTTTTCACCAAGTGGAAATGGGCAGTTAAGTCTGGCCAGAGAAGACAGGAAACTTCCCTGAAACAAAAGTCATCTATGCAGCTGGTTGGGAATATTCCTTAAAGTCCCTGTCCTGAGGAAGACTTACCAGGGGCCTAGCTATTATTAGGAAAATGTTATTTATTTGTGTTTAGTAAACCCTCAGGCATGAGACCCTTCAGATGTATATCAGTGGGTGTATGCTTGGAGTATGATTGCCAACATATATCTTTGGGGGTGGAGATAAAGGAAGGTTCCAAAATAATTTTTGTATGTTAAAGTATACGTACAGGATCCTGGGCATTAGGATAATGTTAAGCTAAGATTGCCTTTTGCCCTTAGCAAAATGTCATCATTGAGGCAGCTGAGCTCCTAAAGGAATGCCACTCTGCCTGCTTCAAGGACTTGTCAATTTGCTGTAGGCAGTAAGGAAATTTAAATTTTCATTCGCTTTTGTTTTCCAAATCACTTAAAGCTAACTTCCCTAGGAAATGGTCCCTGGTTGGGTTTTAATTCAATTGGGTACTGGTTTTAGCCAGCTTTGAGCAAAGGTTTTAGGGCCAGAAGTGATTAGAGGTGTAGAGGGGATCACATTAGACCCATGAGGAGGAAACCTTACAAAGGAGTTTAAAGATTAGCGGCTGTCCTAATGACTTAGGTGGCTGCCTCATGCCAAAGACAGACGACTCTGCAAAGAATAAGAATAAAGACAGGGCATGGAGTTTTTGGGTCTTGTTACCATTCCTGTCCAGGTTACTAACTTCCAGCCAAAAGGCAGGCTTTCTCCTGCCCATAGAGTAGCCACAGGCTAGAGGATTGTAGACATAGCAATAGACAAGAAAGTGGTCCAATAAGACCATACTCCTTGAAAAGCCCATGAAATGAAAATAAGGGAAGAGAAGAGAAATTAATTACTCACCAAGTTTTCACTGAAGCTAAGAGTCTAGCTGAAAAGACCAAAATGATGATATTTGGAAGTTTTGGGTTTGTGAGCAAATGGCTAAGAAAGAATTCTTGAGACATTTTTGGTGCAAAAAAAAAAAAAAAAAAAAAAAGGTGATTTCATTATAGCATGGGGACAGGACCTTTATGCAGAAAAAGCTGCAGTGAGATTGTGAGGAGTGACTGATTATATACTTTTAAGTTTGTGGAGGGAAGGGGGCAAAGATCCCTGTTTATAAAGAGAGAAAGTTTCTACAGAATTTGGAAGCAAGGCTTTCAGGACCTTGAGGGATTAGCTGCTGTTAATTAAGGTTACTTTTAGTCTTTAATAAAACAAACATTAAGGTAGTAATGCAGCCATGAGTTCCTTGAGGAAGATCATGCTCTGCATGTTTTAGATATCTGTCAGTGGGCTGCAATCTGTAAAAGGATTTAATTTAAGCTACATTTCTCTTGTCTTTGTTTCCCTAATCACTGCCTACCTAGAGTGGCCTGCCTCTTTTTTCCACTCTCTCTCCACCTTCTGCATAAGGAGGCTGGTTTCAGATTACACCTAGTAAAGTTCCTAGTGGGTTGTGAACCTATACAATCTTATTCTGCATTTCCAAGTCCCTTGCACCCACCCCATCACCCATCCTCTATTCTGCCTCCTGTCTCCCCAACTCTCCCTTACCTGCTCAGTTTCTGCCCTCTTTCTCTCAGTCTCTTTTCTCCTCATCCCCTCACCTTATCTCCATATTCACAGGAATGGAACAGAAATGCCCCTGCTCAGGAAGAGCACTTTCCTGTGGGGCATGGGAAAAATAAATGCACCCTGCCAGGGACAGCCATTGGGATACGACTTGGGACCAAGGGACAGGGAATGTCACAAGCCAAGGGCAGGTCATCTTTGCATCCTAGGGCTCAGGGGCCTTCCTGAGGTGACCAAGAAAGGAAGCCTGAAGAGCAGCAGGGCTGCCCCAGGAGGATGAGGATAGGGCGTTAAGAGACAGAGCCAAGAGGGGTCTGCAGAATCCCAGGGCCATGGAAGCACCCAGCACCGAGCGCTTCCCAGGGGCGAGGCTGGAGGGTCACAGGATGAGGAGCCACCTCCTGAATGGGGGCCTCTGAGGAGCAGGGTAAGGAGAGGAGACGCTCAAGGGCTTTAAGCATGGAAACGAGGGGGGCATTGATGCCCACGTGCTCCAAAGAAAGGCCGGCGGGGCCCGTTTGGGTCGATTTGACCCACAAAAGGTGACTGACGTGAAACCCAGCAGCGGAGTGACGCGCTTGGAGGGCCTCAGGGCGGCGCCCAGCTCCCTGTGGGAGGGCTGGGCGGGGACTGCAAAGTCCCCAGGGACCTGCGACCCAGGGTGTTGGCTAGAAGCTGGCCGCGAGGAGGCGGGGCCAGAGGCACAGGTCTGAACTGCAAAGGAAAATTCCTCTGACCCAGAGCCGCTACTCCTGCAATGGCCTGGGAATAGGCCAGAAACTGATCGCTTGGTTGGGAGAGGTCTCTGGGGGCGGGTCCTGAGCGCCCGCCCCTCTCCGCAGGCTGGGGTCAGCCCCTCCTTCCACCCCACCTGCAGGCTACTAGGCGTGGTTTGGTTCCCTCCTTGCAGGACTCTTACCCCCTACTTTGAGTTAAAGATTTTGGACATTTCAAGGTAAAAGCCTAGGGTTGTAAGGGCTGCTTACCTTGAATGCTGAACTGTTTTCTTAACTAGTTGAAACATGTTACGTCAAAATTCCGGAAGTGTATCTGGAAAGCGTGGCCCCGCGACCCTCCGTACAGGCCCTGCCTGGGTGGGTGCGGTGGGCGGTGGTGGGGTTGTGCCCTCTTCGACCCCGGTGTCATTATAACAGGGTATTTACCTAATCGATGACGGAGTGCTGGCGATGGAAACCATTTTGAGAACTGCCAAACTGTCATGTGTCAAGTCCATCAGACCCTATTATCCATTCCTCTTCCCTGTTCACCTGCGAGGCAGAGACACTGCCCTGGGTTCAGTCCCAGGGACTTCAAGTGGCCAGGACCACATGAGGGTGGAGGTCTGAGGAATTGTTTAAACATTAAAGTTTTCTGTTTGTGTAGGTATAAACTTCTTTCTCTTTTACATTTAAGTTTTATTATTTCACACTTCTTGAGATGATTTCTAAATCCAAATAGCTTTGAAACAAATGTGGATAGTATGTGTCATTCATTTCTAAATATATTGAAATTTCACATTTCTGTAATTTCACCTCTATTTTTCTATTTCTGAATATCTTGTGTCGTGTTGATAATGAGTATGTAAAGTGGGTGCTCTTTAGGAGATCCGTGGGTTTTGCTTTTAATTTAAAAATTAATTTGTCAGTATTTCCAAGAACATTTGATAGGGATATCTATTATTTTATATCAACATTTTTAAAACAGCAACACTGGATTCTCAAACTTCCAATAGCCTCATTCATAGTCTTAATACATTTTAATGTGAAATATATGAGTTAGTACCTCCTTTTCTATTTCCTGTGGAAATTCTGAAGTTCATGTAAGCTGGATTTTGGCAAAACCTGATCCCCACTGTATACACTGCAGATATTGCTCAAAGATTATTATTTCCAAAGGCACTCTTCTGATTTGCATAGAACTAACAGAAGTTTCTCCAACTTTCAATAGTTTTTTCATATTAATATTTGGGTTCCAATATTGTGGAAGACGAATTTTGGGGTCTAAGAGAACAGAATGGTGTTTACATAGAGGGTAATCTGAGAGGACAGCACTACCCTCTTCTCCACCAGGGAGAAGATTTTTTTTTTTCTTTTTTTGTCTGTGAATAGTTTGATTATGTAATCCCATTCTCTCCTGGCCTAAAATGTTTCTGTTGAAAAATCTATTGATAGTCTTATGGGGTTATGTTATGTATGTTCTCTTTTTTTCTTACTGCTCTTAAAATTATTTCTTCATCTTTGACTTTTGGTAATTTAATAATTTAGGTATAATCCCTATTTGGGATCCTTTGGGCCTTGTGCATATGGATGTCCATTTCTCTCCCCAGGTTCAGGAGGTTTTCAGGCATTATTGCCTTAAAAATGCTTCCTGTATATTTCCTTTCTCTTTCTTTTCTCCTTTTGGAATTCCATAATGTGAATATTGTTCCTTTGCATTGTGTCATAGAAGTCTAATGGGCTTTCTTTATTATAGTTCATTCTTTTTTCTTTTCAATTCTCTAATTGAATAATTTCAAATGTCCTATCTTCCAGGTCACTGATTTTTTTTGTCTACATAGTCAAGTCTCCTTTTGAAACTGTCTATTGAATTATTCAGTTCAATTATTGCTTTTTTCAACTCTAGGATTTCTGTGTGTGTGTGTGTGTGTGTGTTTATGGTTTCTATTGCTTTCCCAAACTTTTTATTTTGTTCATGAATTGTTTTCTTAATTTTGTTTAGTTGTTTATCTGTGGTTCTCATAGTTCACTAAACTTCCTTAAGAGGATTATTTGGAATGCTTTGTCTAAGAGTTCATAGATCTCCATTTCTTTGAGGTCAATAGAGCTTTTTACTCACACTTGATGGTATCATATTTATCTGGTTTTTCATGGTCCCTGGTTCCTTATGTTGGTATCTGTGCATTTGAGTAATCAAGTTTCTCTTTCAGACTTTATAGGTTTGCTTGGCAGAGATAAATCTTTACCAGTAAGCTCATTTGGGGTTTCTGGGCACATCTGCTGGTAATATCCTTGAGCAGATGGGGTCTACTATTATGGTCTATTTTGGAGCAAGGCATCTGTACAGGCTCTGAGATCTGGGATGGGGAGGTATGCCATTGGCTGAGAACTGTGGACTGCTGGCTTGGTTCTCTACCCAAGTGAGACTGTATCATGAGCTCCACAGTTGCATGGATTATCTGGTGGCTAATACTGGGTACTATATTCAGTAGTATATGGAGCTAAGAGTTAGCTTCCTTGCCCTTGCAAGAATGGGACCTTGAAGAAGGGGACCCAGTGACAGTATGGCTCATTGGGAATCTGAATCAGGTGAGGCCACCCATTTTGCTGTTTGTTGTCTTAATGCAAGCCAACCCTCATGTCAAGTTCCCTGGCCAAACAGGTCCACTGGCTTTGTTCTACAAACTATTGGTTCTGCCGGCCTTTCTCTTGCCATCTTGGTGGTGTCACTGGTCACTTAAAAAATTTTTTTTTCTACTGGCCACTTTTTTAAAATACAAGATTGTGCACAATGTCAAACAAATTATCAAAGCAATTTACATGAAAACACTTTCATGAAGATATGACTTATAAGGAGAAACGAATAACTTTTCAGAGAAAAACCCATAAAGTTATCAATTTATTCCTTCAGTGAAACAAAATGCCATTTCAGGATAACACTTTTCTTATCACCGCCCAAATCTCTGCTCTCATTCTCATTTCTGTTGTGTTAAGTGGTGAGGAAGTAGTACCTGTGGAGTTCAAGTGCCTGGGTCTCATATGTGGAACAATAGGGCCACAAGGGGAAAATGACCTAGAGAAAGTGTTGCTCAGCTTCAAGTGCCAAGGATGTTGTTGGTTTTCTTGATGAATCAGATCAGAAAAGAATCCAAACCTTCTATTTAAAATATCCATTTGGAAGTAGGAAGTGAAATGTGTACCATTTCAGTGTTATTTAGAACTAGTCATCAAAAAAAGTTACCAGGAGCAGTTATATCTGTTTGACTTCTGTGTTAGCATTGCTCTACTATTAGTAAATAAAATTAGTTTTTATTTCTCCAATTAGACTTTGTTTTAACTGAGGACAAACTAATATGTTTTCTGCTTCTTTACATTCCCCCAAATAGCTAAAATGTAGTAGATACTCACAATTATTTATAAATCAGTGATTTATATTTACTCAACCAGGAAGCATAAGGACATTTGCCAGCCTTGCTCCATTTAGCAACAGAGAAAAAATATTTATGTAAGGAGGTCCTAACAGCTACCCCAAAGTACACACCAGACACTTGGAGATCTCCTGATTAAAAGGGAAGGAATTACTTCTCCCCCGTTAACACTTCAGCCCAAGAATGCACATACAATTCTTTGCTTGACCTTCATAACACAGCTGAAACCAGTTTGAGACTTTGAAAAAGAGTACTAAGGCCCAGAAAGGAAAAGGCAAACACCTGAATTTTTTGGCAATGAAATACTTAGGTTCTATTCACTTATCTTTATCCTGGAGGCTCTTAAAATGATGCTTGTGGCCTTTCTCAAAATCTGCCTCACTCTGTCCAATGTTGTTTGTAATCCCTACCACCAGAAGGTCTTCAAGCAGGTATAAGTTCCTGCAAGTTCAGAACTAACAGATGAGAACAATAGAGTTCTCTTATATTTAAACTTAAGGATATGCCTGAGGTCTTCCTCTGAGCATGTTTGCCTGATTAGAAAAGTCCCCCATATCCTCTCCACCCATAAAGCCAGCAATAAGCCCTTTGCCTTCAACAAGACACTAAAATCAGATTGCAACCTAATATTCCTAAGTTCTCTACAAAGTATACCACAGAGTGTGGCAAATAGTTCTCTTCATTGCCAGAAGGTCCACTTCATATCTCTCTGGCTAGATAAAAATTGAAGAATATATGCTAAACCTTAGGCTGAGACCCTGGATTAATCATCACTTGACTTCTTTCAATTTCCAGATGTGAGTAGAATATTTGACATGATAACAGAAGTACTTGAAGTCTAGGATAAACTAAAGAATATGCAAATCAGAAATTCCATAAAGCCCATTATAGCATAGTAAGTGGCAGAAGAAATCCTGCTGGACTTCACATGCAGTGCAGAAGGAGAGAGGAGAACTCTAGAGGAGACTATGGATACTCTCTTAAAAATGGGCTTTTAGGAGCACCTTTGGTCAAATTTCCCTTTGTAGGCTTGAAGTACTTTACTATTCATCATATGATTAATATTTTTCTCCTTTAGAGAATTAAAAACATGTAGAACTAGAAAATTGTGTGTGGTAGCTGTTAAGCCTTTTCCAAGGACAAGTTCCATGTGTTGTATTCAATGGACATGTAATTCTTACCAAGTTCCTATAAGAAACCTGGCTGTGCCTAGAACTGTTCTTGTTTTCTGTTCCATGATGCTGTTATGAAACATAATGATGTAAGGTTGTGTACAGTTATAACTCACTACAGCCAACATTTCTGTCCCAAGGGAGATTATAAAAATGGTCAAATAACTTATTTTTATTTATCATTATTTTTACAGATGTCTGTTTCAGGTAAAACTTCTGTATCTACTCCTCCAAATGGAAAGGGGATATTGATTTCTTATCCAAGATCTGATGATGAGAAGGAGGAGGAGTGGAAGAAATGTCACTAGGCAGAGAGATAAAACGATAGCAGTATATGAATGGTGTTATTTTTTGTTTGGGGCATAGAATAAAAGGGCATAAAACAATGCATTTTCTTGTCTGAATGTTTTGGTTTTTGAAACCTCAGTCCCACTGTTTATTTTCAAAATGTTAGTTCTTGTCCAATAAAGCCACGTCTGACTTTGCAAATGTTTTCAGAGACCATAAGTGCAAGAAACCATCAAAGAAGCAATAGTATAATAACAGAATTTCAGAGAAAGCATCCAGAAGTTGTGCTGCAGAGAAAAGTGATCTCAAATGAAAAGATGCTTACATTTTCTTTCACCTGAGCTGTCTGATACTTTACACAAGATCAAACATTTTGTAATATGGAAAAATGGGTGGAGGACTAGCACTTGACTAGCAACCATTGAGTCATCATTGCTTTATGTTAATTATTTTCACTGATAGAAACTATAGTAAGGTTTTATTTTTATTTGCTAGGGCTGTCATAACAAAGTTTTACAGCCTGGGTGGCTTAAACAACAGAAATTTATTGTGTCACAGTTCTGGAGGCTGAAAGTGCAAGATGAAGGTGTTGGCAGGTTTGGTTTCTCTTGAGGCCTCTCTTCTTGGACTCAGATGGCTATCTTCTTGCTCTGTCATCACATAATCATTCTTAGTCTCTGTCGTTTGTGTTCTAATACTCTCTGCTTATAAGGACACCAGTCATATTGGATTAGAGCCTACCCATATGAACTCATTTTTTCCTTAATTATCTTTTTAAAGATGCTATCTTCAAATACAGTCACTTTGGTATACAATTTAACCCATAGCAGGTTTCCACCACCATGTTTTGAATGTTATAAGAAATAATGTTAATGACAGAGGAGGTGAAGAATAGAAGGGGTCAAACATAGAGATCAGATATGATTTTTTTCTAAAAAATAACCTGGGGATTTTACACAGAATAAATATGGATATCACAAATTAGACAAAATGTTCACTCAAACGTGTTTATTCAGAGGTAGTATATAATCTAAAAAGGAAAATTTTATTTTAAAAATTTTAAGTATATTTTTATATATTTTATTTTTTATTTTATTTAAGTATTTTTATATATTCAATTTTTCAAAGTTTGCATTTAAATTACAGTTAGCTAATATACAGTTTAATATTAGTTTCAGGTGTACAATTTAGTGATTTAACAGTTACATAACAACAACCAGTGCTCATCACAAGTGCACTCCTTGATCCCCATCACCTATTTAACCCATTCCCCCTCCCACCTCTCCTCTGGTATCCATCAGTTTGTTCTCTATAGTTAAGTGTCTGTTTATTGGTTTGCTTCTCTTTTTTTTTCTCTTTGCTCATTTGTTTTTTTTTAAATTCCACATATGAGTGAAATCATATGGTATTTGTCTTTCTTTGTCTGACCTATTTCACTTACCATAATACTCTCTAGCTCCATCTATGTCTGTTCGAAATGGCAGGATTTCATTCTTTTTTATGGCTGAGTAATATTCCTTTTATGTATATACCACATCTTCACTATGCATTTATTAGTCGATGAATACTTGGGCTGTTTTCATAATTTGATATTATAGATAATGCTGCTATAAACATTGGTGTGAGTTTATTTTAAATTTTAAAATATTTATCAATTGTGGTAGGTAGCTTCCAAGATGGCCCCAACAGTTCCCACCTCATGGCACCTGCATTCTTGTGTAGTCTCCTTTCACACTGTGTCAATGTTGGTCTGAGTGACTAATAGCATAAGGCAGAATTGAGAATGTCACTTTGGAGATTATACTATAAAATACTATGCCTTCTGTCTTGAGTGTTCTCTCACACCCTTGTATTTCTCTTGGATCTCTTGCTATTCATGAGGCAAGCTGCCATGTTATGAACACCCCATGGAGAGATTTATATGAGGAACAGTCAAGCCTGCCAGCAATCATGTGAGTGAGTTTGGGAACAGATGCTTCAGTCCCAGTTGAGCCTTGAAATGACTGCAATCCAAGGTGAGAGTTGGATTGTGACATTATGAGAGACCCCAAAAAAAAAAAAAAACACACCCAGCTAAGCACTCCTGCATTGCTGACCCTAAGAAACTGTTGTTCTAAGCTGCCAAATTTTGTAGTAATTTATTGTGCAGCAAGAGATAACTAACATAAGATGAACCCAATTTGTATTTTATGGTTGTGGGGCACCTGGATGGCTCAGTAAGTTGAGCATTCAACTTCAGCTCAGGTCATGATCTCACAGTCCATAAGTTTGAGCCCTGCATTGGGCTCTGTGCAAACAGCTCAGAGCCTGGAGCCTGCTTCAGATTCAGTGTCTCCCTCTCTCTCTTCCCCTCCCCCACTCACACTTTGTCTCTCTCTCTCTCTCTCAAAAATAAAAGTAAAACATTTAAAAAATGGTATTTTATGGTTGAAAAAAATCAGAGATAAAAGAAGTAAAATCTTATTGGGATGAAATTAAAACTGTTTGTAATTGAGATGCAATCTCGAATAGATGCCATGGCAGCAAGGATGGATGAATCAGAGCAACAAATCAGCGATATAGAGGATAAACTTATGGAGAATAATGAAGCAGAAAAAAGGAGGGAAATTAAGGCAGAAGAGCATGATATAAGAAATAGAGAATTCAGTGATTCATTAAAAAGGAATAACTTTCTGAATTATAGGGGTCCTGGTAGATGAAGAGAGAGAAAAATAGGTAAAAGGTTTATGTGACCAAATCACAGCAGAAAGTTTTCCTTACCTGGGGAAAGACACAGATATCAAAATCCAGGAACCACAGGCAACTCCCATTAGTTTCAATAAAAACCGACTGTCAACAAGGCATATCATAGTCAAATTCAAAAAATACACAGACTGGGAAAGAATTATGAAAGCAGCAAGGGGAAAAAGTCCTTAACCTACAAGGGAAGACAGATCAGTTTTGCAGCAGACCTATCCACAGAAACTTGGCAGGCTGGAAAGGAGTGGCAGCATATATTCAATGTGCAGAATTGGAAAAATATGCAGTCAAGATTGTCTTTATCCAGAGAGACTGTCATTCAAAATGGAGAGATAAACAGCCTAGAGCTGTGTCACAGTGCCTGTGTCATTTTTTCGTTTGATCTCATCACATAGGTATTTTACCATCTCACATAGTCATAAGAAAAGGGACACTGATGCTCTGAAGGACAGCAAAGGAGGAGTGTGAAGATGTTGCCCACCAGTCTCCATCTCGGGGAGTGTTCCAGGAGGCTACTGGATGTGTGTGTTAAATTAGATGCTTGATTCTCAGGCTGACACTTTAATGTAACCAGGAGATACAGCAAAAGCATCGTACTGTCTATAAAATGCTTCCACAAGCACAGCCAGGAACACAGAAGATGGCAGCAGATGAGGACGCTGGGCTCACCTCGCCCTGCTGATCACTTAGATTCCACCCACATCTGCCTAAGTAACCCAGAAAAAAACTGCCATAAGACTAGCACAATGGACTCTCCAGAGCCAAGTGTAGACAAGAGGCCCATGGAAGAGGGTAGGAAGGGCAGAGAGGCTGTATGCTCTACACGGACTGGCAGAAAGAAGCCAGGGTGGTGGAGGGGCAGCCTGCTCAGCAAGGCAGAGCCCCTGAAGTCTGGCTTGCAAAAGTGGAGGGGCCAACTCCATGAGTTCCAACAGCCAGCTGACTTAACATCTGGAATGTTAAAAGTCAAAAGCTTTGCTCTCAGAGAGCAAGAGGGTGAGAGGACACCAGGAGGGAGAGTTGTTGAGCCCTGGAAGACAGAGCTCAGCTCGGCGGGGAACAAAGGTGCTGGCAAGCACCATCTCCCTCTCTCCCATCCCCAGTCAAAATCCCAAAGGACCCAGGTCCCATCACTGAACTTGCTTGCACCACACAAACACCCAATGTTGTGCTTCTGTGGATCCATCCCTGTGACCTGTCTGCCTCCCTCCTTGTACTGCAGGCTCGCTCCTGCAGGGGACCACCGACTGGAAAGTGAGCTAAGCCTGCCCCTCCCACCACTGTGCATGCTGCGCATCCACCCCAGCAAATATGCCCTTGCCAGATCCCATCAAAGCAGCACACCACAATCCTGGCAGTGTGCAAGTAGCCCAGACAGGGGCAACACCACTCCACAGTGAGTCCTGCCCCTGGGAGAGGGGAAGATAAGGTACACACCAGTCTGACTGTGGCCCCAGTAGTGGGCTGGGGACAGACATCAGGTCTGAGTGTGGTCCCTCCCACCAACACAAGTTACTCCTGACAGCACAGGGGAAGTACCCTGCAGTTTGGAGCCACACCAGGGACTACCCAAAATGACGAAATGGAAGAACTCTCCTCAAAAGAAACTCTAGGAAGTAGTGACAGCTAACGAATTGATCAAAAACGATTTAAGCCATATAATGGAATAAGAACTTAGAATAATAGTCATAAAATTAATCGCTGGGCTTGAAAGAAGCATTAGAGGACAGCAGAGAATCTATTGCTACAGAGATCAAGGAACTAAGAAATAGTCATGAAGAGCTAAAAAATGCTATAAATGAGGTGCATAATAAAATGGAGGCAACCATAGCATGGATTGAAAGGCAGAGTAGAGAATAAGTGAATTAGAAGATAAAATTATGGAAAAAAGAGGAAGCTGAGAAAAAGAGAGATACAAAAATCCTGGAGTATGAGGGGAGAATTAGAGAACTAAGTGATGCAATCAAACGGAATAATATCTGTATCATAAGAATTCTAGAAGAAGAAGAGAGAGAGAAAGGGGCTAAAGGTGTACATGTACAAATCATAGCTGAGAACTTCCCTGATCTAGGGGAGGAAAAAGGCATTGAAATCCTACAGGCACAGAAATTCCCTTCAGACGTAACTTGAATCGATCTTCTGCATGACGTATCATAGTGAAACTGGCAAAATACAAGGTAAAGAGGAAATTCTGAAAGCAGCTAGGGATAAACAGGATCTAACTTATAAAGGGAGACCTATAAGACTAGTGGCAGACCTGTCTACTGAAAATTGGCAGGCCAGAAAGGAATAGCAGGAAATCTTCAATGTGATGAACAGAAAAAATATGCAGCCGAGAATCCTTTACCCAACAAGTGTGTCATTTGGAATAGAAGGAGAGATAAAGGTCTTCCCAAACAAACAACAACTGAAGGAATTCGTCAGCACTAAACCAGCCCTACAAGAGATCCTAAGGGGGATCCTGTGAGACAAAGTCCCAGAGACATCGCTACAAGCATGAAACCTACAGACATCACAATGAATCTAAACACATATATTTCAGTATTAACACTGAATGTAAATGGACTAAATGCTGCAACCAAAAGACATAGGGTATCAGAATGGATAAAACAAACAAATAAACAAACAAGACCCATCTATTTGCTATCTACAAGAGACTCATTTTAGACCTGAGGACACCTTCAGATTGAAAGTGAGGGGATGGAGAACTATCTATCATGCTACAGGAAGTCAAAAGAGAGCTGGAGTAGCCATACATCTATCAGACAAACTACACTTTAAATTAAAGGTTGAAACAAGAGATGAAGAAGGGCATTATATAATAATTACAGGGTCTATCCATCAGGAAGAGCTAACAATTATAAATGTCTATGCGCCGAATACCAGAGCGCCCAAATATATAAAACAATTAATCACAAACAAGCAACCTTATTGATAAGAATGTGGTAACTGCAGGGGACTTTAATACCCCATTTGCAACAATGGATAGATCATCTAGACACAGGATCAATACAGAAACAAGGGACCTGAATGATACATTGGATCAGATGGACTTGACAGATATATTTAGAACTCTGCATCCCAAAGCGACAGAGTATACTTTCTTCTCGAGTGCACATGGAACATTCTCCAAGATAGATCACATACTGGGTCACAAAACAGCCCTTCATAAGTATACAAGAATTGATCATACCATGCACACTTTCAGACCACAATGCTATGAAGCTTAAAATCAACCGTAGGAAAAAGTCTGGAAAACCTCCAAAAGCATGGAGGTTAAAGAACACCCTACTAAAGAATGAATGCACCAACCAGGCAATTAGAGAAGGAATTAAAAAATATATATGGAAACAAACGAAAATGAAAATACAACAATCCAAACGCTTTGGGACGCAGCGAAGGCAGTCCTGAGAGGAAAATACATTGCAATCCAGGCTTATCTCAAAAACAAGAAAAATCCCAAATACAAAATCTAACAACACACAAACGTAAAGGAAATAGAAGCAGAACAGCAAAGGCAGCCTAAACCCAGCAGAAGAAGAGAAATAATAAAGATCAGAGCAGAAATAAACAAT
This sequence comes from Puma concolor, assembly GCF_028749965.1. NCBI lineage: Eukaryota > Metazoa > Chordata > Mammalia > Carnivora > Felidae > Puma > Puma concolor. Next base: position 30,884,597 of record NC_141678.1, read on the forward strand.
ATAGAATCTAAAAAAACACAAAACTGTAGAGCAGATCAATGAAAACAAGAGTTGGGTTTTTTTAAAAAAATAAACAAAATTGATAAACCTCTAGCCAGGCTTCTCAAAAAGAAAAGGGAGATGACCCAAACAGATAAAATAATGAATGAAAATGGAATTATTACAACCAATCCTCAGAAATACAATCAAGTATTAGGGAATACTATGAAAAATTATATGCCAACAAACTGGACAACATGGAAGAAATGAACAAATTCCTAAGCACCCACGCACTTGCAAAACTCAAACAGGAAGAAATAGAAAACTTGAACAGACCCATAACCAGCAAAGAAATTGAATCAGTTATCAAAATTCTCCGAACAAATAAGAGTCCAGGATCAGATGGCTTCCCAGGGGAATTCTACCAAACATTTAAAGCAGAGATAATACCTATCCTTCTCAAGTTTTTCCAAAAAATAGAAAATGAAGGAAAACTTCCAGACTCATTCTGGGAAGCCAGCATTACTTTGATTCCCAGACAAGACAGAGACCCAGCAAAAAAAAAAAAAGAGAACTACAGGCCAATATCCCTGATGAATATGGATGCAAAAATTCTCAAAAAGATACTAGGAAATTGAATTCAACAGCATATAAAAAGAATTATTCACCATGATCATGTGGGATTCATTCCTGGGCTGCAGGGCTGGCTCAACATTTGCAAATCACTCAATGTGATACTTCACATTAATAAAAGAAAAGATAAGAGCCATATGATCCTCTCAATCGATGCAGAAAAAGCATTTGACAAAATTCAGCTTCCTTTCTTAATTAAAACCCTCAAGAAAGTCAGCATAGAAGGAACATACTTAAACATCATAAAAGCCATGTATGAAAAGATCACAGATAATATCATCCTCAATGGGGAAAAACTGAGAGCTTTCCCCCTGATCAGGAACACAACAGGGACGTCCACTCTCACCGATGTTGTTTTAGTGTTGGAAGTTCTAGCATCAGCAATCAGACAACAAAAGGAAATCAAAGGCATCAAAATTGGCAATGATGTAGTCAAGCTTTCACTTTTTTGCAAATGACATGATATTATACATGGAAAACCCAACAGACTCCACCAAAAGTCTGCTAGAACTGATACATGAATTCAGCAAAGTTGCAGGATACAAAATCAATGTACAGAAATCTCTTGCATTCTATACACTAATAATAAAGCAACAGAAAGACAAATAAGAAACTGATCCCATTGACATTTGCACCAAGAATCATAAAATACCTAGGAGTAAACCTAAGAAAAGATGTTAAAGATCTGTAGGCTGATCTTTATGAAGCTTATGAAGGAAATTGAAGAAGCTTATGAAGAAAATTGAAGAAGATACAAAGAAATGGAAAAACATTCCATGCTCATGGGTTGGAAGAATAAATATACTTAAAATGTCAATACTACCCAAAGCTATCTACACATTTAATGCAATCCCAATCAAAATTGCACCAGCATTCTTCTCGAAGCTAGAATAAGCAATCCTAAAATTTGTATGGAACCACAGAAGACCCTGAATAGCCACAGTAATATTAAAGAAGAAGACCAAAGAAGGAGGCATCACAATCCCAGACTTTAACCTCTACTACAAACTGTAATCATCCAGACAGTATGGTATTGGCACAAAAACAGACACATAGACCAATGGAATAGAATAGAAACCCCAGAATTCGACACACAAAATTATGGCCAACTCATCTTTGACAAAGCAGGAAAGAATATCCAATGGAAAAAAGACAGTCTCTTTAGCAAATGGTGCTGGGAGAACTGGACAAGAACATGCAGGAGGATAAAACTAGACCACTTTCTCACATCATTCACAAAAATAAACTCAAAATGGATAAAGGACCTGAATGTGAGACAGGAAACCATCAAAACCCTAGAGAGAAAAGCAGGAAAAAAACCCCTTTGACCTCAGCTGCAGCAATTTGTTACTTGACACATCCCCAAAGGCAAGGGAATTAAAAGCAAAAATGAACTATTGGGACCTCATGAAGATAAAAATCTTCTGTACTGCAAAGGAAACAATCAACAAAACTAAAAGGCAACTAATGGAATGGGAAAAACTATTTGCAAATGACATAGCGAGCAAAGGGTAGTATCCAAAATCTATAAGAACTCACCAAACTCCACAAACAAAACAAATAATCTGAAAAACACTCCAAAAAACAAATAACCCAGTGAAGAAATGGGCAGAAAACATGAATAGACACTTCTCTAAAGAAGACATCCGGATGGCCAACAGGCACATGAAAAGATGCTCAATGTCGCTCCTCATCAGGGAAATACAAATCAAAACCATACTCAGATACCACCTCATTCCAGTCAGAGTGGCCAAAATGAACAAATCAGGAGACTATAGATGCTGGAGGGGATGTGGAAAAACGGGAACCCTCTTGCACTGTTGGTGGTTATGCAAACTGGTGCAGCCACTCTGGAAAATAGTGTGGAAGTTCCTCAAAAAATTAAAAATAGATCTACCCTGTGACCCAGCAATAACACTGCTGGGAATTTACCCAAGGGATACAGGAGTACTGATGCATAGGGGCACTTGTACCCCAATGTTTATAGCAGCACTCTCAACAATAGCCAAACTATGGAAAGAGCCTAAATGTCCATCAACTGATGAATGGATAAAGAAATTGTGGCTTATATACACAATGGAATACTACGTGGCAATGAGAAAGAATGAAATATGGCCCTTTGTAGCAATGTGGATGGAACTGGAGAGTGTTATGCTAAGTGAAATAAGCCATACAGAGAAAGACAGATACCATATGTTTTCACTCTTATGTGGATCCTGAGAAACTTAACAGAAGACCATGGGGGAGGGGAAGGAAAGAAAAAAAAGGTTAGAGAGGGAGGGAGCTAAAACATAGAGACTCTTAAAAACTGAGAACAAACTGAGGGTTGATGAGGGGTGGGAGGGAGGGATGGGTGGGTGATGGGATTTGAGGAGGGCACCTGTTGGGATAAGCCCTGGCTGTTGTATGGAAATCAATTTGACAATAATTTTTAAATAAATAAATAAATAAATAAATAAATAAATAAATAAAATAAACAAAATGGAGAGATAAAAATTTTCCCAGACAAACAAAACCTAAAGGAGTTTGTAACCTCTAAAGCAGCCCTGCAAGAAATTTTAAGGAAGACTCTCTGAGGGGAGAAAAGACAAAACAAAACAAAAAGACCAAAAGCAACAAAGACTAGAAAGGACCAGAGAACAACACCAGAAATTCCAACTCTACAGGCATCACAATGGCAAAAAATTAATATATTTCAGTACTGACTCTAAATGTCAATGGAAAAAAAAAAAGCGCTTCAATCGAAAGACATAGAGATGGAAGACAGACTCTCCTATGGAGCCCCAGTTATGTCAGAGCCTCATGAGTATCCAGAGACTACCCATCCCTGGTAAGTGACATCATCTTCTTACTATCCAACCTTACACGATGCTCCATCTTTGGGGTAAGATTGAAGGACAAAATAGAAATTCATTTACCAATACCAAGTATTGTACCTACTAGGGGAATGTCATTTACTTTAAAGGTTAGCATTCAGGGTAGAGAGGTAATGGAAAAGTGTAAGTTCTTCTTTATAGACAGATAATAAATACAAAAGAAATAATAGAATTAAAAAAATAACCATTTTGCAACCCCAAAGAAATAATGGCTTCATGGCAATGGTCAAGAATGTGTGTTAAATCGTTAGTGAAATGTAGGTACAAGATGCCATAATAGAGTGGTTGAGATGACATTTTTTTAAGTCACAGATAAATTTCAGCATCTCTAAAGATGAGTCTGCCAGCAAGGCACATCCTGTGCCTCTTGCTATGGTACAGTGGAAACTACATGGCACTACCTATGTAATTCTTAAAAAAAAAAAAAACAAAAAACAAAAAAAAAATACCAGAACCTAATCAATCCTTCATTACTATCACTATACTCAAACTATCAGGTTACAGAAAATATGGGGGACAGATGGAAAATTTTTCAAAAAGACACCAGAGGGGTACAAACTGCCAAATCTTGAAGCTAAAGTGCAGGTATGATCCTTCTCCCCATTTCTAGGGTTTTCTCCCCCTATATATCCAAGCAATTCTCTCATGCCAGCTGAGTATCCTATAATTCAACTCAATATTTACACTATCTGCCTGGAGATCCTGCAGGTGAAGGGCTCAGTCCTATAAGACTGCCTGCCCTCCTTCAAATGCGAATTCCAAGTCCAGGTTTTCACTTGTGCTTTTGACCAACCAACTATAGATCAGAGGTTACCATGACACCCTCCTTAGTTCCATTAATTTTCTAGAGTGGCTCACAGAACTCAGAGAAACTTTACTTACTAAATTACCAATTTACTAAATTACTTACTAAATTACCAATAAAAGGATATAACTCAGGAACAGCCAGATGGAAGGGATGCACAGGGCAAGGTATATGAGAAGGGAAACAAGTTTCCATGCCCTGTTTGAACTCACCATTTTCCTCTCATCTTCATGTGTTTACTAACCCAAAAGCTCTCTGAATTCCATTCTTTTTGGGCTTTTGTGCAGGCTTCATTACATAGACACGATTGATTAAATCATTGACCATTAGTGATTGAACTCAATCTCCAGCCCTTCTCCTCTCCCTGGAGCTCGGGGAGTAGGACTGAAAGTTCCAACTCTATATTTGCAAATGACATATCAGATAAAGGGTTAGTATCCAAAATCTATAAAGAACTTGTCAAACTCAACACACAAAAAAACAAATAACCCAGTGAAGAAATGGGCAGAAGATACGATAGACATTTTTCCAAAGAAGACATCCAGACAGCCAACAGACACATGAAAAGATGCTCAACATCACTCATCATCAGGGAAATAAAAATCAAAACCACATTGAGATATCACCTCATACTGGTTAGAAAGGCTAAAATTAACAACTCAGAAAACAACAGATGTTGGTGAGGATGTGGAGAAAGGGGAGCCCTCTTGTACTGTTGGTGGGAATGCAAACTGGTGCAGCCACTCTGGAAAACAGTGTGGAGGTTCCTCAAAAAAATTAAAAATAGAATTACCCTATGACCCAGAATTAACACTACTAGGAACTTATCCAAAGGATGCAGGAGTTCCGATGCACAGGGGCATATGTACCCCAATGTTTATAGCAGCACTTTCAACAATAGCCAAATTATGGAAACAGCCCAAATGTTCATCAACTGATGAATGGATAAAAAAGATTGGATTTCCAACAACATGGATGGAACTGCAGGGCATTATGCTAAGTGAAATAAGTCAGAGAAAGGTATTGTATGTTTTCACTCATATATGGAATTTGAGAAACTTAACAGAAGACCATGGGGGAAGCAAAGGGGAAAAAATAGTTTCAAACAGAGAAGGAGGCAAACCATAAGAGACTATTAAATACAGAGAACAAACTGAGGGTTGATGGGGGGGGCAGAGGGGAAAATGGGTGATGGTCATTGAGGAGGGCACTTGTTGGCATGAGCACTGGGTGTTGTATATAAGCGATGAATCATGGGAATCTACTCCCGAAGCCAAGAGCACACTGTATACACTGTTGTTAGCTAACTTGACAGTAAATTATATTTAAAAAAAAGAAAGTTACAACTCTAAGCACATGGTTGAGTCTACTGATTACCAGCCCCCATCCTTAGGCACTTTCTAAAAGTCACTTGTTAACATAACAAAAGACACACTAATGCTCCCACACTTAAGAATTTCCAAGGGTTTTAGGAGCTCTATGTCTGTAACAGGTTAAAGACCAAATATATATTTCTTGTTTTAAATCATAATACCATGATCCAATTTCTCCAAGAAATCAATGACATGGAAAAAAAGAAAGAAATTTAAAATACATGACGATGCAATTTGTGAACCTTGTTTGGAGATTATTTGAAAAAATGAACTCTAAAAAGGCATTTTTGAGGCAATCAGGGAAATTGAATATGAACTAGATGCTATTAAAGAAATATCATTAGTTTTGTTAGACTTGATAATGGAATAGTGGTTATATAGAATAAAAAATGCCCTTATCAGTTAGCCATATAGACTGAAGTGTTTACAAGAGAAATGATATATTATTTGAGATTTGCCTTAACATACCCCAATCTGTCCCCATCTAGAAATGCCATGAGATGGAAAGAGAAGAATGAAACAATATTAGAAAAATATTAATGACTAAGTGGAGCCATGATGTAGGGGTTTTATATTCTAGTCTCTCTAAATTTGTGTATATTTGGAATTTTTCTTCTTAAAAGTTTTAAGATAGTCTTCAAAAAATTGACATTTTCTTCTTTTCAAATATTTATTTATGTTTATTTTTATATTTTTTGAGACAGCATGGGGGAGGGCAGAGAGACAGGGAGAGAGAGAATCCCAAATAAGCCTGATGCATGGCCCAAACTTAAAAACCGTGAGATCTTGACCTGAGCTGAAATCAAGAGTTGGACGCTTAACTGAGACAGCCAGGTGCCCCTCAAATTTTTATTTAAATCTTAGTTAGTTAACATAGAGTGGCAATACTGGTTTCAGGAGTAGTGGTTCATCACTCACATACAGCACCCAGTGCTCATCATAGCAAGTGCCCTCCTTTACATTAAATATGGAAATGAATTCGCGACTTTGATATTGTTTATTATTTGCTTATGTTACTCTGAGTTTCCTTTTCCTTTCTGTCTTCATTTTTGCAAAATATTGCAGATATTGATAAAGAAGGACAGATGACAGCAATACAGATGTAAATAAAAAATAACTTGTACAAATACCAATCATGGATTCAAGGTGCTCAAGAACACACTTCTCTTTTTTCTTTTGTAGTAAATAACTTAACTGTCCCTTTAGACTTTGCTCTTATTTTTGAGTTGTATCTAAATTGAGGGGAGTCTATGTAGCTTTGGGGCAATGTGTGGAAGGGGATGTTAACTTTATTATTTTTTATTTTAATTCCAGTGCAGTTAACATACACTGTTATATTAGTTTCAGGTGTATAATATAGTGATTCAACAATTCTATATATTTCTCAGTGCTCATTACGTTAAGTGTACTCTCAATCCATTTTGCCTATTTGACCCATTCCCCACCCATCTCCCCTCTAGTAACCATCTCTTTGTTCTCTATAGTTAAGAATCTCTTTCTTGGTTTGTCTTTTTTTCCTTTTGTTCATTTGTTTTGTTTCTTCAATTCCACATATGGGTGAAATTATATGGTATATACCTTTCTTTGACTGACTTATTTCACTTCGCATTATGCTCTCCAGCTCCATCTGTGTGGTTGTGAATGGCAAGATTTCATTCTTTTGATGGCTGAGTGATATTTTGTTATGTATATATACCACATCTTTATCCATTCATTAGTCAATGGACACTTAGGTTGCTTCCATAATTTTGCTATTGTAAATAATGCTGCTACAAACATAGGGATGCATGTAACCCTCTTGAATTAGTGTTTTTGTATTCTTTGGGAAAATACCTAGTAGTACAATTACTGAATCATAGGGTAATTCTATTTTTAACTTTTTGAGGACTCCCCATCCTGTTTTTCAGAGTGATTGCACTAGTTTATATTCCCAGAACAGTGGAAGAGGGTTCCCCTTTCTCTAGGTCCTTGCCAACACCTGTTGTTTCCTACATTTTTGATTTTAGCTATTCTGACAGGTGTGAGGTAATATCTCATTGTAGCTTTGATTTGCATTTCCCTCATGATGAATGATGTTGAGCATCTTTTCATGTGTCTGTTGGTCACCTGTGTGTCTTCCTTTGAGAAATGTCTTGTCATGTCTTCTGCCCATTTTTAATTGGACTTTTTTTTTTGGTGTGGAGCTGCATCAGTTCTCTATATATTTTGGATACTAACACTTTAAAGGATATGTCATTTGCAAATATCATTTTCTGTTCTGTAGCTTGCCTTTTCATTTGTTCATTAAATAATGAACTTCTGTTATGCAGAAGCTTTTTATTTTTATGTAGTCCCAATTGTTTGTTTGCTTTTATTTCCCTTGCATCAGGAGATAAATCCAGAAAAAGAGTTGCTACTGCTGGCATCAAAGAATTTACTGCTTGTGTTCTCTTACAGGACTTTTATGGTTTCAGCTCTCACATTTACGTCTTATTCCATTTTGAGTTTATTTTTGTGTATGGTGAAAGAAAGTAGTCCGGTTTCATTCTCCTGCACATTGTTGTCCAGTTTTTCCAACATCATTTGTTCAAGAGACTGTCTTTTTCCTCATTGAATTTTTTTTCTCCTTTGTTGAAGATTAATTGACCATATAATAGTGGGTTTATTTCTGAGTTTTCTATTCTGTTCTATTGATCTCTGTGTCTCTTTTTGTGTCAGTACAATACTGTTTTAATTCCTACACCTTTGTAATATAACTTGAAGTCTGTAATTGTGATACCTCTAACTTTGTTCCATTTGTTTTTTTTTAAATGTTTATTTATTTTTGAGACAGAGAGAGACAGAGCATGAAGGGGGGAGGTGCAGAGAGAGAGGGAGACACAGAATGTGAAGCAGGCTCCAGGCTCTGAGAGGTCAGCACAGAGCCCGACGAGGGGCTCGAACTCACGGGCCGTGAGATCATGACCTGAGCTGAAGTCGGACGCTCAACTGACGGAGCCACCCAGGTGCCCCATTCCATTTGTTTTTTGACATAACTTTGGTTATTTGAGTTCTTTTGTGGTTCCATACGAATTTTGAGATAGTTTGTTCTAGTTCTGTGAAAAGTGATGCTGGAATTTTGGTAGGAATTACATGAAATGTGTACATTGCTTTGGGTACTATAAACATTGTAATAATATTTGTTCTTCCAACTCATGAACATGGAATTCTTTCCATTTCTTTGTATCTTGAATTTGTATCATCAATGTTTAATAAAGTACAGGTCTTTGGTTTTCAGGTCTTTAGTTATTTATTCCTAGGTGCTTTTTGGTGCAATTGTAAATGGCATAGATTCCCTGATTTCTCTTTCTCCTGCTTTATTATTGGTGTATAGGACTGAAACAGATTTCTGTACATTGATTTTGTATCCTGTAACTTTGCTGAATTCGTTCATCAGTTCTTGGAATTTTGTTTTTTGGTATTATTTGGGGTTTTTGACATGACCTGTAAGTAGTGAAAGTTTTATTTCTTCCTTACTATTTTGAATGCCTTTTATTTCTTTTTGTTGTCTAATTGCTGGAGCTAGGACTTCCAGTACTATGTTGAATAAAAGTGGAGAGAGTGGACATCGTTGTCTTGTTTCTGACCTTGAGGGAAAAGTTCTCAGGTTTTCTACATTGAGGATGGTGTTAGCTGTGGGTTTTTAATAGATGGCCTTTACTGTGTTGAGCTATGTTCCCTTTAATTCTACTCTGCTGGTTTTTATCATGAATGGATTTGTAGTTTGTCAAATGCTTTTTCTGCATCTTTTGAAGTAATCATATGGTTTTATCCTTTCTTTTATTGATGTGATATATCATATTGACTGATTTGAGAGTACTGTAAAACACTTGCATCCCAGGAATAAAATATACTTGATAATGGTACATAATTTTTTTTAATGTAAGTTAGATTCGTTTTGCTAGTATTTTCTTGAGAATCTTTGCATCTATCTGCATTAGAAGTATTGGCCTGAAGTTCTCTCTCTCTCTCTCTCTCTCTCATTTTGTCTTTCTCATTCTCTCTCTCTTTGTGGTGTCTTTATCTGCTTTTGGTATCAGGATAATAATGACCACGTAGAATGAATTTGGAAGTTTTTCTTCCTCTTCTATTTTTTTTTTTTTTTTGGAATATTTTGAGAAGAATAGGTTTTAACTCTTCTTTAAAATGTTTCATAGAATTCACCTGAGAAGCCATCTGATCCTGGACTTTTGTTTGGTGGGAGTTTTTGCATTACTGAATCAATATAGTTGTTGGTAATCTGTCTTTTCAAATTTTCTGTCTCTTCCTACTTCAGTTTTGGTAGGTTATATGTTTCTAGGAATTTATCCATTCCTTCTGGTTGTTCCATTTTTTAGTAAAAATTTTTTCTTAATATTCTCTTAAAATATTATTGTTGTTTGTTATTTCTCCTCTTTCATTTATGATTTTATCTGGGTCCTCTCTCTCTCTTTCTATCTCTGTGCCTCTCCCTCTCCTTCTCTCTCCATCTCTCTCTCTCTTGATGAGTCTGGTTAGAGGTTGTCAATTTTGTTGATCTTTTCAAAGAGGCAGTTCCTCGTTCTAATGATCTATTGTTGTGTTTTAGGTTCTATATAATTTATTTCTGTTCTAAACTTTATCACTTTCTTTTTTCTGCTGTTTTGGAGCATTGTTCTTTTTCTAGCTTCATTAGGTGTCAGACTATGTTATTTATTTATTTATTTATTTATTTATTTATTTATTTAATTTATTTTTTAAATATATGAAATTTATTGTCAAATTGGTTTCCATACAACACCCAGGGCTCATCCCAAAAGATGCCCTCTTCAATATCCATCACCCACCTCCCCTCCCTCCCACTCCCCATCAGCCCTCAGTTTGTTCTCAGTTTTTAACAGTCTCTTATGCTTTGGTGCTCTCTCACTCTAACTTCTCTCTTTTTTTTTTTTTCCTTCCACTCCCCCATGGGTTCCTGTTAAGTTTCTCAGAATCCACATAAGAGTGAAAACATATGGTATCTGTCTTTCTCTGTATAGCTTATTTCACTTAGCATAACACTCTCCAGTTCCGTCGACATTGCTACAAAGGGCCATATTTCATTCTTTCTCATTGCCACGTAGTATTCCATTGTGTATATAAACCACAATTTCTTTATCCATTCGTCAGTTGATGGACATTTAGGCTCTTTCCATAGTTTGGCTATTGTTGAGAGTGCTGCTATAAACATTGGGGTACAAGTGCCCCTATGCATCATTACTCCTGTATCCCTTGGGTAAATTCCCAGCAGTGTTATTGCTGGGTCACAGGGTAGATCTATTTTTAATTTTTTGAGGAACCTCCACACTGTTTTCCAGAGTGGCTGCACCAGTTTGCATTCCCACCAACAGTGTAAGAGGGTTCCTGTTTCCCCACATCCTCTCCAGCATCTAGAGTCTCCTGATTTGTTCATTTTGGCCACTCTGACTGGCGAGAGGTGATATCTGAGTGTGGTTTTGATTTGTATTTCCCTGATGAGGAGCGACGTTGAGCATCATTTTTTTCATGTGCCTGTTGGCCATCCGGATGTCTTCTTTAGAGAAGTGTTTATTCATGTTTTCTGCCCATTTCTTCACTGGATTATTTGTTTTTCGGGGGTGGAGTTTGGTGAGTTCTTTATAGATTTTGGATACTACCCTTTGTTCGCTATGTCATTTGCAAATAGCTTTTCCCATTCCGTTGGTTGCCTTTTACTTTTGTTGGTTGTTTCCTTTGCAGTGTAGAAGCTTTTTATCTTCATGAGATCCCAATAGTTCATTTTTGCTTTTAATTCCCTTGCCTTTGGGGATGTGTCAAGTAAGAGATTGCTACGGCTGAGGTCAGAGAGGTCTTTTCCTGTTTTCTCCTCTAGGGTTTTGATGGTTTCCTGTCTCACATTCAGGTCCTTTATCCATTTTGAGTTTATTTTTGTGAATGGTGTGAGAAAGTGGTCTAGTTTCAATCTTCTGCATGTTGCTGTCCAATTCTCCCAGCACCATTTGTTAAAGAGACTGTCTTTTTTCCGTTGGATGTTCTTTCCTGCTTTCTCAAAGATTAGTTGGCCATACGTTTGTGGGTCTAGCTCTGGGGTTTCTATTCTATTCCATTGGTCTATGTGTCTGTTTTTGTGCCAATACCATGCTGTCTTGATGGCTACAGCTTTGTAGTAGAGGCTAAAGTCTGGGATTGTGATGCCTCCTGCTTTGGTCTTCTTCTTCAAAATGACTTTGGCTATTCGGGGCCTTTTGTGGTTCCATATGAACTTTCGGATTGCTTGTTCTAGTTTCGAGAAGAATGCTGGTGCAATTTTGATTGGGATTGCATTGCATGTGTAGATAGTTTTGGGTAGTATTGACATTCTGACAATATTTATTCTTCCAACCCATGAGCATGGAATGTTTTTCCATTCCTTTATATCTTCTTCAATTTCCTTCACAAGCTTTCTATAGTTTTCAGCATACAGATCTTTTAGATCTTTGGTTAGATTTCTTCCTAGGTATTTTATGCTTCTTGGTGCAATTGTGAATGGGATCAGTTTCTTTATTTGTCTTTCTGTTGCTTCATTATTAGTATATAAGAATGCAACTGGGGCGCCTGGGTGGCGCAGTCGGTTAAGCGTCCGACTTCAGCCAGGTCACGATCTCGCGGTCCGTGAGTTCGAGCCCCGCGTCAGGCTCTGGGCTGATGGCTCAGAGCCTGGAGCCTGTTTCCGATTCTGTGTCTCCCTCTCTCTCTGCCCCTCCCCCGTTCATGCTCTGTCTCTCTCTGTCCCAAAAATAATTAAACGTTGAAAAAAAAATTAAAAAAAAAAATAAGAATGGAACTGATTTCTGTACATTGATTTTGTATCCTGCGACTTTGCTGAATTCATGTATCGGTTCTAGCAGACTTTTGGTGGAGTCTATCAGATTTTCAATGTATAATATCATGTCATCTGAAAAAAGTGAAAGCTTAACTTTATATTTGCCAATTTTGATGCCTTTGATTTCCTTTTGTTGTCTGATTGCTGATGCTAGAACTTCCAACACTATGTTAAACAACAGCGGTGAGAGTGGACATCCCTGTCGTGTTCCTGATCTCAGGGAAAAAGCTCTCAGTTTTTCCCCGTTGAGGATGATGTTAGCTGTGGGCTTTTCATACATGGCTTTTATGATCTTTAAGTATGTTCCTTCTATCCCGACTTTCTCAAGGGTTTTTATTAAGAAAGTTTGCTGAACTTTGTCAAATGCCTTTTCTGCATCGATTGAAAGAATCATATGGTTCTTATCTTTTCTTTTATTAATGTGATGTATCACGTTGATTGATTTGCAAATGTTGAACCAGCCCTGCATCCCAGGAATTAATCCCACTTGATCATGGTGAATAATTCTTTTTATATGCTGTTGAATTGGATTTGCTGGTATCTTACTGAGAATTTTTGCATCCATATTCATCAGGGATATTGGCCCGTAGTTCTCTTTTTTTACTGGGTCTCTGTCTGGTTTAGGAATCAAAATAATGCTGGAATCATAGAATGAGTCAGGAAGTTTTCCTTCCCTTTCTATTTTTTGGAATAGCTTGAGAAGGATAGGTATTATTTCTGCTTTACACGTCTGGTAGAACTCCCCTGGGAAGCCATCTGGTCCTGGACTCTTATTTGTTGGGAGATTTTTTGATAACTGATTCAATTTCTTCGCTGATTATGGGTCTGTTCAAGCTTTCTATTTCCTCCTGATTGAGTTTTGGAAGTGTGTGGGTGTTAGGAATTTGTCCATTTCTTCCAGGTTGTCCAGTTTGTTGGCATATAATTTTTCATAGTATCCCCTGATAATTGCTTGTATCTCTGAGGGATTGGTTGTAATAATTCCATTTTCATTCGTGATTTTATCTATTTGGGTCATCTCCCTTTTCTTATTGAGAAGCCTGGCTAGAGGTTTGTCAATTTTGTTTATTTTTTCAAAAAACTAACTCTTGGTTTCATTGATCTGCTCTACAGTTTTTTTAGATTCTATATTGTTTATTTCTGCTCTGATCTTTATTGTTTCTCTTCTTCTGCTGGGTTTAGCCTGTCATTGCTGTTCTGCTTCTATTTCCTTTAGGTGTGCTGTTAGGTTTTGTATTTGGGATTTTTCTTGTTTCTTGAGATAGGCCTGGATTGCAATGTATTTTCAGTCCTCTCAGGACTGCCTTTGCTGCATCCCAAAGCATTTGGATTGTTGTATTTTCATTTTCATTTTTTTCCATATATTTTTTAATCTCTTCTCTGATTGCCTGGTTGACCCACTCATTCTTTAGTAGGGTGTTCTTTAACCTCCATGCTTTTGGAGGTTTTCCAGACTTTTCCTATGGTCTGAAAGTATACATGGTATGATCTCAATTCTTGTATACTTATGAAGGGCTGTTTTGTGACACAGTATGTGATCTATCTTGGAGAATGTTCCATGTGCACTTGAGAAGAAAGTATATTCTGTTGCTTTGGGTTGCAGAGTTCTAAATATATCTGTCAAGTCCATCTGATCCAATGTATCATTCAGGTCCCTTGTTTCTTTATTGACTGTGTGTCTAGATGATCTATCCATTGTTGTAAGTGGGGTGTTAAAGTCCCCTGAAATTACCACATTCTTATCAATAAGGTGGCTTATGTTTGTGAGTAATTGTCTTATATATTTGGGGGCTCCCGTTTTCGGCGCATAGACATTTATAATTGTTAGCTCTTCCTGATGGATAGACCTTGTAATTATTAGATAATGCCCTTATTCATCTCTTGTTACAGCCTTTAATTTAAAGTCTAGTTTGTCTGATATAAGTATGGCTACTCCAGCTCTCTTTTGACTTCCAGTAGCAGGATAATAGTTCTCCATCCCCTCACTCTCAATCTGAAGGTGTCCTCAGGTCTAAAATGATTCTCTTGTAGACAGCAAATAGATGGGTCTTGTTTTTTTTTACCCATTCTAATACCCTATGCCTTTTCATTGGAGCATTTAGTCCATTTACATTCAGCATTATTATTGAAAGATATGTGTTTAGAATCATTGTGATGTCTGTAGGTTTCAAGCTTGTAGCGATGTCTCTGTTACTTTGTCTCACAGGATCCCCGTTAGGATCTCTTGTAGGGTTGTTTTAGTGGTGATGAATTCCTTCAGTTTTTGTTTGCTTGGGAAGACCTTTATCTCTCCTTCTATTCTTTTGAGGGGCATTCTTCCATTTGGTCATTATGGATAGTCCCTGGAGTGGTATGGAACTGCAGGACACTTCCCCTGTGCTGTCGTGAATAACTTGCGTTGTTGGGTGGGGCCGCAGTCAGACCTGATGTGTGCCCCCAGGCCACTGCTGGGGCCACAGTCAGACTGGTGTGTACCTTCTCTTCCCCTCTCCTAAGGGCGGGATTCACTGTGGGGTGCCCTAGGCTCTGTCTGGGCTACTTGCACACTGCCAGGCTTGTGATGCTGGGGTTCTGGCGTATTAGCTGGGGTGGACCAACAAGGTGCACGGAGGCAGGAGGGGCAGGCTCAGTTCGCTTTTCCTTCAGCGATCTGCTTCAGGAGGGGTCCTGTGGCATCGGAAAGGAGTCAGACCTGCTGCCGGAGGGATGGATCTGAAGAAGCACAGCGTTGGGTGTTTGCGTGGTGCAAACAAGTTCCCTGACAGGAACTGGTTCCCTTTGGGATTTGGGCTGGGGGATGGGTGAGGGTGATGGCGCTGGAGAGTGCCTTTGTTCCCCGCCAAGCTGAGCTCTGTCATCCGGGGCTCAATAGCTCTCCCTCCCGTTGTCCTCCAGCCCTCCCACTTTCAAGCAGAGCTGTTGGCTTACAACCTTCCAGATGTTAAGTCCTGCTTGCTGTCTGAACACACTCCCTCTGACTCCTCTGCTTTTGCAATCCAGACTCAGGGGCTGTGCTTTGCCAGCGGGCTGCCCTTCTGCCCCAGCTCATTCCTGCCAGTCCGTGTAGTGCCTCTCCACCCTTCCTACCCTCTTCCTGGGCACTGTGACGGGGAAAGAGACCTGATTGCAGAAAGGAGCAATCTGTTTCTTTAAACAGAGAGAAAAAGTGGAAGTGCAGGTGGGGAACTGCACAAAACTCTTCCCAAAACCATCAACTGGGAAAAGAAAAGGGGCGGACTACCCCCAAGTTTTTATAAACAGCTGAATGCAGAGTCTGAAATTTTGAGGTTCACGATCTCTCCAGGGTGAACCTGGCAGGCTGAGCAATGCACTGGTAGAGAAGGAGGGTGGACAGCCAGGAATGGGCAGTGTGGTCTGAGGATCCCCTGAGTCTCCAGGGAGAGGCAGTTCCCCTGCTTTGAGTACAGTTGGGAGAGGGGGTGCAACCTCTCCAGGGGTGAGAAATTCAGCAGGCTCCATTTGCTAGCATAGGAATGGGGGTGATAGCTCAGGGCAGCGAGCCTTGGTGCCAGCTTTATGCTCTGCTTTGCCATAAACTCAGAGCTGTTGTGTAGCCACTCAGCTTATTTCTGAGACAAACCCACAGACAGCACCAGTGCAGTGAAATCCTCCCCCAGGGTATCAGCTCGAGACCTTGCTGGGTGGATCTCTAAAATTTGGGGTATGGGAACCCTTCCAGGGGCCTGAAATAAAGCACACGGTGTTATGTCACCTGACAAGCAGAGAGCTCAGACACAGGCAGGGTGAAGGCAGGGATATGACAGAGGCCAATGACACAGGAAAGATGATTATTGGCTCTTCTGTGAGGGCTTCCTGAAGGGTGGCAGGCAAAAGCTCCCAGTTCCATGACTAGAGAGCAGAGTGACGCCATTTTCACCCTGCCCATCAGCGCTGACCAACTTCAGGGAGCAAAACAGTGCAACATAATGGAAACTGGAGCCACTTACACCAAGCCCCATCTACCTGCACCAGGCAGACACATCTCCACTTAGGACAAGTTGGCTTGAGAACCAGTACGAGGTTCTGGAAGCTCCTCCTCCAGAAGACAAGGAAAAACCTCTCACAGGCACCAAGTCTACTGATCATACAGCACTGTAAAGCTTCAGCTCTAGGGGAAATAGGATCTAGCTTCCTATTTATTTTTATTTTTTAATTAAATTTGTTTTATTTTTAAATGTTTTTTTAAATTTTTATTAATTTTGATTTATTTTTATTTTTTAGATCTAACTTCTTTTCACATGCAGACCAAAAGAAACCTAGGATCTAGCTTTCTTTCTTTTTTTAGATGTATTTTTAATTTTTTTTTAATTTTTAATTTTTTGGATCTAGCTTCTTTTAACAAGCAAAGCAAAACCCACGAAGTATCTAGCCGCTTCTTCTTCTTCTTCTTCTTTTTCTTTTCTGGACAAAACGAAAAAATGGAAGCATTCACTTCAAAAGGAAAACAGGATAAGTCACAGACAGGGATTTAATCAATACAGTTGAGGATGATAACATAGGGATGTCAGTGAATCAATACTGTTGAGCATTTTTTCATTTGTCTGTTAGCCATCTGAATGTCTTCTTTGGAAAAGTTTCTATTAATATCTTCTGCCCATTTCTTCACTGGATTATTTTTTTTGTGGGGGGGGGGTTAAGTTTGATAAATTCTTTACCGATCTTGGGTACTAATCCTTTACCTGATATGTCATTTGCAAATATCTTCTCCCATTCCATCAGTTGCCTTTTAGTTTCACTTATTATTTCCTTCACTGTGCAGAAGCTTTTTATCTTGATGAGGTCCCAATAGTTTACTTTTGCTTTTGTTTCCCTTGCCTCTGGAGACATGTCAAGTAAGAAGTTGCTGTGGCCAAGGTCAAAGAGGTTGTTGCCTGCTTTCTCCTCTAGGACTTTGATGGTTTCCTGTATTATGTTTAGGTCTTTCATCCATTTTGAGTTTATTTTTGTGTATGGTGTAAGAAAGTATTCCAGGTTCACTCTTCTGCATGTCACTGTTTTCCCAACACCATTTGCTGAATAGATTGTCTTTTTTTCAATGGATATTCTTTCCTTCTTTGTCAAAGATTATTTGGCCATACATTTGTGGGACATTTCTTGGTTTTCTATTCTGTTCCATTGATTTATCTGTCTGTTTTTGTGTCAGTGCCATATGGTCTTGATGATTACAGCTTTGTAATATGCTTGAAGTCTGGGATTGTGATGCCTCCAACTTTGGTTTCCTTTTTCAGGATTGCTTTGGCTATTAGGGGTCTTTTCTAGTTCCATAGAAATTTTAGGATTGTTTATTCTAGCTCTATGAATAATGCTGGTGTTATTTTGATAGGGATTGCATTGAATATATAGATTGCTTTGGGTAGTATCAACAACTTAACAATATTTGTTCTTCCAATCCATGAACATGGAATATTTTTCCATTTTTTTGTGTGTGTTTTCTTTGATTTATTTCATAATCTTTCTATAACATTCAGTGTATAGATTTTTCACTTCTTTGGTTAGGTTTGTTCCTAGGTATTTTATGGGGTTTTTTGCAATTGTAAAAGGGATCAATTCCTTGATTTCTCTTTCTGCTGCTTCATTATTGGTGAATAGAAATGCAACCAATTTCTGTATATTGATTTTATATCCTGTCACTTTGCTGAATTCATGCATCAGTTTTAGGAGTTTTTTGGTGGAGTCATTTGGATTTTCCACATAGAGTATCATGTCATCTGTGAAGAGTGAAAGTTTGACTTCCTCCTTGCCAATTTGGATGCCTTTTATTTCTTTGTGTTGTCTGATTGCTGAGGCTAAGACTTACAACACTATGTTGAAAAACAGTGGTGAAGGTGGACATCCTTAGGGGGAAAGATCTCAGTTTTTCTCCCTTCAGGATAATATTAGTGGTAAGTCTTCCATATATGGCCTTATGATCTTGAGGTATGATCCTTCTATCCCTTCTTTCTTGAGGGTTTTTTAACAAGAAAGGATGGTATACTTTGCCAAATGCTTTCTCTGCATCTATTGAGTGGATCATGTAGTTCTTACTCTTTCTTTTATTAAGGTGATGTCTCACTTTGATTGACTTGCAGATATTGAACAAGCCCTGCATCCTAAGAAAAAAATCCGACTTTATCATGGTGAATAATTCTTTTAATGTATTTCTGGATCTGGTTGGCTAGTATCTTGTTGAGAATTTTTGCAACTATGTTCATCTGGGAAATTGGCCTGTAGTTCTCCTTTTTAGTGGGGTCTTTGTCTGGTTTTGGAATGAAGGTAATGCTGGCCTAGTAGAATGAGTTTCCCATTTTTATTTTTTGGAATAGATTCAAAAGAATAGGTTTTAACTCTTATTTAAATATTTGGCAGAATTCCCCTGGAAAGCCATCTGGCCCTGGACTCTTGTTGGTTGGGAGATTTTTGATTACTGATTCAATTTATTTACTGGGTCTGTTCAAATTTTCTATTTCTTCCTGTTTCAGTATTGGTAGTGTATATGTTTCTAAGAATTTATCCATTTCTTCCAGATTGCCCAATTTTATTGGCATATGATTGCTCATAATATTCTCTTATTATTGTTTATATTTCTGCAGTGTTGGTTGTGATCTCTCATTCGCAATTATATTTACATGGGTCCTTTCCTTTTTCCTTTTCATCAATCTGGGTAGGGGTTTATCAATTTTGCTAATTCTTTCAAAGAACAAGCTCCTGGTTTCATTGATCTGTTCTGTGTTTTTCATTTCAATATTATTGATTTCTGCTCTAATTGTTATTATTTCCCTTCATTCCACTGGTTTTGGGCTTTATTTGCTTCTCCTTTCCAGCTCTTTTAGGTGTGAGGTTAGGTTGTGTATTTGATACCTTTCTTCCTTTTTTTTTTTTTTTTTTTTCAACGTTTATTTATTTTTGGGACAGAGAGAGACAGAGCATGAACGGGGGAGGGGCAGAGAGAGAGGGAGACACAGAATCGGAAACAGGCTCCAGGCTCTGAGCCATCAGCCCAGAGCCCGACGCGGGGCTCGAACTCACGGACCGCGAGATCGTGACCTGGCTGAAGTCGGACGCTTAACCGACTGCGCCACCCAGGCGCCCCCCTTTCTTCCTTTTTTAGGAAGGCCTGGATAGCTATATACTTCTCTCCTATGACTGTCTTTGCTGCATCTGAGGTTTTGGGTTGTCGTGTTTTCATTTTCATTTGCTTTCATGGGCTTTTTAATTACCTCTTTAATTTCTTGGTTAACCCATTCATTCTTTAGTAGGATGTTCTTTAATCTCCAAGTATTCATGGTCTTTCCAATTTTTTTCTTGTGGTTTATTTTGAGTTTCAAAGTGTTGTGATCTGAAAATATGCAAGGTAGATCTCAATCTTTTTGTACTTGTTGTGGGCTGATTTGTGACTCAGTATGTAATCTGTTCTGGAGAATGTTCCATGTGCACTCAAAAGAATGTGTTTTCTGCTGCTTTAGGATGAAGTGTTCTGAATATATCTGTTAAGTCCATCTGGTACAGTGTGTCATACAAAGCAATTTTTTCCCTATTGTTTTGATTTTTATTTTATTTTTTTGTTTTGTTTTGTTTTGCTTAGATGATCTGTCCAATGTTGTAATTGCAGGGTTGAGGTTCCCTACTATTATGGTATTATTATCAATGAGTTTATGTTTGTGATTAATTGACATATATTTGGGTGCTCCATGTTGAGGGCATAAATATTTACAATTGTTAGATCTTCTTTTTGGATAGACCCCTTGATTACCATATAATGCCTTTCTTCATCTCTTGTCACAGTCTTTATTTTAAAATCTAGTTTGTCTGTTTTAAGTATGGCTACTCCAGCTTTCTACTGATGACCATCAGCATGATAGATTGTTCACCATCCCCTTACTTTCAAACTGAAGGTGTCTTTAGGTTGAAAATGAGTCTCTTGTAAGCAGCCTGTACATGGGTCTTATTTTCTTATCCATTCTAATACCCTATGTCTTTTGATTGGAGCATTTAGTCCATTTACATTTAGAGAGATTATTGAAAAGTGTGAATTTAGTAACATTGTGTTACTTGTAGAGTTGTTGTTTTTGGTGATGTTCTCTGGTCTTTTCCAGTCTTTGTTGCATTTTATCTTTTTGTTTTGTTTTGTTTTCTCTCCACCCGGAGTCCTACTTAATATTTCTTGCAGGGCTGGTTTAGTGGTCATGAACTCCTTTAGTTTTTGTTTGCCTGGGAAACTCTTTACTTCCCCTTCTATTTTGAATGACAGCCTTGCTGGGTAAGGAATTCTTGGCTGCTTATTTTTCTGATTCAACACAGAATATATCCTGCCACTCCTTTCTGGCCTGCCAAGTTTCTGTGATAGGTCTGCTGCAAACCTGATCTGTCTTCCCTTATAAGTTAAGGACTTTCTTTCCCTTTCTGTTTTTATAATTCTTTCCTCATCTGTTTATTTTGTGAATTTGACTATGATATGCCTTGGTGATGGTCGTTTTTTGTTGAATCTAATGGGAGTTCTCTATGCTTCTTGGATTTTGATGTCGGTGTCCTTCCCCAGATAAAGAAAATTTTCTGCTATAATTTGCTCACATAAGCCTTCTGCCCCTTTTTCTCTCTCTTCATCTTCTGTGACTCCTATGATTCAGATGTTATCCCTTTTTAATAAGTCACTGAGTTCTCTAAATCTTGTATCATGCTCTATTGCTTTTGTTTCCCTCTTTTTATTATGCTTCATTATTCTCCATAATTTTGTTTTCTAATTCATTGATTTGCTCCTCTGGTTCATCCATCCTTGCCATCGTTGCATCTGTTCAAGATTGCAGGTTGCTTATAGCATTCATAATTTCATCCTGACTAGATTTTATTTCTTTTATCTCCACAGAAAGGAATTCTATGCTTTTTTCAACCCCAGTTTTATTCTTATTATCATGGTTTTAAAGTCTAGTTCAGACATCTTGCTTAAATCTGTGTTGATTAAGCCCTTGACTGTCATTTCTTCTTCTCTCTTTTTGGGTGAATTCCTTTGTTTTGTCATTTTGGAATTTAAAAAAAGCAATAAAGTAAAAAAATTAAATTAAAAAATAAAAACAAAACAAAAAATCAAATAAAGGAAGCAAGATCATAGGTGTGTTTTGGCCTGCTTCTTGAAAGAACCTTGACAGAATAGATTGAAAGGGAAAGAAAAAAAAAAAAAGGAAAGGAAAAAAGTTAAGAAAAATTGTAACAATTAAAGAAATATATGATAAAATAGAATAAAATGAAATAAAGAAAATGAAATGAATAAAAAAATTTTTAAAAATAAAGTAAAAAAAAGAAAAATAATTTTTTCTTTCTTGTATTCAAGAATGAGGAAGAAAAGGAACAAAAATAGAAAAGAAGGAAGCAATTTAAGTAAATACAGAAGCAAAGAAAATGAACAAATAAATTAACCAGCAACTGGAATGAAACCTGAATGAAGTTACATGTAGTTTCCCCTAGAAGGGAAGCTATGAAGCCTTCTATAGTCCATACATTAAGCAGGTGGAGTGACTTGTGCTTGTTTCCTAAGAGATGTGCTTTGAGTGTGTAGTTGGCCAGGACTTCGTGTTTCGGCTCCATTCTCCACTAGGTGATGCTACTTAGCTTACTGTGGTGGATCATTGTGATACGCATGCATGTGCATGTGCATGTGGGTGTGTGGGAGAGGTGGAAATGGCTTCACTCAGCTCCCTAGTCTCTGGCACAGGAACTTCCCACTGTCACCAACCCATGATCAAACACTCTTCCTTTGTGTCAGACCTCCATCCACTCCCCACCTCTATCCTGTCTGTGTCCAAGCTTTCCACCTGACAAGTGGCACCTCCCTCCAGAGTTTTATCTCAGATGGGGTGGTATTTCAAAACCCCACTCTTCAGAGACCCCTGCAGCCTGTACCCACACTGACTTCTGGGTAAGGGTCTCAATGAGCAATGGCAAAATGCTAGCTTGCCCCAGAAAACATCCATGTGATCATACAGTGGCAGAGATTCAGCGATTACGGCAAACCACAACACATAGCCAGCGCCAGGCTTCACTGTACTCTGATGTCTTTGTCCCCATACCAGCAAACATGGCTGCTCTCTGGGGTCTGCCAGGACCTTTCCTGTGGAGAGGCTCTATGGTCTTTACCAAATGCACTCCAAGCAGGGGAGCTGCTTCTCCCCCTGTGGCACATGGACCCCTCAGACCCCACTGCCTCTGAAACTTCAGACTCTGTACCTTACTGTTTATAGAATCCTGGTGGTATTGAAACCCTCTCCTTTCCTGCCATCAATGGTTTTGGAGAATAGCTTTCTTGTTCAGTTCCCTGCAAATGTTTTCACTCTTTGTCTCTCTTTCTCTCCACCTACTTTTGGGAGGGAGTGCTTTTCTTGCATGATCCTGGCGTGCTTCACTCTGTCTCTTTCCCTTTCTCTGTCCTCTCTCTGCAAAAACAGCTCCCTACCCTCTGTGTCTTTTCTCTATACCATATACCTGATGAATTCTGTGGCTCAAGTTATGCAGATTGTTGTGTTAATCCTCAGGTCAGTTTCCTAAGTGTTCAAAATTGTTTGATGATGATATGGCTGCAATTCAGGGACCAGACAAGCTCAGGATCTCCATCCTGTACACCACCATGGACTTACAAGAGCCAACTTCTAAAAAATTTTTATTGTGGTCATAAATCATTTTTATACCATAGATATTTTTGTCAATCCAGAAATTTTTTTTCATGACAGGAGGATATTTTGGTCAAACTCAAATAGGCATCTGACTGATTTTTATTACCTGAAATGTTGTATTTTTAGCCACAGAAGTAAATGTCATAATGTTTACTATGTAGTTTTCCAAAGGTTATATTTGATTGTACCTGTTATATGATGGTAATAAAAGGAAATACTGACTTTTTTTTAGAATGTTTATTTATTTTCAGAGAGAGACATATAGAGAACAAGCAGGAGACAGGCAGAGAGAGAGGGAGAGAGAGAATCCTAAGCAGGCTCTGCACTGTTTGTGCAAATTCACAGTTTGTGAGATCATGACCTGCATAACCAACTGAGCCACCCCAGGCATCCCAGGAAATGTTAACATTTAAAAAAGTATTCTGAGTACCTAAAATAGAGCTGAATTAACTAATAATTATTGATATGAGATTCTTAGAATATAAAAATAAAAATCACTATGAAGTCATTAGAATTATAAAGCTAAAAAAGTATTTTAAAAATTCAAATGAGTGGTAGTTATTATGTAAGTTTTTTAGAACTATTTTTCTAATCACATTCTTTTCAATTCATGAGTTTGACTGTCATAAATATTCCATTTAAAATTCCTTTCCCATAAAATTTCAATGTCTTAAAAGATATTCATTTAGAAACAAAAACTCTACTGCCTCCAATGAAAAATATATTAATGTCTATGAATTATTTTGTATTTTTTGAAATCTTTCAGCAATTATATCTTTAGTTTGTGAATTAGAGAAGTAGATAATGAGTTGATTCTTTCCAGTGTAGAAAATGAAATCATTCATCAAACTCAGTGAACTACACTTTTAAACAATGAAGTGTATGACTAATTGCTTCCTTATCCCATTTTGCTTATAGAACATAAGGGTATAAGTGTTAAGCCATAGATTGTGACAGGACAGACATTGCAATACTGATATCAATACACTCTACTAAGTATGTGGTCAGGTCTTTAAAATTATCTATAATTGGGCTTCCATATTTAGTTTCAACACAAAAAGACCTTAGAAGTCATCATTTCCATCTCAACACAAGAAAAATACAAAATCCAAACAAACTGAAAGCCAGTGATATTTCTGGGACAAAAACAAGACACTATATAAAAACAGATGGGTAATGTAAACATAGAGGTGGAAAATCTAAAAAAGAATCAAAAGAAAATCCTAGAAATCAAAATGCTCGAACAGAAATGAAGAATGTCCTTTCATATCTTCTGCCCATTTCTTAACTGAATTATTTATTTTTAGGGTGTTGAGTTTGATAAGTTCTTTATAGATTTTTGGATACTAACACTTTACCAGATTTGATTAATTCATTAGTAGACTGTACTCAGCTGAGGAACAAATCAGTGAACTTGAAGATATTTTAGTAGAAACTCCCCAAATGAAACATGAACAACAACAACAACAACAAAACATACACTCATTTCAAAAGGTATAATAGAATACCAGAAGAATGGCATGAAGCAGAAATATTTGAATGAATATGTTTGAAAAATATTAAATAATGATAAAGAACTTTCTAAAATTAACAACAGACAACAATTTCAGACAACAGCAAGCAGGAAAACACCAAAAATTATATCTACTTCAAAACACTGCATTTAGATATCAT
Organism: Puma concolor; assembly: GCF_028749965.1. Lineage (NCBI taxonomy): Eukaryota > Metazoa > Chordata > Mammalia > Carnivora > Felidae > Puma > Puma concolor. Next base: position 30,909,451 of record NC_141678.1, read on the forward strand.
GTTCAAACTGCAAAAACCAAAGAAAAAAGGAAAATCTTGAAAGAAGGCAGAGAAAGGAAACAACTTTACCTATAGAGAAACAAGCATAATAACTACAGTGGACTTTAAAAAAAATTTTTTTTTTAACGTTTATTTATTTTTGAGACAGAGAGAGACAGAGCATGAGTGGCGGAGGGTCAGACAGAGGGAGACACAGAATCTGAAACAGGCTCCAGGCTCTGAGCTGTCAGCCCAGAGCCCGACGCGGGGCTTGAACTCAGAGACCACGAGATCATGACCTGAGCCGAAGTCGGCCGCTTAACTGACTGAGCCACCCAGGTGCCCCTACAGTGGACTTTTAATCAGAAATTATGCAAGCAAGAAGAGAATGGAGTGATATATTTAAAGGTTGAAAGAAGAAAATCCCACAAACTTAGAATTCTATACCTAGTAAAATTACCTATCAAAAGTGAAAGATCCTAAGTATATACCCAAAAGAATTGAAAATAGATAAATACATGTACATACATGTTCATAACATCACTAGTCACAATGGCCAAAGGGAGAAATAGCCCAAATTCCCATCAATGGTTGAATGGCTAAACTAATTGTGATATATACATATGATAGAATATGATTTAGCCATTAAAAGGGAGGACATGGAAGACAAACCTCCAAAAACATTATACTAAGTGAAAGTAGCCAGACACAACAGATAACAACAAAGCTGGATTTCAGCTCTGGTTGGGAGGGAGTCTCTTCCTTGGGTAATCTATCTCAGCCTTAGGTGTACTATCTGCTCCTTATATCTTTACCTCTTACTAATACATATCTTGTTACATCAATCTTTAACTGTAGTTCATAAGTATTAATGTTAAAATTTTCCATTTAACAATTTCTTTTAAATTTTGTTTAATTGAAAATGCTTTTATTTTGCCACTCTTACCCCCTTTTTTTGAAGGATAATTTTTTTGGATATGAAACCTTTGGTTGACAGTATGGAGCTCTTTCTGGTGGAAAAGATTCTTAGGATGAGAGAGATTTGACATGAAGGTGAGTCTCTATTGGTGGCTTTAAAGGTAAAAGAGGACATGTGGCAAGGAAGTCAGGAAGCCTCTTGGAGCAAAGAAAGAGCTGCCTTCAGCTGGCAGGCAGAAAGCAAATAGTGACCTTATTTCTACAACTGCAAAGAGAAAAATTCAGCCCACAGCCTGAATGGCCTCGGAAAGAGATTCTTCCCGAAGTCATCCAAATGAGAATGCAGCCCAGACAACACGTTGATTTCAGCACAGACTTCTGATCTACAGAAATGTGAGCTAATAAACGGGTATTGTTTTATGCTGGTAATTTTTTATGTAGCACAGATAACTAATACAATAGATAGTAATTCAAAAGGAATTAATTAAAAGTAAAGTGAGAAAGACAGAGTGAGACTGACCCACTCAAGGAAGGGAGCTGTGTGCACAGAGAAGTCAGAGAAATGGGCTCTTACACCAGGGAGCTCACAAGGGGAAGACTAGTCCTGATGAAGTTTGGCTTTAAAACCAGAAGGGCTTAATCCTGTGAGTTTGTATAACCAGTGGGACTTGGAACCTGCAGCTTTACAAGCCAGCTAACTCAGCACTGGGTGACCAGAGAGGGCCAGTGATGGCTGGATCACCACCCTTAAAGAGACAACAACTTGAATGAGGAAGCAACATAAAAACAGCAGTTTACACAATGCCAAGTGCAAGCAGGAGGTATATCTGTTCATACTGACTTTAGAGTGTGTTGGGAGACTTTGAAAAAAAGGGAGCCAGAAGTCGCCATCCCCCCCCCCCCCCCACACACACACACCACTAAGCAAAAGTGCGGAGCCACTTGTGGGAGGTGGAGCTGCACAGATACTTGCTACCTAACACACTAGCAGTTCACCACAACCACAAGTTTTCCTGAGGATTTGCTCACTCTGAGACTTCTGACCTCAACCTGGGGCTCAGGACAAACATTTTTAAAGAAAGCTATGTGGGTGCCCCACCAAACTTCCAGGTGCACAGCTGCCAACGTGCACCTTACACATCCACCATGCTGTACCCAGCTGTGCGCCTCTGGCTGCTGTTGCATTCCACATTTCAGCCACACACCACAGATGTCATTGTGAGCCTGCCCAGCCTGGCACCCATAGGCACTGTTGTGCACCATGCCCACCCTTGTGTCCCCAGCCATCCCAGTGCACAAACCCCAGCCACCAAAGCACTTCAGGGGATCTGGCACATGACTAGTGGCCAAGCATGAATTTTGCTAACACCACTGCCCTGCTCTCAAGTTCCCCATTGGGCATGCTCTCCTAGAGCTGGCAGCCTGTTTCCCACTAACACCATGGAGAGCAAGCACAGCCCATAACAGACAGAGTCAATGCAGATGACTGCACTGAAAGGAAAACTGACTCAGACAAAGCAGCAAGGCATAAGCAACACACATAGGATATTATTCTGAAATGCCAGGTTCTGGTGAACAGGGGGTACTGCACTGCAGGGCACTCCAGAACCTCTTCATAAAATCACTACATTCAAGAGCAAAAGACACAGATGACTTTCTTAACATAGAGAAACAGACACAGAGAGGTGACAGAAAAATTTATCCCAAAAGAAAGAACAGGAAAGGCCACAGCCAGAGATCTAAGTGAGACAGTAACATGCCTGATAGAGGAATTAAAGCAATGATTATAATAATACTCACTGGACCTGAGAAAGGTGTGGAAGACATGAGTGAGACACAGCACAGAGATAAAAAATAACATAACAGAGATAAAGGGTACAATAAATGAAATTATAAACATGCTTGATGGATTAAACAGCAGGATGGAAAAGCAGAGAAATGAATTAATGACCTAGAAGACAGAGTAATGAAAAGTAACCAAGGTAAGTAAAATAGAGAAAAAATTATGTAACATGAGAATAGACTTAGGGAACTCAGTGTCTCCATCAAACCTAATAATATTCTTATTATAGGAGCCCCAAAAGAAGGAGATAGGGAAAGTGGGGCAGAAAATGTATTTGAAGAAATCATATATGAAAACTTCACTAATCTGGGGAAGTAAACAGATATCCTGATCCAGGAGACACAGAGAGCTCCTAACAGAATTTAAAAAAGTAGATGGACACCAAGACATATTGTACTTAATTTTGCAAAATTTAGTGATAAAGAAAGAAAGTTAAAATAAGTCACTTACTTAAGGAAAAACACATAGGGATACCAGGAAATTTTTCAACAGAAACATTGCAAGCCAGAAGGGAGTGGCATAATATTTTCAAAGTGCTAAATAGGAAACAGCAGCAAAGAATAGCCTATCCAGCAAGGCTATCATGCAGAATTGAAGGGGGGAGATGAAGAGTTTCCCAGACAAACAGACACTAAAAGAATTTATCATGAAACTAGCTCTGCAATAAATCATAAAAGGCATTATTTGAGTAGAAAAGAGAAAGAAAAAGTGACAGTATAGAGGTGGAAAACCCAAAAGCAGGAAAAATGAATTTTTCTATATGAAGTCAATCAAGGAACTGACACACAAAAAAGATATAAAATAAAATAACATATACCTAAAATGTGGGGACAAAATAATGGGGTTCAAATTGAAATGACCATCAGGTTAATATAGACTGCTACATGCAAAAGAGATTATATACAAATTTAATGGTAACCAAATTTCAAAATCCACTAATTATGCAAAGAATAAAGAGAAATGCAAGGATAGCACTAAAGAAAATCAGCAAACCATGGAAGAGTGCAAGAAGTAAGGATCAGAGAAAATCTCCAGACACAATCACAAAACCTTATCTGTCAGGGGCACCTGGGTGTCTCAGTCAGTTAAGTATCCACCTCTTTATTTTGACTCAGGTTCATGAGTTTTAGCCCTGCATCAGGCTCTGTGCTGATAGCTCAGAGCCTGCTTGGGATTCTTTCTCTCTCCCTCTCTCTCTGTCACACCCCCCCCACACACACTTTCTCTCTCTCAAAATATAAATAAACTTTAAAAACTTTAAAAAATACATATCTGTCAGTAATTACTTTGAATGTAATGGACTAAATGCTACAATTAAAAGATACAGGGTGACAGAATGGATTAAAAACAGCAACAGCAACAACAGGACCCATTTACATGCTGCCTACATGAGACCCACTTTAGACATAAAAACATCTTCAGACTGAAACTGAGAGGATGGAGAAACATGTAAACCACCAAAACTGAAACAGAAGAAATAGAAAACTTGAAAAGGTGAATAAACAGCAAAGAAATTAAATCACTAATAAAAAATTTCCCAGTAAACAAAAATCCACAACCAGATGGCTTCACAGGTGAATCCCACCAAACCAAAATAGCTAATAACTATTCTTCTCAAACTACTCCAAAAAGTAGAAGAGGAAGGAAAACTTCCAAATTCATTCTATGAGGGAAGTATCACCCTGATACCAAAACCTGGTAAAGACTCTACCAAAAGAGAATTACAGGCCAATATCCTTATGGAGCCTACAGCAAAGTATTATAAGAAGTGAAGCACAAAATCTGAACCTTTAGAAGTCCACCACCATGGAGGGTATGCCTGGTTTAAAGGCGCTCAGGGGGCACATGGGTGGTTCAGTAGGTTAAGTGCCCAACTCTTGATTTCAGCTCAGGTCATGATCTCACAGTTTATGAGTTTGAGCCCTGCACCAGGCTTCAAACTGACAGTGTAGAGTCTGCTTGGGATTCATTCTCTCTCCTTCTTTCTCTGCCCCTCCTCCATTCACACACAGGCTCACTCTATACATACATACATACATACATACATACATACATATATAAATGTAAAATTAAAAAGATAAAGGTGCTCAGGTAGCAAAGTGGGGCAGAATTCTAGGAGTGACTGCATGGTCTGAGGATTCTCTGGGTGGGAAGAAGGAAGGATGGCACCAATGTGTTTCACTATTCCCAGACATAGGAGTGGGGACTCGAACTGAGGGGTATGAGCTGGGTATTGACTTTCTGCTCTGTTTTGCCACAAACTGAACTGATGATCAGTTATCTGACCACTTTCCTCGAGCAGGTCTGCATCATGGGAGTCCCTAAAATTTGGAGTTTTGAAACTCAGTTGCACCTGAGATAAAAAAGCTAGGACACAGTCAAGGGTGAATGTAGGATTCTGATGGAAACCGGGGACACAAGAGGGGGGATTGATTACTCTTCCATGAGGGTTTCCTGAAGAGTGGGGGGTGCAGTCTTTCCACTCTGGGGCTAGAGAGCAGGGCATGGCTATATTCATCCTGTGCAACAGTGCGGAGAGCCTTCAGAGAGAAAAGAGCATAACCAGAAGAGGCTGGAGCCACGTACACTGACCCCTGCCCCTACACAGGGCCGTGGAGGCCCATCTCCATGGAAACAAGTTAACCTGAGAATCAGTGCCCCCTGAGAAGACCAGCCCAAATAACCTGCTCATACCAAGTTACTGATCAAAAAGTGCTACAAAACTTCAGCTATAGGAGAAATAGGATGAAGATTATTTTTTACTTTTATTCTTTACTTTTTTATTATTAATTTTTCATTTATTTTCTTATTTTTAATTCCTTTTAAATTAACTATTATTATTATTTATTTATATATTTTATATTTTTTTTGTTTATTTCATTTTATTATTTTATTTTATTTTATTTTAGGATCTAGATTCTTTTAAGAAGCAGACCAAAACACACCCAGTATCTAGTTTTGGTGTGAGTCGGGGGGTGGGGAGAGTGTTGGTTTTACCTTGTTTTTTTGTTTTTGTTTTTGTTTTGTTGCTGTTGTTCTTTCTTCTATTCTTTTCTGGACAAAATGACAAGATTGAGAAATTGATCCCAAAAGAAAGAACAGGAAGAGGAACTCATGGTCAGGGATTTAATCAATACAGATATAAGTATCGTGTCTAAACTAGAATTTAAAACACTAGCAGGACTTGAAAAAATGCATAGAAGACACCAGGAATCCCTTTCTGTAAAGATAAAAGAACTAAGATATAATCACACTAAAATTAACAATGCTATAACTGAGATGCAAACTCAAATGGAAGCCATAAAAAAAGAGGATGGATGAAGCAGTGGAGTGAATTAGTGATATAGAAGAGAAAATAATGGAAAATAATGAAGGTACAAAAAAGGGGAAAATAAAGGTAATGGAACATGATGGTAAACTTAGGGATTTCGGTGACTTTTTAATATGCAATAACATTTGTATCATTGGAGTCTGAGAAGAAGAGAGAGAAAATGGGAAGCAGGTTTATTTGAATAAATTATAGTTGAAAAGTTCCCTAATCTGGGGAAGGACACAGACATAAAAATTCAAAAAAAAAAACCATAGAGAACTCTCATTAAATTAAACAAAAGCTATCACCAAAGCATATCATAGTCAAATTTACAAAGTACTTAGACACAGAAAGAATCCTGAAAACAGCAAGAGAAAAAAGGTCCTTAACCTAGAAGAGAAGACAGGTCAGGTTTACAACAGATCTGTCCACAGAAACATTGCAAGTCAGAAAGGAGTGGCAAGTCAACATGCTGAATGGGGAAAATATGCATCCAAGAATTCTTTAGTCAGCAATGCTGTAATTAAGAATGGAAGGAGAGATTAAAAAAAATTTCCCAGACAAACAGATACTAAATGAGTTCATGACCAATAAAACAGCCCTACAAGAAATTTTAAGTGGGACTCTTTGAGTGTTGGGAAAAAGACCAAAAGTGGGGCGCTTGGGTGACTCAGTCGGTTAAACATTTGACTTTTGATTTTGGCTCAGGTCATGATTTCACATGATGGTTCAAGCTCTGTGTTGGGTTCTGTGCTGACAGTGCAGAGCCTGCTTGGAATTCTCTCTCACCCTATCTGCCCTTCCCCAACTCATGCTCTCCATCTCTCTATGAAAATAAAATAAATAAATAAATATCAAAAAGAAAAAAAAAAAAGACCAAAAGCAACAGGCTAGAAAGGACCAGAGAACATCACCAGAAACACCAACTCTACAGGTAACAAAATGGCACTAAATTCATGTCTTTTAATAGTCACTTTGAATGAGAATGGACTAAATGCACCAATCAAAAGACATAAGGTATCAGAATCATAAAAAACAAGATCCATCTATATGCTGTCTATAAGAGACTTATTTTAGACCTAAAAATACTTCTACATTGAGAGTGAGAGGATGGAGAACCATCCTTAATGGTAAGGAACATCAAAAGAAAGCTGGGATAGCACTTATATCAGACAAACTAGATTTTATTTTATTTTATTTCATTTTATTTTATTTTATTTTATTTTTAAATGTTTATTTATTTATTTTGAGAGAGAGAGAGACCACAATTTGGGGAGGGACAGAGAGAAAGAGGGAGAGAGAGAATCCCAAGCAGGATCCATGCTGTCAGTGCCGAGCCTGACATGGGGCTCAAACCCATGAACCATGAGATTATGACCTGAACTGAAATCAGGAGTCAGATGCTTAAACGAATGAGCCACCCAGGCATCTACAGAAAAACTAGATTTTAAAACAAAAACTATAACAAGAGATGATATTGGGCATTATATCATAATTAAGGGGTTTATTCATCAGGAAGATCTAACAATTATAAATATTTATGACTCCAACTTTGAAGACCCAAATATATAAATCAGTTAATAACAAACATAAAGGAAGTCATTGATGGCAATATAATAATGGTACGGGACTTCATCACTTACAGCAATGGACATATCATCTAAGCAGAATATCAACAGGAAATAATGACTTTCAATGACACACTGGACCAGATGGACGTAACAGATATATTCAGAACATTTCATCTTAAAACAGCACAATACACATTCTTCTCATATGCACAAGGAACATTCTCCAGAATAGACCACACACTGGATCACAAATCAGCCCTCAACAAGTACAAAAAAAAAATTGAGATTGCACCATGTATATTTTCATATCACAACGCTATGAAACCTGAAGTCAACCACAAGAAAAAATTTGGAAAGCCCTCATCCACATGGAGGTTAAAGAACATCCTACTAATAATAGATGGGTTAATGAGGAAATTAAAGAAGAAACAAAAAATACATGGAAGCAAATAAAAATCGAAACACTACAGTCCAAAGACTTTGGGATGCAGCAAAGGCAGTCCTAAGAGGGAGCATTTTGCAATTCAGGACTATTTGAAGAGACAAGAAATGTTTTTTTTTTTTTTTTTAACGTTTATTTATTTTTGAGACAGAGAGAGACAGAGCATGAACAGGGGAGGGGCAGAGAGAGAGGGAGACACAGAATCGGAAGCAGGCTCCAGGCTCTGGGCCATCAGCCCAGAGCCCAACGTGGGGCTCGAACTCACGGACCGTGAGATCATGACCTGAGCTGAAGTCAGACGCTTAACTGACTGAGCCACCCAGGCGCCCCAAGAAATGTCTTTAATACATAACCTAAAGGAGCTAGTAAAAGAACAGCAAATAAAGCCTAAAGCCAGCAGGAAAAGGGAAATAATAAAAATTATAGCAGAAATAAATGATATAAAAACAACAACAACAACAACAACAACAGAGTAGAACATATCAACCAAACAAAGAGATGGTTTTTTGAAAGAAATAAAAAAATCAATAAACTCCTAACCAGACTTATCAAAAAGAAGAGAGAAAGGACCAAAATGAGAAAAGCACAAGTAATAGAGGAGAGATCACAACCAACACTACAGAAACACAAACAATTATAAGAGAATACTATGAAAAATTATATGCCAACAAACTAGACAATCTGGAAGAAATGGACAAAGTTCTAGAAACACACAAACTACCAAAACTAAAACAAGAAAAAATAGAAAATTAGAACAGATCCATAGCCAGCAAAGAAACTGAATCAGTAATCAAAAATCTTCTAACAAACACGGCTCCCAAAGGAAATTCTATCAGACATTTAAAGAGTTAATATCTATTCTTCTGAAATTGCTCCATAAAATAGAAATGAAAGAAAAACTTTCAAACAAGACCCTACTACAAGGAGAATTAAGAGCCAATATCCCTAATAAACCTGGATGCAAAAAATTCTCAACAAGATATTAGCAAGTGGAATATAACAGTACATTAAAATAATTATTCACCATGATCAAGTGGGAATTATTCCTGGGCTACAGAGCTGGTTTGGTATTCACCAATCAATCAATGTGTTATATAACATAAATTTAAAAGAAGGATAAGAACCATACGATCCTATCAATAGCTGCAGAAAGGGCATTTGACGAAATACAATATCCATTCTTGATTTAAAAAAATCTCCACAAAGTGGAGATAGATGGAGCATATCTGAACATTATAAAGGCCATGTACAAAAGACCCACAGCTAATATGCATCCAAATGGAGGAAAAACAGAAAACCTTTCCCCTATGGTCAGGAACAAGACAAGGATGTCCACTGTCACCATTACTATTTAACATAGTATGGGAAGCTTTAGCTTCAGCAATCAACCAACAAGAAGAAATTAAAGAGGTCAGACTTTCACTATATTCACATGACATGGAGAAAACCTGAAAAACTCCATCAAAAAATTCCTAGAACTAATACATGAATCCAGAAAAGTCACAGAATATAAAACAAATGTACAGAAATCAGTTGTATTTTTATACACCACTAACAAAGTAGCAGAAAAAGAAATCAGGGAATTAATCCCATTGGCAATTGTACAAAAAGCAATAAGATACCGAATAATCCTAACTAAAGAGGTAAAAGATCTGTACTCTGAAAATTATAGAAGACTTATGAAAGATATTGAAAAGGACACAAAGAAATGGAAAATAATTACATGCTCATGGATGAGAAGAACAAACATTGTTAAAATGTCTATACTACCCAAAGCAATCTACACATTTAATGCAATCCTTATTAAAACACCACCAACATTTTTCACAGAGCTAGAACAAACAATCCTAAAATTTGTATGGAGCCACAAAAAATCCCCAATAACCGAAGAAATACTGAAAACAAAAAAAGAAAAAAAGGAAAAAAAAAAAAAAAGAAAAGAAAGGAAAAGGAAAGAAAGAAAGAAAGAAAGAAAACTGGAGGCATCATGATTCTGGATTTCAAGCTATACTGCAAAGCTGTAGTCCTCAAGACAGTATAGTACTGGCATAAAAACAGATAAACACATCAGTGGAACAGAATATCAACCCACAACCCAGAATTCAACCCACAAGTCAATGATCAACTAATCTTTGACAAAGCAGGAAAAATATTGAATGGAAAAAAGATAGCCTCTTCAACAAATGGTGTTGGGAAAATTGGACAATAACATGCAGAAGAATGAAACTGGACCACTTTCTTATAACATACACAAAAATAAATTCAAAATGGATGAAAAAAATGGATGAAAGACCTAAATATGAGACAGGAAACCGTCAAAATCCTAGAGGACAACACAGGCAGCAACCTATTTAACCATGGTCAGAGCAACTTCTTATTAGACATGTTGCCAGATGGAGGGGAAACAAGCAAATAAACTGTTGACTTCATCAAGATAAATAACTTCTGCATACCAAAGGCAACAATAATCAGAACCAAAATGTAACCTACTGAACGGGAGAAAATATTTGCAAATAACATATCTGATAAAGGGTTAGTATGCAAATCTATAAAGAACTTATCAAACTTAACACCCAAAAAGCAAACAACCCAGTTTAGAAATGGGCAGAAGATATGAATAGACATTTTTCCAAAGAAGATATCCAGATGGCTAACAGACACATGAAAAGATGCTCAACATCATTCATCATCAGGGAAATACAAATCAAAACCACAATGAGATACAACCTCACACCTGTCAGGATGGCTAAAATTAACAACACAAGAAACAACAGATGTTGGCAAGGATGAAGAGAAAGTGGGAGCCCTCTTGCATTATTGGTGGGAATGCAAATTAGTGTAGCCACTCTAGAGAATTGTATGGAGTTTCATCAAAAAACTGAAAATGTAACTTCCCTACAATCCTCTTAGGTACTTACCCAAAGATACAAAAGCAAAGATTCAAAGGGGTTAATGCACCCCAATGTTTATAGCAGCATTATCAACAATAGCCTAACTGTGGAGAGAGTCCATACGCCCATCGACTGATAAATGGATAAAGAAGTGGTATATGTATACAATGGAATATTACTCAGCCATGAAAAAGAATGAATTTTGCCATTTGCAATGACATGGATAGAACTAGGATGTATTATGCAAAGTGAGATAACTCAATCAGAGAAAGACATATACCATATGATTTCACTTGTATGTGGAATTTAAGAAACAAAGATAGATGAACATATGTGATGTGGGAAAAAAGAGGAGAGAGGGAAATATACCACAAGAGACTCTGAATGATAGAGAACAAACTGGGGATTGATGGAGGAAAGTCAGTGGGAGATGGGCTAGATGTGTGATGGGCATTAAGGAGGGCACTTGTTTCATGAGCACTGGGTGTTGTAGATAAATGATGAGTCACTGAATTCTACTCCTGAAACAAATACTGCTCTGTACATTAACAAACCAAAGTTTAATTTACAATAATAAATCACTTCTCAGCTTTTTGACTAAGATCAAGTATAAAAAGTAACAAAAAATAAACAAAAATAACAAAAAAATGAAAATAAAGGATTAGAAACGTATGATCATTTCAATAGAGGAAATGTACTTGGCAAAGTACAGCATTTATTCTTAATAAAAACCCTTGATAATACAGGGATAGTGGGAACATACCTCAACATCATAAAGGCCATATATAAAAATCCCACAGCTAATACCATCTTCAGTGGGGAAAATCTGAGAACTTTTCCTCTACAGTCAGGAAGAAGACAGGGATATCCACTCTCACCACTGTTATGTAACATAGTATTGGAAGTCCTAGCCTCAGCAATTAGACAACAGAAGAAATAAAAGGCATCCAAATTAGCACAGGAAGGAGACAAACTTTCGCTATTTACAGATGCTCTGATACTCTATGTAGAAAACCCAAAAGGCTCCACTAAATAATTGCTAGCACTGATACAATAATTCAGTAACATCACAGGATACAAAATCAACTTACAGAAATTTGTTGCATTTCTATACACCAATAATGAAGTAGCAGAAAGAGAAGTTAAGGAATTAATCCTATTTACAATTATATGCAAAATAATTACATACCTAGGAATTAACTTAATCAAAGAGTTGAAAACTCTGTACTCTGAAAACTATAACACCCTGAAGAATGAAGTTGAAGACAACACAGAGAAAGGGAAAAACATTTCATGCTCATGGATTGGAAGAAAAAATATTGTTAAAAATGTCTGTATTACCCAAAGCAATCTACACATTTAACGCAACGCTTATCAAAATACCACCAGCATTTTTCACATAGCTAAAACAATCTTAAAATTTGTATAAAACCACCAAAGACCTCAAACAGCCAAAGCAATCTGGAACAGAAAAGCAAAGCTAGAGGCATCACAATTCCAGACTTCAAGTTATATTACAAAATTGTAGTAATCAAAACAGTATGATATTGGCACAAAAAAGGCATATAGATCAATGCAACAGAATAGAAAACCCAGAAATGAACCCATAATGATATGGTCAATTAATGTTTGACAAAGTGGGAAAGAAGATACAATTGGAAAAAGTCTCTTCAACAAATGGTGTGGTGAAAACTGGACAGCAACATGCAAATGAATGAAACTGGACCACTTTCTTATATCATACACAAAAACAACTTCAAAATGGATTAAAGACATAAACGTGAGACCTGAAACCACTAAAATACTAAAGGGGACACAGGCAGTAACTTCTTTGACATCAGCCATACCGCTTTTTTTCTAGATAGGTCTCATTAGGCAAGAGAGACAAAAGAAAAATAAACTATTGGGACTTCATCAAGATAAAAACTTCTGCATAGTGAAGAAAACAACAAAACTAAAAGGTAGCCTATGGAATGGGAGAAGGCATTTGCAAATAATATATCTGACAAAGATCTACTATCCAAAATATATAAAGAATTTATAAAACTCAACAACCAATACCAAATAATCCAGCTGAAAAGGGTGCAGAAGGCATGAACACACATTTACCCACAGAAAACATACAGGTGGCCAATAGACATATGAAAACATTCTCATCATCACTTATCATCAGAGAAATGCAAATCAAATCTACAATGAGATATCACCTCACACCTGTCAGAACAGCTAAAATCAACAACACAAGAGAAAACAAGAGGTGCTCAAGAGGATGTAGAGAAAGAGAAACACTTTTGCACTCTTAGTGGGAATGCAAACTGGTAGTCACTCTGGAAAACAGTTTGGAGGTTCTACCAGAAGTTAAAAATACAACTAACCTATGACCTAGCAATCACACCATTAGGTATTTATCCAAAGAATATAAAAATACTAATTCAAGGGGGTATCCCTATGTTTATAGCAGAATTATTTACAACAGCCAAATTATAGAAACAGCCCAAGTGTTCAATGATTGATTAACGGATAAAGAGGATGTGGTAAGGGGTCACCTGGGTGGCTCAGTTCATTAAACATCTGACTCAGGCTTAGGTCATGATCTCACAGTTTGTGAGTTCAAGCCCTGCATTGGGCTCTGCACTGGCAGAGTAGAGCTTGCTTGGGATTCTCTCTGTCTCTGTCTCTCTCTCTCTGCCCCTCCCCCATTTTCACTCTCTCTCTCAAAATAAATAAATAAACTTAATAAAAAATGAGGATGTTGTATATATACACAATGGAATATTTATTCAGACATATAAAAAGAATGAAGTCTTGCCATTTCCAATGACATGGTTGGGGCTTCAGAGTATAATGCTAAGTGAAATAAGTCAGAGAAAGACAAATACCATATGATTTCATTCATATGTAGAATTTAAGAAACAAAACAAACAAACAAAAAAAGACAAATAAGAGGGAAAAAAGCAAGAAACAGACTCTTAAATATATTGAACAACTTGATGGTTACCAGAGGGAGTGTCGGCAGGAGGATGGGTTAAATTGGTGATGGGGATTAAGGAGTGCACTTGTTATGATGAGTGCAGGGTGACGTATGGGACTATTGAATCACTATATTGTACACCTGAAACTAAAGTAACACTGTATGTTAACTAACTGGAGTTAAAATAAAAATTTAATTGAAACAAAGTGCATGAAACAAAAACTGAAAAAAAAAAACAGAAAAGAGAGATAAACAAAATAAGTAGTATATTTGGAGATTTTAACACTAATTTCTCCATACTTGAAAGAACAAGTAGACAGAAACATCAGGATACACACTCACTTCAAATGCATAAAAAAAAATTTACCTAGGTAGACCATATTCTAAGCCAAAACACAAATCTTAACAAATTCAAAAGACTAGAGTTCATATAAGGTAAATTTTCAAAGCATTATGAAATTAAATTAGAAATTAATAACAGAAAGCTGAAATATTCCCCAAATATTGGTAATTAACATACTGGTAATACAGCACACTTGTAAATAATACATAAGTCCAAGATGAAATTCCAACATAAATAGAAAGTACCTTGAAGTGAATGATGGGATGCAGTTAAAGCAGTGCTTAAAGGAAGATTTATTAAGGGAAATACTTATTTTAAAAGATTAAAATCAGTAGACTGAGCTTCCCCTTAAGAAACCAAAGATAAGAAGTTGAATACAAAATAAGCAGACGGAAGAACACAATAAAGATGAGATTAGAAACCAAATTGAAGACAGAGAAATAATAGATAAATTCAATATAATGTATAGCTGGTTCTTTGAAAGAAAAAAATTTTTTAAAAATTAATAAACTCATAGCCAGAGTGACAAAAAAAAAGGAAGACACAAATTACCAATACCAGGAAGGATGGACGGTTATTACTATGGTACCTTTACACATTAAAAAGATATAATGATACAATACAAACAACTATATACTCATAAGTTGAAAAACTTGCATGATGTGGATCTGTTCTTTGAAATACATAAAGAAAAACTCAAAGAAAAATAAGTAAACTGAATAGTCTTATATTTATTAGAGTTTAAATTCATAGTTGAGGGGGGAGAGGGAAGATGGCGGCGTAGGAGGACGCTGGGCTCACCTCACGTCCTGCTGATCATTAGATTCCACTACACCTGCCTAAATAACCCAGAAAACCGCCAGAGGATTAGCAGAACGGAGTCGCCGGAGCCAAGCGCAGACGAGAGGCCCACGGAAGAGGGTAGGAAGGGCAGCAAGGCGGTGCGCGCTCCACGGACTGGCGGGAGGGAGCCAGGGCGGAGGGGCGGCTCGCCAGCCAAGCAGAGCCCCCAGGTCTGTCTTGCAAAAAGCGGAGGGGCCTGACGGACTGTGTTCCGACAGCAAGCGCGACTTAGCGTCTGGGAGGTCATAAGTTAACAGCTCTGCTCAGAAAGCGGGAGGCTGGAGGACAAAGGGAAGGAGAGCTGCTGAGCCCCCTGATGACAGAGCTCAGTTTGGTGGGGAACAAAGGCGCTCGCCAGCGCCATCTCCCCCGCCCATCCCCCAGCCAAAATCCCAAAGAGAACCAGTTCCTGCCAGGGAACTTGCTCGCTCTGCGCAAACACCCAACTCTGCGCTTCTGCGGAGCCAAACCTCCGGCAGCGGATCTGACTCCCTCCTGCTGCCACAGGGCCCCTCCTGAAGTGGATCACCTAAGGAGAAGCAAGCTAAGCCTGCCCCTCCTGCCCCTGTGCACCTTGCCTACCCACCCCAGCTAAGACGCCAGATCCCCAAAATCACAAGCCTGGCAGTGTGCAAATAGCCCAGACAGGCCACCCCACCCCACAGTGAATCCGGCCCCTAGGAGAGGGGAAGAGAAGGCACACACCAGTCTGACTGTGGACACAGCGGTGGGCTGGGGGCAGACATCAGGTCTGACTGCGGCTCCGCCCACCAACTCCAGTTATACACCACAGCACAGGGGAAGTGCCCTGCAGGTCCTCACCACGCCAGAGACTATCCAAAATGACCAAGCGGAAGAATTCCCCTCAGAAGAATCTCCAGGAAATAACAACAGCTAATGAGCTGATCAAAAAGGATTTAAATAATATAACAGAAAGTGAATTTAGAATAATAGTCATAAAATTAATCGCTGGGCTTGAAAACAGTATAGCTGACAGCAGAGAATCTCTTGCTACAGAGATCAAGGGACTAAGGAACAGTCACGAGGAGCTGAAAAACGCTTTAAACGAAATGCATAACAAAATGGAAACCACCACGGCTCAGATTGAAGAGGCAGAGGAGAGAATAGGTGAACTAGAAGATAAAGTTATGGAAAAAGAGGAAGCTGAGAAAAAGAGAGATAAAAAAATCCAGGAGTATGAGGGGAAAATTAGAGAACTAAGTGATACACTAAAAAGAAATAATATTCGCATAATTGGTATCCCAGAGGAGGAAGAGAGAGGGAAAGGTGCTGAAGGGGTACTTGAAGAAATTATAGCTGAGAACTTCCCTGAACTGGGGAAGGAAAAAGGCATTGAAATCCAAGAGGCACAGAGAACTCCCTTCAGACGTAACTTGAATCGATCTTCTGCACGACATATCATAGTGAAACTGGCAAAATACAAGGATAAAGAGAAAATTCTGAAAGCAGCAAGGGGTAAACGTGCCCTCACATATAAAGGGAGACCTATAAGACTCGTGACTGATCTCTCTTTTGAAACTTGGCAGGCCAGAAAGAATTGGCACGAGATTTTCAGTGTGCTAAACAGGAAAAATATGCAGCCGAGAATCCTTTATCCAACAAGTCTGTCATTTAGAATAGAAGGAGAGATAAAGGTCTTCCCAAACAAACAAAAACTGAAGGAATTTGTCACCACTAAACCAGCCCTCCAAGAGATCCTAAGGGGGACCCTGTGAGACAAAGTACCAGAGACATCACTACAAGCATAAAACATACAGACATCACAATGACTCTAAACCCATATCTTTCTATAATAACACTGAATGTAAATGGATTAAATGCGCCAACCAAAAGACATAGGGTATCAGAATGGATAAAAAAACAAGACCCATCTATTTGCTGTCTACAAGAGACTCATTTTAGACCTGAGGACACCTTTAGATTGAGAGTGAGGGGATGGAGAACTATTTATCATGCTACTGGAAGCCAAAAGAAAGCTGGAGTAGCCATACTTATATCAGACAAACTAGACTTTAAATTAAAGGCTGTAACAAGAGATGAAGAAGGACATTATATAATAGTGACAGGGTTTATCCATCAGGAAGAGCTAACAATTATAAATGTCTATGCGCCGAATACCGGAGCGCCCAAATATATAAAACAATTACTCATAAACATAAGCAACCTTATTGATAAGAATGTGGTAATTGCAGGGGACTTTAACACCCCACTTACAGAATGGATAGATCATCTAGACACACGGTCAATAAAGAAACAAGGGCCCTGAATGAGACATTGGATCAGATGGACTTGACAGATATATTTAGAACTCTGCATCCCAAAGCAACAGAATATACTTTCTTCTTGAGTGCACATGGAACATTCTCCAAGATAGATCATATACTGGGTCACAAAACAGCCCTTCATAAGTTTACCAGAATTGAAATTATACCATGCATACTTTCAGACCACAATGCTATGAAGCTTGAAATCAACCACAGAAAAAAGTCTGGAAAACCTCCAAAAGCATGGAGGTTAAAGAACACCCTACTAACGAATGAGTGGGTCAACCAGGCAATTAGAGAAGAAATTTAAAAATATATGGAAACAAACAAAAATGAAAATACAACAATCCAAACGCTTTGGGACGCAGCGAAGGCAGTCCTGAGAGGAAAATACATTGCAATCCGGGCCTATCTCAAGAAACAAGAAAAATCCCAAATACAAAATCTAACAGCACACCTAAAGGAAATAGAAGCAGAACAGCAAAGGCAGCCTAAACCCAGCAGAAGAAGACAAATAATAAAGATCAGAGCAGAAATAAACAATATAGAATCTAAAAAAACTGTAGAGCAGATCAATGAAACCAAGAGTTGGTTTTTTGAAAAAATAAACAAAATTGACAAACCTCTAGCCAGGCTTCTCAAAAAGAAAAGGGAGATGACCCAAATAGATAAAATCATGAATGAAAACGGAATTATTACAACCAATCCCTCAGAGATACAAACAATTATCAGGGAATACTATGAAAAATTATATGCCAACAAATTGGACAACCTGGAAGAAATGGACAAATTCCTGAACACCCACACTCTTCCAAAACTCAATCAGGAGGAAATAGAAAGCTTGAACAGACCCATAACCAGCGAAGAAATTGAATCGGTTATCAAAAATCTCCCAAGAAGTAAGAGTCCAGGACCAGATGGCTTCCCAGGGGAGTTCTACCAGACGTTTAAAGCAGAGATATTACCTATCCTTCTCAAGCTATTCCAAGAAATGGAAAGGGAAGGAAAACTTCCAGACTCATTCTATGAAGCCAGTATTACTTTGATTCCTAAACCAGACAGAGACCCAGTAAAAAAAGAGAACTACAGGGGCGCCTGGGTGGCGCAGTCGGTTAAGCGTCCGACTTCAGCCAGGTCACGATCTCGCGGTCCCCGAGTTCGAGCCCCGCGTCAGGCTCTGGGCTGATGGCTCAGAGCCTGGAGCCTGTTTCCGATTCTGTGTCTCCCTCTCTCTCTGCCCCTCCCCCGTTCATGCTCTGTCTCTCTCTGTCCCAAAAATAAATAAAAAACGTTGAAAAAAAAAAAATTTAAAAAAAAAAAAAAGAGAACTACAGGCCAATATCCCTGATGAATATGGATGCAAAAATTCTCAATAAGATACTAGCAAATCGAATTCAATGGCATATAAAAAGAATTATTCACCATGATCAAGTGGGATTCATTCCTGGGATGCAGGGCTGGTTCAACATTCGCAAATCAATCAACGTGATACATCACATTCACAAAAAAAAAAAGAGAAAAACCATATGATCCTGTCAATCGATGCAGAAAAGGCCTTTGACAAAATCCAGCACCCTTTCTTAATAAAAACCCTTGAGAAAGTCGGGATAAAAGGGAACATACTTGAAGATCATAAAAGCCATTTATGAAAAGCCCACAGCTAACATCATCCTCAACGGGGAAAAACTGAGAGCTTTTTCCCTGAGATCAGGAACACGACAGGGATGCCCACTCTCACCACTGTTGTTTAACATAGTGCTGGAAGTTCTAGCATCAGCAATCCGACAACAAAAGGAAATCAAAGGCATCAAAATTGGCAAAGATGAAGTCAAGCTTTCGCTTTTTGCAGATGACATGATATTATACATGGAAAATCCGATAGACTCCACCAAAAGTCTGCTAGAACTGATACATGAATTCAGCAAAGTTGCAGGATACAAAATCAATGTCCAGAAATCAGTTGCATTCTTATACACTAACAATGAAGCAACAGAAAGACAAATAAAGAAACTGATCCCGTTCACAATTGCACCAAGAAGCATAAAATACCTAGGAATAAATCTAACCAAAGATGTAAAGGATCTGTATGCTGAAAACTATAGAAAGCTTATGAAGGTAATTGAAGAAGATTTAAAGAAATGGAAAGACATTCCCTGCTCATGGATTGGAAGAATAAATATTGTCAAAATGTCAATACTACCCAAAGCTATCTTCACATTCAATGCAATCCCAATCAAAATTGCACCAGCATTCTTCTCGAAACTAGAACAAGCAATCCTAAAATTCATATGGAACCACAAAAGGCCCCGAATAGCCAAAGTCATTTTGAAGAAGAAGACCAAAGCAGGAGGCATCACAATCCCAGACTTTAGCCTCTACTACAAAGCTGTCATCATCAAGACAGCATGGTATTGGCGCAAAAACAGACACATAGACCAATGGAATAGAATAGAAACCCCAGAACTAGACCCACAAACGTATGGCCAACTCATCTTTGACAAAGCAGGAAAGAACATCCAATGGAAAAAAGACAGTCTCTTTAACAAATGGTGCTGGGACAACTGGACAGCAACATGCAGAAGGTTGAAACTAGACCACTTTCTCACACCATTCACAAAAATAAACTCAAAATGGATAAAGGACCTGAATGTGAGACAGGAAACCATCCAAACCCTAGAGGAGAAAGCAGGAAAAGACCTCTCTGACCTCAGCCATAGCAATCTCTTACTCGACACATCCCCAAAGGCAAGGGAATTAAAAGCAAAAGTGAATTACTGGGACCTTATGAAGATAAAAAGCTTCTGCACAGCAAAGGAAACAACCAACAAAACTAAAAGGCAACCAACGGAATGGGAAAAGATATTTGCAAATGACATATCGGACCAAGGGCTAGTATCCAAAATCTATAAAGAGCTCACCAAACTCCACACCCGAAAAGCAAATAACCCAGTGAAGAAATGGGCAGAAAACATGAATAGACACTTCTCTAAAGAAGACATCCGGATGGCCAACAGGCACATGAAAAGATGTTCAATGTCGCTCCTTATCAGGGAAATACAAATCAAAACCACACTCAGGTATCACCTCACGTCAGTCAGAGTGGCCAAAATGAACAAATCAGGAGACTATAGATGCTGGAGAGGATGTGGAGAAACGGGAACCCTCTTGCACTGTTGGTGGGAATGCAAATTCGTGCAGCCGCTCTGGAAAGCAGTGTGGAGGTTCCTCAGAAAATTAAAAATAGACCTACCCTATGACCCAGCAATAGCACTGCTAGGAATTTATCCAAGGGACACAGGAGTACTGATGCATAGGGGCACTTGTACCCCAATGTTCATAGCAGCACTCTCAACAATAGCCAAATTATGGAAAGAGCCTAAATGTCCATCAACTGATGAATGGATAAAGAAATTGTGGTTTATATACACAATGGAATACTACGTGGCAATGAGAAAAAATGAAATATGGCCTTTTGTAGCAACGTGGATGGAACTGGAGAGTGTGATGCTAAGTGAAATAAGCCATACAGAGAAAGACAGATACCATATGGTTTCACTCTTATGTGGATCCTGAGAAACTTAACAGGAACCCATGGGGGAGGGGAAGGAAAAAAAAAAAAAAGAGGTTAGAGTGGGAGAGAGCCAAAGCATATGAGACTGTTGAGAACTGAGAACAAACTAAGGGTTGATGGGGGGTGGGAGGGAGGAGAGGGTGGGTGATGGGTATTGAGGAGGGCACCTTTTGGGATGAGCACTGGGTGTTGTATGGAAACCAATTTGACAATAAATTTCATATATAAATAAAAAAAAAATAAATAAATTCATAGTTGAGAATCTTCCAACAAAGAAAATGCTGCTGCATGTAAATTCTACAAAACATTCAATAAATAATCTTAATTCTGCCAATCTTTTCCAGAACATAAAAGGGAACACTTCCTTACTAATTTTATGATACCAGCATCACATATTATGAGGAAAAAAGTTAAAGACAAATAAAAAGAATAATGGATTATGATCATCTGAGGTTTATTCTAGGGTAAGGCTGCTCCAACGTTTGAATACCAATCAAAGGAAAGTTTCTTAAGCTAATAAAGGGGATACATCACCCACAACTAGCATCATAAAATCTAAGATCAAGAAAAGGGAATGTCTCTACTCCCACTTTTCCTATTCATCATTATACTGGAATTTCTATCAAGGCAAAAGAACATACATACATATATAAATGTCATAGTGAAAATAGATAGTTTTAAATATGGCTTAATTATTTTTGTAGAAAGTCCAAAGAATATACAAAAAACTAGAACTAGTGAGTTCAGCGAGTTTTAAGGACACAAGCTTAATATAGAAAACTCAATTGAATTTCTCCATAACATCAAGTAAACAATTGGAATTAAAAAAAAAAATTCCCCCAGTCACTGAAAGGGAAATTTTATTGAGGCCACAGGGCTTTGAGGTTCTGGCAGGAGACCAAACTTCCAGCAAAGGAAGAGCTGGTGGAGGGGCTTTATTTGACCTTTTTCTTGGGGCAGGTTGTTGTAGTGCCGGCACATCTTGCAGAGGTAGACAGTGGTGTAGACAGCTCCATGGGTGCAGGAGAGCCTAACACTTACAGAAGATAATCTTGTTGCAGTTGTATTTCTGGGCCAGCTGGCGGAGGGAAGGCTGGATGATGCCATCTTGCAGGCAAAGTATCAAGTGCAGGGTGGACTCTTTCTGGATATGGTAGTCTGAGAGAATTCAGCCATCCTAGAGCTGTTTTGTACACAAAAATCAGATGCTGCTGGTCAGGGAGGATGCCCTCCTCGCCTTGGATTTTGGCTTTGACATTCTCAATGGTGTCACTGGGCTCAACCTTGAGGGTGATGGTTTTGCCCATCAGGGTCTTCAGAAATCTCTGCCTCGGCAAAGCTGCCACCACCAAACTGCTGAACCACCTCATTTGAATTTAAAATTCTTAAATAATACCCTTTTAAATAGCACCCAAAAATAAAATACTTAGGTATGAATCTAGCAAAAAAATGTATGCAGGATATGTATACTGAAAATGATAAAACACTGGTGAGAAAAATCACAGAAAATTTAAGTAAACGAAGAGATACAGTATTGAGGAAAACTCAATATTGTTAAGATATTAGTTAATTCTGTACAATTTTACTTATAGATTCCATGCAATCCCAATCAAAAATCATACATTTTAAAAATACCTACAAGTTGATTTAAAAATGTGTATGGAGGTGTGCCTGGGTGGCTCATTTGGTTAAGCATCAGACTCTTGATTTTGGTTCAGATCATGATCTCACAGTTTGTGAGTTCAAGCCCCACATCAGGCTTGTGCTGACAGCGGGAGCCTACTTGGGATTCTCTCTTTCCCACTCTCTCTCTGCTCCTCCCCTGCTCATAAATGCGTACATGTGTGCTCACTCTCTCTCAAAATAAATAAACATTAAAAAAATAAAATGTGTATGGGAGGGCAAAAGACCTACCACAACCAAAACAATTTTGAAACAAAACAAAATAAATTGAAGAATCACATTACTCAATTTCAAACTCACTATAAAGCTACAATAATCAAGACAGTGTGTTATTGGCAAAGGATTAAACATATAGATCAATGGAGCATATAGAGTCCAGATATAATGAACTAATTCTTCATGAAAATGCCAGAGCAACTCAACAGAGAATGAATAGTCTTTAACACACAGTGCTGAAAAAGTAGTTATCTGCATGCAAAATCATCATCATCATCATCTTTATCATCTTCACATATACTTTACAACTTATACAAAAATTAACTCAAAATTAATCAAAGATCCAAGTATAAAATCACAATGTTTCTGAAATAAAACAAGAAGAAAATCTGAGTGACTTGGGTTTGGCAAAGAGATTGAGATAGGACATCAAAAACATAACCCATCAAGGGAAAATTGACTGTGGCAAATGCAAAGAAAAGCCAAACACTGGAAGAAAGTATTTCCAAATCCAATATGTATTAAAGTATTTGTATCTAAAATATGTAAATAACTCCCAAAACTCATACTAAGAAAACAAACAACTCAATTGTTTTAAATAATCAAACGATCTTAACATACAGGTCACTGAAGATGCATATAGAACGAGTCTCAACATTATTATTCATCATTATCTACTCACTAGGGAGGTATAAATTCAAACCAATGAGATACTACTACACTCCTACTTTAATGGTTAAAATCATGAAAAGTGAAATTACTAAGTGTTGACTAGGATATGGGGCAGCAGGAATGCTCATACAGGCACTTGGGAAAACTGGTGGCAATTTCCTCTAGGATCATTGATATTATCTCAAAATTTCATGATCTCATCCTTTTTTATGGCTGTGTAATAGTCCAGTATGTGTATACTACATCTTCCATATCCATTTATCTATTGATGGACACAGGCTGCTTCCACATCTTGGCTATTGTAAATAATCCTGCAATAAACATAGGGGTGCATGTATCTTTTCAAATTAGTGTTTTTGTTTTCTTTGGGTAAATACCTAATAGTGGAATTATTGGATCATATGGTATTTTTAAAGATTTTTTGAAGAATCTACATAATTGAAATAAATCAGGCTGAGAAATACAAATACCATATGATTTCACTCATAAGTGGAGTTTAAAAATGAATAAAGAAACAAAAAATAGGACCGGACCTATAAATAAAGAGAACAAACAGAGGGTTGCCAAAAAGAAGGGGGTTGGAGGGATGGGCTAAATGGGTGAAGGGGGCCTTCCATTTTGAAAGGAGTAAGTCACAGGAGAAAAAGTCACAGAATAAGGAATATAGTCAAGATATTGTAATAGTGTTGTACGGTGACAGGTGGTAGCTACAATCATGGTGAGCATAGCATAATGTCTAAACTTGTTTTATCACTATGGAAAACACCTGAAACTAGTGCAACATTGTGTGTCAACTATGCTCAAATTAAAAAAAAAAAAACTGTTGGCAGTTTCCCATAAAGTTAAACATACACTTTCCATTCTACCCAGCAATCCCTACTCCTAGATATTTCCCCAACTGAAGTGAAAACTTATGTTTTCACAAAACTCTGTAGCTTTATTCATATTTGTCAAAAACTGAAATAGCCCAAATGGCTTTCAATAGCTAACTGAATAAACAGATTGCATTATATTTATTTGATAGATTACTGGTCAGCAATAAAAAAGAATAAACTTTTGATTTACATAATATGGATGAAAATGTATTATACTAAGTGGAAGAAATCTGACCCATATATATAATTTCATACATGTGACATTTGGAAAGTGGCAAAAGTACAAAAACAGCAAAGAGTATTTATTTCCAGAGGTCTTTTTTTCTAAGAAAAAGGGGTTTACTACAAAGGGGCAGTATGTGAAAATTTTCTGGGGTGATAGAATTATTCTTTTTGGTACTGTGTTTGTGAACACAAGACTTTTTGTATTTGTCAAAACACTTTTCATGAAAGTGGTGGATTAAGCTAGTCCTGAAGAATGAATAGAACTTAGAGAACTAATGAAAAAGGAGAACATTTTAGGAAGGCAAAGAATTGTGTTAATTTTTGGAATAAAATAGTTTGTGTAGAAAGGTAGTTGGAAAAAATATTAGCATGTAAAGATAATAAAAACAATATAGAATCTAGATTTTATACTCTAGGGGACATTTTTTTATTTATAAATTTTTATTTAATTTCCAGTTAGTTAACATACAGCGTAATATTGGTTTCAGGTGTACAATATAGTGATTCAACACTTCCATACAACACTCAGTGCTCATCAGAACAAGTGCACTCCTTAGTCCCCATCATCTATTTATTCCACCCCCTCACTCACCTGCCCCGTTGTAGCTAATAGTTTGTTTTCTATAGTGTTTTCTATTTCTTGGTTTGCCTTTCTCTATATTTCTCCTATATGATTGTTTTGTTTCTTAAATTCCACCTATGAGTGATACTATATGGTATTTGTCTTTCTCTGACCGACTTATTTTGCTTAGTATAATACTCTCCATTTAGGTTGTTGCAAATGACAGATTTCATTCTTTTTTAATTTAAATTTTAGTTAACATATAGTGCAATATTGATTTTAGGAACATAATTCAGTGATTCATCACTTGCATACAACACTCAGTGCTCGTGACAAGTGCCCTCTTTAATACCCATCACCTATCTAGCTCATCCCTCACCCACTCCCTCCATTAACACTCAGTTTGCTATCTATCATTCATTTATTTATTTTTTTTCAACATTTATTTATTTTTGGGACAGAGAGAGACAGAGCATGAACGGGGGAGGGGCAGAGAGACACAGAATCGGAAACAGGCTCCAGGCTCCGAGCTGTCAGCCCAGAGCCCGACGCGGGGCTCGAACTCACGGACCGCGAGATCGTGACCTGGCTGAAGTCGGACGCTTAACCGACTGCGCCACCCAGGCGCCCCAGCTATCTATCATTTAGAGTCTCTTATGGTTTGTTTCCCTCTCTCTTCTTTTCCCCCATTCCCATGTGTCACCTGTCTTGCTTCTTAAATTCCACATATTAGTGAATCATATGGTATTTGTCTTTCTCTAATTGACTTATTTCACTTAGCATAATACATTCTAGCTCTATACACATCATTGCAAATGGCAAGATTTCATTATTTTTTTAAAATTTTTTTTTTCAAAGTTTATTTATTTTTGGGACAGAGAGAGACAGAGCATGAACGGGGGAAGGGCAGAGAGAGAGGGAGACACAGAATCGGAAACAGGCTCCAGGCTCTGAGCCATCAGGCCAGAGCCTGACGCGGGGCTCGAACTCACGGACCGCGAGATCGTGACCTGGTTGAAGTCGGACGCTTAACCGACTGCGCCACCCAGGCGCCCCAAGATTTCATTATTTTTGATGGCTGAGTAATATTCCATTATAGATATATACCACCTCTTCTGTATCCATTCATCAGTCAATGGATATTTGTGCTCTCTCCATAGTTTGGCTATTGTTGATAATGCTACTATAAACATTGGGTGATTTACCCCTTTGAATCTGTATTTTTGTATCCTTTGGGTAAATACTTAGTAGTGCAATTGCTGGATCTTAGTAGTTCTATTTTTAGTTTTTTGAGTAAACTCCCTGTTCCTCCATACTCTTCACCAGAGTGGCTGTACCAGTTTGCAGTCCCGCCAACAGTACAAGAGGGCTCCCCTTTCTCTGCATCCTCGCCAAAACCTATTGTTTTTTGTGTTGTTAATTTTAACCATTCTGACAGTTGTGAGGAGGAATCTCATCATGGTTTTGATTTGTATCTCGCTGATGATAATTGATGTTGACCATCTTTTCATGTGTCTATTAGGCATCTGGATGTCTTCTTTGGAAAATTGTCTTTTCATGTCTTCTGCCCATTTCTAAGATGGGTTGTTTGTTTTTTGGGTGTTGAATTTGATAATTTCTTTATAGATTTTGGATACTAACCCTTTATCAGATATGTCATTTGCAAAATCTTCTCCCACTCTGTAGGCTGCTGTTTAGTTTTTTTTTTTTTATTGTTCCTTTCTCTGTGCAAAAGTTATCTTGATGAAGTCCAATAGTTCATGTTTGCTTTAGTTTCCCTTGTCTTTGGTGATGTGTCTAGTAAGAAGATGCTCTGGTTTAGGTCAAGGAGGTTGCTGCCTGTGTTCTCCTAGGGTTTTGATGGTTTCCTGTCTCACATTTGGGCCTTTCATCCATTTTGAATTTACTTTTGTGTATGATATAAGAAAATGGTCCAGGCTTATTCTTCTGCATGTTGTTGTCCGATTTTCCCAACACCATTTGTTGAAAAGACTATCTTTTTTCCATTGGATACTCTTTCCTGCTTTGTCAAAGATTAGTTGACCATAGAGTTGTGGGTTGTTTCTGGGTTTTTTATTCTGTTCCATTGATCAATGTGTCTGTTTTTGTGCCAGTACCATACTGTCTTGAGGACTACAGCTTTGCAATACAGTTTGAAATCCAGAATTGTAATGCCTCCAGTTTTCTGTTTCTTTTGCAGGATTGCTTTGGCCCTTTTTGATTTTCTGTGGTTCCCTAAAAATTTTATGATTGTTATAGCTCTGTGAAAAAAGTTGGTGGTGTTTTAACAAGGATGGCATTAAATGTGTAGATTGCTTTGAGTAGTATAGACATTTTAACAATGTTGTTCTTCCAATCCATAAGCATGTAATGCTTTTCCATTTCTTTGTGTCCTCTTCAATATTTTTCATAAGTGTTCTATAATTATCAGAGTACAGATATTTTACCTCTTTACTTAAGTTTATTCCTAGCTTTCTTGTTTTTGGTGCAATTGCCAATGGGATTGATTCCTTGATTTCTTTTCTGCTTCTTCATTATTGGTGTACAGAAATGCAAAGGATTTGTGCACATTGATTTTATATCCTGTGAATTTGATGGATTCATGTATTAGTTTTAGCAGTTTTTTGGTGGAGTCTTTCAGGTTTTCTACATAGAGTATCATGTCATGTGGATATAGGGAAAGTTTGACTTCTTCTTTGCCGATTTGGATGTCCTTTATTTAGTTGTCTGATTGCTGTGGCTAAGAGTTCCCATACTATGTTAAATAGTAATGATTAGAGTGGCCATTCTTGTCTTGTTCCTGACCTTAGGGGAAAGGCTTTCAGTTTTTCCCCATTGAGTATGGTATTAGCTGTGGATCTTTCCTATATGGCCTTTATGACATTGAAGTATGTTCCTTCTCTCCCTACTTTCTTAAGGGCATTTATCAAGAAAGGGTGTTGTATTTTGTCAAATGCTTTGCCTGCATCTGTTGAGAGAATCATGTGGTTCTTATTCTTTCATTTTGAATCTGGTGTATCACATTGATTGATTTGTGAATATTGAATCAGCCCTGTAGCCCAGGAATAAATCCCACTTGATTATGGTGAATAATTATTTTAACGCACTGTTGAATTTGACTTGCTAGTGTCTTGCTGAGAATTTTTGCATCCAAGTTCATTAGGGATATTGGCCTATAATTCTCCTTTTCAGTCGTTTTAGAATCAAGATAATGCTGGCTTCATAGAATGAATTTGAAAGTTTTCTTTTCATTTCCACTTTATGGAACAGTTTGAGAAGAATAGCTGTTAATTGTTCTTTAAATGTCTGATAGAATTCTGAGAATCCATCTGGCCCACAACTCTTGTTTGTTGGGAGATTTTTGATTACCGATTCCATTTATTTGCTGGTTATGGATCTGTTCAAATTTTCTATTTATTACTGTTTTAATTTTGGCAGCTTGTGTATTTCTAGGACTTTGTCAATTTCTCCCAGATTTCCTTGTTTGTTGGCATATAATTTTTCATAGTATTCTCTTATAATTATTTGTATTTCTGTGATGTTGGTTGTGATCTCTCCTCTTTCATTTGTGATTTTCTCATTTTGGTCCTTTCTCTTTTCTTTTTGATAAATTGGTTAGTGGTTTGCCAATTTTGTTTATTTTTTCAAAGAATCAGTTCTTAGTTGTTGTTTCTATATGACTTATTTCTGCTCTAATATTTGTTATTTCCCTTCCTCTGCTTTCTTTAGGCTTTATCTGCTGTTCCTTTCTAGCTCCTTTATTAAGTTGTGTATTTGGGACCTTTCTTGCTTATTGAGATAGGCCTGAATTGCAATACTTCCCTCTTAGGACTGCCTTTGCTGCATCCCAAAGGGTTTGGAGTGCCATGTTTTCATTTTTATTTGCTTCCATGTATGTTTTTATTTTTCTTTAATATCCTGGTTAACCCATTTATTCTTCAGTACGATGTTTTTCAAACCCCATGTATTTGAGGGCTTTCCAATTTTTTCCTTGTGGTTGACTTCAAGTTTCATAGCATTGTGATCTGAAAATATACATGGTATGCTCTCTATCTTTTTGTACTAGTTGAGGGCTGATTTGTGACCCAGTATGTGATCTATTCTGGAGAATGTTCCATGTGCACTCAAAAGTAATGTGCATTCTGCTGCTTTAAGGGTGAAATGTTCTGAATATATTTGTTGCATCCATCTGGTTCAGTGTGTCATTCAAACCATTTTTTTTCCTTGTTGTTGATTTTCTGCTTAGATGATCTTTCCATTGCTGAAGGTGTGGTGATAAAGTCCCTTACTATTATTTTATTATTATCAGTGAGATTCTTTATGTTTATTATTAATTGATTTATATATTTGGGTACTCCCAGTTGGGGGCATATTTACAATTGTTATATTTTCTCAGTGGATAAACCCCTTATGGTATAATGCCCTTCTTCATCTTTTGTTACAGTCCTTTTTTAAAGTCTAGTTTTTCTGATATAAGTATGGCTACTCTGGCTTTCTTTTGACATCCATTAGCATGATAGATGGTTCTCCAACTCTTCATTTTCAATATGCAAATGAGTTTAGACCTAAAATGAATCTCTTGTAGCCAACATATAGATTGATCTTGGATTTATTTCTTTTTTTTTTTTTTTCTTCAACTCCGATTCCATATATCTTTTGATTGGAGCCTTTAGTCAATTTACATTCAGAATGATTACTGAAAGATGTGAGTTTATTTCCATTGTGTTGCCTGTGGAGTTGGTGTTTCTGGGGGATGTTCTCTGGTCCTTTCTAGGCTGTTGCTTTGGTTCTTTTTTTTTTTCCTCCACTCAAAGAATCTCCCTTAAAATTTCCTATGGGTCTGGTTAAGTGGTAATGAACTCCTTTAGCATTTGTTTGTCTGGGGATGTCTTTATCTCTCCTTCCATTCTTTTTTTTTTTTTTTCAATGTTTATTTATTTTTGGGACAGAGAGAGACAGAGCATGAACGGGGGAGGGGCAGAGAGAGAGGGAGACACAGAATCGGAAACAGGCTCCAGGCTCTGAGCCGTCAGCCCAGAGCCCGACGCGGGGCTCGAACTCACGGACCGCGAGATCGTGACCTGGCTGAAGTCGGACGCTTAACCGACTGCGCCACCCAGGCGCCCCATCTCCTTCCATTCTTAATGACAGCCTTGTTGGATAAAATATTCTTGGCTGCATATTTTCCCCATTCAGCATGTTAAATATATCCTGCCTCTCCTTTCTGGCCTGCAAAGATTCTGGGAACATATCTACTGTGAACCTGATATGTCTTCCCTTATAAATTAAGAACTTTTTTCCCTTGCTGCTTCCAGGATTCTTTCCTTGTCTGTGTATTTTGTGAATTTGACTATGATATGACTTGGTGATGGTCAGCTTCTGTTAAATTTAATGGGAGTTTTCTGTGCTTCTTGGATTTTGATGTCTGGCCCTTTCCTAGGTTATGGAAGTGTTCATCTATAGTTTGCTAACATAAACCTTCTGCCTTCTTTTCTCTCTTTTCATCTTTTGGGACTCCTATGATATGAACATTATTCATCTTTAATAAGTTGCTAAGTTCTCTAAGTCTTGTGATCTTTGGCCTTTGTATCCCTCTTCTTTTCAGTTTCACTATTTTCCATAATTTTATCTTGTATATCACTGATTCACTTCTCTCTTCATCCATCCTTGCCATCATGGCATCGATTTGGGATTGCATCTCAGTCATAACATTTTTATTTTTGACCTGACTAGATTTTAATTCTCTTAGATAAACAGAAAGAGATTCTCTGGTGTCCTTTATGCTTTTTTCGACTCCAGCTAGTATTTTTATAATTGTGCTTTAAAATTCCAGTTCAGATATCTTACTTATATCTGTGTTGGTAAAATCCCTGGCTATGAGTTCTATTGCCTGTTCTTTCTTTCACAGTGAGTTTTTCCATGTCGTCCTTTTGTCAAGAAAAGAAAAGAGTAAAGAAAGAAAAGAAAAGAAACCATACACACAAACAAAGAAGCAAAAAAAAAAAAAATAGATCATGAGTGTGCTTGGTCTGCTTATTAAAAGGATTTAGATCAAAAAATAAAATAAAATACTAAAAATTGTATATTTAAAATGTATATATAAAAATAAAATAAATCATAATAGTAAAAAGTACAGTTGTTCAAAGGGAAGCATGGAAGATGGCGGCATAGGACTCTGGGCTCACCTCATCCTGCTGATCACTTAGATTCTACCCACGTCTGCCTAAACAACCCAGAAAACCACCAAAAGACTAGCAGAACAGACTCTCCAGAGCCAAGCATAGACAAGAGGTCCCTAGAAGAGGGTAGGAAGGGCAGAGAGGCAGTGCATGCTACACAGACTGGCGGGAAGGAGCCTGGGTGGTGGAGGGGCAGCCCACCCAGCAAAGCAGAGCCCCTAAAGTCCGGCTTGCAAAAGCAGAGGGGCTGAATGCCATGAGTTCTGACAGCCAGCGGGACTTAACATCTGGAATGTTGAAAGTCAACAGCTCTGCTCTCAGAGAGCGAGGAGAGCAAGAGGATGCTGGGAGGGAGAGTTGTTGAGCCCCAGAAGATGGAGCTCAGCTCAGTGGGGGACCAAAGGCCAGTGCCATTTCCCTCTCCAATCCCCCAGCCAAATTCCAAAGGGAACCAGTTCCTGTCACCAAACATGCTTGCACCACGCAAATGCCCAATGCTGTGCTTCTGTGGAACCATCCATCCGACGATGGGCCTGCCTCCCTCCTGGTGTTAAAGGGCCCCAAAGCAGGGGACCATTGGTGGCAAAGCAACCTAAGCCTACCCCTCCCATCCCTGTGCACACTCAGATCCACCCCAGCTAATACGCCCTTAGCCAGATCCCACCAAAGCAGCACCACAAGCCTGGCACTGTGAAAGTAGCCCAGACAGGGACCACACCACTCCACAGTGAGTCCTGCCTCTGGGAGAGGGGAAGATAAGGTACACACCAGTCTAAATGTGGCCCCAGGGGTGGACTGGGGGCAAACATCAGGTCTGACTGCGGCCCCGCCCACAAACACAAGATAATCTTGACAGCAAAGAGGAAGTGCCCTACAGTTTGGAGCTACCACAAGGACTACCCAAATGATTAAACAGAAGAATTTTCCTCAAAGGAAACTCCAGGAAGTGGTGACAGCTAACAAATTGATCAAAAACGATTTAAGCGGTCCAGAGGTTGAAGACGGCAGTGTAGGAGGACGCTGGGCTGACCGCGTCCTGCTGATCACTTAGATTCCACCCACAACTGCCTAAATAACCCAGAAAATGACCAGAAGACTAGCAGAATAGACTCTCTGGAGCTAAGTGCAGAGGAGAGGCCCACGGAAGAGGGTAGGAAAGGCAGGGAGGCGGTGTGCACTACACGGAGTGGCGGGAGGGAATGGGGGCAAAGGGGCAGCCCACTGGCCAAGCAGAGACCCCTAGTCTGGCTTGCAAAAGCAGAGTGGGCCAGACGGAGTGTGTTCGGGAAGCAAGCGGGACTTAACGACTGCAAGGTTATAAGTTAACAGCTCTGCTCAGAGAGCGGGAAGGCTGGAGGACAACAGGAGGGAGAGTTGCTGAGCCCCGGGATGACAGAGCTCAGTTTGGCGGGGAACAAAGGCGCTCGCTAGCGCCATCTCCCTCACCCATTCCCAGGCCAAAATCCCAAAGGGAACCATTTCCTGCCAGAGAATTTTCTTGCACCGCGCAAACACCGAACGCAGTGCTTCTGCGGATCCATTCCTCCGGCAGCGGTCTTACTCCCTCCTGCTGCCACAGGGCCCAACCCAAAGCGGATCACTGAAGGAGAAGTGAGCTGAGCCTGCCCCTCCCGCCCCCGTGCACCTTGCCTAACCATCCCAGCTAATACACCAGATCCCCAGCACCACAAGCCTGGCAGTGTGCAAGTAACCAGACGGGCCATGCCACCCCACAGTGAATCCTGCCAATAGGAGAGGGGAAGAGAAGGTACACACCAGTCTGACTGTGGCCCCAGCAGTGGGCTGGAGGCAGACCTCAGGTCTGACTGTGGCCCCGCCCACAAATGCGAGTTATTCAAGACAGCACAGGGGAAGTGCCCTGCAGGTCCGCACCACTCCAGGGACCATCCAAAATGACCAAACGGAAGAATTCCCCTCAAAAGAATCTCCAGGAAATAACAACAGCTAACGAACTGATCAAAAAGGATTTAAACAATATAACACAAAGTGAATTTAGAATGATAGCCATAAAATTAATCACTGGGCTTGAAAACAGTATAGAGGACAGCAGAGAATCTATTGGTAAAGAGATCAAGGGACTAAGGAATAGTCAGGAGGAGCTAAAAAATTGTATAAACGAGCTGCAAAGTAAAATGGAAATGACCACGTCTCGGATTGAAGAGGCAGAGGAGAGAATAGGTGAACTAGAAGATAAAATTATGGAAAAAGAGGAAGCTGAGAAAAAGAGAGATAAAAAAAATCCAGGAGTATGAGGGGAAAATTAGAGAACTAAGTGATGCATGAAAGAGAAATAATCGATGCATAATTGGTATTCCAGAGGAGGAAGAGAGGGAAAGGTGCTGAAGGTGTACTTGAGGAAATAATAGCTGAGAACTTCCCTGATCTGGGGAAGGAAAAAGGCATTGAAATCCAAGAGGCACAGAGAACTCCCTTCAGACCTAACTTAAATCCATCTTCTGCAAGACATATCATAGTGAAACTGGCAAAATACAAGGATAAAGAGAAAATTCTGAAAGCAGTGAGGGATAAACGTGCTCTGCCATATAAAGTGAGACCTATAAGACTCATGACCGATCTCTCTTCTGAAACTTGGCAGGCCAGAAAGGAATGGCAGGAGATCTTCAATGTGATGAACAGAAAAACTATGCAGCCGAGAATCCTTTATCCAGCAAGTCTGTCATTTAGAATACAAGAAGAGATAAAGGTCTTCCCAAACAAACAACAACTGAAGGAACTCATCACCACTAACCCAGCCCTACAAGAGATCCTAAGGGGGATCCTATGAGACAAAGTCCCAGAGCGATCGCTACAAGCATAAAACATACACACATCACAATGACTCTAAACCCATATCTTTCTATAATAACACTGAATGTAATTGGACTAAATGCGCCAACCAAAAGACATAGGGTATCAGAATGGATAAAACAAAACAAGACCCATCTATTTGCTGTCTACAAGAGACTCATTTTAGACCTGAGGACACCTTCAGATTGAGAGTGAGGGGATGGAGAACTATTATCATGCTACTGGAAGTCAAAAGAGAGCTGGAGTAGCCATACTTATATCAGACAAATTGGACTTTAAATTAAAGACTGTAACAAGAGATGAAGAAGGGCATTATATATAATTACAGGATCTATCCATCAGGAAGAGCTAACAATTATAAATGTCTATGCACCGAATACAGAAGCCCCCAAATATATAAAACAATTACTCACAAACATAAGCCACCTTATTGATAAGAATGTGGTAATTGCAGGGGACTTTAACACTCCACTTACAACAATGGATAGATCATCTAGACACATGGTCAATAAAGAAACAAGGGACCTGAATGATACATTGGATCAGATGGACTTGACAGATATATTTAGAACTCTGCATCCCAAAGTGACAGAATATACTTTCTTCTCGAGTGCACATGCAACATTCTCCAAGATAGATCACATACTGGGTCACAAAACAGCCCTTCATAAGTATACAAGAATTGAGATCATACCATGCATACCTTCAGACCACAATGCTATGAAGCTTGAAATCAACCACAGGAAAAAGTCTGGAAAACCTCCAAAGGCATGGAGGTTAAAGAACACCCTACTAAAGAATGAGTGGGTCAACCAGGCAATTAGAGAAGAAATTAAAAAATATATGGAAACAAATGAAAATGAAAATACAACAATCCAAACGCTTTGGGATGCAGCGAAGGCAGTCCTGAGAGGAAAATACATTGCAAGCAGGCCTATCTCAAGAAACAAGAAAAATCTCAAATACAAAACCTAACAACACACCTAAAGGAAATAGAAGCAGACAGCAAAGACCACACAAACTCAGCAGAAGAAGAGAAACAATAAAGATCAGAGCAGAAGTAAACAATACAGAATCTGAAAAAAAAAAAAAACTGTAGAGCAAATCAATGAAACCAAGAGTTGGTTTTTTGAAAAAATAAACAAAATTGATAAACCTCTAGCCAGACTTCTCAAAAACAAAAAGGGAACTGACCCAAATGATGAAATCATGAATGAAAATGGAATTATTACAACCAATCCCTCAGAGATACAAGCAATTATCAGGGAATACTATGAAAAATTATATGCCAACAAACTGGACAACCTGGAAGAAATGGACAAATTCCTAAACACCCACACACTTCCAAAACTCCATCAGGAGGAAATAGAAAGCTTGAACAGACCCATAACCAGTGAAGAAATTGAATCAGTTATCAAAATCTCTCAACAAATAAGAGTCAAGGACCAGATGGTTTCCCAGAGGAGTTCTACCAGACGTTTAAAGCAGAGATAATACCTATCCTTCTGAAGCTATTCCAAAAAATAGAAAGGGAAGGAAAACTTCCCGACTCATTCCATGAAGCCAGTATTACTTTGATTCCTAAACCAGACAGAGACCCAGTAAAAAAAGAGAACTCCAGGCCAATATTCCTGATGAATATGGATGCAAAAATTCTCAATAAGATACCAGCAAATCGAATTCAACAGCATATAAAAAGAATTATTCACCATGATCAAGTGGGATTCATTCCTAGGATGCAGGGCTGGTTCAACATTCGCAAATCAATCAATGTGATACACCACATTAATAAAAGAAAAGATAAGAACCATATGATCCGGTCAATCGATGCAGAAAAAACATTCACAAAATTCAGCACCCTTCCTTAATAAAAACCCTCAAGAAAGTCGGGATAGAAGGAACATACTTAAACATCATAAAAGCCATTTATGAAAAGCCCACAGCTAACATCATCCTCGATGGGGAAAAACTGAGAGCCTTTTCCCTGAGATCAGGAACACGACAGGGATGTCCACTCTCACCGCTGTTGTTTAACATCGTGTTGGAAGTTCTAGCATCAGCAATCAGACAACAAAAGGAAATCAAAGGCATCAAAATTGGCAAACATGAAGTCAAGCTTTCACTTTTTGCAGATGACATGATATTATACATGGAAAATCCGATAGACTCCACCAAAAGTCTGCTAGAACTGACACATGAATTCAGCAAAGTTGCAGGATACAAAATCAATGTACAGACATCAGTTGCATTCTTATACACTAATAATGAAGCAACAGAAAGACAAATAAAGAAACTGATCCCATTCACAATTGCACCAAGAAGCATAAAATACCTAGGGATAAATCTAACCACAGGTGTAGAAGATCTGTATGTTGAAAACTATAGAAAGCTTATGAAGGAAATTGAAGAAATTAGAAAGAAATGGAAAAACATTCCGTGCTCATGGATTGGAAGAATAAATATTGTCAAAATGTCAATACTACCCAAAGCTATCTACACATTCAATGCAATCCCAATCAAAATTGCACCAGCATTCTTCTCGAAGCTAGAATAAGCAATCCTAAAATTCGTATGGAACCACAAAAGGCCCCGAATAACCAACAAAATATTGAAGAAGAAGACCAAAGCAGGAGGCATCACAATCCCAGACTTTAGCCTCCACTACAAAGCTGTCATCATCAAGACAGCATGGTATTGGCACAAAAACAGACACATAGACCAATGGAATAGAATAGAAACCCCAGAACTAGACTCGCAAACGTATGGCCAACTCATCTTTGACAAAGCAGGAAAGAACATCCAATGGAAAAAAGACAGTCTCTTTAACAAATGGTGCTGGGAGAATTGGACAGCAGCATGCAGAAGGTTGAAACTAGACCACTTTCTCACACCATTCACAAAAATAAGCTCAAAATGGATGAAGGACCTGAATGTGAGACAGGAAACCATCAAAACCCTAGAGGAGAAAACAGGAAAAGACCTCTCTGACCTCAGCCGTAGCAATCTCTTACTTGACACATCCCCAAAGGCAAGGGAATTAAAAGCTAAAATGAACTACTGGGACCTTATGAAGATAAAAAGCTTCTGCACAGCAAAGGAAACAACCAACAAAACTAAAAGGCAATCAACGGAATGGGAAAAGATATTTGCGAATGACATATCAGACAAAGGGCTAGTAACCCAAATCTATAAAGAGCTTACCAAACTCCACACCCGAGAAACAAATAACCCAGTGAAGAAATGGGCAGAAAACATGAATAGACCCTTCTCTAAAGAAGACATCCGGATGGCCAACAGGCACATGAAAAGATGCTCAACGTTGCTCCTTATCAGGGAAATACAAATCAAAACCACACTCAGATATCACTTGATGCCAGTCAGAGTGGCCAAAATGAACAAATCAGGAGACTATAGATGCTGGAGAGGATGTGGAGAAATGGGAACCCTCTTGCACTGTTGGTCGGAATGCAAGTTGGTGCAGCCACTCTGGGAAACAGTGTGGAGGTTCCTCAAAAAATTAAAAATAGACCTACCCTATGACCCATCAACAGCACTGCTAGGAATTTACCCAAGGGATACAGGAGTACTGATGCATAGGGGCACTTGTACCCCAATGTTTAGAGCAGCACTCTCAACAATAGCCAAACTATGGAAAGAGCCTAAATGTCCATCAACTGATGAATGGATAAAGAAATTGTGGTTTATATACACAATGGAATACTACGTGGCAATGAGAAAGAATGAAATATGGCCCTTTGTAGCAACGTGGATGGAACTGGAGAGTGTGATGGTAAGTGAAATAAGCCATACAGAGAAAGACAGATACCATATGGTTTCACTCTTATGTGGATTCTGAGAAACTTAACAGAAACCCATGGGGGAGGGAAAGGAAAAAAAAAAGAGGTTAGAGTGGGAGAGAGCCAAAGCATAATAGACTGTTAAAAACTGAGAACAAACTGAGGCTTGATGGGGAGGGGGAGGGAGGGGAGGGTGGGTGATGGGTATTGGGGAGGGCACCTTTTGGGATGAGCACTGGGTGTTGTATGGAAACCAATTTAACAATAAATTTCATATATTGAAAAAAAAGACAGGAAGGAAGTGAGGGGTACAGAAAAAGAGAGAGACAAAGAGAGAGACAAAGAGATATTTGGCATAGACAATGGTATTTGGAAATGAAATCATA
Organism: Puma concolor; assembly: GCF_028749965.1. Taxonomy (NCBI): domain Eukaryota; kingdom Metazoa; phylum Chordata; class Mammalia; order Carnivora; family Felidae; genus Puma; species Puma concolor. The sequence continues at coordinate 30,947,842 of NC_141678.1, forward strand.
GACTATTTTTTTAATGTTTATTTATTTTTGAGACAGAGAGAGACAGAGCATGAATGGGGGAGGGGCAGAGAGAGACGGAGACACGGAATCGGAAGCAGGCTCCAGGCTCTTATCCATCAGCCCAGAGCCCGACGGGGGGCACAAACCCACAGACTGCGAGATTGTGACCTGAGCTGAAGTCGGACGCTTAACCGATTGAGCCACCCAGGTGCCCCAATCATAGACTATTAATGAAGGGATCTTAGTAATAATTTAGTCTAATCCCTTCTTTTTATGGGTGAGGAAATGGGCTAAGGTTCTGCATGCATGGCAGCTTCCATGAATATACACTCAAACCATTGTGGCATTGAGTGTCTACACAGCAATAGAAAAGCAGAGATTACAGTTGTTTGGTTAATTTGATTAGTGTAAAAGCCACATGGAAAACTTTCTGGACAAAAGCTTCCTGAAAACACAGTGACCAGTAGGGTGCCCAGTGACCTTGTCTATGTGTGTCTATACTGAGACTATTACTGGGGGTAAAATTTTGGCAGCAGGGGCTAAGGTTAATGCTCTTTGAGTGCTCACCATGTGGAAGATACTGTACTAAACACTTTTCATAAATATACTGATGCTTCCTTAGTCATGTACATCTGTAAACTTAATGAATTAATCCACTATGTGGATACTTAAGAGATCCAGGGTGTAGAAAGCCAAGTAGAAGTGCCCAAATTTCCATTGGTGTCCCCTAGAGTGGTGGCTCTCATCCTTGGATTCTGATTAGAATCACAAGGGGAATTATTTTTTAAAAATCCCAAACTACCCTTCCCCCCCACCCCAATCCTCCAGAGACTGAGTCAAAATCCCTGGGAGTATCGCTTAGGAATTTATTTGTTTGTTTAAACATTTTTTTAATGTTTATTTTTGAGAGAGAGGGAGAGAGACAGAGAGACAGAGAGTGAGCTAGCAGGGGAGTTATATATACAGAGGGAGACACAGAATCTGAAGCAGGCTCCAGGCTCTCAGCTATCAACACAGAGCCCAACACAGGGCTCGACCCCACAAATTGTGAGATCATGACCTGAGCCGAAGTCAGATGCTTAACTGATTGAGCCATCCAGGTGCCCCTATTTGTTTGTTTTTAAAGTTCCCCACGTGATTGTGAGGTTGAAGACTTCTGTCCTAGAGGGAAAGCAGGTGGAGGGATACAATTATTTCTGAATCTTCTATCTCTTTACTGGTTCTTTCACCTCTTCTACTTGATATAGGTCTGGGCCGGTGGTTCAGGACCATTCTAGATTTCCTATTTGAAGAGTTCTGTGGATATATCTATGAAGTCAGATGTGTTTGGTTTGGGGTCCTGGTTGAACATCTATAACTCTGAAATAAAATTAACCATTCTACTTAAATACAGACTTATCTCACACTTGCTCTTATTAGCTACCTTCATTCTGATTTCCAATTTTCTAAGAATGCCAGAGCTTACTCACTCCAAATGGCAGGTGTAGAGATGACTGAAAATACTGAATAGTGCTCACTGCCATTGCTATACCTTCCTCACCTCTGGTGTTGCTGCTGTAGGTGAGTCCTACACAACTACCTGGAAGCATGTCCACTCAGCAGTGGTACTATTCTTGGACCAGACTTTGTACTGGCTTCAGTGATACCCCACACCGCTTATCAAGGGCTCAGGTCTTTCATTTATTTATTTATTTTAAAGTTGACTTATTTATTTTGAAAGAGAGAGCAAGGGAGGTGAAGAGAGAGGGGGAGAGAGAATCCCAAGCAGGCTCTGCACCATCAGCTCAGAGCCTAATGTGGGGCTCAGACTCACAAACTGTGAGATTATGAGCTGAGCTGAAATCAGGAGTCATATGCCTAACCAACTGAAACACCCAGGTGCCCCAAGGACTCAGCTCTTAATTCACAGTACATGCTAAGCCATTCTCCCTCCAGGGAATCCACCATGCCATGCAAGCTGACTTCCCTCAGCACCCCCATCAGACACACACTCATTACCCGACCAGCAGTCCTTACTCCCCTGAGCCCCTGATGATGAGTTCAGGTAAACAACCCTGCTGCCTCTTTCATCATTTTGAGCTCTTGGTCAGTCCACTCTGTCAAGTTTCCATGACTCTGGATCTCAAGGCCAGTGACTGGGTTTGATCCCTTCTCTCTCAAAAGACCCTCAGCCCCTTTAGTCAATTGGTTCATCCCCTTCCCAGAGCTCTTTATACCCACAAGAGAGGGAGCTTTCTCAGCTGCACACATGTGGTCCTGTTACATTCTCACACTGGGAAAATAGATGCTTATAGGCTGTATGTTTTAAAACACAGCAACTATGAACCAACCATATTACTTTATCATGTTGTGGTGGGCAGCCTCCAAGATGGCTCCCAGTGATCTCAGCCTGATGGTATAATATTCTATGTAACTATCTCCTTTTGACTGTAAGCAAGACATGGTGACTCACTTCTGATAGATGGAACATGGTAAGATTTATGGGATATCACTTCTTTTTTTTTTTTTTTTTTAATTTTTTTTTTTTTCCAACGTTTTTATTTATTTTTGGGACAGAGAGAGACAGAGCATGAACGGGGGAGGGGCAGAGAGAGAGGGAGACACAGAATTGGAAACAGGCTCCAGGCTCTGAGCCATCAGCCCAGAGCCCGACGCGGGGCTCGAACTCACGGACCGCGAGATCGTGACCTGGCTGAAGTCGGACGCTTAACCGACTGCGCCACCCAGGCGCCCCTATGGGATATCACTTCTAAAGTTAGGTTACAATGACCTGTTGGCTTCCATCATGGAGTCTCACTCTCTCACTCACTTGGTCTGAAATAAGGCAGCTGCCATATTGTGAGTAGCTATGGGAAGAAGCCCATGTTTAAAATAACCAATGACTTTAGTCAGCAGCCTGCCAACAGTTGCATGACTCAACATGAAACTGGATCTTCCTCCAGCTGAAACTTGATAGGACCACAACTTGAGCTAACACTTTGAATGCAGCCTGTGAGAGACCTTGAGTCAGAGTTACTCAGATAGGCTGTGCCCAGGTTACTAACTTATAGAAACTATAAGATGATAAAGGTGTTTTAATCTGCTATCTTTTGGGGTAATTTGTTATGTAGCAATAGATAATTAATACACTATTACTGTAGGTGTACTGGGTACTTGGAGAAGCAGCTAGCAGCTTATCTTTACCCTGCCCCTACCTACTCAATTAAAGTCTGCATATCAGACATTGCTCTCAGTGTTAATAAACACCCCATTAGAACTATGTGATTGTACACAAGACACTTCTTCATCTATAAAAGCACATTTAGCACATTGGAGATCTTAAGTAAAAGGTTCTCCTTCTTCCCTCCCTCTTCTTAGTATAAGTTATGATTATGACAAATCATAGATTCTCCAGGGAATTTATTATTAACCAACCAACACATATTTCTCAAGTGTTTAACAGACTGGATGCTGAATAACTTATATATATTAAATTGAACTATATGAAATTGCCATTTTTTGTTGGTCAAATGTATTCACTGTTGTCTTCCTAGATTCTGTTACAATGCATTGCACATAGAAGGAAAGTAATTGAGTGTCTTCTTTGTATTAGATTATAAATATTAACTGTCTACTGGACATCTCATGGATATTATTCAAGATACAGTAACTGTGAAGCTTTTTTAACTGTACATCTGTTCTCCCTTCTACTTCGTGATACTCTTCATCCATTTATCACATTGTTGCTATATGTATCAGCCTCCTTGACTGTCTTCAGTCACTCTTTTAAGACATTACCTATTAGCTAACTTTCAGAACAGATGAAAAATCTTGTCATACCCTCCTACCTCTCCCTCCATCTTCCTAGTGTGGTTGGATGACATTTTCTGGTTACATTCATATTCAGTGTTTGCATTATAATGAATGAGTTGAATATTCGCTACTGAACCACAATGTATGCTATTATTACAGTTCCTTTCTTTTCACCATGTCTTGTTTTTCAGGAATTAATAAATCTCTCTTTTTAAAATTTGCTTTGGATTTTCAGATTATACATTAAAATGTTCCCACAACCATCAAGGTTTTTGTAACATGCATGGCTACTGTCAATCTTATGTGCTCTGTGTTCCAGGTTGCAGGATGGGTGCTCTCCTGGGACTTCTTTCACTTACATCTGTGTAGTTCCTTTTCGGGTTGGAGCCCCTCACTACTAGATCCCATTATTCCTCTTCCACAGTGTATTCCCTTGTTTTGGTGGAGCATATCCTCCAGTAATTTTCTGAGAAAGTGTGAGGAGTAATTTTTCAAATTTTTCATATCTGGAAATATCTTTATTGTTCTCTCATACTTGGCCTACATTTGTTGGGTAGAAAATTCTGGGTTAAAACAATAATTTTCTCTCATAAATGGAAGGCATTGCTCTGCTTTCCTCTACAATTCATTGTTGCTGTTGAGAAGTCTGATCTCTTTTGATTCTTATAACCTATATGTCAAATTTTCTTCTTTAATGTATTGTACAATATACTTAATGAATCCTTTCTCACTAAAGATTCATTCTATAGTAATTTGGAAAATTTATTTGTTATTTGTTTGAGAACTTCCTCCTCTTGGCTTCCTCTCTTCTATCTGTGAAGCTGCTATAAGATTGATATTGAACATAGGATTCATCTTGAAGTTTGTTTTTTTACCTTCTTGAAGGTAAGACTGTAGACTTGAGGAAAGCCCTTATAGTAGTCCCACAATTGTCAATACATGATACCACATTTTCTTACCAAGAAAACTGCTTTTCAACTCTTCCAGAAAAAAAGATATGAGTGAGGGAGCCCAAACTGGTTTGTGGGCAAATATCTGTGGACAGCAAATATTTTTATATACTGCTTGATATTTTTTCCACCATGACTAGGCTGGCAAGATCTTGAATTCAGAGTTGAGAGACTGGGACATGGATAGAGGAACAGTGATCTCTCCAGAGAGGCCTGCAAATATGTGAGATGAAATGGGAGAACTGAGGCATCTGTTTGGGGAAAGAAATGAAACAATTCCCTTTGGCTTCATACATTGTTCCCTGGTAAAAATACCTTCCCCCCTTAACCTAAGCAAAGTTTTCTTGTTTCTTTATATCACTTCTGAACAGGTCACCTAGGTGTGGAGAGATGAAATTACTTGCTTAACATTATGCACCAAACCTGTGCAGAATCAGGCCTGGTGCCCACCTCCTCCAACTTCCAGTCCAGAACTTTCTCACCGTGTTCTGCTGCTTCCTAGAGTCTTGGATTCCTGGCTGGGTGCCCAATGTAAACTTTGCTGAGGAAAGTAAATCTACTTACTATATGAGTTTATTTCATGATGTTCCATCCAAAATAGTTGGGTATATGTATGTATGATCTTTGAGTTTGATGAGTATGATCTTTCTTTTGATGTTTTAAGTTGTTCTAAAACTTAAAAATATATGCAGATTCTCAGGTGGACTTGTCCTAATGGAGATGTACCTGGAGAGCACAGGGAGGTGGGGCTTGGTGTAACAGATGTCTTCTTCACTTGGTGATGCTGTTTAGCTCATAGAGATCTATCACTGCTGGTGGGCTAGGGGTGAAAATGGCTTTTTCCTGCTCTCTAGTCTCTGAATTCCTTTCAAATAAAATGAAAATAATAATAGGTAAAAGTAAAGGTAAGAGGCAGACAAAGAACAATATAAGGGAGGCAGTTGTTCTTATGCGGTGCATTCTACTTTTCTCCTCACTTCAACCAGTCATTGAGTTCCACATGGAAGCCAAACTCATTGTCATAGTCCCAGCTGGGCATATGCATAGGAAAGAAGTCAATCCCCATGAGGCATAGGGTGATATGTACAGGAAGTGATTCTCCCAGGGAGATAAGCATAGTGCTCTCGGATGACTGTTGGAGATAAAAGGTGATTTCACAACTCTTGCTCATTATCTATATATAGTGCTTTAGCTATTTAAAAGTTTCCGCAGGCATGGGATGTTCACTGGGAAACACCTCAGCCTCTAACTTGTGGCACACTTATTCTTTTGTTCTTTTTATTTATTTTTTTATTTTATGTTTTTAGTTTATTTATTTATTTTGAGAGAGAGAAAGAGCATGAGCAGGGGAGGGGCAGAGACAAAGGGAGAGAGAGAATTCCAAGCAGCCTCTGTGCTGTGAGCACAGAACCTGACGTGGTTCCTGAGATCAAGATGTGAGGTGAAATCAAGAGTCAAATGCTTAACATACTGAGCCATCCAGGCGCCCCTTTCTTTTGTTCTTTAGCCAAATTAAACCTTGTGTTATCTGCTGTAGTGGTACCAATGGGGACAATCAGCTGATTTTAGTCCTTTGGTGGTCTGATTTGTCTTAATGAAGCAAATGTGATTCATTAATATTAACAACTGCGAGGAAAAGCAAAGAATCCCAAAGAAAGAACAGAGAGTATTCAGAAACATGAACAGCAAATTAGGTGATAATTGGTGAGCTTTATTCTCATAAGCTTTATTATTTTTTGTGCTTTTTTTTTAATTGAAGTATAGTTGAAACACAATCCTACACTAGTTCCAGATGTACAAAATAGTCATTTGGCAACTCTATATGTTGTGTTATGATCACCAGAAGTGACTACCATCTGTCACCAGACAGCACTATTATAATGCTATTGACTATTTTTTTATTGAGATACAATTGACATAGAACATTGTGAGTTTAAACTGTATAATATGTTGATTTCATTCACTTTATTTATGATTAAAGAAAGAAATATTAAATCTATACTGAGAAAACAAATTTTTGCCTCTAAGATTGGCAAGATTTGTTTGATAACACTTTTTGCAATGCTCTGGTGAAAGAGATGCTCTCATACATTGCTGGTGAGGGCATTGATCAATACAATTATCTGGAAGGCAATTTGGCTATAACCATAAAAATTAAGATTTATGGTGTCCCCAAAACTGATGTGGCAAATATCACATACATCAACCCTGTTCCCCACACTCAGAGCTTAAGAGCTATTTTACTCGTTGTTGCTCACGAGCTTGGTAGTTGGTAACCTGCCTGTTTTTCATTCCACTTCTGATAAGAAATACATAGAAAAGTAAGACTAATAGAGACAATGTCCTTGTCAGCAGCAAGAAGTGCCGACTGACTGACAAATGGTAACCTATAAAAAGTACGTTTACATAGAGTAGTTCTTTAATGTTACTGATGAGTGAATGAATGAGAAAACTTTCAAAATTTATTGCACAATTGATTTAAAAGCAGTTTTTGTGAAAAGCATAGGATGTTTAGTTACCTGTGTGCAGAACATGAGTCAAGAATTAGTGTTATATTAGGTTGAATAAACTGTTTTATTCAGTGATGGTTTAATGATTGTAAAGGACAGATTTAACCTTATCAATCTTCGAAGAAAGTAGGTATGTATGCATAAAAAATGTATGGACACATTGGACTACTGATTCCACTTGTAGGAACTTGTCTCTGATATACTTTTACAAAATGTGTGAAATGAATTGTGTTCAAGACTTTTGTTGCAGCATTGATTGGAACAGCAAATCACTGGAAACAACTCAAGTGCCCTGCAGTAGACACACATACCTTTCTTGACCTATGATGGGGTTATAAACTGACAAAGTTGTAATAATTTGAAAATATCCCAAGTTGAAAATGCATTTAATACACCTAACCTACTGAAGATAATAGCTTAGCCTAGTCTTCCTTAAACATGCTCAAAACACTTACATCAACCTACAGTTGGGCAAAACCATCTGACACCAAGCTTATGCTATATTAAAGCATTGAATATCTCATGTAATGGATTGGTAACTGCACTAAAAGTAAAATCAGAATGGTTGTGTGGGTGCAGAATTGTTGTAAGTGTACTGATTGTTTACCCTTGTGATTGCGTGGCTGACTGGGAGTTGTGGCTACTGCCACTGCCCAGCATCATAAGAGAGTATCATATTATATATTGTTAGCCTGGAAAAATAACAAAATTCAGAATTCAAAGTGAGGTTTTTATTACATTTGTATAGCTTTCACACCATCATAAAGCCAAAAAATTGTAAGTTGAAACATCATAAATTGGGGACTGTCTGTCTGGACTTTAATAAGTTAGGTGCCTCCCAGCAATGGAAGTTGTAAGAAGGAGTGAAAACAATTGTGGAAAGATCTGTAAGACAAAGATCTATATGTAAAGAAAATCAAAATGTAGAAGATTATGTAAAAAAAATGCTACTTTTTGTATATAAGGGGGAAATAGTAATTTAATTTTATAAAATATATACTTGCATGAAGAAAATCTCAGAAAATGTGTAAGATAAAAGTTGTCACTGTGGAAGAGGACTGGGAAGATGAGGTCAAGGTGAAATTACACTTTATTATTTCTTTTCGAAGCATGGGAATATAACTAAGTTAATAAAGTTTAAGAAAGATTTAAGGACTTAGGCCTTAGAAGTGATCTTAAAAGATGGGGAAATAGAGCTATAGGAAGCTTAAGTGATTTGCCAAAGGTTATTTTATTTAACAGAGAGTAAGTGAATAAATTGAGACTAGGATTCAGATCTTCTGACTTCTTTGTGTTTTTTATCCCACATGGACAATTTACTATTATTTTACATCTTGCTCTCCTGGATACTAAATAGTCATTTAACTTAGTAGATAATATTATTGATTTTCTTAAGAAGTAAACAAGATCAATTTACTCCCAGAAGAATGTGATCAAATCTCTCTGATGATTTCTTATTGAAAATAACAAAACCTAAATTCTTAACCATGGTGTGTCACTCTTTTCCCTTCTCATTGGCCGTCTTTCCATACCTTGAATTGGCAATCTCAATCTTGCCTCAGGACCTTTGTACTTGCCATCCCATTTTCCTGAAACACACTTCCCTCTGATCTTTATGTGGCTGGCTCCTTATCATTCATGTCTTAGCTTCAGTGCCAACCCAAAAGCAGTTTCACTGACAACCTACATAAAAGAACCATCCTAACCTGTAACTAACTCACTTTCTTTACTCTGCTTAATTTCTTCATAACACTTATTTTGTTGAATAGATTAATAAATTGGTTTTAAACAGCTACACTTCCTTTACAAGTGATCATTTTATCTTGTGGATCTAGTCCTGTTTCAAGTAGTCACACTACTGGCATGGTGCTGGCACCAATTCTTAATGAAAAATGCCATATCTGGGACTGTGGTTAAATTCTTGCCTAGGGACTTAAGAATCTGTTCATAAATTACCTTACAATCTTGATAACAAGGATAAAACCAAAATAAAAGTGACCTTTGTTCACAATGATCTGAATGAACAGAATTATTTTGCCATACCCTTCCCAGAAACAATATTGCTACCTTTTCAGAGCAACTAGTGTTCTATATGTAACTTTTATAAAAATAAAGTATTTAAATATAGTGAAAATTGTTGGAATCAGGGAAAATATTTATTTCCTTTCACCAGTAATATTTAAATTTTAACATGCTTCAGAGTCACATGGACATCTCATTAAACATTGCTGGGCCCCATACACACAGTTTCTGACTTAGTTCATCCGTGCATTTCTAACAAATGCTCAGGTTATGGGGTTGACATTACAGAGAATTGTTGTCTGAGAGCATTCTCACAGCACTCGGTGATCAACTGCTTTGTAGTTTAAGGTGGAGACATTTCTCAAATGACATGAGTCACTGTAGAAACAAAACTAAACTAAAGCCAAAATATACTGCCAAATAAGAAGGGATGAAAATAAACATAAGCATTTTCACCTTTGGTTATAGATGGGCAAAAGAAATTAACATATAAGAATAACCTCATTTGGTTTGCTAGCTAGGTGATAGAAAGATAATTCTTTAAAGCAAGGATTTTTATTAAAGAGAGAGAACTGAAAAATATATTCCTAGTTGGTAGTGGGAAATAGTGGAACACATTGATTATACTTTAATCAAAGTATATATTTTTCTGTTGATTCCTGCATACATACATCAAGCCAATCCATCTCAGATCATCTATACACATAAATTCTTTTTGCTAAAAATCTTTATTAAAATGTTTCCTCCACAGAATACATACTGGTGCAATCACTGTGGAAAACAGTATGGAGGTTCCAGAAAAGTTAAAAATAGAACTACCCTATGATTCAACAATTGCACTACTAGGTATTTACCCAAACAATACAAAAATACTATTTCTAAGGGATACATGCACCCCAACATCTATAGCAGCTTTTTTTTTTTTTTTTTTTTTTTTAAATATGGAACGCTTCACGAATTTGCGTGTCATCCTTGCGCAGGGGCCATGCTAATCTTCTCTGTATCGTTCCAATTTTAGTATATGTGCTGCCGAAGCGAGCACTATAGCAGCTTTATGTATAATAGCCAAACTATGGAAACAGCCTGTGTCCATTGACTGATAAATGGTTATATATACACCCAATGGAATATTACTCAGCCATCAAAAAGAATGAAATCTTGGAGGTAAGATGGCAGAAACCCTAAGCTTGTCTCATCCCTTGAATACAGCTAGATATCAAATCATCCTGAGCACCAAATAAATCAACTGGAATGAACAAAAACTGCAATGTTGTATGTAGAAAAAGGGACCACCATTTGGAAGGTAGGAGGTACAGAGAATTTCCTGGGGGAGATATTGCTCTGGGTCTGGCCATGGTGTGGAAGCCTGCTTAAGAAGGCTACCTTAAAGTAGTATAAGCAGCAGAGCACAAAATCTGAACTTTTAGCAGTCTGCTAATGTAAGGGAAGTGCCTGGCTTGAAGGTGCTCAAGTGATGAAGCGGGGTAGAATCCCAAGAGTAACAGTGTGGTCTGAGGATCCCTTGGGTCACAAGAAAGTTGGGTTGCACCCATCTGCTGTTCTGTTTCCAAGCATAAGAGAGATGACTCCCACTAGCTGAGGGCTGCAAGCAGAGTTGCTGGCTTTCTGCTGTTTTGACATAAACTCTAAACAGCAGTTCAGTTGTGCCACTACTTTTATTGCACAGGACAGCAAAAGCCTGGTGAAGAGGTCCCCTAGAGGAGTAGCGTGGATCCACACCACGGGAATCCCTAAAATTTGGAGTTTTGAACCTCAGTCACATGTCTGAAATAAAAAAGCTTGGACACAGGCTAGGTGAACATGGGGTTCTGACAGAAACATGGGACACAAGAGGGGCAATTAATTGCTCTTCTGTGAGGTTTCCTGGAAGAGTGGGAGGGGCGGGGGTGGTGGTGCAAATATTCAGCTTCAGATGAATAGAGCAGGACTCTGCCATATGCATTCTGCCTTCAGAGCTGAAAGCCTCCAGGGAGCAAAACAGCACCACCTAGTGGAGTCTAGAGCCACTTACACCAAGCCCCACTCACCTGCAACCTGGAGGCCTGTTTCCACTGAAACAAGTCAGCCTGAGAATCAGTGAGGCAGGCCCCTCTCCTAGAAGACCAGCACAAGCAACTCCTTTGGATGAAGTCTACCCAGTATAATGCTGCAAAGCTTCAGGTCTAGTGGAAATAGGACCTAACTTCCATTTTACTTTTATTCTTTATTTTATTATTTTTTTTCCATTATTTTCTTATTTTTTAATTCCTTGTTTACTTTTTACTATTATTACTTATTTTATTTATATATACATTTTTAAATATACGATTTTTAGTATTTTATTTTATTTCATTTTTTCCTCTAAATCCTTTTAATAAGCAGACCAAACACACCCATGATCTAGTATTTTTTGTTTCTTTGTGTGTGTGGTTTCTTTTTTCTTTTCTTTTCTTTTCTTTTCTTTTCTTTTCTTTTCTTTTCTTCTTTTCACTTTTATTCTTTATTTCTTTATTATTATTTTCATTTATTTTATTATATGTTTTATTTCCTTTTTTATTTTTTACTATTTATTTCTTGAACAACTTTTTATTTATTTATTTCATTTTCCTGAAATTCATTGTCAAATTGGTTTCCATACAACACCCAGTGCTCATCCCAAAAGGTGCCTTCACCCACTTTTACCTCCCTCCCCCCACTCTATCAACCCTTAGTTTATTCTCAGTTTCTAAGAGTCTCTTATGTTTTGGCTCCCTCCCTCTCTAACTTTTTTTTTCCCTTCCCCTCCTCATGGGTTTCTGTTAAGTTTCTCAGGATCCACATAAGAGTGAAAATACATGGTATCTGTCTTTCTCTGTACGACTTATTTCACTTAGCGTAACACTCTCCAGTTCCATCCACGTTGCTACAAAAGGCCATATTTCATTCTTTCTCATTGCCACATAGTATTCCATTGTGTATATAAACCACAATTTCTTTATCCATTTGTCAGTTGATGGACATTTAGGCTCTTTCCAAAATTTGGCTATTGTTGAGAGTGCTGCTCTAAACATTGGGGTACAAGTGCTCCTATGCATCAGGATTCCTGTATCCTTTGGGTAAATTCCTAGCAGTGTTATTGCTGGGTGATAAGGTAGATCTATTTTTGATTATTTGGGGAACCTCCAAACTGTTTTCCAGATGTGGTTTTGAATTGTATTTCCCTAATGAGGAGTGATGTTGAGCATCTTTTCATGTGCCTGTTGGCCATCTGGATGTCTTCTTTAGAGAAGTGTCTATGTATGTTTTCTGCCCATTTCTTCACTGGATTATTTGTTTTTTGGGTGTCGAGTTTAGTGAGTTCCTTATAGATTTTTGATACTAGCCTTTTGTCTGATACGTCATTTGCAAATATCTTTCCCCATTCCGAGTTTTGTTGGTTGTTTCCTTTGCTGTGCAGAAGCTTTTTATCTTCATGAGGTCCCAATAGTTCATTATTGCTTTTAATTCCCTTGCCTTTGGAGATGTGTCAAGTAAGAAATTGCTACGGCTGAGGTCAGAGAGGTTTTTTCCTGCTTTCTCCTTTAGGGTTTTGATGGTTTCCTGTCTCACATTCAGGTCCTTTATCCATTTTGAGTTTATTTTTGTGGATGGTGTAAGAAAGTAGTCTAGTTTCATCCTTCTGCATGTTGTTGTCCAGTTCTCCCAGCACCATTTGTTAAAGAGACTGTCTTTTTTTCCATTGGGTACTCTTTCCTGCTTTGTCAAAGATTAGTTGGCCATACATTTGTGGGTCTAATTCTGGGTTCTCTATTCTATTCCATTGGTCTATGTGTCTATTTTTGTGTCAATACCATACTGTCCTGATGATTACAGTTTGTAGCAGAGGCTAAAGTCTGGGATTGTGATGCCTCCTGCTTTGGTCTTCTTCTTCAATATTTTGTTGGTTATTTGGGGCCTTTTGTGGTTCCATACAAATTTTAGGATTGCTTGTTCTAGCTTCGAGAAGAATGCTGGTGCAATTTTGATTGGGATTGCATTGAATGTGTAGATAGCTTTGGGTAGTATTGACATTTTGACAATATTTATTCTTCCAATTCATGAACATGGAATGTTTTTCCATTTCTTTGTATCTTCTTCAATTTCCTTCATAAGCCTTCTATAGTTTTCAGCCTATAGATCTTTTACATCTTTGGTTAGATTTATCCCTAGGTATTTTATGCTTCTTGGTGCAATTGTGAATGGGATCAGTTTCTTTATTTGTCTTTCTGTTGCTTCATTATTAGTGTATAGAATGCAACTGATGTCTGTACATTGATTTTGTATCCTGCAAGTTTGCTGAATTCATGTATTCAGCAAATTCATGTGTCAGTTCTAGCAGACTTTTGGTGGAGTCTGTCAGGCTTTCCATGTATAATATCATGTCATCTGCAAAAAAGTGAAAGCTTGACTTCATCATTGCCCATTTTGATGCCTTTGATTTCCTTTTGTTGTCTGATTGCTGATGCTAGAACTTCCAACACGATGTTAAACAACAGTGGTGAGAGTGGACATCCCTGTCATATTCCTGATCTCAGGGGGAAAGCTCTCAGTTTTTCCCCATTGAGAATTTTATTCGCTGTGGGCTTTTAATAAATGGCTTTTATGATGTTTAAGTATGTTCCTTCTATCCCGACTTTCTGAAGGGTTTTTATTAAGAAAAGATGCTGAATTTTGTCAAATGTTTTTTTCATTCGATTGACAGGATCACACGGTTCTCATCTTTTCTTTATTAATGTGATCTGTCACATTGATTGATTTGCAAATATTGAACAAGCCCTGCCTCCCAGGAATGAATCCCATGTGATCATGGTGAATAATTATTTTTAAATGCTGTTGAAATCTATTTTCTCGTTCTTCTTGATAATTTTTGCATCCATTTTCATCATGGATATTGGCCTATAGTTCTCTTTTTCTTGCTGGTTCTCTGTCTTTGGGAATCAAAGTAATGCTGGAATCATAGAATGAGTTGGGAAGTTTTCCTTCCCTTCTTAATTTTTGGAAAAGCTTGGGAAGGATAGGTATTATCTCTGCTTTAAATCTCTTTTAGAATTCTCCAGGGATGCCATCTGGTCCTGGACCCTCATTTGTTGCGAGATTTTTGATAACTGATTCAATTTCTTTGCTGGTTATGGGTCTGTTCAAGTTTTCTATTTCTTCCTGTTTGAGTTTTGCAAGTTTTGCAAACTAGGAATTTGTCCATTTCTTCCAGGTTGTCCAGTTTGTTGGCATATTATTTTTCATAGTATTCCCTGATAATTGCTTGTATCTCTGAGGGATTGGTTGTAATAATTCCATTTTCATTCGTGATTTTATCTATTTGGGTCATCTCCCTTTTCTTATTGAGAAGCCTGGCTAGAGGTTTATCAATTTTGTTTATTTTTTCAAAAAACCAACTCTTGGTTTCATTGATCTGCTCTACAGTTTTGTTTTTTTTTTTCAGATTCTGTATTGTTTACTTCTGCTCTGATCTTTATTGTTTCTCTTCTTCTGCTGAGTTTGTGTGGTCTTTGCTGTCTGCTTCTATTTCCTTTAGGTGTGCTGTTAGGTTTTGTATTTGGGATTTTTCTTGTTTCTTGAGATAGGCCTGCTTGCAATGTATTTTCCTCTCAGGACTGCCTTCGCTGCATCCCAAAGCGTTTGGATTGTTGTATTTTCATTTTCGTTTGTTTCCATATATTTTTTAATTTCTTCTCTAATTGCCTGGTTGACCCACTCATTCTTTAGTAGGGTGTTCTTTAACCTCCATGCCTTTGGAGGTTTTCCAGACTTTTTCCTGTGGTTGATTTCAAGCTTCATAGCATTGTGGTCTGAAAGTATGCATGGTATGATCTCAATTCTTGTATACTTATGAAGGGCTGTTTTGTGACCCAGTATGTGATCTATCTTGGAGAATGTTGCATGTGCACTCGAGAAAAAAGTATATTCTGTCACTTTGGGATGCAGAGTTCTAAATATATCTGTCAAGTCCATCTGATCAAATGTATCATTCAGGTCCCTTGTTTATTTACCGTGTGTCTAGATGATCTATCCATTGTTGTAATTGGGGTGTTAAAGTCCCCTGAAATTACCACATTCTTATCAATAAGGTTGCTTATGTTTGTGAGTAATTGTTTTATATATTTGGGGACTTCCCTATTTGGCACATACACATTTATAATTGTTAGCTCTTCCTGATGGATAGATCCTGTAATTATTATATAATGACCTTCTTCATCTCTTGTTACAGCCTTTAATGTAAAGTCTAGTTTGTCTGATAGAAGTATGGCTACTCCAGCTTTCTTTTGACTTCCAGTTGCATGATAGATAGTTCTCCATCTCCTCACTTTCAATCTGAAGGTGTCCTCAGGTCTAAAATGAGTCCCTTGTAGACAGCAAATAGATGGGTCTTGTTTTTCATCCATTCTGATACCCTATGTCTTTTGCTTGGTGCATTTAGTCCATTTACATTCAGTGTTATTATGGAAAGATATGGGCTTAGAGTCATTGTGACATCTGTAGGTTTCATGCTTGTAGTGATATCTCTGGTACTTTGTGGTCCTTGCGACATTTCACTCACAGAATCCCCCTTAGGATCTCTTATAGGGCTGGTTTAGTGGTGATGAATTCCTTCAGTTGTTGTTTGTTTGGGAAGACCCTTATCTCTCCTACTATTCTGAATGACACACTTGCTGGATAAGGGATTCTCAGCTGTATATTTTTTCTGTTCATCACATTGAAGATTTCCTGCCATTCCTTTCTGGCCTGCCAAGTTTCAGTAGAGAGGTCTGCTACTACTCTTATGTGTCTACCTTTCTAAGTTATAACCTGTTTATCCCTAGCTGCTTTCAGAATTTTCTCTTTAGCCTCATATTTTGCCAGTTTCACTGCGATATGTCTTACAGAAGATCGATTCAAGTTATGTCTGAACGGGGTTCTCTGTCCTCTTGGATTTCAATGCCTTTTTCCTTGCCCAGATCAGGGAAGTTCTCAGCTATGATTTGTTCAAGTACACCTTCAGCCACTTTCTCTCTCTTCTTCTTCTGGAATTCTTATGGATATTGTTCAGTTTGATTGCATCACTTAGTTTTCTAATCCTGCCCTCATACCCTGGATTTTTTTTATCGCTCTTTTTCTCAGTTCCTCTTTTTCCATAATTTTATCTTCTAATTCACCTATTCTCTCCTCTGCCTATTCAATCCGTGCTATGGCCATCTCCATTTTGTTTTCTCCTCATTGATAGCATTTTTTAGTTCTTCATGACTATTTCTTAGTCCCTTGATCTCTGTAACAATAGATTATCTAGTGTCTTCTAATGAATTTTCGAGCCCAGCGACTAATTTTATGACTATTATTCTAAAATATTTTCTGTTATATTGCATAAATCCTTTTTGTTTTTTGTTTTTATTTTGTTTATTTATTTATTTTTTCAATATATGAAATTTATTGTCAAATTGGTTTCCATACAACACCCAGTGCTCATCCCAAAAGGTGCCCTCCTCAATACCCATCACCCACCCTCCCCTCCCTCCCACCCCTCATCAAGTCTCAGTTTGTTCTCAGTTTTTAAGAGTCTCTTATGCTTTGTCTCTCTCCCACTCTAACCTCTTTTTTTTTTCCCCCTCTCCCATGGGTTTCTGTTAAGTTCCTCAGAATCCACATAAGAGTGAACACATATGGTATCTGTCTTTCTCTGTATGGCTTATTTCAGTTACCATCACACTCTCCAGTTCCATCCACGATGCTGCAAAGGGCCGTATTTCATTCTTTCTCATTGCCATGTAGTATTCCATTATGTATATAAACCACAATTTCTTTATCCATTCATCAGTTGGTGGACATTTAGGCTCTTTCCATAATTTGGCTATTGTTGAGAGTGCTGCTATAAACATTGGGGTACAAGTGTCCCTATACATCAGTACTCCTGTATCCCTTGGGTAAATTCCTAGCAGTGCTATTTCTGGGTCATAGGGTAGGTCTATTTTTAATTTTTTGAGGAACCTCCACACTGTTTCCCAGAGTGACTGCACCAATTTGCATTCCCACCAACAGTGCAAGAGGGTTCCCGTTTCTCCACATCCTCTCCAGCATCTATAGTCTCCTGATTTGTTCATTTTGGCCACTCTGACTGGCGTGAGGTGATATCTGAGTGTGGTTTTGATTTGTATTTCCCTGATGAGGAGTGACATTGAGCATCTTTTCATGTGCCTGTTGGCCATCCGAATGTCTTCTTTAGAGAAGAGTGTATTCATGTTTTCTGCCCATTTCTTCACTGGGTTATTTGTTTTTCGAATGTGGAGTTTGGTGAGCTCTTTATAGATTTGGGATACTAGCCCTTTGTCCGATATGTCATTTGCAAATATCTTTTCTCATTCCATTGGTTGCCTTTTAGTTTTGTTGGTTGTTTCCTTTGCTGTGCAGAAGCTATTTATCTTCATAAGGTCCCAGTAGTTCATTTTAGCTTTTAATTCCCTTGCCTTTGGGGATGTGTCAAGGAAGAGATTGCTATGACTGAGGTCAGAGAGGTCTTTTCCTGTTTTCTCCTCTAGGGTTTTGATGGTTTCCTATCTCACATTCAGGTCCTTCATCCATTTTGAGCTTATTTTTGTGAATGGTGTGAGAAAGTGGTCTAGTTTCAACCTTCTGCATGCTGCTGTCCAATTCTCCCAGCACCATTTGTTAAAGGGACTGTCTTTTTTCCATTGGATGTTCTTTCCTGCTTGTCAAAGATGAGTTGGCCATACGTTTGCGAGTCTAGTTCTGGGGTTTCTGTTCTATTCCATTGGTGTGTGTCTGTTTTTGTGCCAATACCATGCTGCCTTGATGGTTACAACTTTGTAGTGGAGGCTAAAGTCTGGGATTGTGATGCCTCCTGCTTTGGTCTTCTTCTTCAAAATGACTTTGGCTATTCGGGGCCTTTTGTGGTTCCATATGAATTTTAGGATGGCTTGTTCTAGTTTTGAGAAGAATGCTGGTGCAATTTTGATTGGGATTGCATTGAATGTGTAGATAGCTTTGGGTAGTATTGACATTTTGACAATATTTATTCTTCCAATCCATGAGCACGGAATGTTTTTCCATTTCTTTCTATCTTCTTCAATTTCCTTCATAAGCTTTCTATAGTTTTCAGCATACAGATCTTTTACATCTTTGGTTAGATTTATCCCTAGGTATTTTATGCTTCTTGGTGCAATTGTGAATGGGATCAGTTTCTTTATTTGTCTTTCTGTTGCTTCATTGTTGGTGTATAAGAATGCAACTGATGTCTGTACAATTGATTTTGTATCCTGCAACTTTGCTGAATTCATGTGTCAGTTCTAGCAGACTTTTGGTGGAGTCTATCGGATTTTCCACGTACAATATCATGTCATCTGCAAAAGTGAAAGGTGGACTTCATGTTTGCCAATTTTGATGCCTTTGATTTCCTTTTGTTGTCTGATTGCTGATGCTAGAACTTCCAGCACTATGTTAAACAACAGCGGTGAGAGTGGGCATCCCTGTCGTGTTCCTGATCTCAGGGAAAAGGCTCTCAGTTTTTCCCCATCGAGGATGATGTTAGCTGTGGGCTTTTCATAAATGGCTTTTATGATGTTTAAGTATGTTCCTTCTATCCCGACTTTCTTGAGGGTTTTTATTAAGGAAGGGTGCTGAATTTTGTGAATGTTTTTTCTGCATCGATTGACCGGATCATATGGTTCTTATCTTTTCTTTCATTAATGTGGTGTATCACATTGATTGATTTGCGAATGTTGAACCAGCCCTGCATCCTAGGAATGAATCCCACTTGATCATGGTGAATAATTCTTTTTATATGCTGTTGAATTCGATTTGCTGGTATCTTATTGAGAATTTTTGCATCCATATTCATCAGGAATATTGGCCTGGAGTTCTCTTTTTTTACTGGGTCTCTGTCTGGTTTAGGAATCAAAGTAATACTGGCTTCATGGAATGAGTCGGGAAGTTTTCCTTCCCTTTCTATTTTTTGGAATAGCTTCAGAAGGATAGGTATTATCTCTGCTTTAAACGTCTGGTAGAACTCCTCTGGGAAACCATCTGGTCCTTGACTCTTATTTGTTGAAAGATTTTGATAACTGATTCAATTTCTTCACTGGTTATGGGTCTGTTCAAGCTTTCTATTTCCTCCTGATGGAGTTTTGGAAGTGTGTGGGTGTTTAGGAATTTGTCCATTTCTTCCAGGTTGTCCAGTTTGTTGGCATATAATTTTTCATAGTATTCCCTGATAATTGCTTGTATCTCTGAGGGATTGGTTGTAATAATTCCATTTTCATTCATGATTTCATCATTTGGGTCAGTTCCCTTTTTGTTTTTGAGAAGTCTGGCTAGAGGTTTATCAATTTTGTTTATTTTTTCAAAAAACCAACTCTTGGTTTCATTGATTTGCTCTACAGTTTTTTTTTTTTTTCAGATTCTGTATTGTTTACTTCTGCTCTGATCTTTATTGTTTCTCTTCTTCTGCTGAGTTTGTGTGGTCTTTGCTGTCTGCTTCTATTTCCTTTAGGTGTGTTGTTAGGTTTTGTATTTGAGATTTTTCTTGTTTCTTGAGATAGGCCTGCTTGCAATGTATTTTCCTCTCAGGACTGCCTTCGCTGCATCCCAAAGCGTTTGGATTGTTGTATTTTCATTTTCATTTGTTTCCATATATTTTTTAATTTCTTCTCTAATTGCCTGGTTGACCCACTCATTCTTTAGTAGGGTGTTCTTTAACCTCCATGCCTTTGGAGGTTTTCCAGACTTTTTCCTGTGGTTGATTTCAAGCTTCATAGCATTGTGGTCTGAAGGTATGCATGGTATGATCTCAATTCTTGTATACTTATGAAGGGCTGTTTTGTGACCCAGTATGTGATCTATCTTGGAGAATGTTGCATGTGCACTCGAGAAGAAAGTATATTCTGTCACTTTGGGATGCAGAGTTCTAAATATATCTGTCAAGTCCATCTGATCCAATGTATCATTCAGGTCCCTTGTTTCTTTATTGACCATGTGTCTAGATGATCTATCCATTGTTGTAAGTGGAGTGTTAAAGTCCCCTGCAATTACCACATTCTTATCAATAAGGTGGCTTATGTTTGTGAGTAATTGTTTTATATATTTGGGGGCTTCTGTATTCGGTGCATAGACATTTATAATTGTTAGCTCTTCCTGATGGATAGATCCTGTAATTATATATAATGCCCTTCTTCATCTCTTGTTACAGTCTTTAATTTAAAGTCCAATTTGTCTGATATAAGTATGGCTACTCCAGCTCTCTTTTGACTTCCAGTAGCATGATAATAGTTCTCCATCCCCTCACTCTCAATCTGAAGGTGTCCTCAGGTCTAAAATGAGTCTCTTGTAGACAGCAAATAGATGGGTCTTGTTTTGTTTTATCCATTCTGATACCCTATGTCTTTTGGTTGGCGCATTTAGTCCAATTACATTCAGTGTTATTATAGAAAGATATGGGTTTAGAGTCATTGTGATGTGTGTATGTTTTATGCTTGTAGCGATCGCTCTGGGACTTTGTCTCATAGGATCCCCCTTAGGATCTCTTGTAGGGCTGGGTTAGTGGTGATGAGTTCCTTCAGTTGTTGTTTGTTTGGGAAGACCTTTATCTCTTCTTGTATTCTAAATGACAGACTTGCTGGATAAAGGATTCTCGGCTGCATAGTTTTTCTGTTCATCACATTGAAGATCTCCTGCCATTCCTTTCTGGCCTGCCAAGTTTCAGAAGAGAGATCGGTCATGAGTCTTATAGGTCTCACTTTATATGGCAGAGCACGTTTATCCCTCACTGCTTTCAGAATTTTCTCTTTATCCTTGTATTTTGCCAGTTTCACTATGATATGTCTTGCAGAAGATGGATTTAAGTTAGGTCTGAAGGGAGTTCTCTGTGCCTCTTGGATTTCAATGCCTTTTTCCTTCCCCAGATCAGGGAAGTTCTCAGCTATTATTTCCTCAAGTACACCTTCAGCACCTTTCCCTCTCTTCCTCCTCTGGAATACCAATTATGCATCGATTATTTCTCTTTCATGCATCACTTAGTTCTCTAATTTTCCCCTCATACTCCTGGATTTTTTTTATCTCTCTTTTTCTCAGCTTCCTCTTTTTCCATAATTTTATCTTCTAGTTCACCTATTCTCTCCTCTGCCTCTTCAATCCGAGACATGGTCATTTCCATTTTACTTTGCAGCTCGTTTATACAATTTTTTAGCTCCTCCTGACTATTCCTTAGTCCCTTGATCTCTTTACCAATAGATTCTCTGCTGTCCTCTATACTGTTTTCAAGCCCAGTGATTAATTTTATGGCTATCATTCTAAATTCACTTTGTGTTATATTGTTTAAATCCTTTTTGATCAGTTCGTTAGCTGTTGTTATTTCCTGGAGATTCTTTTGAGGGGAATTCTTCCGTTTGGTCATTTTGGATGGTCCCTGGAGTGGTGCGGACCTGCAGGGCACTTCCCCTGTGCTGTCTTGAATAACTCGCATTTGTGGGCGGGGCCACAGTCAGACCTGAGGTCTGCCTCCAGCCCACTGCTGGGGCCACAGTCAGACTGGTGTGTACCTTCTCTTCCCCTCTCCTATTGGCAGGATTCACTGTGGGGTGGCATGGCCCGTCTGGTTACTTGCACACTGCCAGGCTTGTGGTGCTGGGGATCTGGTGTATTAGCTGGGATGGTTAGGCAAGGTGCACGGGGGCGGGAGGGGCAGGCTCAGCTCACTTCTCCTTCAGTGATCCGCTTTGGGTTGGGCCCTGTGGCAGCAGGAGGGAGTAAGACCGCTGCCGGAGGAATGGATCCGCAGAAGCACTGCGTTCGGTGTTTGCGCGGTGCAAGAAAATTCTCTGGCAGGAACTGGTTCCCTTTGGGATTTTGGCCTGGGAATGGGTGAGGGAGATGGCGCTAGCGAGCGCCTTTGTTCCCCGCCAAACTGAGCTCTGTCATCCCGGGGCTCAGCAACTCTCCCTCCTGTTGTCCTCCAGCCTTCCCGCTCTCTGAGCAGAGCTGTTAACTTATAACCTTGCAGTCGTTAAGTCCCGCTTGCTTCCCGAACACACTCCGTCTGGCCCACTCTGCTTTTACCAGCCAGACTCGGGGTCTCTGCCTGGCCCGCGGGCTGCCCCTCTGCCCCTCTGCCCCAGCTCCCTCTCGCCAGTCCGTGTAGCGCACACCGCCTCTCCGCCATTCTTACCCTCTTCCTCATCTGCGCTTGGCTCCAGAGACTCCGTTCTGCTAGTCTTCTGGCAGTTTTCTGGGTTATTTAGGTAGGTGTAGGTGGAATCTAAGTGACCAGCAGGACGCGGTGAGCCCAGCGTCCTCCTATGCCTCCATCTTCCCCTCAGAATCTCTCCTTCCTGTCTTTTAACAGCAAGGCAATTTATGTTAAATGGTAGCTTGTTAAAAAGAAATTCAGAAAAAGGAGAGATCACTATGGTCTGAATGGATGTATTTGAGGATGTAGGACAGAGCTAGCTCTCAGAGGATGTCCAGGACTCTAACTGGCCAAATTGAAGGGAAGAATGGTGTAGATGAGGGTACAAGTATAAATAAATATGAAGGCACACAAACACACGAAGTCTACCTGAAGGACTGAACTACTCTGAATGGAAGTTTTCTGATGGGAAACAGGCCAGTGAAACACACCTGTTCTTTTTAGCTATCTTCATTCTGATTTCCAATTTTCTAAGAATGCCAGAGCTTACTCACTCCAAAGGCAGATGCAGAGAGGACTGGAATGGTGTCCTTGGTGGGGCATTGTGTCCTTGGTTCCAAGAAAGCACTTTGGCTCTGAACTGGAGTAAGAGAGAAGAATGATACCAGCACAGGCATCCGAAGACAGACATTTTAATCATGGCTATGCCACTAACTAACCAGGAGACTTGGAACAAGCTTTTCACTTAAATGAGATAGAATTGTCATGTACTAAACAAATTAAGTCAAGAAATATTTGGAGTTCATGGCACTTCTACTCAGTGCTCTTGATCTCAGGGAAGGCACAGCTACACATAAGAGTTCCCATACTGTTTCCCACAGAACCAGTACAAGGCCTTACAATCCTCTCCACCACACACCATGTACCCACCACCAACCAGCCAGAGCCAACACAGAAGATAAAATCCACTTGGCAACCCTAAGGACCTTCTTCATCTAAAATTACTTTCATGTACAGGTAGAAATGAGGGTGTCAGGAAACTTCTGAAAGTGATTCAGGTCAAGTGTGAGTCCTCAGCCAACAGAATCTTGAAAAACAGATGTACTCTCAGCAAAGACAACTGCACTGCTCATGGAAAGAGTAGAGGTGGTTTAGAGCATTGACTCAAATTCCACAAAGCTGCCCAGTGTTGGCCACTTGGGACACCAGGCAAAAAGGGTGGATCTTTTTGTGTTGACCGCCCCCCCCCCCACATGTTCTCCCAGGTTGATCCTGTCACCTGGGAGTGGAAATGACCCAGGGAGTGGTCATCTGCCTTTTCCTGTGTTACCTTCTGAATCTATTATGCTTTCCCGGTCTATCCCTGAGCTTTTCCTTCTGATTCTCAACAACCTATTATGCAGGTTAAAACACCTGTGCCTCAACTCTTTCCTTCTCTTTACATTCCTTCCATAACAGTTCTAATTTTCCCCAAGGAGATGGACAGACATGCTTCTGACTTACCAAGAAAGGGAAAGATCAACAAACACATTTTTTAAGATATTAATATTTCAAGATGTCATCTTGCTTCAAATTTTTATAAGAATTCTCTCAGCATGACACTTCATACTTGTTCAAATTCTATGAAGGAAAAAAAACTGTCACAGAAGCTGCAAAAAACAGTTGAGAAAGTAGAGCAAAATTGAGTTTAAAATTTGATTTCCAAGAGTACTCCCTTGTATAGAACAATTATATAGAACAATTAAAACAATATACTGTAATAAAAGCTATATGAATGTTCTCTCTCCCAAAATATCTTATTAGTATACTCACTCTTCTAGCAATGCTGAGAGATGATAAAATTCTTATGTGATGAAATCAAGTGAGGTCAATGATGTAAGCATGTGATGTAGCATTGGGCTATTATTGATTTTCTGACAGTACATCAGAAAGAGGATCATCTGCTTCCAGACTGCAGTTCACTGAGGGTAACTGAAACTGTGGAAAGTGAGACAAAAGATATGAGGGGACTAGTGTAGCCGGTTCTGAGATCATTACACTAGTTAGCTTCAGGGACATCTACGGATTTGAGCAGTTGTCCATTCTCCTGCAACATTAACTCAAGAAATTGTTAGAAGCTTGGTAAGTGAGAACCCATCTGTTGACTGAGAACCGAGCTGTCCATGATTTGCAACAGCAAATACTTGCATTTCATTGTCAAATTGCTTTTAATTTGTGAGTATTGGTTAAATGCAGCTGCCTCCAAGAATGAGAGCTAGTCACATGTACCTGTGGGAACTATGTGCCATGGCAGATGTGAAGGTAAAAGTACTCAAGAAGTGATGTGCTCCTGACTTAGGTTGCATGCATGTGCTGTACCTCATCTCTCCTGGCCACATGCATCCCATGTGCAGTGTGTCTGATGTGTAAAATTGTGCCTTGTGACTTCTGCTCTGTGGGTCTGGTAGGAGCTGAGTTGCTTTCTGTCTTGTAATCTATCTTGAAGCTAAGTCAGCCTGATGGTGAGGAAAACTGTTGTGTCTTTTGACCTCGGTGATCCAAACTTAAGAGCACTGCTGCTAGTAGCAGAATGAGCATTTCAGATGTAAAAAAAAAAAAAAAAAAAAAAAAAAAAAACACCAAAATTCTGAAGGAAGAACTGATGAAACTCATTTATTGCATAGGGGAGTGAAAATTATGAAAAGCTAAATGTACCACTGTGATTATTGGAAGAATGGTATTGCCATCAGTAAGAATATTGCCATAGAGTACACTATCCCATTGACTCCAGTTTAGGATATATTAACTATTAAGTGCCATCCCACCCAACTTTATCTCAGAAATGAGTGGGAGCTGGAGACACATAGTAGGAAATTATCAAGACAGAGGTAATCATTGAAGCCTTGAACCAAGAAAAAGATCAACTGAACAGTAAAAATTAAACTTTAGGAAATAATAGCTGAGAAGGGCAGGAAGAAGGAAAGGAAAAGCAAAAGGATAGAGAAGAGGGTGTAACAAACTTTATTTTTTACTCCTTTCTGAAGTAGTCTTGATAAATATTAGAGCTGTATTATTGCCCAATATGAACATTACCAGATAGATTTATAATAATATTTCTTAACATTTTTGAATCACAGAAAGATCCCCAAATAATCTGGTGAAAACTATGGACCCTCTTTCAGGAAAACACACACACACACACACACACACACACACACACACACGTACACTGCTTCTCAAACAATTTCCTATAGTTCATGAAGCCCTCAAAAGCCATGTGGGGCCATTACAGAGAACGCAGGGAACCAGTAAGAAATCTATCCTGGAAGATTCATTGATTACATTTTTCCCAGTATTTTTGGCCACACATTTCCATAGATCTCCAATGCTCTCCTCTCTCTTTTCCACTCTTCAAAGCCATATCTATCCCCAACCCTTCTCCAAGCCTTTCTAACAACCCCATGCTGAATTGATCTGCCCCTCCTCAAAATCCTTTATCTGCACAATACATGTGGCTCTAGGACTATTATAAGAATTCCTTTGGACCCACAACTATATGGTCAACTAATCTCTGGCAAAGCAGTAAAGACTATCCAATGGAAAAAAGGAGTTTCTTCAACATATGGTGTTGGGAGAACTCTATGGCAACATGCAGAAGACTGAAACTGGACCACTTTCTTATACCATACACAAAAATAAATTCAAAATGGATGAAAGACCTAAGTGTGAGACAGGAAATTATCAAAATCCTAGAGAAGAACACAGGCAATAACCTCTTTGACATCACCCATAGCCACTTCTTACTAGACACATCACTGAAGGCAAAAGAAGCAAAAGCAAACATGAACTATTGAGACTTCATCAAGATAAAAAGCTTTTGCATAGTGAAGGAAACAACGAAACTAAAAAGCAGCCTACAGAATGGGAGAAGAGATTTGCAAATGACATATCTGATAAACAGTTAGTATCCAAAATCTATAAAGAACTTATCTAATTCAAAAACCCAAAACCAAATAATCCCATTAAGAAATGGTCAGAAGACAAGAGAATAGACACTTTTCCAAAGAAGACATGCAGATGGCTAACAGACACATGAAAAGATGCTCAACATCACTTATCATCAGGGAAATACAAATCAAAACCACAATGAGATACCACTTCACACTTGTCATAATGGCTAAAATTAATAAGAAACAACAGATATTCATGAGGAAGTGGAGAAAGGGGAACCCTCTTGCACTGTTGGTGGGGATGCAAACTGGTACAACCACTCTGGAGAATAGTATGGATATTCCTCAAGAAACTAAAACTGGAACTATCCTATGATCCAGCAATTGCATTATCAGGAATACAAAAATAAAGATTCGAAGGGTGTACATGTACCTCAATGTTTACTGCAACATTATCAATAATAGCCAAACTTTAGAGAGAACCTAAATGTCCACTGACTGATGAATGGATAAAGAAGATGTGTTTTACACACACACACACACACACACTCACACTGGAATATTACTGAGCCATCAAAAAGAATGTAATCTTGCCTTTTGGAATGATGTGGATAGAGCTAGAAATAATAATCAGAGAAAGACAAATACCATATGATGTCACTCATATGCAGAATTTAAGAAACAAAACAGAGGAGAGCAGCGGGGGGAAGAGAAGAGAGGTAATCAAACCACAAAAGACTCTTTTTTATTATTTTTTAAATGTTTATTTTTGAGAGAGAGATAGAGACAGAGCATGAGCAGGGGAGGGGCAGAGAGAGGGAGACACAAGATCTGAAGGAGGCTCCAGGTTCCCAGCTGTCAACACTGAGCTGTCATCGCTGAGCCTGACCTCACAAACCACATCGCTGAGCTCAAACTCACAAACCACAAGATCATGGCCTAAGCCAACGTAGGACGTTGAACTGATTGAGCCACCCAGGTGGCTCATTTCTATGACTTTCTAGTTGTGTGACTTTGGGGAACTTACTTGGCATGTTAAAGCTTCAGTTTTCCTATCTGTACATTAAAGATATTAATAATAACTACCTCACATAGTTGTTTTGAGTATCAAATGACATAAGGCATGCAAAGCATTTAGGTCAATGCTAAGAACACAATATTATGATGTGATTGTTTAGACACATTATCTCATGTAACCCTCATATGCAGTAGTGCTGGGAAATTGAACTCTTGCACAAGGATGTCACCTCACTACATGCTCAAGAGATGCAGGGTAGTATAATGAAGAGCCTGAAATTGATTCCATCCAAGGATATAAGTATGTAGACAGCTAGGATGGTCTCATGTTTTTATTGGGCAGCAATCACCACTCTAGGTGGCCTCAAACCCCAGGATGGATAAGTTTCATATAATGGTGCAAACAATGGCTATGGAAATTTAGATGGAAGAGGAACTACTTAAGTAAGAAGTCCAACTGTCACAAAACCTTAGCTTGTCCTTAAGCTGGGGAATCTAGGAACTGAGGGCAACTAGATGGGTTGGAGACAGAAAATATAAAGGTAGTTCTAGTCAGCATCTGAGGAATGATGGTAACTAGAATTCTGGTCTTAAGATGGAAGGGGTTAGAGAATAAAGGTGTGAGAATTTTAGAGGGTGAATTCTAGCGAGAACTTACAATATGTGGTACCATCAAAAAATAGCTGTTTATATTCATTAACTAGAGGAGGAGAGTGAAGCTTGCCAAGTACACTTGTAAAACAGGAAAATAAATGAAAAAAAAAGTCAGACTTATATGGGTAGTAATTCAGCAGAGCAGACTATAATGATATCATCTACCTATTGCATGCCCACCCATCTATGGTTTGTAGGTTGATCCCTCACTATGTGGTGAAATTGTGTGCTATAATTTGCAGGCAAAATATGTGATGAAGAGGTAGGTCCCTGTGAGAAGGCAATAGCTGGAAGTGGGACACACATAAAGAGACATAGAGGACATCTGCCTTGACTCCTTGGATGATGGCTATGAACAGGACCCGCAGCAAATGTGATGTTCCAATCCCGCAGCAGTGATGATCCAATCACTGAAAAATTTTTTTTTTTTTTTTTTTTTTTTTTTTTTTGCCTCCAGAACAACTAATACTTAGAGTCACATTTTGCAAAGAATCTCTGCAGGGCTGATTATGTTATTTTTCTTCTGGCCACTGCTAACCTGCCATTTGTGATCTGAAATTTAGCTTCATTATAATCAAGGTCTCAGGCCCAGAGTTATAATGCCTGCTCTGGCCCCAGAGTGGTGGAATATGGAGTAGGGAGGTGGTGGGAAGAAAGAAGGATCTGCGAAGGAAGAGATCAGCTTCAACTGTTCTGTACAGAAGGTCCCAAATAAGCAATGTGACTTATGAAAAGACAACCACATGTATGAGTTTCCAGAAGCTCCCTAAAACACCTGACCCCATAAGACCAAGGACTGACTCAGACAGATGCACCTCCACAAGGAAGGTGTTCATTTGCAGCAAATGAAATATAACAGTTGGCTGCAAGTTTCTACTGAAAAATGAGACACATTATAAGCTAACCCATTGTGGTCTCAAACCCTATCCCCAGATCCTATCTTGCCTTCTTCATGCTGACCCTGTCTTCTGTTCATCAACCAAGACTTAGCACTTTGCCCTCAGGACCCCTGCAGGTGGAGGTGGCAAACAGTCCTGCTACAATACCCACCCAGAAACCAGCTCCAACCTCATCCTTATCAGCAAATCCCTTTTTTCCCCCACAATTATGACGCCAGCCCACCCCAGTTCAGCACACCAGTACACATCTTTTGCCCCCTTCATACTGGTTCATTGCCTCCAAGGCTAAGACACCAAAACCCTGAAGCAATTACATTTCCAGGTAAGAGGGAAGAATGCTGCCACATGCTGTGGTCCATTTTAAAGGCCTACTAAAATTGTCACTAGAGAGAGTTGTCAGAGAAGAGACTGAAACCAAGGACAAGGTTACAAAGAAGCCCAGTGAAGATGTCACTGCCCTAGTGTCTAGCCACATGACAAAAGAGCCATACAGTCTGCCTCAGATGTAAAGGGGCTACAAATGTAAGTCCCAATTTTCACTAAATGAGCTCTTCCAAAGGAGACATGATGAATAAATAGAAAATTTGACAACGTCGGAAGAGTGGTGAGATAGCCTACTTAAGCATACCAAGATGCCACAAATACAGCACAGGAAACATCACATAGAGAAAACTCAGTAAAAATCAGAAAACAGCAAAAGCAGTCTGCTTACACAACAGTACTAAAAGCCTATCAGAGTGCAGGAAGAAACCTGCAACATAGAATTAGTCAAAGCAATAAGACAGAAATCTCCTCCTCCTCCTCCTCCTCCTCCTCCTCCTCCTCCTCCTCTGGGAGACACAACTTTGAGAGCTCTTAAATGGGAAAACTGTGCCTTCCCTTCCATTTCAGTATACAAAATGTATACAATTTCATTCAACAAATTTTGAATAGCTACTGTGTGTAGTGCGTTAAGCTTTGGCACAATTATTAAGTATATACATATTAAAGATTTAATATACATGCATGCACTGTTAAATAGGCACATAGTAGTCATTATCAAAATAATGCATTTATCGTAATTTTTTGTGAGTCATTTTGTTAAGTAAAAATTTTTGTAACTAAGCCTTCACATGCTTACAACATAAGGACAAACAATGCTTATAACAATGATCTTAAGGCAAAATATAATGTTGAAAATGTTAATATTTTATTCCATTAATTATATATTAATAATATAAACTATTAATAGTACTTTGAGATGATAAAATATATAACATATTGTAATTTAATATAATTTTTAAGTTTTTATTTAAATTCCACATAGTTAACATACAGTGTAATATTAGTTTCAGGTATGCAATATAGTGATTCAACACTTCTATACAATATGTATTGCTCATCACAAGTGTACATCTTAACCCTATTACCTATTTAACCCATCTCCCTACACACACTCTGGTAACCATCAGTTTGTTCTCTATAGTCAAGAATCTATTAATTGGTTTGCCCCTCTATCTTTTTCTTCCCTTTGCTCATTTGTTTTGTTTCCTTAATTCCACATATGAGTGAAATCATAGAGTATTTGCCTTTGACTAACTTATTTCACCTAGCATTGCAACCCCTAGCACCATCTATGTCATTGCAAATGGCAAGATTTCATTATTTTTTATGGATAAAAATATTCCATTGTGTGTGTGTATATATATATATATATACATATATATATATATATATATATATATGTATATATATATATGTATATATATATGTGTGTATATATGTGTATATATATATGTATATGTGTGTGTGTGTATATATATATATATATATATATATATATATATATATATATACACCACCTCATCCTTATCCACACATCAATCAGTGGACACTTAGGCTGCTTCCAATATCCTGGCTATTGTAAATAATGCTGCTATAAACATAGGGTTGCATGTATTTCTTTGAGTTAGTGTTTTTTTTATTCTTCAGGTAAATACCTAGTAGTGTGATTGCTGGATCGTAGGGTAGTTCTATTTTTAACATCTTGAGGAAACTCCACACTGCTTTCCCAGAGTGGCTGCATCAGTTTACATTCCCATCAATAGTGCATCAGGGTTCTTTTTTCTCCACATCCTCCCCAACACATATTGTCTTGTGTTGTTAATTTTAGCCATTCTGACAGGTGTAAAGTGGTATCTCATTGTAGTTTTGATTGGCATTTCCCTGATAAACTGTGACGTTAGCATCTTTTCCTGTGTTTGTTGACCATCTATATGTCTTCTTTGGAGAAATGTCTGTTCATGTCTTCTGCCCATTTTTTAAATTGGATTATTTGTTTTTTGGGGTTTGAATAAGTTCTTTATATATTTTGTAAACTAACCCTTTATCAGAATTGTCATTTGCAAACATCATCTCCCATTGTATAGATTGCTTTTCATTTTGTTGTTTGTTTCCTTCACTGTACAAAAAGTTTTTATTTGGATGTAGTTCCAGTAGTTTATTTTTTTATTTTCTTTCCCTTGACTAAGAAGACATACCTAGAAAAATGTTGCTACACCCAATATCAGAGAGGTTACTGCCTGTGCTCTCTTCTAGCATTTTCATGATTTCAGGTCTCACATTTATGTCTTTAATCAATTTTGAATTTCTTTTTGTTATGGCATAAGAAAATGATCCAGTTTTATTCTTTTTGCATGCAGCTGACTAGTTTTCCCAACATTATTTGTTGAAGAGACTTTTTTCCATTGTATGGTCTTCCCTGCTTTGTCAAAACTTAATTGACCAAATAACTCTGGGTTAATTTCTAGGTTTTCTATTCTGTTATATTGATATATATGTGTCCATTTATGTGCCAGTACCATACTATTTTGATGACTACAACTTTGTAATATAATTTGAAGCCCAGAATTGTGATGTCTCCAGCTTTGCTTTGGTTTTCAAGACTGCACTGGTTATTCAGGGACTTTTGTGGTTCCACACAAATTTCAGAATTGTTTGTTCTAGTTCTATGAAAAATGTTGTTGGTATTTTCATAGGAATTGCACTAAACGTGTAGATTACTTTGGGTAGGAAGAAATTTTAACAATATTTGCTCTTCACTCAGTGAGCATGGAATGTCTTTCCATTTTTTGGTGTCATCTTCAATTTTTGTTATCAGTGTCATAGTTTTCAGAGTACGATAATCAAAATTTTACTTCATCCTTGGTGATTTGGATAACTTTTCTTTCTGTTTTCTGATTGCTGTGGCTAAGACTTCCAGTACTATGTGAAATAAAACTGGTGCAAATGGACATCTCTGTCTCATTCCTCACTGTAAAGATAAAGCTCCCAGAGGCGCCTGGGTGGCTCAGTCAGTTAAATGTCCAACTTCAGCTCAGGTCATGATCTCACAGACTGTGAGTTCGAGCCCCCATGCTAACAGCTCAGAGCCTAGAATCTGATTTGGATTTTGTGTCTCCCTCTCTCTCTGCCCTTCCCCTGCTAACTCTCTCTCTCAGAAATAAACATTTAAAAAAATACAAAAATTAAAATTAAAAAAAAGAAACCACTCCCAATTTCCCCCCATTTAGAATTATATTAACTGTGCATTTTTCATATAAGGCCTTTACTATCTTCATGTGTCTTCTCCTGGAACCAATTTTGTCATGTCTTTTATCATGGATGGATCTTGTACTTTTTCAAGTGCTTTTTTTTGTCTCTATTGAAATGATCACGAGGGAGGAGCCAAGACGGCGGGACAGCATGGAAGTTTTTTGTGTGTCTCACCTCCATGAAATACAGCCAGACCAACACTAAACCATCCTACACACCTAGAAAACTGATTGGAGGATTAACACAACAATCTGCAAAACCTGAACCACAGAATTCAGCAGGTACATGGTGCGGAGAGATGAATTTGGGGAGCAAGAAGCCACAGAGGGTAGGGAACTGCTTTTGTGGGAGGAGAGAGGATAGAGACTGGGGAGGGGGCGGAGAATACAGGAAAAGCACCCCTCCCCAAAAGCAGCTGGAGAGAAAGTGGAAAATTGGAAACAGCCGCAGGGACTAAACTAAAAAGGGAGAAAGGAGAAAGGAGAGGGCTTAAATTCCATTAAGACTGTAAACAAGGGGAGCACAAAGGCTGCAACTCTGCAGCTCAATATCTGGTGATGCTCTGGTGGAAAGGGCTAATCCTCAGGAACAGAGTGGGGTCCAGGAGGTTCTCAGGCCACATGGGGAAAAGTGGTTCCACTGCTGGAAGGACATTTGGTAGAGACTGTTGAAGCCACCTGGTCCCAGCAGACCCCGGAAGGCAGCCACATTTGCTGGTGCTGGGGCAAGGTCCTTAATGGTGAAGTCTGGTGCCAGATGAATGTTGTGATTTTCCATAGTCCCTGAAACGCTGCTGCTACACTATCTCCCAAACGTTTTCTGGGGCGGGCTGGCATCTGGCCAGTCTCAGGGCACCGGCAGCAGCAGGGTCCAGCAAGTGTTCCTGGGTGCAGCGGACATTCGGCCATTGCTCATTCAGCCATTACTTGGTGAGACCCTCCGGCAGAAGGGCAGCACGGGTCAAAGCTGCAGTCCTTTGGACGTAAGGGGCCAGGGAAAACAGCTGCATCTGAGACAAAACTTGGGAGAGAGGTAATGCTTGGGGCTTGGTCACGGGCAGTGAAGAAGTGGGGAGTGGATGGAAGCTGAAGACAGAGGATGGGTGCGCGATTGCTGATCCGGGAGAACAGACTGGATAGCTGGGAGGTGCCATTTTCACCGCTCCGGCACATGCTCATATGCACCTATGGGCGCCACAAAAATCCACCCCAGTAGCCTATCAGCGCCATCTAGTGGACAGCGGAGCTGTTACACAGAGCCCCACCCAAATGGGCCAACTGTACTCTTCAAGAACACAAGTCTCACCACCTGCTTACTTTATGAACTGTAAAGCACTACATGGACTGACTTCTAGGGGAAAACGAAGATAATTTCAGCACTACTTCAATCTGTTAGTAGGTTCATCTATTTAATTTTCTTTTTTTTTTCTTTTTCTCTTTTACACTTCTTTTCTTTTCCTTGAATACAGAAAGAGAAAAAATTCATTTTTATTTTTAATTTTTATTAAAACTGTTTTTTCTATCTTTATTACTATATTTTTTACTTTTCTGTAATTTTTTTCAAATCCTATTTTACTTCCATCATTTTCTTTTAGTCTACTTCATGGTATTCACCTTTTCAAATTTTCAAGGAATTTCCTTTTTTTCTTTCTTTTTCTTCTTTTCTATTTTTTTCTTTTCTTTTTCTTGAATGCAGGAAGACAAAAACTTCATTTTTACTTTCAATTTCTATTAAAAATATTTTTATCTAAATTTTTTTTTTAATTTTTTTTTCAACGTTTATTTATTTTTGGGACAGAGAGAGACAGAGCATGAACGGGGGAGGGGCAGAGAGAGAGGGAGACACAGAATCGGAAACAGGCTCCAGGCTCTGAGCCATCAGCCCAGAGCCCGACGTGGGGCTCGAACTCACGGACCGCGAGATCGTGACCTGGCTGAAGTCGGACGCTTAACCGACTGCGCCACCCAGGCGCCCCTCTAAATTTTTAACTATATTTTTTGCTTCAATGTAAATTTTTTCAAGTTCTGTTTTACTTCCATTATTTTATTTTATCTTTTGTCTTTTTCCACTGTTTTATTTCCAATTTGCCGTGCAGTAGTTGCTCAATAAATGTTTCTCTCTATAAATGAACCTTAAAATATTTTTATAAGAAGAAATTAAATTAAAAAGTCATTTATCGTCTTACCTTGCTAAAATAACTTTCCATTTTTTATAGAATGTATTTGTTCTTGGATTTACAGACATGTATACTGCATTAACATTTTTTTTTCATATGACTTCACTCATATGAGGACTTTTATTTTTTTTAATATGAAATTTATTGTCAAATTGGTTTCCATACAACACCCATTGCTCATCCCAAAAGGTGCCCTCCTCAATACCCATCACCCACCCTCCCCTCCCTCCCACCCCCCATCAACCCTCAGTTTGTTCTCAGTTTTTAACAGTCTCTTATGTTTTGTCTCTCTCCCACTCTAACCTCTTTTTTTTCCCCCTTCCCCTCCCCCATGGGTTTCTGTTAAGTTTCTCAGGATCCACATAAGAGTGAAACCATATGGTATCTGTCTTTCTCTGTATGACTTATTTCACTTAGCATAACACTCTCCAGTTCCATCCACGTTGCTACAAAAGGCCATATTTCATTCTTTCTCATTGCTACGTAGTATTCCATTGTGTATATAAACCACAATTTCTTGATCCATTCGTCAGTTGATGGACATTTAGGCTCTTTCCATAATTTGGCTATTGAGAGTGCTGCTATAACCATTGGGGAACAAGTGCCCCTTTGCATCAACACTCCTGTATCCCTTGGGTAAATTCCTAGCAGTGCTATTGCTGGGTCATAGGGTAGGTCTATTTTTAATTTTTGAGGAACCTCCACACTGTTTTCCAGAGCGGCTGCACCAGTTTGCATTCCCACCAACAGTGCAAGAGGGTTCCCATTTCTCCACATCCTCTCCAGCATCTATAGTCTCTTGCTTTGTTCATTTTAGCCACTCTGACAGGCGTGAGGTGATATCTGAGTATGGTTTTGATTTGTATTTCCCTGATGAAGAGTGACGTTGAGCATCTTTTCATGTGCCTGTTGGCCATCTGGATGTCTTCTTTAGAGAAGTGTCTATTCATGTTTTCTGCCCATTTCTTCACTGGATTATTTGTTTTTCGGGTGTGGAGTTTGGTGAGCTCTTTATAGATTTTGGATACTAGCCCTTTGTGCGATATGTCATTTGCAAATATCTTTTCCCATTCCGTTGGTTGCCTTTTACTTTTATTGTTTCCTTTGCTGTGCAGAAGCCTTTTTATCTTCATGAGGTCCCAATAGTTCATTTTTGCTTTTAATTCCCTTACCTTTGGGGATGTGTCAAGTAAGAACTTGCTGCGGCTGAGGTCAGAAAGGTTTTTTCCTTCTTTCTCCTCTAGGGATTCGATGGTTTCCTGTCTCACATTCAGGTCCTTTATCCATTTTGAGTTTGTTTTTGTGAATGGTGTAAGAAAGTGGTCTAGTTTCAATCTTCTGCATGTTGCTGTCCAGTTCTCCCAGCACCATTTGTTAAAGAGACTGTCTTTTTTCCATTGGATATTCTTCCTGCTTTGTCAAAGATGAATTGGCCATGCTTTTGTGGGTCTAGTTCTGGGATTTCTATTCTATTCCATTGGTCTATGTGTCTGTTTTTGTGCCAGTACCATGCTGTCTTGATGATTACAGCTTTGTAGTGGAGGCTAAAGTCTGGGATTGTGATGCCTCCTGTTTGCGTCTCCTTCTTCAATATTACTTTGGCTATTCAGGGTCTTTTGTGGTTCCATACAAATTTTAGGATTGCTTGTTCTAGCTTTGAGAAGAATGCTGGTGCGATTTTGATTGGGATTGCATTTAATGTGTAGATAGCTTTGAGTAGTATTGACATTTTGACAATATTTATTCTTCCAATTCATGAGCATGGAATGTTTTTCCATTTCTTTCTATCTTCTTCAATTTCCTTCATAAACTTTCTATAGTTTTCAGCATACAGATCTTCTACATCTTTGGTTAGATTTATTCCTAGGTATTTTATGCTTCTTGGTGCAATTGTGAATGGGATCAGTTTCTTTATTTGCCTTTCTGTTGCTTCCTTACTAGTGTATAAGAATGCAACTGATTTCTGTACATTGATTTTGTATCCTGCAACTTTGCTGAAATCATGTATCATTTCTAGCAGACTTTTGGTGGAGTCTATCGGGTTTTCCATGTATAATATCATGTCATCTGAAAAAAGTGAAAGGTTGACTTCATGTTTGCCAATTTTGATGCCTTTGATTTCCTTTTGTTGTCTGATTGCTGATGCTAGAACTTCCAACACTATGTTAAACAACAGCAGTGATAGTTGACATCCCTGTTGTGTTCCTCATCTCAGGGAGAAAGCTCTCAATTTTTCCCCATTGAGAATGTTATTAGCTGTGGGATTTTCATAAATGGTTTTTATGATGTTTAAGTATGTTCCTTCTATCTCGACTTTCTGAAGGGTTTTTATTAAGAAAGATGCTGAATTTTGTCAAATACTTTTCTCATTCAATTGACAGGATCATATGGTTCTTAGCTTTCCTTTTATTAATGTGATGTATCACATTGTTTGACTTGTGAATGTTGAACCAGTCCTGCAGCCCAGGAATGAATCCTACTTGATCACGGGGAATAATTCTTTTTATATGCTGTTGAATTCGATTTGCTAGAATCTTACTGAGAATTTTTTCATCCATATTCATCAGGGATATTGGCCTGTAGTTCTCTTTTTCTTGCTGGGTCTCTGTCTGGTTTAGTAATCAATGACTCATAGAATGAGTCTGGAAGTTTTTCTTCCCTTTCTGTTCTTTGGAATAGCTTGAGAAGGACAGGTAATATTTCTGCTTTAAATGTCTGTTAGAATTCCCCAGGGAAGCCCTCTGGTCCTGGACTCTTATTTGTTGGGAGAGTTTTGATAACTGGTTCAATTTCTTTGCTGGTTATGGGTCTGTTCAAGCTTTCTATTACTTCCTGTTTGAGTTTTGGAAGTGTGTGAGTGTTTAGGAATCTGTCCATTTCTTCCAGGTTGTCCGGTTTGTTGGCATATAATTTTTCATAGTATTCCCTAATAATTACTTGTACTTCTGAGGGATTGGTTGTAATAATTCCATTTTCATTCGTGATTTTATCTGTTTGGGTCATCTCCATTTTCTTATTGAGAAGCCTGGCTAGAGGTTTCTCAATTTTGTTTATTTTTTCAAAAAACAAACTCTTGGTTTCATTGATCTGCTCTACAGTTTTTTTAGATTCTATATTGTGTATTTCTGCTCTGATCTTTATTATTTCTCTTCTCCTGCTGAGTTTGTGGTGTCTTTGCTGCTCTGCTTCTCTTTCCTTTAGGTGTGCTGTTAGGTTTTGTATTTGGGATTTTTCTTGTTTCTTGAGATAGGCCTGGATTGCAATGTATTTTCCTCTCAGGACTGCCTTCGCTGCATCCCAAAGCGTTTGGATTGTTGTGTTTTCATTTTCATTTGTTTCCATATATTTCTTAATTTCTTCTCTAATTGCCTGGTTGACACATTCATTCTTTAGTAGGGTGTTCTTTAACCTCCATGCCTTTGGAGGTTTTCCAGACATTTTCTTGTGGTTGATTTCAATCTTCATAGCATTGTGGTCTGAAAGTATGCATGGTATGATCTCAGTTCTTGTATACTTATGAAGGGCTGTTTTGTGACCCAGTATGTGATCTATCTTGGAGAATGTTGCATGTGCACTCGAGAAGAAAGTATATTCTGTCGCTTTGGGATGCAGAGTTCTAAATATATCTGTCAAGTCCATCTGATCCAATGTATCATTCATTGTTTCTTTATTGACCGTGTGCCTAGATGATCTATCCATTGTTGTAAGTGGAGTATTAAATTCCCCTGCAATTATCACATTCTTATCAATAAGGTTGCTTATGTTTGTGATTAATTGCTTTATATATTTGGAGGCTCCCGTATTTGGCACATACACATTTATAATTGTTAGCTCTTCCTGATGGATAGATCCTGTAATTATTATATAATGCCCTTCTTCATCTCTTGTTACAGTCTTTAATTTAAAGTCTAGTTTGTCTGATAGAAGTATGGCTACTTCAGCTTTCTTTTGACTTCCAGTAGCATGGTAAATAGTTCTCCATCCCCTCACTTTCAATCTGAAGGTGTCCTCAGGTCTAAAATGAGTCTCTTAGAGACAGCAAATAGATGGGTCTTGTTTTTTATCCATTCTGATACCCTATATATTTTGGTTGGAGCATTTAGTCCATTTACATTCAGTGTTATTATGGAAAGATATGGGCTTAGAGTCATTGTGACATCTGTAGGTTTCATGCTTGTAGTGATGCCTTGGTACTTTGTGGTCCTTGCAACATTTCACTCACAGAATCCCCTTTAGGATCTCTTGTAGGACTGGTTTATTGGTGATGAATTCCTTCAGTTTTTGTTTGTTTGAGAAAACATCTATCTCTCCTTCTATTCTGAATGACAGACTTGCTGGATAGCAGATTCTCGGCTGCATATTTTTTCTGTTCATCACATTGAAGATTTCCTGCCATTCCTTTCTGGCCTGCCAAGTTTCAGTAGAGAGGTCTGCTACTACTCTTATGTGTCTACCTTTGTAAGTTAGATCCTGTTTTTCCCTGGCTGCTTTCAGAATTTTCTCTTTATCCTTGTATTTTTCCAGTTTCACTATGATATGTCTTGCAGAAGATCAATTCAAGTTACATCTGAAGGGAGTTCTCTGTGCCTCTTGGATTTCAATGCCTTTTTCTTTCCCCAGATTGGGGAAATTCTCAGCTATGATTTCTTCTAGTACACCTTCAGCACCTTTCCCTCTCTTTCTCCTCTGGAATCCCAATTAGGCGTATATTATCGCGTTTAATTGTGTCACTTAGTTCTCTAATTCTCCCCTCATACTCCTGGATTTTTTTATCTCTCTTTTTCTCAGCTTCCTCTTTTTCCATAATTTTATCTTCTAATTCACCTATTCTCTCCTCTGCCTCTTCAATCCGAGCTGTGGTCACCTCCATTTTATTTTGCAGCTCATTTATAGCTTTTTTTTTAACTCCTCCTGACTGTTTCTTAGTCCCTTGATCTCTGTAGTAATACATTCTCTGCTGTTTCTATACTTTTTTAAGCCCAGCGATTAATTTTATGACTATTATTTTAAATTCATGTTGTGTTACATTGCTTAAATTGTTTTTGATCAGTTCGTTAGCTGTCGCTACTTCCTGGCGTTTCTTTTGAGGAGAATTCTTCCGTTTCATCCTTTTGGATAGTCCCTGGAATGGCGCAGAACTACAGGGCTCTTCCCCTGTACTGTCTGGAGTAACTTGTGTTAGTGGGCAGGGCAGCAGTCAGACCTGATGTCTGCCCCCAGCCCACCGCTGGGGCCACAGTCAAACTGGTGTGTACCTTATCTTTCCCTCTCCCAGGGGCAGGATTCACTGTGGAGTGGTATGGCCCCTGTCTGGGCTACTTGCACACTGCCAGGCTTGTGGTGCTGCTTCTATGGGATCTGGTGTATTAGCCAGGGTGGATCCGCAAGGTGCACAGGAGTGGGAGGAGCAGACTCAGCTTTGCTTTTGGTGGTCCAGTTCAGGAAGGGCCCTGCAGCACCAGGAGGGAGGCAGACTGGTGGGAGGGATGGATCTACAGAAGCACAGCATTGGGTGTTTGTACAGTACAAGCAACTTCCGTGACGGGAACTGGTTCCATTGGGATTTTGGCTGGGGGATGGGCAAGGGAGATGGTGCTGGCGAGTGCCTTTGTTCCCCGCCAAGCTGAGCTCTGTCGTCCGGGCTCAACAACTCTTCCTCCCGCTGTCCTCTAGCCCTCCCATTCTCGGAGCAGAGCTGTTGACATAACATTCCAAATGGTAAGTGCCACTGGCTTTCAGAACACACTCTGTCTGGCCCCTCCACTTTTGTAAGCTAGACTCAGAGGCTCTGCATTGCTGGGTGGGATGGCTGCCCTTCAACTGCCCCTGCTCCCTCCCGCCAGTCCGTGTTAGCGCACAGCACCTCTCCACCTTTCCTACCCTTTTCTGTGGGCCTCTCATCTATGCTTGGCTCTGGAGAGTCCATTCTGCTAGTCTTCTGGAGGTTTTCTGTGTTATTTAGGCAGATGTGGGTGGAATCTAAGTGGTCAGCAAGACGCGACGAGCCCAGCGTCCTCCTACACTACCATCTTCCCTCTCCCATCATTTTATTTTAGTCTATTATAGTGTATTCACTTTTTCAAATTTTCAAACACTTTCTTTTGTTTTTTTCTTTTTTTATTATCTTTTTTCTCTTTTTTGTTTGTTTTCTGTTTTCTTAAATACAGAAAAAGAAACATTTATTTTGAATTTTTATTGAAAATATTTTTCTTTAATTTTTTTCTACAACATCCTTTACTTTTATGTATATTTTTTCAAATTCTATTTTACCCCCATAATCTCATTTTAGTCTACTTCAGTGTATTCATTTTTTCAAATTATCAAACTATTTCCTTTTTTTTCTCTAATCCGTCAAGCCACTTTCAACACCCAGACCAAAACACACCTAGGATCTAGCATCATCTATTCGATTTTTGTGTATATATATATGGTTTTAATTTCTAATTTTAATATTTTTTAATTTTAATTTTTTTAATT
Source organism: Puma concolor (assembly GCF_028749965.1). NCBI lineage: Eukaryota > Metazoa > Chordata > Mammalia > Carnivora > Felidae > Puma > Puma concolor. The sequence goes on from NC_141678.1 coordinate 30,988,985, forward strand.
TCAAATTTTCTACCTCATTAATTCCTTTTCTCCATTCAAAATGACAAAAAGAAGGAATTCACCCTAGAAGAAAGAGTACGAAGCAATGACAGCCAAGGATTTAACCCACAGATACAAGCAAGATGTCTGAACCAGAATTTAGAATCATGATAAGAATATTAGCTGGAGTCGAAAATGGATTAGAATCCCTTTCTGCAGAGATAAAAGAAGTAAAAAATTGTCAGCATGGTATAACTGAGCTGCAATCATGGATGGATGCAGCAGCGGCAAGGGTGGATGAGGCAGAACAGAAAATCAGCGATATAGAGGACAAACTTACGAAGAACAATGAAGCAGAAAAAAAAACAGGGAGATTAAGGCAAAAGAATAAGTTTTAAGAATTAGAGAAATCAGTGACTCATTAAAAAGTAACAACATCAGAATTATAGGGGTCCCAGAAGAGGAAGAGATAGAAATAGGGGTAGAAGGGGTATGTAAGCAAATCATAGTGGAAAACTTTCCTAACATGAGAAAGACACAGACATCAAAATCCATGAAGCACAGAGGGCCCCCATTAGATTAAACAAAAACCAACCATCAACAAGACATATCATAGTCAAATTCACAAAATACTCAGGCAAGGAAAGAATCATGAAAGCAGCAAGGGAAAAAAAGTCCCTAACATACAAGGGAAGACAGATCAGGTTTGCAGCAAACCTATCCACAGAAACTTGGCAGGCCAGAAAGGAGTGGCAGGATATACTCAATGTGCTGGATCAGAAAAATATGCAGCCAAGATTCTTTATCCAGCAAGGCTGTCATTCAAAATAGAAGGAGAGATAAAAAGTTTCCCAGACAAACAAAAATTAAAGGAGTTTGTGACCACTAAACCATCCCTGCAAGAAATTTTAAGGGGGACTCTCTGAAGGGGGAAAAGATGAAAAAAAAATTTATATATATATATATATATATATATATATATATATATATATATACATCTCAAAAGCAACAAAGATTAGAAAGGAGCAGAGAACACCACCAGAAACTCCAACTCTACAAACATCATAATGGCAATAAATTCATATCTTTCAGTACTCACTCTAAATGTCAATGGACTCAATGCTCCAATCAAAAGACATAGGGTCACAGAATGGATAAGAAAACAAGATCCATCTATATGCTGTTTACAAGAGACCCACTTTAGACCTAAAGACACCTTCAGATTGAAAACAAGGGGATGGAGAACCATTTATCATGCTAATGATCAACAAAAGAAAGCCGGAGTAGCCATACGTAGACAATCTAGACTTTAAAATAAAGGCTGTATCAGGAGATGCAGAAGGGCATTATATCATAATCAAAGGGTCTATCCACCAAGAAGACCTAACAATTTTAAACATTTATGGTCCAAATGTGCAAGCACCCAAATATATAAATCAATTAATCACAAACATAAAGAAACTCATCAATAGTAATACCATAATAGTAGGAGACTTCAACACCCCACTCACAGCAATGGACAGATCATCTAATCAAAAAATCAACAAGGAAACAATGGCTTTGAATGATACACTGGGCCAGATGGACTTAACAGATATATTCAGAACATTTCATCCTAAACCAGCAGAATATACATTCTTCTCCAGTGCACATGGAATGTTCTCCAGAATAGACCATATACTGGGACACAAATCAGCCCTAAGTAAGTACAAAAAGATCGAGATCATACCGTGCATAATTTCAGACCACAACACTATGAAACTCGAAATCAACCACATGAAAAAATTTGGAAAAGTAACAAATACTTGGAGACTGAAGAACATCCTACTAAAGAATGAATGGGCTAACCAAGCAGTTAAAGAAGAAATTAAAAAGTATATGGAAGTCAATGAAAATGATAACACCACAACCCCAAACCTCTGGGAGGCAGCAAAGGCGGTCATAAGAGGAAAGTATATAGCAATCCAGGCCTTCCTAAAGAAGGAAGAAAGATCTCAGATACACAACCTAACCTTACACCTTAAAAAGCTGGAAAAACTACAGCAAATCGAACCCAAAACCAGCAGAAGACAGGAAATAATAACGATTATAGAAGAAATGCTATCAAGACCAAAACAAAACAAAACAAAACAGTAGAACAGATCAATGAAATCAGAAGCTGGTTCTTTGAAAGAATTAACAAAATTGATAAACCACTAGCCAGTTTGATCAAAAAGAAAAAGTAAAGGACCCCAAAAAATAAAATCTTGAATGAAAGAGGAAAGATCACAACCAACACAGAAGAAATAAAAACAATAATAAGAGAATATTATGAGCAATTATATGCCAATAAAATGGGCAATCTGGAAGAAATAGACAAATTCCTAGAAACATATACACTACCAAAACTGAAACAGGAAGAAATAGAAAATTTGAACACGCCCATAACCAGTAAGGAAATCGAATTAGTAATCAACAATCTCCAAAAAAACAAGAGTCCAGGGCCAAATGGCTTTCCAGGGGAATTCTACCAAACATTTAAGGCAGAGTTAAAACCTATTCTCTTGAAACTGTTCCAAAAAATAGAAATGGAAGGAAAACTTCCAAGCTCTTTGTATGAAGCCAGCATTACCTTGTTTCCAAAACCAGACAGAGACCACACTAAAAGAACTATAGACCAATTTCCATGATGAACATGGATGCAAAAATCCTCAACAAGATATTAGCCAACCAGATGAAACAATACATTAAAAAAATTATTCACCACGACCAAGCAGGATTTATACCTGGGATGCAGGGCTGGTTCAATATCCACAAAACAATTAACGTAATTCATCACATCAGTAAAAGGACAAGTACCATATTATCCTCTTAATAGATGCAGAGAAAGCATTTGACAAAATACAGCATCATTTCTTGGTAAAAACCCTCAGGAAAGTAGGGATAGAAGGAGCACACCTCGAGATCATAAAAGCCATATATGAATGACCCAACGCTAATATCATCCTCAATGGGGTAAAACTGAGATCTTTCCCCCTAAGGTCAGGAACAAGACGGGGATGTCCACTCTCACCACTGTTATTCAACATAGTATTGGAAGTCTTAGCCTCTGCAATCAGACAACACAAAGAAATAAAAGGCATCCAAATTGGCCAGGAGGAGGTCAAACTTTCACTCTTCGCAGATGACATGATACTCTATATGAAAACCCCAAAAGATTCCACCAAAAAACTGCTAGAATTGATTCATGAATTCAGCAAAGTTTCAGGATATAAAATTAACACACAGTAATCGGTTGTATTCCTAATCACCAACAATGAAGCGACAGAAAGAAATCAAGAAATTGATCCCATTTACAGTTGCACCAAAAACCATAAAATATCTAGGAATAAATCTAACCAAAGAGGGGAAAAACTTATACACTGAAAACTATAGAAAGCTTATGAAAGAAATTGACGAAGACACAAAAAAAATGGAAAAAGATTCCATGCTCCTGGATAGGAAGAACAAATATTGTTAAAATGTCGAGACTACCCAAAGCAATCTACATATTCAATGCAATCCCTATCAAAGTAACACCAGCATTCTTCAAAGAGCTAGAACAAATAATCCTAAATTTGTATGGAACCAGAAAAGACCCCAAATAGCCAAAGCGATCTTGAAAAAGAAAACCAAAGTAGAAGGCATCACAGTCCCAGACTTCAAGCTATACTACAAAGTTGTAATCATCAAGACAGTATGGTACTGGCACAAAAACAGACACTCAGATCAATGGAACAGAATAGAGAACCCAGAAATGGACCCACAAATGTATGGCCAACTAATCTTTGACAAAGCAGGAAAGAATATTCAATGGAATAAAGACAGTCTCTTCAGCAAGTGGTGCTGGGAAAACTGGACAACGACATGCAGAAGAATGAACCTGGACCACTTTCTTACACCATACACAAAAATAAACTCAAAATGGATGAAAGACCTAAATGTAAGACAGATTTTTCTCCTCAAAATCCTCGAGGAGAAAGTAAGCAAAAACCTCTTTGATCTTGGCTGCAACTTCTTACTCAACATGTCTCCGAACACAAGGGAAACAAAAGCAAAAATGAACTACTGGGACCTCACCAAAATAAAAAGCTTTTGAACAGCGAAGAAAACAATCAGCAAAACTAAAAGGCAACCAACAGAATGGGAAAAGATATTTGCAAATGACATATCAGATAAAGGGTTGGTATCCAAAATCTACAAAGAACGCCTCAAACTCAACACCCGAAAAACAAATAATCCAGTGAAGAAATGGGCAAAAGACATGAATAGACACTTCTCCAAAGAAGACATCCAGATGGCCAACCAAAACATTAAAAAATGCTCAACATCACTTGTCATCAGGGAAATACAAATCAAAACCACAATCAGATACCACCTTACACCTGTCAGAATGGCTAACATTAACAACTCAGGCAACAACAGATGTTGGAGAGGATGCAGAGAAAGAGGATCTCATTTTCATTGTTGGTGGGAATGCAAGCTTGTGCAGCCACTCTGGAAAACAGTATGGAAGTCCCTCAAAAAACTAAAAATAGAACTACCCTATGACCCAGCACTACTATGCATTTATCCACGGGATACTGGTGTGCTGTTTCAAAGGGACACATGCACCCCCATGTTTATAGAACTGCTATCAACAATAGCCAAAGTATGGAAAGAGCCCAAATGTCCATCAATGGATGAAGGGATAAAGAAGATGTGGTGTATGTATACAATGGAGTATTACTCAGAAATCACAAAGAATGAAATCTTGCCATTTGCAACTACGTGGATGTAACTGGAAGGTATTATGCTAAGTGAAATTAGAGAAAGACAAAAATCATATAACTTCACTCATATGAGGAGTTTAAGAGACAAAAGAGGTGAACATAAGGGAAGGGAAACAAAAATAATATAAAAACAGGGAGGGGGACAAAACAGAAGAGACTCATAAATATGGAGAACAAACTGAGGGTTACTGGAGGGATTGTGGGAGGGAGGTTGGACTAAATGGGTAAGGGGCAGTAAGGAATCTACTCCTGAAATCATTGTTGCACTATATGCTACCTAATTTGGATGTAAATTTTAAAAAATAAAAAATAAAATTTTAAAAAGTAGATATTTTAGGAACTGTAAAAAAAAGAAATGATCATATGGTTCTTTTCTTTTCTCATATTGATGTGATGTGTCACAAGTAATTTGTGAGTATTGAACCACTCTTGCAGTCCAGAAATAAATCCCACTTGATCATGGTGAATGATTTTTTAAATTTATTATTGGAATCAGTTTGCTAGTGTTTTGTTAAGAATTTTTGCATCTATGTTTATCAGAGATATTGGCCTATAGCTCTCTTTTTCAGCATCTTTTTATCTGGTTTTGGTATCAGGATAATGTTGGTCTCATAGAATGAATTTGGAAGCTTTTCTTCCCCTTCTATTTTTTGGAATAGTTTAAGAATAATGGTTATTAACTCTTCTTTAAATGGTAGCATTTGTCTGTGAAGCCATCTGTCCTGGGCTTTTGTTCATTGGGAGTTTTTTTTATTACTGATTCAATTTCATTGTTGGTTATCAATCTGTTCAAATTTTCTTTATCTTCTTGTTTCAGTTTTGGTAATTTATATGTTCCTAGGAATTTATTCATCTTTTCTATTTTGTCCAATTTGTCAACATATATTTTTTCAAAATATTATAATTGTATTTTTGTGGTGTTCGTTGTTATTTCTTTTATCTCATTTGTGATTTTATTTATTTGAGGCCTTTCTCTTTTCTTCTTAAACAGTCTGACTAGGGGTTTATTTATTTTATTGATTTTTTTCAAAGAACCAGGTCCTGGTTTTATTGATGTCTTCTTTTTTTGTTTGTTTCTATATCACTTATTTCTGCTCTAATGTTTATTATTTCTTTCCCTTTTCTAGTTTTAGGTTTTGTTTTTTGTTCTTTTTCTAGCTCTTTAGGTGTAAGTTATATTGCTTGTTTGAGATTTTTCTTGTTTCTTGAGGTAGGCCTGTATTGCTATAAGCTTTTTCTTACAACCACTTTTGCTGCAGCCAACAGGTTTTAGACTGTTGTGTTTTCAATTTCATTTGTTTCCATGTACTTTTTTAAATTTCTTCTTTGCTTTCCTGGTTGACCCATCTATTGATTAGCAACATGTTATTTAACTTCCATGTATTTGTGGTCTTTCAAAGTTTTTTCTTGTGGTTGATTTTTAGTTTCAATAGTGTTGTGATCAGAAAAGATGCATGGTATGATTCAAATATTTTTTAAATTTTTGAGGCTTGTTTTTGTGGACCAACATGTGATCTATTCTGGAGAATGTTCCATGCGAACTTGCAAAGAATCTATATTCTGTTGTTTTAAAATGGAATGTCCTGAATACATCATTCAAAGTCATTTCTTCCTAATTGATTTTCTATTTAGATAATTTGTTCATTGAAGAAAGTGGGGTGTTAATATCTCCTACCATTACTGTATTATTATCAATTAGTTCCTTTACGTTTGTTATTAACTGTTTAATGTATTTGTGTGCTTCCATGTTGAATGCATAAATATTTACAATTGTTATACTTGTTGGATTGTCCCCTTTATTATTATATAGTGTCCTTCTTTGTCTCTTATTACAGTCTTTGTTTTAAAGTCAATCTTTCCTGGGGCGCCTGGGTGGCTCAGTCGGTTGAGCGTCCGACTTCAGCTCAGGTCATGATCTCACAGCTTGTGAGTTCAAGCCCCGTGTCAGGCTCTGTGCTGACAGCTCAGAGCATGGAGCCTGCTTCGGATTCTGTGTCTCCCTCTCTCTGCCCCTAACCCACTCGCATTCTGTCTCTCTCTCTTAAAAATAAATAAACATTAAAAAAATAAAGTCAATCTTTTCTGACATAAGTATTGCTACTCCACCTTTATTTTGACATTCATTTGCATAATACATGTTTCTTCACCCCTCACTTTTTTTTTTTTACTTTTTATTTAAATTTTAGTTAGTTAACATGCAGTGCAATTTTGGTTTCAGGAATAGAATTCAATGACTTATTACTTACATACAACACCCAGTGCCCATCATAACATGTGGTCTCTTTAATATCCATCAACCATCTATCCCCTCCCCTACCCATCTCCCTCCATCAACCTTCACTTTGTTCTGTATCATTCATTAAGAGTCTTGCAGTTTTTATGTTTTTCCTTTTTATCTCCCCTTCTCATATGTTCATGTCTTTTGTTTCTTAAATTCACATCTCAGTAAAATCATATGGTATTTGTTTCTCTCTGATTGACTTATTTCACTTAATACATTATAGCTTCATCCACATCATTGTAAATGGCAAGATTTCATTCTTTTGATGACTGAGTAATATTCCATTGTAGAGAGATACAACATCTTCTTTATCTGTTCATCAATCAGTGGATATTTGGGGTCTCTCCATAGTTTGTCTATTGTTGACAATGCTACTATAAACATCAGGGTGCATGTACCCCTTTGAACCTATATTTTTGTATCTTTTGGGTAAATACCTAAGTGCAAGTGGTGGATCATAGGGTAGCTCTATTTTTAGTTTTTTGAGAAACCTTATACTGTTCTTTCTTGTGTTGTTAATTTTAGCCATTCTGATAAGTGTGAGGTGGTATCTCATCATGGTTTTGATTTGTATTTCCGATTAAGAGTGATGTTCAACATCTTTAAATGTGTCTGTTAGTCATCTGTCTTTATCCTCACTTTCAATCTGCAGGCGTCTTTTTTCTAAATTGAGTCTCTTGTAGGCAGCATATATACGGGCCTCGTTTTTTAATCCATTCTGTTACCCTATATCTTTTGTTTGGAGTATTTAGTCTATTTATATTGAAAGTAAGTATTGATAGGTATGTTTATTGCCAAATTATTGCTTCTTTTTTTGTTGTTTCTGATAATTTTCTTTTATCCTTTCTTGCCTATCTCTCTTTTATGTTTTACTGATTTTCTTTAGTGATATGTCTGGATTTCTTTCTCTTTGATTTGTGGTTACCATTATGTTTGTATATAAACTCTTCTGCATATAGAAGTCTATATTAAGATGGAGGTCATTTAAATTTGAGCCCATTCTTTATTCCTCTCCTTCACATGTTTTAGGTATATGGTACCTTATTTTACATCCTTTTATTTTGTGAGATCCATGACTGACTTTTAATGGAAATATCCATTTTTACATCTTTTATGTTTCCTATCTTCACACTGTCACTTTTGGTCTTTCCTTTCCACTCAAAGAGTCCCCTTTAATATTTCTTATGAGGCTGTATAGAAAACCAGTGTACAGAAATTTGTTGCATTTTCATACACCAATAATGAAGTGACAGAAAAAGAAATCAAGGAATCAATCCCATTTATAATTTTACCAAAACCAATAAGATGCCTAGGAATAAACCTAGCCAAAGAAGTGTAATAAAACCTGTACTCTAAAAACTATAAAATACTGATAAAGAAGTTGAAGATGACACAAAGAAATGGAAAAACATTCTATGGTCATGAATTGGAAGTATGAATATTGTTAAAATATCTATATTACAGAGCAAAATAAACATTTAATGCTCTCCTTATGAAAATACCAATAGCAATTTTCAGAGAGCTAGAGCAAATAATCCAAAATTTGTGTGGAACACAAAAGACCACAAATGGACAAACCAATCCTGAAAAATGAAAGCAAAGCTGGAGATATCACAATTCTGGACTTCAAGTTATATGACAAAGCTGTAGTGATCAAGAGATTATGGTACTGGCACAAAAACAGATACATAGATCAATGGAACAGAACAAAAACAACAACAACAACAAAAACAAAAACAGAAATGGACCCATGACTATATGGTCAACTAAAACTGACAAAGTAGCAAGGAATATCCAATGGGGAAAAGACCATCTCTTCAAGAAAAGTTGGTGGCAAAACTGGATAGCAACATGCAAAAGAATGAAACCAGACCACATTCTTACACCATACATAAAAATAAATTCAAAATGGACTAAAGTCATAAATGTGAAACAAGACGCCTTTAAAATCCTGGAGGAAAACACAAGTAGTAACCTCTTTGATATCTCCCATAGCCACTTCTTACTATATATGTCTCCCAAGGCAAGGGAGAAAAAATAAAAAATAAACTATTGGGACTTCTTCAAACTAAAAATCTTTTGCACATCGAAAGAAACAATCAATAAAACTAAAAGGCAACCTCCAGAATGGGAGAAAATATTTGCAAAGGACATATTGGGTAAAGGGTTAGTATCCAAAATATATAAAGAATTTATCAAATTCAATACCAAAAAACAAATAATCCAGTGAGGAAATGGGCAGATGACATGAATAGACACTTTTCTAAAGAGGGAGTCCAACAGATGGCCAATAGTCACATGAAAAGATGTTCAACATCACTCATCATCAGGGCAATACAAGGAAAAACTACAATGATTATCACCTCACACCAGTCAGAATGACTAAAATTAACAGCACAAGAAAGGGCGGATGTTGGCAAGGATGTAGAGAAAGGGAACACTTTCTAGACTATTGGTGGGAATGCAAACTGGTGCAGCCACTCTGGAATACAGTATGGAGGTTCCTCAAAAAGTTAAAAATACCACTACCCTACAATCCATTAAGTGCAGTACTAGATATTTACCCAAAGGATACAAAAATACAGATTTGAAGGGATACACACACCTTGATGTTTATAGAAGCATTATCTACAATAACCAAATTATTGAGAGAGCCCAAGTGTCCATCAACTAATGAATGGATAGAGAAGATATGGTATATATACACCATGGAATATTACTCAGTAATAAAAAAGAATGAAATCTTGCCATATACAATGACTTGGATGGAGTTAGAGAGTACTATGCTAAGCAAAATAAGTCAGTTAGAGAAAGAAACACCATATGATTTCACTCATATGTGAAATTTAAGAAACAAAACAAATGAACATGGGGAGAAATATAGGCAAACCCAGAAACAGCCTCTTAACTATAGAGAACAAACTGATGGTTACCAGATGGGAAGTGGTTAAGGGGACAGACTAAATAGGTAATGGGGATTAAGAAGTGCACTTGTTGTAATGAACCCTGGATATTGTATGGAAGTGTTGAATTACTATATTGTACACCTGAAACTAATATTACACTGTATGTTAACTAACTGGAATTTAAATAAATAACTTAAAAAAAATATTTCTTGCAGGGTTGGTTTAGCAGTCACAAACTCTAGTTTTTGTTTGTCTGGGAACTCTTTATCTCTCCTTCTGTTCTGAATGATAGCCTTGCTTGATAAAGTATACTTGGCTGCAGATTTTACTCATTCAGCACTTTGAATATATCTTGCCACTTCCTTCATGCTTCCAGTGTTTCTGTTGAAACATATGCTGATCACCTTATGGGATTTCCCTTGTACGTTATGGTATTCTTTTGTCTTGCTGTTTTAATTTTTTTCTTTATCACTTTATTTTGCCAATTTTATTAGAATATGTCTTGGTGTGGATTTGCTTTTGTTGATTTTGTTGGAGATTCTCTGACTCTTAGATATGGATATATGTTTCCTTCCCCAGAGTGGGGAAGTTTTCAGCTATTATTTTTTCAAATAAATTCTCTGCCTCCTTTCTCTCTTTTCCTCTGAGACACCTGTAATATGAATGTGATAATGTTTAATGGAGTCACTGAGTTTCCTAAGTCTAATCTGTTTTGCATAATTCTTTTATCTCTCTTTTGTTCAGCTTGATTACTTGCCATTACACTTTCTCCTAGATCATTAATTCATTACTTTGTTTCTTCCAGCCTGCTGTTCATTCCATCAAGCATGATTCTCATTTCATCTATTGTGCCCTTCATCTCTGCCATTATTCCTTATATATGTGTTAAGGATCTCATTGATGCCTTTCACTCTTTTCTCAAGTCCAGTGAGTATCATTATGATCATTACTTTAAATTCTCCATAAGACATATTAATTATATCTGTTTCACTTAGGTCTCTGACCATGGCCTTATTATGTTCTTTCATTTGGGACAAATTCTTCTGTCTTCTCATTTTGTCTAAGTTTCTGTGCCTGCTTTTGTGTGTTAGGAAAGTTAGCTACCTTACCTGTTTTTGAGGGTAATGGTCTTATGAAGAGGTCCTGTAGTGTCCCATGTTCCCCAAGGCCTAGTGTTTCTGGCAGTGTCTCCAAATTGTGCTGTGTGCACTCTGCTGTTGTGTCCTCACCTCTTTATCCTTCAGGCCAGCCTGAAAAGGTTCTCTACCTGGTTGGTCCCTGGTCTGAATATGGAAAATTTCTAGTTAAAATTTGCTCTGGTGCTCTGGTCTTGTGAAATGAGACCTGTCATCAACACTACTGCAACAGAGGCCCTTCAAATCTCGTGGGTTGGGAGATGAGGTGTGGGCAGGGCTTTGGGATGGCTTTCTGATGGGGCCCTTAATGCTGGGACTGAAGCAAAAATGACTGGGAAGGGTGGTTCCATCAGAGTATATGTGGGAGATTGGAGTTCAGTGTAAGCGAGTTAGGTAGCAAGTGTCTGCTCTATGCTGGTTCCTGCAGGTGGCCCAGTACTTAAGCTGAAGGGCAGGGAAGGGGAATTATGCCTTCCAGTTCCTTTGTCCCCAGAGGGGTCTCTCTGTGAACCTTATCTCTCTGGGACATACTCTGAAATGAGCAAATAACTTCCCCACTATATTCTCCAGGCACTCTTCAGATAGCTATATCCATGCTGTATGTCTTTGGGCTATTTTCCCTGCCTTCTCTCTAAGAGCAGCCCCAGGTGCCCTCCAGGCTCTATCTGAGGCAAGCTTTCTGACCTTTAAAACTCTAGGCTTTAAGCCCCACTGGTTGCAAGAAGTCATGAAATTGACCCATCTCACTTTCTAAGCCAATTGCTATGGGGATTTGTTTTCCCCATGCTCTTCTCTGTGTGCTAATCTGTTTCTCACCCTTCTCTGTGACTACACATCCTTCCCCACCACAGTGGCCATGATCTGTTTCTCTCCCAAACCCCATCTTTAAACTTCCCACCTTCTTCAATGTGGCCTCTCTCTACCTTTAGTTGTGGAGTTTGTTCTGTCAGTCTTCAGGTTGATTTCTAGGGGGAGTTAGGATGACTTGATAGTTATCTAGTTGTATTTGTGTGATAAGGTGGGCCTAGGATTCTCCTACTCTGCTGCCATCTTCTCTCTCTCTTATATTTTAATGTATTATATCCATTATATATTAGTCTACTCATGAAGTCATAACGAAATATCACAGACTGAGTTGCTCAAACAACAAAAATTTATTTTCTTACAGTCTGGAGGCTAGAAACCAAAGATTAAGGTGCCATCAGGATTGGTTTCTAGTAAGAGCTCTTTTCCTAGCTAGTACCTTCATATTTTATATGTGTGGGTGGGGGGAAAGAGAGATTTCTGGTGTCCTCTTTTCATAAGGACTCCAGTCCTAGAGGAGTAGTGCCCCATCCTTGTAACCTCATTATTTTTTGAATTACCTCCCTAAATACCCTATCTTCAAATTCCATTACATTGGGGGTTAGAGCTTCAATGTATAAATTAGTTCAGTCCATGATACATTATGATTCAAAGAATGTTATGATCCATTCTGTATATACTACTATGGGGAGAAAATTAACATTAAGCATGTGCTATTTATAAGGTAGATTTAATTATGGTCAACTTATCTAAGGTGATAAACTTAGTAAGCAGATAATTGGTGATAAAACATAGATCTGACTCCAAAATATATGTTGTTTTCACTACACAAACTAGGATATACTTATTGTAAAAATGGTGGCAATTCTTCTATGCCCATCACAAGGTAGAGTTTTTCCTTAACTCCTTAAATTTGGGTGGTCTAAATACCTGCTTTGGTTAATAGAATGTGGGGCAACTGATAAGTGCCAGTATCAAGCTTATGTCTAAAAAACCTTGTATACTTGTGCTTCATCTCAGAACAATGTTATTGTCATGTAAACAAGCTTGGGTTAGCCTGCTGGAAGATTAAAGACATTGTGAAGGAGAGTCATGCTGAGGCCAGCTGAAGCAATCCTAGATCAGCCTAAAGCCAGCAAACACTCAACTTACAAAAGAGTCCAGCCAAGATCTGCAGATCCACCTATCTGACCCATACTTGACTTCAATTTCATGATAGAGCCTAGCCAAGATCAAGATCAAGAGAAGTACTTATCAACAAATGGTTATTGTTTTAAGACACTAAATTGTGGGGTGATTTATTATAAATCAATAGCTGATACAGTTTATCTTTCACTGAATTTTAATCCCCTAAGTATTATCACAGGGTTATATTATATGGTAATGTTCTGTAAGCCAATGTATCTACATAATCATATTCATAATATTGTATTCCCCAGTTTCTGGGCTTTTGAGATATAATTACCAGAGCTGCTTACATAAGTACAAGGTTTTCTTATTGCTATAGGATTGAGGCTCTCCAGGAAACAGAATCACCAATGGAAACAATTTTACTCTGATAATGCTTCCTAAAAGTCAGTCTAAATTTTGGTAGATACCTATATTATTTGTTATAGTCTTGGAGCTGAGTTATAATTCTAGTTCTGTCCTCATCTAGCTGTATGACCTTGGCTTTGTCACGTTAAGTTCTTTGAAGCTTATAAACAAAATGACAGAATTTTAACATTTTTAGGGACATGTTCTGTTCTAATACTCTATAGTTTCTACATCTAAATCTCTATTCTAAATTATCTTTTAAGGAGGTCCAAGATGGCAGCATAAGAAAACCCTAAACTTACCTCCTACCACAGACACATTGAATCTTTATATAGAGCAATTCATCCTGAATAACATAGGATTTACTGAACTGCTTCTGCATAGCAAATGATAGAAATCACATAGAGAAGGGTAGAAGAGACAGAGACACAGTAATGGTGAGAACTCCACCCCTGAAGCAGCCACCTCCATTAGAGTGGAATATCACTGTAGGGCTTGTATGCAGACTCACCTGCCATGGAACACAGTGAAAAAATAATGGTTTAAGGGGTAACTAGACTCTAAGTGAAGTAAATTAATTTTCTAACCCTAGAGCCTTCACCAAATGAGTGAGAAACTGCTGGAACACTCTCTGGGGTTGGAGGTGGCAGCAAGCACCATTTTTTTATTCTTATTTCAACCGGTGGGTAGGATAAGATCAAGTCACCCTAGCTGGCCTGCTAGGGCTACATCAGTGTACCCCAGGACTTTGGCCCACATCAGTTCTGCCATCCCCTCAAGGCTGCCTCAATGAAGCATGCCTCAGGTTCCCTTAATCATGCTTTAGCTCTTCCTCCAGGGTATCCTTGGCATGGCAAACCCTGGGACCCCCTGTCCTACACTTGCTCCTGCTCTAGGCACCTCCCTGGGACAGTCCTACATGGCATACTCCAGGACCCCCATTGCACTTGCTCCAGCTCTAACCATCCCATTAGAATGGCCTCAGTGCAGAGCAACTGGGACCCCCTCAGCCTATGCCCAGTCCATATACAGCTGTCCTGCCAGATTGGCCCCAGCAGTGAGAACCTCAGGACACCCTGGCTCACATCTACTACAGTTCCAAACATCCCACCAGAGCAATCCCAACACATGTGTTTAAAACCCCACAGCCCATGCTTGCTCTAGCTCCAGTTATTCTATCAGGGTGGCCCCAGTGCAGAGTTCTTCAGAACCCTCTGGTCCATGCTCATTCTAATGTAAACTGTCCAACCAAATCAACACTAGGGTGATGTGCCCATGGACCCCCCCAAAAGTGTCCCCACACTATTTCTTACTGTCCTGCCAAGGTGGGCCCTACAAACAAGTCCCAGAAGTTCATCACTCACAGCTACTCCACTTTGAGCCATCCTGCCAAGGCAGCCCCAGCAAAAGTCTATCATGTTCCAGCTCCAGCCATACCACAAACATAGCCTTGACATTACATGCCCTGAGACCCTCCAGTTTATGCCTGATCCAGCTCCAACTATTCTGCCAAGGTGGCATTGATGCGGTGTGTCCCATCACCTCCTCAGCCCATGCTGAGGCTGTACTCTAGCTTCAGCCAGTACATGCAGTCTACATAAGGGATATTCCTATGTGAGTCCACTCCTTTAAGACTAGGAGTGGTAAATATTCCTCCTGATTCACAGAAACAAACACAGAAAGTCAAACAAAATGAGGAGACAGAGAAATATGTTTCAAATGAAAGAACAAGATAAAACACTAGGAAAAAAATCCCTAATGAAATGGACATGAGTAATTTAACTGATAAAGTGTTCAGAAGTAATGGCCATAAATATGATCACCGAACTTGGGATAAAAATGGAGGGAGGAAGAAAGTGAGAACTTCAACATTTAGAAAATATAAGAAAGAACCAATAGGTGCCAAAGAATATAATAACTGAAATAAAAATATAGTAGAAGGAATCAACAGCATATCATGCAGAACAAATCAGCAAACTGGAAAACAGAATAGTGAAAAGCATCCACAAAACAGCAAAAAGAAAAAAGAATTTTAAAAGTGAAGATAGTTTAAGAAACTTCTGAGACAACATCAGGCATACTAATATTCACATTATGGGGTTCCAGAAGGAGAAGAGAGAAAGGGTCAGAACTTACTTAAGAAATAATGTCTGTAAACTGCTCTAACCTGGAGACATCCAGTTCTGACAGGCACAAAGAGTTCTAAACAAGATAAACCCAAAGGGAACCACACCAAGACATATAATAATTAAATTGGTGAAAATGCGAACATGGCAGAGAAGCAGGGGGATCTGTACTCAAACAAAGAAGTGCTCTCAAACAAAGAAGTGCTGAAGCCAAAGGACTTTAAACCCCAAGAGTCTGGGAAGAAAAGAGACTGAAATCTACCAGGAAGAAAGTGGGACAACGATGGGTGGTTGAGTGCGAAATGGGGGAGATAAAACAGGCCAAACAGGCATTGAGGGGAGGGATCCCCTTCTGTGGAGAGACAAAGGGAAGAGAAAGAGTGGCTGGGGAAGTGTAGGACTATATCTGGACCAGAGAAAAACCTCACACTTGGACTGAGAGGGATCCTATCTCTAACTATGGGGCTTTCTTTAGACTGGGGCCAGCTCCCTGTTCGTGCACATGGGGAGGAGGGGAGTCAGTCCTGGGTTTGGTGGTAGATCAGGGGCACAGTCCACACTAGGAGAAAGCAGTCCCCTCCCTGGAGGACTGCATGATAGGGCAAAGCCTGCCTGCGTCCACCACCCCCAGGCTCAGTGTCTGGGTCGAGGGCGCAGTTCGCAGTAAGAGAAAGCAGCACCCCTCCCTGGAGTGCTGTGGGGAAAAGACAAAGCCTACCTGTGTCTGCCGAACAGACATAATGGGAAAAACTGACAGTAATATTATAATAGTAAGGGACTTTAATATCCCACTTACATCAATTGGTAGATCATCCAGGCAGAAAATCAGTAAGTAAACATTGTCCTTAAATAACACACCAGATGAGATGGACTTAATATATATACAGTTGTCTCGTGAACAACATGCGTTTGAACTTCACAGGTCTAGTTATATACAGGTTTTTAAGAATACAGTACAGTGCTGTAAATGTATTTTTCTTCCTTATTTTCTTAATAAAATTGTCTTTTCTCTAGATTATTTTATTGTAAGAATACAGTATATAATATATAATATACAAAATATGTTTTAATTGACTGTGTTATTTAATTGATTGTGTCATTGTGTTATTATTGGTCAATAATAGGTTACTAGTAGTTAAGTTTGAGGGGAGTCAAAGTTACACATGGATTTTTGACTGCATCGGGTTTGGTCCTCCAACCCCTGCATTGTGTAAAGGCCCACCATATACAGAACATTTCATCCAAAACAGCAGAATGCACATTCTTCTCAAGTGTACATGGAACATTCTCCAAGATAGATCACTTGTTATACCATAGGACAAGCCTCAATAAATTCAAGAATATTGAAATAACATCAAGCATTTTTTTTTTACAACATCAATATGAAACTAGAAATTTCAAGAAGAAAACTAGGGGGGAAAACCCACAAACATGTGAAGATTAAACAACAGTCTCTTCAATTAATGGTGTTGGCAAAACTGGACAGCTATGTGCAAAAGAATAAAAATGTACCACTCTTTTACATCATATACAAAAATTATTTCAAAATGGCTTAAAGACTTGAATGTAAGACCTCAAGTCATACACTGCCTAAAAGAAAACATAGTTCCTCTTTGACATTGGTCTTAGCACTATTTTGGGGGGATATGTCTCCTTAGGCATCAGCAACAAAAGCTAAAACATACAAATGAAATTGTATCAAACTAAAAGCCTTTTGTACAGCAAAGGAAAACATCAAAAAACAAAAAGGCAACCACCTGAATGGAAGAAGATATTAGCATATCATACATCCAGTAAGGGGTTAATACTCAAAATATATTTTAAAACTTACACAATTTTGGGGCGCCTGGGTGGCTCAGTTGGTTAAGCATACAACTTCAGCTCAGGTCATGATCTCACAGTTCATGGGTTCAAACCCCGCATCAGTCTCTGTGTTGACAGCTCGGAGCCTGAAGCCTCTTTCGGATTCTGTGTCTCTCTCTGCCTCTCCCCACTCACACTCTGTCTCTCTCTCAAAAATAAATAAACATAAATAAATAAATAAATAAATAAATAAATAAATAAATAAATTTACACAACTTAATATAAAAAAACTAACCCAATTAAAAACCCAATTTAAAAGAATTCAAATAGACATTTTTCCAAAGAAGACATGAAGACGTCCATCAGGCACATGAAAAGATGCTTAACAATCTCTATCATCAGGGAGATACAGATCAAAACCACAATGAGATATCATTTCATATTTGTCAGATTGGCTATTATCAAAAAGACAAAAAAAAATCACAAAGGTTGGCGAGGATGTAGAAAAAGAGAATGCTTGTGCACTGTTGGTGGGAATGTAAATTGATGCAGGCATGATGCAAAATAGTATAGAGGTTTCTCAAAAAATTAAAAATAGAACTACCAGATAGCCCAGCAATTCCATTCTGGATACTTATCCAAAGAAAACAAAAACATCAATTCAAAGATATAAATACTCCTATGTTAATTGCAGTGTTATTTACAATAGCCAACATATATGTCCTTTAATAAATGAATGGCTAAAGAAGTTGTAGTATATAAATACAATCAAATATTACTCATCCATGAAAAGAATGAAATCTTGCTATTTGTGACAACATGGATGGACCTGGAGGGTACTATGCTAAATGAGATAAGTCAGACAGATAAAGACAAATATGTCTTTTTTCTTATATCATTTTTCTTATATCATTTTTCTTATATGTGGAATGTAAAAAATGAACAAACAACACAAACAAACAAACAGAAACAAACTGACAGATACATGAAACAAATTACTGGTTACCAGAAGGGGAAGGGTGAAATAGCTGAAGGGTATTAAAATGTACAAAATTCCAGTTATACAACAAATAAGTAATGAGGATATAATGTACAGCATAGGGAATATAGTCCATAATATTGTAATAACTTAGTATAGTGACAGATGATAACTAGACTTATTGTGGGAATCACTTTGCAATGTACAAAAATATTGAATTCTTATGATGTATACCTGGAATTAATAGGATATGGTATGTCAATTATAGTTCAATAAAATAATAAAAATAAATTTTAAAATATATTTCAATTTTCCACCAAAACCTCCCTATATCCCAAAAGTCCTCTCTGTTGCCTTCTGTGTTTTTCTTGCACAAATAAAAAAGGCAATAAATGTCCATCAACTGATGAATGGATAAAGAAATTGTGGTTTATATACACAATGGAATACTACATGGCAATGAGAAAAAATGAAATATGGCCTTTTGTAGCAATGTGGATGGAACTGGAGAGTGTGATGCTAAGTGAAATAAGCCATACAGAGAAAGACAGATACCATATGGTTTCACTCTTATGTGGATCCTGAGAAACTTAACAGGAACCCATGGGGGACGGGAAGGAAAAAAAAAAAAAGAGGTTAGAGTGGGAGAGAGCCAAAGCATAGAGACTGTTAAAAACTGAGAACAAACTGAGGGTTGATGGGGGGTGGGAGGGAGGGGAGGGTGGGTGATGGGTATTGAGGAGGGCACCTTTTGGGATGAGCACTGGGTGTTGTATGGAAACCAATTTGACAATAAATTTCATATATTAAAAAAAAAAAAAAAGGCAAGCATCTATTGGATGCTTACAAGTTTCCAGGTGCTATTCCAGGCCCCTCATACAGCCCATTTCCTTTGGTTCTCACACCATCATTAGATCAGTACTGTCATTACCATTTCTATTTACAAGTGAGGAAACAGGCTTACAGAACTATGTAAGTTGCTCAAATAATAATGACCATCAAGTTTCACAAATACACTTTTAACCAAATATTATGACTCTAGACTCCAAAAATTTACCACCATGTTGTGCTACTGCTCTCTCTATACCATCCTTCCAAGTCACCCCATAAGCATGTAGGCTATACCTTTGGGAATGTCTATTATTTTATAACATAAGTAGAGGAGACAAGGAAAATGGAAAGTTTCAGTAGGAAGTCATTGTTATACATGGCTGGAGAGAGATAAATTGAAAAAAAGATGATTAATGGACAATGGGATAACCAGTCCTTAAGCTCTAGAAACAATATCCAGATAATTTTTTTGTTCTTTTTATCATTTTATCAAATAAAACAAAGGTATTGTACATCTTTAAACATCATCCTTACTGCATATTGGGAGAAAATTATGTACTTATAACTCACCAGACAATGAACCCCTTGAGGACAGACAAATATTGTACCTTGGAACCAAGCATAGCAATATTTGTTGAATTAATAATTCTTTAACAATGTTTTTCACCTGACACCATGAAGACTGTGCTTAATGTAACACTTGTTGTACTCTTCTTATTGCCATATTCAGGGACTCCATACTCTCAGCTCGCCTGGGAACATCCCCACTTACAAAAAGAATTTATCAAATTTTCATCATCGATACTGCCATCAGTCCAGAGCTAAAGCCAGAGTTCCCCTAACTTTTGGCTGATGATCCCTACATTTGGTTGCAGTTGATGTTTAAGACGTATAAAGATTCCATATTCATTCCTCATTCTTTCTTTCGCTTAAAAAAATGAGAATTTAATGACTGTGAGCCCACATAATATGTAAATAGGCACCATCCCTGCCAAAATGAACATTCTAAATCCTCACTACAGTTCCACGGAGGGAAGATAAGGTTTAATCAGAACACTTGATGCAGGTCATTTCAGGTGAGTGAAAACAGATAAATTTGCTACTGTATGAAAGTGCATGTCCACCCACAAACTATTGAACCAGCAGCCCCAGCCACCTCCCCTCTCCAACTTGGCAGAAGACCTGGTTGTGAAATCAAGGACAAAGATCAGATCCACACAAGGCAATGGTTCCAAAGATTCTAAATTACACAAAATTGGGATAATTATGAAACTAAATTATATTCCATTGTCTGAAGAAAGTTACAGGATTTGGGAGGAATAAGATGAAGAAGGAAACTGGTAATTCTGAAAGTTATTCTACTGTTATTTTAAGAGTTTCATCTGGAGAACTTCATTTCTACAAAGCAAGAATAAGTGTTTTATAATGAAGTTATGAAGGCATGCAGACAGTGGAGTGGCACCAGTTGCTAAGTTAAAACACTCTTATCTCCAATGATACGAGTATGTTAGTTTTCTGTGAAAATGTTCATATCTTTCTGGTGCTGGCCTGGGTGAAGAAGTGATGAAATTAATCCCCCAAAATCTTAGTTCATATCTAGTGGGGATGTTGGTTTTTAACTTTTAGTCATATGTATATGTGTAAAACCGGTAGAGAACCTTTCTTCCCTGCAGTTCAGCACTTAATTGATTCAGGCTAGCTT
Organism: Puma concolor; assembly: GCF_028749965.1. NCBI lineage: Eukaryota > Metazoa > Chordata > Mammalia > Carnivora > Felidae > Puma > Puma concolor. Next base: position 31,009,858 of record NC_141678.1, read on the forward strand.
CAGAATCAATTATGAAAATAACCAAAATGAACATCTGTTTTTTTCACTAAGATGCAATTTTCAACTAGCACAGACTGTTTGCAATTGAAATAAGAAAAATGCTCTTTTTCAGGGCATCTGGCTGGCTCAGTCAGTAGAGGATGCAACTCTTGATCTCAAGGTCGTGAATTCAAGACCCACATTGAGGGCAGAGCTTACTTAAAAAAAGTAAATTAAAAAAATAAAGACAAATGCTCTTTTTCAATGCTGAGAACCAGAGGCTTAGTTCTGAATCTAACTTTGTCAGTCTCTTACATTCTCTGGATTTGTGATTTATTCTCAAAAAGGATATTATATTTTGTATGTGTTTTATTTCAAATAATATTATTTTCATTTATTTATTTATTTGCCTATTTATTTATTTAAATTTACATCCAATTTAGTTAGCATATAGTGCAATAATGATTTCAGGAATAGATTCCACTGATTCATCCCCTGTGTGTAACAACCAGTGATCATCCCAACAAGTGTCTTCCTTAATGCCCCTTCCCATTTAGCTCATCTCCCCACCCACAATCCCTCCAGTAACCCTCAGTTTGTTCTCTGTATTTAAGAATCTCTTATGTTTTGTCCCCCTCCTTGTTTTTATATTATTTTTGCTTCACTTCCCTTATGTTCATCTTTTTTGTATCTTAAAGTCCTCAAATGAGTGAAGTCATATGATATTTATCTTTCTTTGACTGACTAATTTCACTTAGCATAATACCCTCTAGTTCCATCCACATAGTTGCAAATGGCAAGATTTCATTCTTTCTGATTGCCAAGTAATACTCCATTGTATATACATTCCACATATTCTTTATCAATTCATCAGTTTTTGGACATTTGGGTTCTTTCCATAATTTGGCTATTGTTGAAAGTGCTACTATAAACATTGGGGTGCATGGGCCCCTTCAAAACAGCCTGTATCCCTTGGATAAATACCTCGTAGTGCAGTTGCTGGGTGGTAAGTTACTTATATTTTTAATTTTTTGAGGAACCTCCATACTGTTTTCCAGAGTGGCTGCACCAGTTTGCATTCCCACCAGCAGTGCAAAAGAGATCCTCTTTCTACACATCCTCACCAATATCTGTTGTTGCCTGAGTTGTTAATGTTAGCCATTCTGACTGATGTGAAGTGGTATCCCATTGTGGTTTTAATTTGTATTTCCCTCATGATGAGTGATGTTGAGCATTTTCATGTGTCTGTTAGCCATCTGAATGTCTTCTTTGTAAAAGTTTCTATTCATGCCTTTTGCCCATTTCTTCACTGGATTCATTGTTTTTTGGGGTTTTGAATTTGATAAGTTCTTTACAGATTTTGGACACTAACCCTTTATCTGATATGTAATTTGCAAATACCTTCTCCCATTTCATCGGTTGCCTTCTAGTTTTGCTGATTGTTTCCTTTACTGTGCAGAAGGTTTTATTTTGATGAGGTCCCAATAGTTTATTTTGCTTTGTTCCCCTTCTCTACAGTGACATGTTGAATAAGAAGTTGCTGTGACCATGGTCAAAGAGGTTTTTTCCTGCTTTCTCCTCTAGGATTTTGATGACTTCCTGTCTTATGTTTAGGTCTTTCATCCATTTTGAGTTTATTTTTGTCTGGGGTGTAAGAAAGTGTGGTGCAGATTCATTTTTCTGCATGTCGCTGTTCAGTTTTCCCAGCACCACTTGCTGAAAAGACTGTCTTTATTCCATTGAATATTCTTTCCTTCTTTGTCAAAGATTAGTTGGCCACATGTTTGTGGGTCCATTTCTGGGTTCTCTATTCTGTTCCATTGATCTCAGTGTTGGTTTTTGTGCCAATACCATACTGTTTTGATGATTACAGCTTTGTAATACATCTTGAAGTCCAGGATTGTGATGTCTGCAGCTTTGGTTTTTATTTTCAGGATTGCTTTGTCTATTCGGGGTCTTTTCTGGTTCCATACAAATTTTAGGGTAGTTTGTTCTAGCTCTGTGAAGAATGTTAGTGTTATTTTGATAGGGATTGCATTGAATATATAGATTGCTTTGGATAGTATTGACATTTTAACAGTATATGTTCTTCCAATCCAAGTGCATGGAATATTTTTCCTTTTTTGTGTGTGTCTTCTTCAATTTCTTAAATATGCTTTCTATAGTTTTCAGTGTATAGATTTTTCACCTCTTTGCTTAGGTTGATTCCTAGGTATCTTATGGGTTTTGGTGCAATTGTAAATGGGATCAATTCCTTGATCTTTATTTCTGTTGCTTCATTATTGGTGACAGGAATGCAACCAATTTCTGTGCATCGATTTTATATCCTGTACCATATATCATATATCAGTTCCAGCAGTTTTTTGATGGAGTTTTTTTGGGGTTTCCCACAGAGACTATCATGTCATCTGGGAAGAGTGAAAGTTTTACTTCCTCCTTGCCTATTTGGATGCCTTTTATTTCTTTCTGTTGTCTGTTTAGGCTAGGACTTCCAATACTATGTTGAATAACAATGGTGAGAGTGGACATCATTGTCGTGTTCCTGACCTTAGAGGGAAAACTCTCAGTTTTTTCCCATTGAGGATGATATTAGCAGTGGGTCTTTCATATATGATCTTTTATGAGCTTGAGGTATTATCCTTCTATCCCTACTTTCTTGAGGGTTTTTTATCAAGAAAGGGTGCTGTATTTTGTCAAATGCTTTCTCTGCATCTATTGAGAGAATCATGTGGTTCTTGTCCTTTCTTTTATGTGATGTGATGTATCACATTGATTATTTTGTGGATATTGAACCATCCCTGCATCCCAGGTATAAGTCCTACTTGGTTGTGGTGAATAATTTTTTAAATGTATTGTTGGATCCGGTTGCCTAATATCTTGTTGAGGCTTTTTGCATACATGTTTATCAGGGAAATTGATCTGTAGTTCTCCCTTTTAGTGGGGTCTTTGGTTTTGGAATCAAGGTAATGCTGGCTTTATAGAATGAGTTTGAAAGTTTTTCTTCCATTTCTATTTTTTTTTTGGAACAGCTGCAAAATAACATACTAACTCTTTTTTAAATGTTTGGTAGAATTCCCCTGGAAAGCCATCTGGCCCTGGACTCTGTTTTGGGGGAGATATTTTATTACTAATTCGATTTCTTTACTGGTTATGGGTCTCTTCAAATTTTCTATTTCTTCTTGTTTCAGTTTTGGTAGTGTATATGTTTCTAAGAATTTGCCCAATTTTTCCAGATTGTGCAATTTATTGGCATATAATTGCTCATAACATTCTCTTATTATTGTTTGTATTTCTGCAGTGTGGTTATTATCTCTCCTCTTTCATCCTTGATTTTATTTATTTGGGTCCTTTCCTTTTCCTTTTTGATCAAATTGGCTAGGAAGTCATCAATTTTGTTAATTCTTTCAAAGAACCAGCTCCTGGTTTCATTTATTTGTTCTACTGTTTTTGGGGGGTTTTTTGTTTTTTCTTTTTGTTTTGTTTCAATAGTTTTGATTTCTGCTTTAATCTTTATTATTTCCCATGTTTTGCTGGTTTTGGGTTTTATTTGCTGTTCTTTTTCCAGCTCTTTAAGGTGTAAGGTTATGTTGTGTATATGAGACCTTTCTTCCTTCCTTAGAAAGGCCTGGATTGATATATACTTCCTCTTATTACTGCCTTTGCTGCATCCCAGAGGTTTGGGGCTGTGACGTTATCATTTTCATTGGCTTCCATGTACTTTTTAATTTCCTCTTTAACTTCTTGGTTAGCCCATTCATTCATTAGTAAGATGTACTTTAGTCTCCAAGTATTTGTTGTCTTTCCAAATTTTTTTCTTGTGGTTGATTTTGAATTTCATAGTGTTGTTGTCTGAAAATACGCATGGTATAATCTTGATTTTTTTGCACTTGTTGAGAGTTGACTTGTGTCCCAGTATGTAATATATTCTGGAGAATGCTCCATGTGCACTCAAGAAGAATGTATATTTTGCTGTTTTAGGATGAAATGTTCTGAATATACCTGTTAAGTACATCCGGCCCAGTGTGTCATTCAGAGCCATTGTTTCCTTGCTGATTTTCTGTTTAGATGATTTGCCCATTGCTATAAGTGGGGTGTTGAAGTTCCCTACTATTATGGTATTATTATCAATGAGTTTCTTTATGTTTGTGATTAACTGATTTATATATTTGGGTTCTTTCATGTTTGGAGCATAAATGTTTACAATTGTTAGATCTTGGTGGATAGACCCCTTAATTATGATGTAATGCCCTTCTTCATCTCTTGTTACAGTCTTTATTTTAAAATCTATAGTGCCTGATATAAGTATGGATACTCCTGCTTTTTTTGGCGACCATTAGCATGATAAATGGTTCTCCATCCCCTTACTTTCAATCTGAAGGTGTCTTTTGGTCTAAAATGGGTCTCTTGTAAACAGCACATAGATGTATCTTATTTTCTTATTCATTCTGTTACCCTATGTCTTTCAAATGGAGCATTTAGTTCATTGACATTTAGAGTCAGTACTGAAAGATATGAATTTATTGCCAATATGTTGTCTGTAGAGTTGGAATTTCTGGAGGTGTTCTCTGGTCCTTTCTAGCCTTTGTTGCTTTTGGTCTTTTTGGTTTTGTTTGGTCTTTTCTCCCCTCAGAGAGTCTCCTTTAAATTTCTTGCAGGGATGGTTTAGTGGTCACAAACTCCTTTAGTTTTTGTTTGGGAAAATTTTATCTCTCCTTCTATTTTGAATGACACCCTTGCTGGATAAAGAAAATCTTGATTCATATTTTTCTGACTCGGTACATTGAATATATCCTGTCACTCCTTTCTGACCTGCCAAGTTTCTGCGGGTAGGTCTGCTGCAAACCTGATCTGTTTTCCCTTGTAGGTTAAGGATTTTTTTCCCCTTGCTGCTTTGATAATTCTTTCCTTGCCTAAGTATTTTTGATTTTGACTATGATAAGCTTTGTTGATAGTCAGTTTTTGTTAAATCTAGTGGGAGTTTTCTGTGTTTCCTGGATTTTGATACTGTGTTTTTCCCTAGGTTAGGAAAGTTTTCTGCTATGATTTGCTCACATAAACCTTCTACCCATTTTTCTCTCTCTTCATCTTCTGGAACCCCTATGATTCAGAAAGTTATTCCTTTTTAATGAGTCATTGAGTTCTCTAATTCTTATATCATGCTCTCCTGCCTTACTTTCCCACTCTTTTCTGCTTCATTATGCTCCATAAGTTTGTCCTCTATATTGCTGATTCACTGCTCTGCTTCATCCATCCTTGCTGCCATGGCATCTATTCGAAATTGCATCTCAGTTATAGCATTTTTAATTTCTGCTGACTAGATTTTTACTCCCTTTATCTCTGCAGAAAGGGATTCTATGTTTTTTTTCAACCTCAGGTAGTATTCTTATTATCATTATTCTAAATTCTGGTTCAGACATCTTGCTTATATCTGTGTTGAACAAGTCCCTGGCTGTCATTTCTTCCTGTTATTTCTTTGGGGATTGAATTCCTTCATTCTGTCATTTTGAAGGAAGAAAAAGAATTAATAAAATTAAAAATTAAGATTAAAAAATTAAAAACAACACAAAAAATCACATAAAGTTTGCTAGAATCTTAGGTGTGTTTTGGTCTGATTGTTGAAAGAGCTTGAAAGAATAGAGAAAAAGGGAAAAAAAGGAAAAAGGAAAATATTTGAAAATTTAATAAGTGAATACAATAAAAGAGAATAAAATGAAATGATGAAAGTGAAATAGAATTTTAAAAATTTACAAAAGTAAAAAATATAGTAGAAAAAATTAAAGAAAAATCTCTTTTATAAAAACGTAAAATATTTTTTTTTCTTTCTGTATTCAAGAATAAGAAAAGAAAAAGGAAAAATTGAATAGATGGACCAGGGAACAGAATGAAATACAATTGAAATTACATCCAGTTTCCCCTAGAAGTCAAACTATGAAGAACTTTATAGTCTGTAAACTAAGGTGGCAGAGAGATTTGTGGTGTCCCTGTTGGGCGGGGCTTGGTATATGACTCTGTCCTTCACTATATGGCTCTGTTTAGCTTACTGGGGTGGACTGCCATGGTGCATGTAGGCATGTATGTGCATGCCAGGAGGAATGAAAATGACATCACCCAGCTACCCAGTCTCTAGTATCAGAACTCTGTGCTTTTCCTGACTGGCAATCAAGCACCCCTCCTTTGTCTCCAGCTTCCATCCACTCACCGCTTCTACACTGTCTGTGACCAAGGCATCAGCCTACTAGGTAGCACCTCCCTCCAAGTTTTATCTCAGATGGGGACATGTTTCCAAACCCCTCACTTCTGAGGGCCCTGCGACTTTGACCCATTCAGAGCCTCTGCAGAAGGGTCTCGCTGAGCAATGGCCAGGTGCCAGCCCACCTCTAGGAACGTTCATGTGACCATGCTGCTGCAGATGCCCACAGACTCTGGCCAGGTGCCAGCCTGCCACAGAAAAAGTTTGCACGATTGTGTAGCAGCAGTGTTTCAGGGATTATGGTAAATCACAACACACATCCGGTGCCAGGCTTCACCCTTAATATCCTTTTTTTTTTTATTTTTTTTTTTTAAAAATTTTTTTTTCAACGTTTATTTATTTTTGGGACAGAGAGAGACAGAGCATGAACGGGGGAGGGGCAGAGAAAGAGGAAGACACAGAATCGGAAACAGGCTCCAGGCTCTGAGCCATCAGCCCAGAGCCTGACGTGGGGCTCGAACTCACGGACCGCGAGATCGTGACCTGGCTGAAGTCGGACGCTTAACCGACTGCGCCAGCCAGGCGCCCCCACCCTTAATATCCTTGATCCAACACCAGTGAATGTGGCTGTTCTCTGGGGTCCACTAGGACCTTTGCCTGTGGGGAAGCTGCACAGCCACTACCAAATGTCCTCCCAGAAGGGGAATCATCTCTCCCCATGTAGCCAGAGGATCTCTCAGACATCTCTATCTGCTCCTGGTGATTCTCCCTTCCCACCAGAGCTCTGCCAGGTATCGAGCTGTGGAGTTTCAGATTCTGCACTCCCCTGTTTATAGAGTCATAATGGAATTTAAACCCTTCCTTTCTCCTTTCTCCCTTTTTTGTTCAGTGCCTTGTGGCTATTTCCACTCTCTCTCTCTCCAGCTGTTTTCAGGGGGGAGGGGGAGTGCTTTACCTTTGCTCTCCCCCCGTCTCCATCCTTCTCCACAAGCAAAAACAGTTCCCTACCCTCTACGGCTTCTCTCTCCCCCAATTCACCTGTCTGTGTGCATACCTGCCAAGTTCTGTGGTTGAAGTTTGCAGATTGTTGTGTTAATCTTCAAATCAGTTTTCTAGGTGTGCAAGATGGTTTGGTATTGCTCTAGCTGCATTTCAGGGATGAGAGAGGAAAAAAATCCTCTATGCTGTTCCACCGTCTTGGCCCCCTACCCAAATAATAATACTTTCCACTTTTTCCAAATTTTTTACTTTAAAATGGATCAGAAGTCTTAAATTGATCAAATTCAGAATTTATGATTCCATATTAAAAATTTAACAGTTCCAAAGCATGTAACATTCTTTTCCAAAAACATACTCAAGGACCCCTTGACTTACTTTCATTCTCTAGTTGTTTTTAAATCTGATTCTTTTTGTAATCCCCTCTTAGTCATCAAGTTTTCCATTTAAATTCACTGTTGAGAATTTTTGGCAATAAATAAAATTTTAGGGTAGAAAATTATTTCTGCTGTAGATTATCTATTTTTTATAAATTAGTGGCCTAGAAAAAAGTCATTTACTTGCTCGAGGATTATAGACAGGTTTGGTGGGGACTAACTTTTTGCACTTCTGATATCAGTTAGAGTTTCTCAACAGGGGCTGTAGTGATCACTTCCAAGGTGGCTCACTTACATAGCTGGCAGATTAGTGTTGGATGTAAGGGAGTTCAGTGGAAACTTTGGCTAAGCTTTTCATTCCTGTCAGCCTCTTCATAAAACTGCTAGCATAATGCTAACTCCCACCATAACAGCTTTTTCAAAAGGGAAGATGCTGAAGCTGCAGGTATTCTTTAAGTATTCACTCAAAAGTCTAAAACTCACTTCTTCCATATTTTTATTGGTCAAACCAGTCATAGACCCACTCCAGAATCAAAGGGGAGAAACATAAGCTCTTGATAAGAGAAGAATTGTGTAAATACATGGAGAAATGGAATTTTTAAGGTTATTCTTGGACGTTAGTTCCCTCATTCTGCCATCTAGCTACAACAGTCCATGTCCTACACGTGCAAACAAAAACACTAGCCCCCTCAAGATCCCCAAAATATCACTTTCATAAAAACATCAACTCAAATTTCAGGATCTTGTGATCCAAATCACAAGATACATTTCCTCCATTATGGTTCCTTGGTTGTAGCTTCTTGGGTTGTTTATGTAAATTTGAAGACTCATGAACTATGGAGACAAATTCTCAGCTTCATATACAACCATTGTAAAACAGGCAGAGGTTTTTCCTCTCATTCCAAAGGGAGGGGGAGGGAGGAAGCACACCATCACTGGTTCAGAGCAATTGTGAAATCCAGCTGAACCCAAAGCACCAGTTGATTAAGGCCCACTGCTGTTACCTGGGAATGGCTCTCTGTGATTCTTGACTTCATCCTCTGAATAATCTTTCTTTTCTGGGGCGTCTGGGTGGCTCAGTCAGTTAAGCAGACGACTTCAGCTCAGGTCATGATTTCACAGTTCATGAGTTCGAGCCTCATGTCAGGCTCTGTGCTGACATCTTGGAGCCTGGAGCCTGCTTCGGATTGTGTTTCCCTCTCCCTCTGTTACACACCTGCTCACACGCTGTCTCTCTCTCAAAAATAAATAAAGATTTAAAAATTTTTTAAATAAAATTAAAAAAATAATTTTTCTTTTCCTGCAACTAATGGCTTATGTTGTAGCTAAAAAGATTCTCAGCTTGCTTCCTCCCCATAGGAGTTTGAAGGCCTAGAGTCTTCTTTTTATTATAAATTGACTTCCAGTCTAATATGATACAATTCGTTCAAAACATTTATGAGTTTCCAAGATGGACATAAGACCAGAAATCTTTAAAATATTAGAGAAGAAAACAGGCAACAAATTCTTTGACCTCAGCTGCAGCAGCTTCTTACTAGACTTGTCTCTGGAGGCAAGGGAAACAAAAGCAAAAATGAACTATTGTGACCTCATCAATATAAAGAGTCTACACAGTGAAGGAAACAATCAGCAAAACTAAAAGGCAGCTCATGGAATGGGAAAAGATATTTGCAAATGACATATCAGATAAAGGGTTAGTATCTAAAATTTATGAAGAACTTATCAAACTCAACACCCCAAAAAACCCCCAAATAATCCAATGAATAAATGGGCAGAAGACATGAACATACATTTTCCAGAGAAGACATCCAGATGGCTAACAGACACATGAAAAGATGCTCAGCATCACTCATCATCAGGGAAATACAAATAAAAACCACAATGAGATAACACCTCACACTTGTAAGAATGGCTCATATTAACAACTCGGGAAACAGCGTTTGGCAAGCATGTACAGAAAGGGAAACCTTCCTGTGATGCTGGTTCAAATGAAAGCTGGTGCAGCCACTCGGAACAAGTATGGAGGTTCCTCAAAAAAATTAGAAAACAGAACTACCTTACAATCCAGCAATTGCTCTACTAGATATTTACCCAAAGGACACAAGAACGTTGATTTGAAGGGGCACATGCACCCTAATGTTTATAGCAGCACTATCAACAAAAGCCAAATTATGGGAAAATCCCAAATGTCCATTGACTGATGAATGTATAAAGAAGATGTGGTATGTGTATATATATGGAACTAGAATATTTTATGCTAAGCAAAATAAGTCAGTCAGATAAAAATAAAAATCACATGATTTCATTCATATGTAGTATTTAAGAAACACAACAGATGAACATAGGAGAAGGGAAGGAAAAATAAGATAAAAACAGAGGGGGAAGCAAACCGTAAGAGACTCTTAAATACAAAGAACAAACTGAGGGTTGCTGGAGGGTGTTGGGTGGGAGGATGGTCAAAATGGGTGATGGGCATTAAGGAGGGCACTTGTTGGAATGAGCACTGGGTGTTATATGTAAGTGATGAATCACTAAGTTATACTCCTGAAACCAGTATTACACTATCTGTTAACTAACTTGGATTTAAATAAAATGTAAAAAAAAAAAAATTTAAGATGAAACAATATAAATAAAAAACCTTTATGAATTTCTCATGTATAAAATTAGACCAAAGCCACAATCATACTCCATTAGACAGAAGATATACCACATTTTTTTTCTAAGATAGGCATTTCTCTTCCTTGAGCTCCATGTGAGACTGATATGGGAGAATATTCTTAAGAGTCTTAGAAGCCCAAATGTCTAGTTAACAGGTGTAAAAGACACATCCTTGATATTATTAGAAAAAAAAGTTATAGCTTAGAGACACCACCTTAAATGTTTCTTGTCTGAGCTAATGATAACTTACTTTAAGGGTTAGGCTGAAAGTGCTCTGGATTTTATCTTTTCCCTTAAGGCCATTTATTACTTTCAAAATACCTTGCTATCTGGAGAGGCTGAGAATGATAAACTGCTTTTTTTTTTTTTTTTTCCAACACAACAAAGTCTGGCTCCTTTTTATTTCTTTGAAATTCTGCTTGAAATTAGATAGCTGCTCTCCAAATCATCTAGCTTCTCCTATACTTTATTATAGTCAGCCGAAAGTAGCCAGTTGTCCTTTACAAAATTCTGCTTTGAGATCTCCTCAGTCAGACCCATGAGTTCGTTAGGTATCCATCTAACTTCAATCACTTCTTGGCCTTTAGGCTAAGATCAAGTGTACATATCCATCTAACTTCCACACTGATGAAGCCTGTGATTTCACCAAATGTTTCACCACCATATAACACGGGTCCCCTTTCCTCAGTCTTATAAAATTTTCTCACTGTCCTTTAAACCCTCACTAATTTTTTCTCTTTCTTTCTTTCTTTCTTTCTTTCTTGGGAACCTTCAGGCTTCTGCTCACCACTCAGACCCAAAGCCACATTTTTTTAAGGGTAAGCAGTAGGAGAACTCCCTTTTGCAAGTTTTTCAAGGCGGATGGAGATAGGGTGAATGTGCCAGCCCCAGCCTCCAAGAAATAGGAGAGATAAGCAGAAGCCATATCACAAAGAGTGTTTACATTAAGAAGTGTAGCATTGATATTATAGATCAGTTTCTTTCAAATATTTTTGCTCCAGTTCCCATTAAAAGGATCTGGAAAGACTACATCTCCCATGTGTATTTCATATATATATATATATATATATATATATATATATATGAATTTGACAATTTATATATATATATATATATATATATATATAAATTTGACAATTTATTGTCAAATTGGTTTCCATACAACACCCAGTGCTCATCCCAACAGGTGCCCTCCTCAATGTCCATCACCCCTTTCCCCTCTTCCCCACCCCCCATCAACCCTCACTTTTTGCAGATGACATGATACCATACATGGAAAACCCGAAAGACTCCACCAAAAGTCTGCTAGAAATGATATGTGAATTCAGCAAAGTCACAGTGTATAAAAGCAATGCACAGAAATCAGTTGCATTTTTATACACCAATAATGAAGCAACAGAAAGAGAAATCAAGAAACTGATCCCATTCACAATTGCAACAAAAATAATAAAATACCTAGGAATAAACATAACCAAAGATGTAAAAGATGTGTATCCTGAAAACTATAGAAAGCTTATGAAGGAAATTGAAGAAGATAGAAAGAAATGGAAAAACATTCCATGCTCATGGATTGGAAGAATAAATATTGTTACAATTTCAATACTACTCAAAGCTATCTACACATTCAATGCAATCCCAATCAAAATTGCACCAGCATTCTTCTCAAAGCTAGAACAAGCAATCCTAAAATTTGTATGGAATCACAAAAGACACGAATAACCAAAGTAATATTGAAGAAGAAAATCAAAGCAGGAGGCACCACAATCCCAGACTTTAGCCTCTACCACAAAGCTGTAATCATCAAGACAGTATGGTATTGGCACAAAAAAGAGACACATAGACCAACGGAATGCAATGGACACTTCCGAATTGGACCCACCGATGTATGGCCAACTAATCTTTGACAAAGCAGGAAAGAATATCCAATGGAGAAAAGGCAGTCTCTTTAACAAATGGTGCTTGGAGAACTGAACATCAACATGTAGAAGAATGGAACTAGACCATTTTCTTACGCCATTCACAAAAATAAACTCAAAATGGATGAAGGACCTGAATGTGAGACAGGAAACCATCAAAACCCTAGAGGAGAAAGCAGGAAAAAACCTCTCTGACCTCAGCCACAGCAATTTCTTACTTGACACATCTCCAAAGGTGAGGGAATTAAAAGCAAAAATGAACTATTGGGACCTCATCAAGATACAAAGCTTCTGCACTGCAAAGGAAACAATCAACAAAACTAAAAGGCATCCAACGGAATGGGAAAAGATATTTGCAAATGACATATCACATAAAGGGCTAGTATCCAAAATCTATAAAGAACTCCCATGTGCATTTCTTATGGGACTTCAAAAATTTTTTGTTATAAGCTTAAGCAACTGCAAAAGATATCATTCCTGTCATATGGTAAATATTGACATTTAAAACTATTATATCAGTTATTATATCCAGGGGAATTTAATATTATACAATTTGATATCTACCTATGATCCATTTTCAAAAATACACAATGTGTTCTTAAAAGTCAGAAATTTTCTATTATTTTTTTCCTTTAAACTTACTGAGAGTAACTTTCTTTTCTTTGGGAAAGTACTTTATTGGAATCCTTGGTTATGTAAAGAAAAGCCCCAGGCCTAGAAGGAAGACAAACAGAAGCTAAATTGCTCTGCAACTGTGGTTCTCAAACCTTCAGGGCATCAGGATCACCTGGAGAGTTTAAGATACAGGTGGCCAGATTTCCCCCACCTCCACCCCAGGATTCTGACCCAGCAGGTTTGCTGAGTTCCTGACATGTTTCCAGGTAATATTCAGGCTGCTCATCTGAAGGTCACACTTTAAAAACTACTGCTCAACAAAATCAAGTAAAGAAGCATTGTTTGAGGGCAGATTTTTAAAATTGTTTAAAGAGATTTTCAGTTTTCTTCTGGCCCACTGAAAATAGAGGGAATTTGTGGAGGTCAAGGATTGAAGCTGTAAAGATTGTAATATAAAAGATTCTACTTTAAGGGACAAGACCCCTATCAAGGTGGTGTCAGGCAGGGGAAAGAAGAAAGAAAAGGGCCTTTTTGATAAAGCGGACTGGCCCTAACATAAAGCTCCATGAGGGAGATGACCTGTTTTGTTAATTGCCAAATTGCCAGCACCCAAAATGTTGTCAGGCACAGTAAACTTTCAGCAAATCTTGAGTGAACAAATAGTGCAGTCTGGCTGACAAGCTGAGGCTCTGATATATGACATTGCTTTACCATGTCTTCTGTCCTACAATGGAGCCTAATGGTAGGAGAGTAAGAAGCCTCTGCTTGCTTGGAGTAGTGTGGTAAAGGCCAGCCTGGGCCATGACAGATGGGCCAAAGCAACTGTGAGATGCCAGGGGCAGCAGCTCAGAGCAAGCTGAGGCTGGCAGCAATCAAGGATATGCTGTTTACAAAATTGCAGCAAGAATTAGGAGAGGGAGCCAGACTTCCAGTATCACAGGATGGCAGCTCAAGTAATTTAATTTTTATATCAAAGAAAAGGCAAGAACATAAGAAAGAAGGAAATCTTGCCATTTGCAATGACATGGGATGAAGCTAGAGAGTATTATGTTAAGCTAAATAAAGCCCATCAGAAAAAGACAAATACCATATGATTTCACTCTTATGTGGAATTTAAGAAACAAAACAAATGGGCAAAGGGGGAAAAAAGAGGCAAACCAAGAAACGGACTCTTAACTATAGAGAACAAACTGATGGTTACCAGAGGGGAGGTTGGTGGGAGGTAACAGGAATTGAGAAGTGCACTTATGACTAGTGCTGGGTGTGTATGGAAGTGTTGAATCACTAAATTGTACACCCAAAACTAATATGTAAGTTAACTAACTGGAATTTAAATAAAAACTTTAAACAAATTAAAATATTCAATTGTTAAAACAAAAAACAAAAACAAAGTGAAGACAAGCAAAATTTGAGCCTCCAATGAAACAGGTGTTAGGTATGAAAAACAGTTACTTAGCCTTACAAGATAACATTGAGTCCTTTCACCTTCCTGGGCATCAGTTTCCTTACCTGCAAATCAATTTTTTTTAAGTTTATTTATTTATTTATTTATTTTGAGACAGAGTGCACGAGTGTGAGCAGGGGAGGGATGGAGAGAGAGGGAGAGAGAGAGAATCCCAAGCAGGATATGTCCTGTCAGCACAGAGCCTGATGTGGGGCTCGATCTCACAAACTGTGAGATCATGACCTGAGCTGAAATCAAGAGTTGGTTGCTCAACCAACTGAGCCACCCACATGCCCCAAACTTTTTAAATCAAAGGACATGTGGCTGCCCTTCCAATTCTGAGAGTATGGGATTTGCTAGAGGTTTTTCATTAAAAGCAATAGTGATTGTTCCTGTGCATATACTCGCTCTGAAACAAAGCCAAAGGCCTTCTTTTTCCTTTTTGAGAGAAACTCCAAAATCAAAAGTGATAGACAGAATGCCCATGTTCAAAACAGAATATTTACTAAGAGTTCCTTACATTCTCAAGTTTTTGGAACCTTATTTTTGTTTTCATTTAACTTAGCACAGATAGTCTATGCTTTCTGGGAGATTTCCATCTCTCCCTGGTGAAGAGAAACTGTACTAAGATCTTGAAGCATTTTATACAATTTGGCCAAGTGCAAAAGGAGCATTCTGGGATATTGTGTAATTTAAGCATGGGAACTCTACACAAGTCTTTCAAGAGAATAAAACACCATCTCTCCAGCTACAGAGGACTCAGGCATTATCCATGATTTTAAGCCTTATGAGTTACAGAGTATTCTTGTTACAGAACTATTCTTTTGCTGCATAATGAAAGCCAAGATGCAAACCCAGCACTACTAAGAAAATAGGAGCAGTGTGGGAGCGGGCACATAAGGGCACAGAGATAACACAAGGCAGTGACTAGGACCTGGGCTAAGACACCAAGTGTGGTGCTAGGAGGCTCAGACTATGTGCCAAGTGGTAAACATATGATGACCTCTGCAAACTGCTTCCAAGTCAACTTTTGCTGAACTTGTGTATCTGTGCAGAAAATCTTCAATTTGCTCTCCACCCTCCCTCTGCCTTCCAGCTCTGTGCCCTGAGAGGCTAAGCAGTAGGGACATGCCAATATAGCTTCTTGCCCTCTGGCTCCTGTTTGGATTAAACCCATGAGGCTAAGCAGCAGATTAGTGAATAAGGAGGAACGATGGAATGTCCTTCCAGCTCCTCCCTGTGGGGCCACCACAGGCATATACCCTCTCAAGTGCAGTCACCACACTCTGCTTTCCCCTCAGACCCAGAACTACAAACAGGAGAACAGGCATGACTGTCCCAAGGATCTGTGCTCTCCTCATGGTTTAACCATACTCTGCCTACATTTTTTTAAATAGTTCTTTTTTTTTTACTCTTCCCAAATAATCCAGTTTCAGTGGGCCATCCATTCCAGAACCCTGACTGTTTAAACACAGCTCCTTAATCTGGGAAGGATATGGGAATACTAAAATAAAAATTCAGAAAGAGAAAAAATAAGTGATCATTGGGATGAAATGAAGAATGCAGGTTGACTGAAGTTTACTTGAAGAAGAGAAGGCCAAGAGAAAGTCTTCAGTACCATGGCATCCTAGAGAACATGAACAGTGGGCAAGGGTGAGGAAATGCAGACTCAACTTTTATCTGGCACAGAATAGCTACTTGACCTTGGGCAAGACAGCCTTTCTGGTGTCACTTTCTTCCTCTGTGAAACTAAGAGAGCTGGACAAAGATAAAGAGATTCTTCTGTACCTTTTAGCTCTGAATGGGTTCTCATCATGTCCACTCTGTGATTTACCCTTATACTTTCCTTATTTTGTGACCTCCCATGGCCCTAAGGGTGATGCCTAGCATGCAGGGAGGATAAGGTACAAATCCTTATTACAAAAATAGCCACCACCACCATGTCCTCCTTTCCAAATCAATCAATGCAATCTTTCTAACAGTCTTCAACTTCCTCTACCCACCAAAGAACATAACATGACATACAAAGGCCAGTCATCATTAAACATTTACTATGTGCAAGTCACTGCCTTTTTATTCTTTCTACCCACACTCTCAAAATTCTTACTTACTTTAATACACTCCTATAATTAAAAATCACATTTTTATGTCCATCAACTGATGAATGGATAAAGAAATTGTGATTTATATACACAATGGAGTACTACATGGCAATGAGAAAGAACGAAATATGGCCCTTTGTAGCAACGTGGATGGAACTGGAGAGTGTGATGCTAAGTGAAATAAGCCATACAGAGAAAGACAGATACCATATGGTTTCACTCTTATGTGGATTCTGAGAAACTTAACAGAAACCCATGGAGGAGGGGAAGGAAAAAAAAAAGAGGTTAGAGTGGGAGAGAGCCAAAGCATAAGAGACTGTTAAAAACTGAGAACAAACTGAGGGTTGATGGGGGGTGGGAGGGAGGGGAGGGTGGGTGATGGGTATTGAGGAGGGCACCTTTTGGGATGAGCACTGGGTGTTGTATGGAAACCAATTTGACAATAAATTTCATATATTGAAAAAAAATTATTTTAAATTTGAAAAAAAAATCACATTTTTATATGGCATACAAGGGTTTTCATGATCTAAATCATGCTGGTTTACTTACCCCAATGTCCTCACCATTTCTCACTGTCTAACCATGTATTTAGTTTAGCAAACTCTGACATATCATCTACTATCTGTCAGGTGTCATTCTAAGTGACGTACAAGTGTTGATTCATTTGATTCTTATAACAACACTAACTGCTGATATAGGGCAAGCTAAATTGTAGTAACAAATTAACCCAAAATATCAGTGGCTTAACACACAAAGATTTGTTGCTCATTATTTGTACAGGGTGGGTCAGACAGGGCTCTGCTCCACATTGCCACTCAAGAGACTCAGGCACCTGTGGTTTACTGTATAGAACGCATGGCCTCTGAGGACCCCGCAGAAGTAAAAAAGAAGCAAGTGGGGAGGCTCACTGACATTCACTGTCTCAGTGTGGAACTGACATCCATCACCTCACACACAGCCTGCTGACAAGAACTAGACACATGGTCAGTCCCAACCAAACTTTAAGAGAAACTGGAGAGAGCACACATGGGGCTTGGTGGGCCCAGTGTCCCTGCCACAAGTAGGAAATTTTAGTATCCTTTTCAGAGAGATGGAAACTAAAAAACAAACCCTTGGAAAGGTTATGTAACACGTTCAAGCTCACACAGGTTGCAAATCCAGATCCATACCCAGACAGTTTGGCTACATGGTCCAATCCATATTAACTGCTGTGATAGGCTGCCTCCTTGCCACATCCTTTCCTATTCCCTCTACACCCCTTCCTACCCCAAAATATGTGCTTTGTCATCGTTTTTCCAACTGAAACACTCTTCCCAACTGTGTCTGCTTAGCAAAATCTTATTAACTCTTCACAGTGCAACTTCAGCAATATGAGAAAATGTCCTCACGTTGTCTGACGGAGACAGGCATTCTGACATCTGTATTCTTCAAGTGTTGTATAAACACTTAGGATATAGCACTTTTCACATAAAACCTTTGTATGTTGCACATTTATTCCTGTGTGATCCTTCTTCCCAAATAGATGATCTCTGCTAGGTCAGACACTGTTGTACACATATGTCACCCAACAGGGGGCCAGGCACGAGGTGCACACAGTTAAAGAAGTGCTGCATAAATGAGCAAATGAATGGATAGATCTTTGCCTTGTTGTATGTGCTGTTGTTTTGAATATCCAAGGGTCAAATGTATGTTATAGTGCTAACAAACAGAAGGGGCTGAGAGGAGATGGAACAAAAATCTATGCCAATTGTTATTGCTGGGATTTTTGTGCAGGTAGAGGTGTTCTGCAAATGGATTTCAATATGTTCTCTTTACTAATGGAAGTGGGGTCAGAATAGGAAATCTAAACCTATAAGAAAGTTTCTTTTTTTAGTTTTAAGGGCAGAAGCTAAATTTGTGTCTGTCGTTGACGCTCTTTATTTGGAGTGGCATGACTTTGGTGAGCCCTTTTGGTCATACATATATGTCAAATACATGCTCCTAATTCACTAGGTAGCTCAGAAATCACCCAAATGTTAGATAAGACTAAAAAAACATTGCTTCATATTTCTGTGAGAACATAAACAACTAAGCAAGCAAGACCTCATCTTTCCACAGCCAGGCCATTGCCTCCAACAGGCCATCTTGTCATTCTGGCTGAAGTGTCCTCACTTCTGTCGATGGTCCTCTCCTGCCTTCTCAGATTGTTTCCCACAGTCTCTCTGGTCACCTGCCTCCCCATGGCCTCTTCCCAACTGGATGTTCCCTTCAATACAAACAAATGCCCAGGAGACCCTTTCCTGAAAAGAATGCCCCCCTTACCCCATGTTGGATCCCCCTCTACACCCTCTTGCATAAAAACTTCTGAAAGTACTTCATTCTTGCCGTTCTCACTTTTTCACTTTCCATTACCCCCTCCAGCAACTCCAACTAGGTATAGGTCACCATCTGTACAGCTACTCCCCATTTCGCTTCATGCCCTTGCAATCCATTCTCCATGAAGAAGCCAGAGGGTTCCTTTTATATTTATTTTTTTATTTTTTATATGAAATTTATTGTCAAATTAATTTCCATACAACACCCAGTGCTCATCCCAACAGGTGCCCTCCTCAATGCCTGTCACCCACTTTCCCCTCCCCGCCATCAACCCTCAGTTTATTTTCAGTATTTAAGAGTTTCTTAAGGTTTGCCTCTTTCCCTCTCCGTAACTTTTTCAGAGGGGTCCTTTTAAAACGGAACCATGACATACCACTTTCCTGTCTAAAAACCCAGGGGCTTCTCATCATTCTCAGAATAGAATCTTAAATATGTATCATGCCTCTAGCTAGTGACAGCACTTCTCTGAACCTCCTGTGTAAATGGAGTCAATAAGCCCACCTCCCACATTTGCTGTGAAGATCAAATGTCAACATATGTAAGACTTTAGAATAACAGTGGCTGGCACATAGGAAATGCTATGTAAATTATTATTATTGCTTCGATGGCATATTTCAGCAAAGATGTTTGTGAGTTTGTGAAACAATAGGATAAATATATATTGACCTCTGTCCCCAGTTCCTGGCACAGAGCGGCTAAATCCTTGTAATTTCCAGGAGTGTTGATGCATAGGGGCACATGTACCCCAATGTTTATAGCAGCACTTTCAACAATAGCTAAATTATGGAAAGAGCCTAAATGTCTATCAACTGTCCAATGGATAAAGATGTGGTTTATATATACAATGGAATACTACCTGGCAATGAGAAAGAATGAAATCATGCCATTCGCAGCAACGTGGTTGGAACTGGAGGGTATTATGATAAGTGAAATAAGTCAGTCAGAGAAAGACAGATTTTTATGTTTTATGTTTTCACTTTTATGTGGATCTTGAGAAACTTAACAGAACACCATGGGGGAGGGGAAGGGGAAAAAGAAAAAGTTACAGAGAGGGAGGGAGGCAAACCGTTAAGAGACTCTTGCATACTGAGAACAAACTGATGTTTGATGGGGGGTAGGGGGCAGGGGAAAATAGATGATGGGCAATGAGGAGGGCACTTGTTGGGATGAGCACTGGGTATTGAATGGAAACCAATTGACAATAAATTATGTTTAAAAAATTAAAATAAAAAAATAAAAAATAAAATCCTTGTACTTTCCTAAGTGATAAGTGCACTAGGGGCCTCTTTTGCTCTAATATTTGGTCTTTGACCTTGGTTCCTGACACAGAGTTCCTAAATCCTTTGAGTCATCCTGGGCAATAGGGGTATCTTTTGTTCTAATGAGTCAACTCTAGAATCATGTCTATGTGATTAAGCCTCCATAAATACCCCAAAAGTACAGAGTTTGGAAAGTTTCTGAGTTCTTAAACACATCTACATGCTGGTAAGGTAGTACACCCATACTCCACAGGGACAGAAGTTCTTGCACTCAGGAATCTCCCAGACCTTGGCCTATGTACTTTTTCATTTGGCTATTCATTTGTATCCTTTATATTATGCTTTTTAAATATAATATTCTTTGTAATAAACCAATAAACTTAAGTGTTTCTCTGAGTTGTGTGAGCCATTCTGTCAAATTACCCAACCCAAGGAGAGGGTCGTAAGAACCTAGATTTATAAGTTCAGAAGCACAAGTGACAACCTGGGACTTGCAAATGACATCAGGGAGCAGCTTTATGAGAGCTGAGCCCTTATCCTATAGGACTCAATGCTCTCTCCCGATAGATAGCGTCGAAACTGAATTGTAGGATATCAAATATCTGGTGTCAGATAATTGCTTAATGTGTGGAAAAACACCCACACATTGGAAGTACTGGCATTGGAAGTATTGCAAGCATGTGAATAAAGGCAAAACACAGGAAGAGCGTGTGTTTCTTTATAGACTTTCCAACCCGCAGCATTTTATGTGTTGTGCAAATGGCATGGCCTCATATATGTGAAGAGAAGACCCCTGTCCCTGTCTCTTCTTGTTCCCCATTCCATCTTCCTCCCAGGGCTCTGTCTCTTGACTCAACCACCATCCCTTCTCCCTCTCCCTCCCTCTCTCTCTCTGTCTGTGTCTCTATCTTTCTCTCTTTCTCCCTCTCTCTCTGTCTTCCTTTTCTACAAAGGCAGCATAACACTGAGGAGGATGGTGAAGCTGTGAAGAGCAGAAGAAAAGTGAGCTGCTGAGTTGTACAAGAAGAGAGAGATCTCTGTCCATGCTCCCTACAATCCCCTTTTCCATCTTCTTGGAGGAAGAGTTGTGGGCTGGTGTGGCACAGAGCGCACTTGCAGCACACATAATTGCAGTTGTTAAGCCAGATCTCAACTCACAAGTTTGCTTTTAATTGTTCACCAACTGAATGAATTTCCCTCCAGCTAAGGTAGCTCTTAAAAAAACGATCACTCTTTCTTTTTTTTAAAAAAAATTTTTTTTTCAACGTTTATTTATTTTTGGGACAGAGAGAGACAGAGCATGAACGGGGGAGGGGCAGAGAGAGAGGGAGACACAGAATCGGAAACAGGCTCCAGGCTCTGAGCCATCAGCCCAGAGCCCGACGCGGGGCTCGAACTCACGGACCGCGAGATCGTGACCTGGCTGAAGTCGGACGCCAACCGACTGCGCCACCCAGGCGCCCCCAAAAACGATCACTCTTTCAATCATATTTTGGATCTGGCTATAAGAAGAACCACAGGGATTGGTGGATGTTTTCACAGTTGTGTAAGCAGTTTCACAGACCTAATGTCATTTAATATCTGCAACAACCCATTTAACATCAGGAAACTGGAGACCCGGAGACCCAGCAAAGTCAGAATCCTAACCCATGGCTTCTAGCTGTAAATCCCATGTCACTTCTACTCTTCTCCTCCTACGAAATTTTTGCCCTATTTTCTTGCATAATCAGAGGGAGATGAGCCCTTCCGCCCTCGCAAAAAAAGAACTAAAATAGCAAAACCTAATCTCTTTCCTAGGGCTTAGCCAAACCCTCAGGCCACCTTGCCCCTCCTTGAAATTTCTTTCATCTCTCCTAACTGAACTGCCCAGGACTGCACACAGAGGGCAGCTGCTGAGGCTTGCCTTCTCCCAAGAGCTCCCCATGCTCCAACAACTCCTCCATGTGCCAGCCTGCCTGGGGCCCACACCCTGGATCCTGCCACCAGTTTTCCCAACTAGCTAATCACATTTTCAGATCTTTGACAAAAGTTCTATAATGCTGTAAGTCTGAGGGTTGAGGACATGGTGTCTCATCTTTTCCAGGTAACACAAACAGTGGCTTTCTGGAGGCAATGCCTAGCTTTTATATCCTGTCTCAACTATGTGGTTCTGGTGCGGAAAAGACCCCTGTAAAATACTCTCAGTTGAACCCCAGGGCATGTTACTGGGGTATACAACTACTTACAAACAATCCTAAGCCTGGAATGACTTTGAACATGCTTTGCTTCAGGGACAGGCCAGAGAAAAGTCACTTTATAAAATGTATTTCCCTGCCTGGGAAATCAAAGTCAGACCTCTGCCCTTGGCCCTTTGTAGGCCACCCACATGTGAACAACTTTCAGCTGGGGGCTGGAGCTGGTATTTTCAGAAACGGCCACTGGTTTGGACTCCACCCTAAAGACCCAGGTCCATCTCAAACTTGACCCCAGGCCAAATTTAAACATGCAGGTTGATGTGCCTGCAAGCATTTTCAAACAGAAAACCAGTAATATTGTACTAGAACTAAACAATTTTGCTTTGAATGATGGAACAATTGATGATGGTTTTTGTCCAGTTTTATGACAGAGAAGAATTGGCAGAACATGAGGGTTTTTTCCCTGTCTTGGCTCATGCTCCAGGAGGTGCCCTTGAGCACACAATTCCCCTGTCTCACTGTTTAGATTGTGAAATATGGACAATGGGGTTATTTCCTTCTGCTTAATGAGATGAATGAGGCACATATTCGCAAGATGTCATGAGAAGTTTGCTGGAAATTAAAAAAAAAAATTCTTCCAAAAGAATTTCCTCAAAACCCCAGTTTATGGAATTCCTTAGCTCAAAAACTAAATGCAGTTCTAAAATGGTGTTAAAAAAGAGGAAGATCTTGGGGCGCCTGGGTGGTGCAGTCGGTTAAGCGTCCGACTTCGGCCAGGTCACGATCTCGCGGTCTGTGAGTTCGAGCCCCGCGTCGGGCTCTGGGCTGATGGCTCAGAGCCTGGAGCCTGTTTCCAATTCTGTGTCTCCCTCTCTCTCTGCCCCACCCCCGTTCATGCTCTGTCTCTCTCTGTCCCAAAAATAAATAAAAACGTTGAAAAAAAAATTAAAAAAAAAAAAGAGGAAGATCTCAATTCTGTAATCTGCCATAAACCTGGTCATAAACATTGGAAGTGACCTTGTCTTGCTGAGGACATGGAAATTATGTCCTAATCTAATTGTTTCTTTCCATTTCTTTAACTTCACATTACCAGAATATGCAGTTCACTTCATATGACATTTATTCAAGGTTATGATAACAAACTAACTGTCTCTCGCAGTGATGCATATGTTCCGGTGCTTCTGGTCCAAGGCCCACTTGCTTGCTTTTCTTTCAAACCTCCTTCTTTCTCAGTCACCTCAGCCAGAAACTTCCTGCTTCAGAACTGAAGGTAAGTACATTTTCTATTTCTTGGGTTCTTAAGTGCTTTTGGATCATAAATAGAGCAGTTAGGAACAAATCTGGGGAAAGGTTAAATTCAGAATTTCTCCTTATAGCTCATCCTTTTAATTATGGTTTTTCAAACTTTATGAGGGAGTATATTATCTTTCTAATTAAACTATCATGACAAAATTTATTATTTGTCTAAAGCAGACTTCCCTATTAATGAATTCATTAGCTTTTCTATATTTGTAGTGTTTAAAATATCATCGAGCTCTATACAAGAACTACGACCAGGTTTATCCTCATGTTTCTTTTGCTCCTTCATGAGAGTCACTTTTTACTTGATTAGCTTTTCTGTTTTTACGAGCACAAGAGTTTTGCTGCCATGATGATTAGGGATGCTGGCATGTGGTTGGCTACGTGTGCCTCTGGCATGAGTGTTTAAGCAACTCTGTCATCAACATGTGTATATGGATTATTTGTGGTTCTGAAGCAATGTACACTCTCTCTGCCTTTAAGTTTAGTAGTCCTCTGACTTCCTAGGCAGCAATACAGGATGTAGTACAAACAAGAATTTAAAACACATTCATTATCACATCCTCCTCCAAAGTGGTTCTCACTTGGAAAGTTAAGCAGTCACTGCAGACTTGAGACACTCCCTCTTTGCCTGGTAGGCTTGGTCATGGGGGACATTCACTCTCCATAGTGGAGGTCCCAGTCTTTTTATAAAAACAGCTTTTCTTTGTGTTTTTGTTTCATTAGACTACCATGAGATAACTGTACCACTCATCCTCTACAAACACATGCATGTACACACATACACACATATGTACATACACATACACATGCATACACATATACACACATGCAAAGTCCAAGAGGGGTAGAAATAGTAATGGAGTGCTAAGGGACACCTGGGTGGCTCAGTAGGTTAAGCATTCAACTTCAGCTCAGGTCATGATCTAGCAAATTGTGGGTTCAAACTCTGCATCGGACTCTGTGCTGACAGCTCAGAGCCTGGAGCCTGTTTCAGATTCTGTGTCTCCCTCTCTCTCTGCCCCTCCCCTGCTTGCACTCTGTCTCTCTCTCTCTCAAAAATAAATAAACATTTAAAAAAATATCTACACCTCACTTAAAAAAAAAAAAGAGGAGTGCTAAGAGTAAGGCATTGAGCAAGACTGGGAAACAGAGATCTCTCTTCAGTGCACCCTGAGCAGGAGTGCAGAAGAGATGGTTACAAGCTGTGCTCACTCATTCATGTATTGATTAAAAATGTCCTCTGATACTTAGGTGCCAGGCCTTGCTGCAAACCACAGTCAGAATGCCTACTGTGAGCCTCCGGGAACTCTAGGGGCCAAAGACACAGGTATGAGACAGTACCTCACACTACCTCCTACCTAAGAACACACACAGCTAGGAGAGCACAGAGAAGGAAGCCTAACTCTGCCTTTTGGGAACTCCAACCCAGGATAGAGGGGGAAGGAAGGCCCCTATTGGGGTATTCAGTGGAGAGCTCTGCAACAATCTTCACTTTTCAGGGGACCCTGCTTCTCTTGTGGCAGAGGGAGAGATTTGCTCCAGCAGCAATTACCCTCACACTGCCTCAGAGCAACATAAAGAAGTTCAGTGAAAAAAACAAAAACAAAAACAAAAAACCCACAATTAAGTCTTCCTATTCTTTACCTTCTTAGTTTTTCCAGGTATGTTTCCCATCTGAATACTTAATGGCTAATTAACCTTTAATGATATTCTTCTGCTCAGTGTAAACAGAATCCAGCTTGCATTCATTGTACAAATATTGCTATGGCCAAGTTCTCTGCTGGGTGCTGGTGTACAGAGATGGTGAAGAAAGTTCTCATCCTAAAAAAACTCAGAATCCATTTATGAGGGAAGACTGCATGTTTTATTTATTTTATTTTTTAATATAATTTATTGTCAAATTGGCTAACATACAGTGTGTAAAGTGTGCTTTTCTTTTTGGGGTACATTCCCATGGTTCATCACTTACATACAACACCCAGGGCACATCCCAACAAGTGCCCTCCTCAATGCCCATCACCCATTTTCCCCTCTCCCCCACACCCCCATGAACTCTCAGTTTCTTCTCTGTATTTAAGAGTCTTTAATTGTTTACCTCCCTCTCTGTTTGTAACTGTTTTTTCCCCCTTCCCTTCCCTCATGGCCTTCTATTAAGTTTCTCAAGATCCACATATGAGTGAAAACATATGGTGTCTTTCTCTGACTGACTTATTTCACTTAGCATAATACCCTCCAGTTCCATCCACGTTGCTGCAAATGGCATGATTTCATTTTTTCTCATTGCCAGGTAGTATTCCATTGTATATATAAACCACATCCTTTATCCATTGGATAGTTGATAGACATTTAGGCTCTTTCCATAATTTAGCTATTGTTGAAAGTGCTGCTATAAACATTGGGGTACATGTGCCCCTATGAATCAGCACTCCTGATGTATCCTTTGGATAAATGTATCCTTTGGATAAATTGCTAGTAGTGCTATTGCTGGGTCATAGGGTAGTTCTATTTTTAATTTTTTGAGGAATCTCCACACTGTTTTCCAGAGCAGCTACACCAGTTTGCATATCCACCAACAGTGCAAGAGGATTCCTACATCCTCGCAGCTATCTGTAGTTTCCTGAGTTGTTCATTTTAGCCACTCTGACCGGCTTGAGGTGCTATCTCTGTGTGGTTTTGATTTGTATTTCCCTGATGAAGAGTGACGTTGAGCACCTTTTCATGTGTCTGTTGGCCATCTGGATGTCTTCTTTGGCAAATGTCTATTCATGTCTTCTGCCCATTTCTTCACTGGATTATTTGTTTTTCAGGTGTGGAGTTTGGTGAGTTCCTTATAGATTTTGAATACTAGCCCTTTATGTGGTATGTCATTTGCAAATATCTTTTCCCATTCTGTCGGGTGCCTTTTAGTTTTGTTGATTGTTTCCTTTGCAGTGCAGAAGATTTGTATCTTGATGAGGTCCCAATAGTTCATTTTTGCTTTTAATTCCCTCACCTTTGGAGATGTGTCAAGTAAGAAATTGCTCCTGCTGAGGTCAAAGAGGTTGTTGCCTGCCTTCCCATCTAGGGTTATGATGATTTCCTGTCTCACATTTAGGTCTTTTATCCATTTTAAGTTTATTTGTGTGTATGGTTTAAGAAAGTGGTATAGTGTCATTCTTCTGCAAGTTGCTGTTCAGTTTTTCCAGCACCATTTGCTAAAGAGACTGTCTTTTTTTTCCATTGGATACTCTTTTCTGCTTTGTCAAAGATTAGTTGGCCATACATTTGTGGGTAATTCTTGGTTCTCTATTCTGTTCCATTGGTCTATGTGGAACATATTGGTTTTTGTGTCAATACCATACTGCCTTGATGATTACAGCTTTGTAGTAGAGGCTAAAGTCTGGGATGGTGATGCCTCCTGCTTTGGTTTTCTTCTGCAATATTACCTTGACTATTCAAGGTCTTTTGTGGTTCCATGCAAATTTTAGGATTGTTTATTCTAGCTTTGAGAAGAATGCTGGTGCAATTTTGATTGGGATTGCATTGAATGTGTAGATTGTCTTGGGTAGTATTGACATTTTAATTATATTTATTTTTCCAATCCATGGGCATGGAATGTTTTTCCATTTCTTTATATCTTCTTCAATTTCCTTCATAAGTTTTCTATAGTTTTCAGCATACAGATATTTTACACCTTCAGTTAGGTTTATTCCTAGGTATTTTATGGTTTTTGTACAATTGTAAATGGGATAAGTTTCTTGATTTCTCTTTCTGTTGCTTCATTATTGGTCTATAAGAATGCAACTAATTTCTGTACATTGCTTTTATACACTGTGACTTTGCTGAATTCATGTATCAGTTCTAGCAGCAGACTCTAGCAGAGTCTTTCAGGTTTTCCATGTAGAGTATCATGTCCTCTGTGAAAAGTGAAAGTTTGACTTCTTCTTTGCCAATTTTGATGCCTTTTATTTCATTTTGTTATCTGACTGCTGACGCCAGAATTTCCAATACTATGTTAAGCAACAGTGGTGAGAGTGGACATCCCTGTCATGTTCCTGATTTCAGGGGGAAAGCTCTCAGTTTTTCCCCATCGAGGATGATATTAGCTGTGGGCTTTTCATAAATGGCTTTTATGATGTTTAAGTATGCTCCTTCTACCTGACTTTCTTGAGTGTTTTTATTAAGGATGGATGCTATAATTTGTCAAATGTTTTTTCTGTGTTTATTGACAGGATCACATGGTTCTTATCCTTTCTTTTATTAATGTGATGTATTGCATTGATTGATTTGTGAATATTGAACCAGCCCTGCAGCCCACGAATGAATCCCACTTGATCATAGTGAGTAATTCTTTTTATATACTGTTGAATTTAGTTTCCTAGTATCTTGTTGAGAATTTTTGCATCCATGTTAATCAAGGATATGGGCCTGTAATTCTCTTTTTTTTGTGAAGTCTCTGTCTGGCTTGGGAATCAAGGTAATTCTGGTTTCATAGAAAGAGTCCAGAAACTTTCCTTCCATTTCTATTTTTTAGAACACCTTGAGAACTATAGGTATTAATTCTGCTTTAAATGTCTCCTAGAATTCCCCTGGCCCAGGACTCTTATTTGTTGGTATATTTTTGATAACTGATTCAATTTATTCCTAGTTATGGGTCTGTTCAAATTTTCTGTTTCTTACCGTTTGAGTTTTGGTAGTGTATGTGTGTCTAGGAATTTTTCCATTTCTTCCAGGGTCTCCAGTTTTTTGGCGTATAATTTTTCATAGTATCCTCTGATAATTGCTTGTATTTCTGAAGGATTGGTTGTGATAAAAAAAAAACAACAACCGTGTGTTTTAATGAGAGTAATGTCATTGAAAAAAATAGGACATATGGTCTCTAAGACCATGGATGGTAAGCTCTTTCATCCTCCTTTGAGACAGGAGACAGTATAGGAAAGTATGCACAGAGAAAAGAATTGAATTTATTGAAAATGAAAAGGCAATGAAGAAAATGAGGAAGGGGCACAACATGGAAATTATACCATATGCATAGGCTTGATGGGAATATATGAGCTGAGACTGATGCCCTAGTGTACATGGAGTTCAGGTGGACTTGGGGCTCAGAAAGGTGAGAGACAAGAAAGAATATATGGAGATAGTGTAAATCTTAAGTTTGTGCTTTTTTCTGTAGCTATGAGGAGTCATGGTATTGAAATTTACAAGGTGGGTTTTTAAAGTAAGTGCTCAACTTAAAATATGCATAAAATATGCACTATGCCATCAACACATGTAAGACTTATATGGATGCTTAGTTGGTTGGAAAACAAAACATATGCAAACAATAGAGACTAAATGACCTAGCGCATGTTCAAGTGTCAAAGTATAAAGTCAGCAAGCATTTCTGAAGTGGCTACAACCGACTTCGGGGAAAGGTCAACATGAAGACACATGCAGGAAGGGTCTTGGAGGAATACATATCACTGGAGTAGAACTTCAAAAGGGGAGCACTGGAGTCAGTGTAAGGTTAAGGGTAAAGGGAGAAAAAAAGGAGTGGAGATACCCTATGCATGGAGGGACCTTCCCCAGTTATGTAAACTTGGGCAAAACTTTACTTCTTGGGACTTTCATGTCCTTGTCCTAAAATGTGGTAGCATTTTCATTCCTGCCTAATTCCAGTCTCTTTGTGAATATCAAATAAGACATCAGACTATAAGAGCAGAGGTCTGCAAAATGTAATATCTATACACTGACCACCTATAGGCACCATTACCTGGGTGCTTACACTGACAGTGCTCCAGCCTATACAGTGCATTGGGAAATAAAAGAATGAGGCTGCCTCATACCCCAATATACAAGGTCACTGTATGGCCTCTTATAATTGATCCTAAATGGGTTTCAAAGAAGGAAGTGCACTGGATTCAGATGAACCATTGTTTATCATTAATGAGGACTGTCATGTGAATAGTCAATGTTTAGAGTGAGGGATGTTTCTATTCAGTCAGATCAAGAAAGTTAACATTACCTGATAATTGTGATTTGATGCCAGCAAAGGCTGTGGAACAGCCTAGGATTAGTAAGTGAATTAAAAATTAATCTATCATTGGAGTTCTTCCCTTTTTCTTTCAACAGAGTGCTGATTAATAACAGCCACAAATCTTATTATGATGCTATTCTATTCCATCCTATTCCATTCCATTCCACTCCATTCCATTCTCCTATCCTATCCTATCCTATTTAGCACCCAAATAACCTTAGAGTAGGAGGCTCAGTCTCCAGCTCCTCCTACCACTCACTCCAGGCCCAAACTTACAAACCTCCTAAATGCTTAGAGGAAGCAGGATAATTACCCAGACTAGCCATGTGGTCTGGAACTCTGCTGCTTCCATGTGGTCTGGAACTCTGCTGCTTCCATTTATGCTTAGCCTCTAGAGGCTGTTTGGAATAAAAGAGAGAGCATAGGCCTTGGAGCAAGGCAGATTTAGAAGTTGGCTGACCTTGAGCAAGTTACTTAAGCTGTCTGAGCTTGTTTTCTTATCTATGAAATGGGTGGGAGAGCAGAGAATAAGAATAGTACCTCTTGTGTTTAATTGGAGCATTAAAGAATACCTTGTACTGTCCACTCTTTGTGACTTTTAACATGGAGACCATTGTAAGAGAAGCCATGCAAAATCAAATCATCCTTAAAGTACAGAATTTTAACAATGTGCCAATGTATTGGGGAGTTTATGTGGTTATCAGAGTATTAATTAAAATTGCTAAACACACATTTGGGCCATACACAGTAGACAATGAATTACCTACAGCACTTGTAGGTAAAGCCAATCCTCTTTCAAATCATGTACACCATGTGGAAGCCATGATTCAGATTAGCAAGTCAATATAGCCTTACTTGTTTTCTCAAGTTTGCATGACACAACTTCCCAGCTAGATTTTGTTGAGAAGCATGGTGTTTCCTATCTTTTTTATTCCCAAACATATATAATGCAAAATTGGGTCCTAGAAGTTATTCACAAATGCCAATTCTTTATTTTGCTACTTGGATTAAAACCAAAATATCCTAAAACTATCCTTTCTCCTTATTCTCCCATGCACCCACTCTTGCTACTCCCCTTGGATAGCAACTGCCTCCAATTAACACCCCCTCATCCTCTGGGACTAAGACACACTATGGAGTGCACAAAATATAAAGCAGTGACCACTAGTTTCTCAAAACTCCAGAGCAAGATGCAAAGACCAAAGCTGCTCCTTGTTCTCATGGCAGCCTCGGGGTGCACTTAGGCTGGGGTAGGCCCACTTCCTAAAGGTAGTGATAAGAGGAGCCAGGTGAGGCAAAGAAGGCTTCAGGGAATCCATCCAAAGATATGAATAGAGTTTAAAATTCCTCAAGAGGAAAGCAATTGTTTCATATTTCTTTATTTAGTGGCCTATGTTTAGCTGATTGAATCAATTAGAAACCATTTCATTCTTTTTTAAAGGAGGAGAAATTTTGAGCTATTTCAGGAAGGGGAATAGAAAAGAAACTGTGCAGTGAGAAACCTAGAACTTATTTTTTTAATGTTTATATTTCGAGAGAGAGAAAGAGCATGATTGTGGTAGGGGCAGAGAAAAAGGACATATAATATGAAACAGGCTCCAAGCTCTGAGCTATCAGCACAGAGCCTGATGCAGGGCTTGAACTCACAAACCATGAGATTATGACCTGAGCCGAAACTGGACACCTAACCAACTGAGCCACCCAGGTGCCACATTAAGGGGACTTATAACAAGGGTTTGATGGATTTTTTTTTTCATTTGATAAAAGTGAAGTTCCAGGAGAGATTGCATGTCACTAAGGTTGATCCCTGATATACCCCACCTCTGCCTGAGGCCCTCAGCTCCCATTATTTGCATGCATTCTTGGTCCCTCATACTGTGGCAGTCCTCTTTTCCCTAGCAGTGACACAATTCTGGGGTCTTCTTACTTCACACTCTCACCAAAGTCAACTATACCTGCCTATATTCCTTTCTGAGATATCTGACCACTTTATATAAAGCATATAATAGGATTAAGTGAGCTTGTGTCAACCTCAGGTATAAATTATTAAAAAAAAAAAAAAAAAGACTGTAAAAGCATTTTCTGGAGATGATACTTTCACCCAAAGAAAAGCACCAGGATGGGAGTGGCAGACTGGCATCAGTTTAATGCAAGATAGTTGGGGGCATCTGGGACTATCCAGAAATCTCCCCATGCTATGGCTGAGATGACCTGAGGCAACCATTCTTATGATGAGAAGCAGAGATGGTTTGTAAAGGACTCTAAGGCATACTCTTGGTTCATGGAAGCAAACCACAGTGCTGAAAAGTGGTAAGAGGATCCACCCAGTGGCTATAGGTTACTCCACTTCAGTGGAGGCTGAGGGCAAACTGTCCAAAGCTCCCTTCATGCATTTTGCAGAATATGTTTTAAGTGCCAAATTCAGAAAACTTGGAAAACAAAAAGCAAACATTCAAAAAAATACTTTACCATTTAATCTATAGATTCAACACAGTCCCAATCAAAATCCCAACAAGTTGTCTTATAGATTTTGATAAACTTATCCTAGAATTTATATGAAAAAGCAAAAGGCTTAGAATAGCTATCACAATATCAAATAACAAGGCCAGAAGATTGACATGAGCCAACTTCAAGATTTATTGTAAAGCTACAGAAATCAAGACAATATGGTATTAACAAAAGAATAGATATATAGATCAGTAGAACAGAATAGAGAGCCCAGAAACAAACCCAATTGATTTGAACAATGGTGCAAAAGCAATTCCTTGGAAACATGATAAGCTTTTAAACAAATAACACTGGAACAATTATTTATATGCAGAAAAGAAGAATCCAGACATAAATCTCACAAAA
Source organism: Puma concolor (assembly GCF_028749965.1). Taxonomy (NCBI): domain Eukaryota; kingdom Metazoa; phylum Chordata; class Mammalia; order Carnivora; family Felidae; genus Puma; species Puma concolor. The sequence goes on from NC_141678.1 coordinate 31,042,073, forward strand.
AAATTAACACATATGTAAAGTACAAAACTATACAACTTCTAGAAGTAAACAGGAGAAAATCTACATAATATTGGATTTGGTGATGAGCTTTTAATATAACACCAAAAGCATCATCAATGAAAGAAAAACTAAATAAATTGACTTTATTAAAATTTAAAACTTCTGCTCTGTGATAGACATTAAGATAATGAAAGGACAAGCCACAGACTGGGAGAAAGTACTTGCAAATTCAAAATTTATTCAAAAATAAATATTCAAATAGTGGAATGTGACTTTTTTCCAAAATATTCAAAGAACTATTAAACTAAAAAAAAAAACAATAAAATTTTAAAATGAGGGGTGCCTGGGTGGCTCAGTCGGTTAAGCATCCGACTTCAGCTCAGGTCATGATCTCACGGTTAGTGAGTTGGAGCCCTGCGTCAACTCTGTGCTGACAGCTCAGAGCCTGGAGCCTGCTTAGGATTCTGTGTCTTCCTCTTTCTCTGCCCCTCCCCCACTCATTCTCTCTCTGTCTCTCTGTCTCTGTCTCTGTCTCTCTCTCTCTCTCCCTCTCAAAAATAAATAAAACAAAACATTAAAAAAATTTAAAAATGGACAAAAGATCTGAATAGACATATCACCAAAGAAGACTTAGAGATGGTAAATAAACATATAAAATGATACTCCACACTGGAAAGCAGTGTGGAGGTTCCTCAGAAAATTAAAAATAGACCTACCCTATGACCCAGCAATAGCACTGCTAGGAATTTATCCAAGGGACACAAGAGTACTGATGCATAGGGGCACTTGTACCCCAATGTTCATAGCAGCACTCTCAACAATAGCCAAATTATGGAAAGAGCCTAAATGTCCATCAACTGATGAATGGATAAAGAAATTGTGGTTTATATACACAATGGAATACTACGTGGCAATGAGAAAAAATGAAATATGGCCTTTTGTAGCAACGTGGATGGAACTGGAGAGTGTGATGCTAAGTGAAATAAGCCATACAGAGAAAGACAGATACCATATGGTTTCACTCTTATGTGGATCCTGAGAAACTTAACAGGAACCCATGGGGGAGGGGAAGGAAAAAAAAAAAAAGAGGTTAGAGTGGGAGAGAGCCAAAGCATAAGAGACTGTTGAGAACTGAGAACAAACTAAGGGTTGATGGGGGGTGGGAGGGAGGAGAGGGTGGGTGATGGGTATTGAGGAGGGCACCTTTTGGGATGAGCACTGGGTGTTGAATGGAAACCAATTTGACAATAAATTTCATATATAAATAAAAAAAATAAATAAATAAAAAATAAATAAAATGATACTCAACCATAATTCATTATTAGAGAAGTGAAAATTAAAACAACAATGAGAGGCACCTGAGTGGCTCAGTCGGTTAAGCTTCTGACTTCAGATCAGGTCATGATCTCACAGTTTGTGAATTCGAGCCCCGCATTGGTCTCTATGCTGAAAGCTCAGAGCTTGGAGCCCACTTTGGATTCTGTGTCTCCCTTTCTCTCTGCTCCTCCCCTGCTCATGCTCTGTCTGTCTCTCCTTCAAAAATAAATATTCAAAAAAATGAGATGTCACTACACATTTATTAGTACGGCTAAAATCCAAAACACTGACAATACCAGATACTGGTGAAAATGTAGAGCAGCAGGAACTCTCATACATTGCTGGTGGGAATGCAAAATGGTACACTTTGGAAGTCCCTTTGGCAGTTTCTTACAAAACTAAGCAGACTCTTACCATATGATCCAATAGTAATGTTCCTTGATATTTACCTAAATAAGTTGAAAACTAATGTCCACACAAAAACCTGCACATGGATGTCTTTGGCAGTGTGTTTCATAATTGCCAAAACTTGGAAGCATCCAAGATGTCCTTCAATTACCCTTTAGCACTCAAGCCTAAAAAGGATACAGGTGAAACTTAAATGAATATTATGTCACTTAGGTGACACAAGCCAGTCTGAAAAGGCTATGTAGTATATGATTTCCATTACGTGACATTCTGGGAACGGCAAAACCATATTTATAAACAGATAAGCTGTTACCAGTGGTTTGGGGAGATATTGAGGGTTGAATAGATGAAGTGCGAGGGAATTTTTAGAGTAGTAAAACTATTCCATGTGATACTGTAATAATGAATATATGACACTATACATTTGTTAAAACCTATATAAATTTATGGCATAAAGAGTGAATCTTATGTGTGCAAATTTTTAACAAGTAATTTACAAGGTTAAGGGATCTCAGGATGAAAAGCAACGAAAAAAATCTGATTATATTATAAAGATATGAGATAATTTCAATGAATGGGGGGAAGGAAGGTGCTGATTAAAGTAACTGAAAATTAATGGAGATTGTAAGATAAAGGCAAAAACACTGTTCTCTAGTTGATAAAGTTCACCACAGTGATATTGATTAACAATTCTGAAGTTACTATAAATATATACTAAAATTGTACAATTAAGTAGTGCATGGCAAAAGGCAGAAGCCATGTATCTCAGTGTTGAAGCAGGAGGTTATAAATAAACAAGGAGAGAAGGCGAGAAGGATCCATGTGGTAATGGATTGGAGATGGAGACATTAGTATGAGCTCATGTTTAGCTTAATGTAGGTAGAGATGGGTAGAGAAAAATTTACAGATTTGTGTATATACATTGCTTAGTGCACACACATATATTCTTTCACTCTGTTACCTGAAAAGGCCTAGAAGCTATAGCACCACAGTAGCACTCAGATCTTGGTTTCTAATACCATTCTCTAAAATTAAAGGAATCAGGGCCTTGAAACAATGGCTGACTCCATGATGATGGCACAAATTAACAAGATGAGCCTGGAACATCTCTTAGTATCAGAAAGTACATGGTTTGAAAAACCACAATTATGAGGGTATGTTTAATGGACACTAGTGCCAACTTAAAGAACTCTCATTGGCCAAAGTTGAACAGGCCATCAATCCGGTCATTGTTCCTGTGGATTTCTCAGATTTCCTTTCCAGGAATATTGGAAAATTTCCAGGAATCTAAGAAATTGCTTTAAAGAGAAAGAATGATGAGTAAGCAGAGATGCAAGGATATATCATCACTAAAAATATTAACTCCTCTAGAGGCCAAATATCTCATCATGATAAGGTGTTTAGGGATCATATTTAGTGTATTTTAGGTGATCCCTCTCGTGAGCATTGTCAACTGTATTCTTATGGATATATCCAGTTCTTTTCCCAGAAAAGTGCACCATTTCTCTGGAATATAGTTAAACAAGACAGCAGACCTAAATTTCTTACAGACTCAGCGTTTCCACTTCAGTGATTGACTTTTTTCAATCTTCATTTGTATTGCATAATGTAATTTGAGAAAAATTGGCATCCACTTAGCTGTCTGTATAAGACTCAAAATCTCCTATTTTGTTAGTAAATTCAATTGAGGGTTCCCTAGCTTGTGAGACCACACATTTATATCAAACCCCAAAGTAAATAAAAATGCTAAGGATAGCACAAGTAACAGTTGAGACTGGTTGAGATTACCATTACTTTGAAGGGAGAAAGAGCCATGGTAATTAATATAAAGTCTTTCTTTTTCAGTTTGGTGGGAGATACAAACAAATAAACAAAAATCCCATAGTGAAAAACTCTTAGCAGCACACCAGATGAGCTTGGGTGCCTCCAAAGCCCTTCTGAGGTTGAATCAATCACCTCTGATCTATAATCAGTCATGTCAGAAACATAGGTGACAACTGGACTTGTGACAGGCATCTGAAGTTGGGGGAAAGCAGTCTTAAAAGACTGAGCCCTTAACCTGTGAGATCTGATGCTATTCAGATAGTGTCAAAATTGAGTTGAATTGTAGGACACTCAGCTGATGTCTGACAATTGCTCCCACATTGGAATTAGAAGCTCTCAATTCACTCAGTAGTAATCCAGAACTTCACCCCAAGTATACACATCCACCCAGCTCAGTCTCAACCACATCTGACAGCTCACAGAGACCACCTCAGGCCCAGGGCTCAAATACTATGCTGGCTCTCCACAAGGCCTACATTATTAGACTCTCCCTGCTGGAAAAGGCTGAAGGCCCTATAATAAAAATCACTCATCTGCCCAGTAGAAAAAATATATCATGTTATCCTTCTCAGCTGTTCTCCTTGAGAACAATACAAAAAGACCTCCAGCAGCACAGAGAATGTGCTGGCATTGTGTTGCTAACTTATCTTCAGAAAGGTTCAGGGGATCTCCCAAAACACAGCCTACCATTTCTAGGATGCCTACAGCCTTTCTACTCAAGCCCTCACATAGCATCAATGTCCTTTCTCAACCTAAAGTGGGGATTGTGAGGCCTTTCTGTTCTTTGAATTTCCTCAATAACTTTTCAAAGAGAGAGTTGAGAAAAACATTCTGAATTGGTCAAATATACTCAGGTTTAAGGTTTTTAAGTTATTTTTATTTTCTACTAAAGTCAATAAAATTTCCTTATCAGATGAATATTTATAAAAGCACTGAGATTTTTTTGTAAAAGATTCTCATTTTTGGAGCCAAACAGACCTTGATTTAAATCTCAACACTGCAACTTAAAGCCTATGGAATTTCAGACCAGTAGTTTGGCCTCTCAACCTCAATTCCTCAGATGCAAATTAAGGAGACTACAACTAGATATAGTTGTCAAGAGGATTAAAATGATATATGCCACGTTTAGCACATGGCATAGTACCAGTTGGCACATAACAGGAATTTAGCAACTAATAGAGCTTTCTCTGTTTTCTTTCAGCTCTTTGAAAATATAAAAATTATATGTTTATACTTTCTGGTCAAAGGTAATAATCAATATAAAAATCTCATTTTACTGTTGCCCATGCTTCTTTTCTTTTTGTTTTTGCAAGAAGCATCTGTCAAGTTGAGCCACATAACAGTATTTTGAGTCATATTTGTTTGTCCCATGATGCCAATATCTTTGATAATTCATGTATTCATAGATCCAGCCAAGAAAAATTTGGTGTTGTTTCTCCCTGTAGTCCTTATATGGTTATAAATGTCCCCAGTTCTTGACTTTACACCTTAACCTCACCCTTCAGGGCAAAGGAGTCAGCAAAGTTGTTTCTGGGTACAGATTCCACAGCTATAAAAGACCTCCCTCACTTCTCCATAATTCACCCTCTTGTCTCTGACTCCCAGGGCAACACCACAGAGGTGGAGCCTTCTAAGATATTGGTTTCTGAAGCTCAAGTTGGAGAAGCAAAGAATTAACCTCAGAAGTGAACAACAATGTAAGAATGACTGAAATTTAAAGATCTCTCTGTAAACCAAGATCCAGACTAATCCAGCTAGATTGGATTAGTCAAGTTGAATCTGACCTCCCTTAGAGGGTGTGCACAAATAGTTGGCCAATCAGTAATCTCATGTTCCTACTGAGGCCAGGGAATCAAATGCTTCATTTGTGTGGATAAGGCCAGAGTCAGCAGGAAGCAAAAACAAAAACAAAAACAGAACACCTGCCAGTTTAAGTATAAATTGATACTTTATTTATTGTGGGACAATAATTCTTAGTGTTATTTTCTAAGATGTTTTATTTAGTCGTCATTTTAGCAATTGTTCCAACAGACTGTAAGCATTCTGTGGAACACTATCAAACTGTCCTATCTAGCAGTGTAATATAGAAAGCTGTTATTTAGTACATACTGAAGTCCAGATCCCCACTGATATAAAAGGCAGTTTCACATACAAGTATAAAAAACAAGGAGTGTTTGCAAAGAAAACCATGACTTCAAGGAATGTGTTTCATTAATTTGTAAAAGAACCTTACATTTGGTACATAGACACTAGAACTAATAACATTTTGTCAAGTGGGAAGGAGCGCAAATAGGATCTTTTTCATTTTCTAATAAATATCCTATGAATAAGTTGTTTTGCTTTTCGTATTTACTGAACACATTGATTTTCGAAATGAAATAGTCAAAACTAATAAACACACACTTGATTCTCCAATTTTGATGAATAATTTACCTAAGTCTTTTATATTGAAAGAATATTAAACTGGGGCGGTTTGGAGACTCCTTAGTAGTCTATGGCTCTGCCAAATTAAAATAAAACAAAATAATAAACACAGTGTTCCCAAGTAAAATATAATTTATTTAACCTGAAATATAGAATATGGCTATAAATTCATGAGTGTTGGTTGTGTTAATGCAATATTCTGTGCCAAAAGAGATCATAGTGGAATAGATGAGGGGTATAGCAGAGGCTGGAATCCTGGCTCATTTTGTTTAGCCAGAAGCAAGTTTCAACAGAATTTTGGGCAGAGAGGCAGTATGGATTTGCAAGGTAGACACTGCTCAGCAAACTGCAAGCTCAAGACAGAAGTAAAAATAGTCTAAAACTATGTTGCTTAGAGTAAAGAAATCAAGACACAAAATAACAGATGAGAGAGAAGCAGCAGAGGGTTCTGAATTAAAGAAAGCCAGATGACACAAGTAGGTATTATTATCTGCAATCTTTAAGCCAAAGAATACTTTCACCTGAAATATTTGGATCACTGAGGTCAGTTAACAGAGGGTCACTGTGAAGTTTTAATGAAATGGTTTTGTTTCTTCTGTCACTTAATATTTTCTACAAGCAATACCTAATTCATAACAACAGGGGAATAGGGATATAGTATAACTTAAGACCACTACTGAGCTCTGAGAAGGGCAATGAAACAATAAGCAAATAATACATATCAGTTTTTGTTGAAATTTAAGTTGGAGTGAGGGATTTATTTGTCTGGCTTCTAGCATATATTGTTAGCCTTGCTATTTGAGAAAGGGCAGGCATGGCAATTAAGAGGTAGCTGTAGTGCACACCTGCCCAGAGTGTGGCATTGGGCAGTTACTTAAACTTTCGGGATGGTTACCTCAATTTTAGTAGGTATAATAACAACACCTACCTACAGGGATGTTGAAGAGTTAAATGAGTTAGTGTGTGTGAAATGCTTAGAATGATGCCAGTACACAGTAAGCATTCATCAATACCTATTAGTGTCATCACATCCTCCAACCAAGAATAAGGGTGCACACCGGAGACAGGAAGATGGCAACAGACCCTAAGCTCACCTCTTCCCATGAATACAACTAGAAAACTATCAAATCATCCTAAATAGCTGAGAAACTGACCTGAAGACTGAGAGAAGAAACTCCACAACTAAAGGGAGAGAAGAGGCCACATGGAAGAAGGTAGGAAATATAGAGACCTGGTTTAGAGGAGAAATGGATCTTGGCTGCTGTGGATGGAAAGGAGCCATGGTCACAGAGAATGTGTGTGTGTGTGTGTGTGTGTGTGTGTGTGTGTGTGAGAGAGAGAGAGAAGATCACACAGGGGAATGCACAAGGAGAACATTTCCCCATAACCACTGGCATATAAAATGAGATGGGCTGAATTTTATTAGTTCTTGCAACCAGCAAGGCTTAAAGCCTGGAGTGTAAAGGTCAGCAGGCTTGTCTATGATAGAGCCCAGAGGCCAAAGTGCTCGTCTTGGAGAGAAGACAGGGAAAAAACTGAGGGACAGACAGCATGGAAACAGCGATCTGAAAAGTGCCTGGGGCACACAATGGAAAGAATATTTGCTCTTCTTGGACCATGTCCCTGAGAGGCAACATTCAAGGAAACCCTTCCCTGAGAACAAAGGATCTGGATGGAGCCATTTCCCTCCCCTGACCCTTAGCATAAATACAGAGCCACCGTCAGGAAGCAGTGCAGTGCCAAAATTGGCTGCTTAACTTGTTCACACTAAACCCCACATCCCTGCACACTGATGAAATTGTCCTCAGTTATGCTTACCTCAATCCCAGTGTGGTGGGACGCTCCCCCAGAAACCAACACAAATTCATGCCAAGAGGAAGATATAACAATCATAAATATTTATTCACCCAAAATGAGAGCACCTAAATACATAAAACAATAACAAATATAAAGGAACTAATTGATAATAATACAATAATAGTAGGGAACTTTAACATCCACTTACATCAACAGACAGATCATCTAAACAGAAAATCAACAAGGAAACAATGACTTTGAGTGACACTGGACCAGATGGACTTAACGGATATATTCAGAACACTCTATCCAAAAATAGCAGAATACATATTATTTTCAAGTGCACATGGTACATTCTCCAGAATAGATTATATTAGCCCATAAAACAAACCTCAACAATTCAAGAAGATTGAAGTCATTCCATGCATCTTTTCTGACCAACATCCTATGAAACTAGAAATCAACCACAAGAAAAAAATCTTAAACTTTTCAAAATACACAAATACAAATACACGGAGGTTAAATAATATGCTACTAAACAATTAATGAGTAAAACAGGAAATAAAAAAAAGGAGTAAAAAATTACATGGAAACAAATGAAAATAAAAACAAAATGGTCCAAAATATTTGTAATGCAGCAAAAGTCACCCTAAGAGGGAAGTGTATTGCAATACAGGCCTAATTCAAGAAGAAAGAAAAATCTCAAATAAACAATCTAACCTTACACCTAAAGGAGCTGGAAAAAGAACAATGAACAAACACTAAAGCCAGCAGAAGGTAGGAAATAATAAATATTACAGTAGAAATAAATGATAAATAAACTAAAAACAAGCAATACAACAGATCAATGAAACCAGGGACTGAGTCTTTGAAAAAAATCAATAAAATTGATAAAGCCAAAATTATCAAAAAGAAAAGATAAAGGACCCAAATAAATAAAATCACGAATTAGAGAGAAGAAATAACAACTAACACCACAGAAATACAGCAATTATAAGAGAATATTGTGAAAAACTATATACCAACAAATTGGACAACCTAGAATAAATGGATAAATTCCTAGAAACATATAACCTACCAAAGCTGAAATTGGAAAAAAGAAAATGTGAATAGCAATTACTGGCAAAGAAATTGACTCAGTAAACAAAAATTCCCAACAAACAAAAATCCAGTACCAGATGGCTTTACAGGCAAATTTTACCTATTCTTCTCAAACTATCCCAAAATATAGAAAAGGAAGAAAAACTTCCAAATTCATTCAATGAGGCCAGCACTACTCTGATACTGAAACCAGGTAATGACACACTGAAAAAGAACCATAGGCTAATATCCATGATGAACACAGATACAAAAATCCTCATCAAAATACTAGCAACTCAAATCCAATAATACATTTAAAAATTCATTCACCACAATATAGTGGGATTTATTCCTGGGTTGCAAGCAAGATACAATATTCACAAATCAATGAATATGATACACCACATTAATTAAAGAAAAAATAAAAACCATATGATCACTTCAATAGATGCAGAAACAAAAAAAAAACATTTGACAAATTATAACATCTATTCATGATAAAAGTCCTCAACAAAGGAGTTTGAGAGGAAACATACCTCATAATAATAAAGGCCATCTATGAAAAACCCACAGCTCATATCATTCTCAATGGGTAAAACCTAAGAGCTTTTCCTCTATGATCAGGAATAAGACAGGGATGTCCACTCTTACCACTTTTATTCAACATAGTACTGGAAGTCCTAGTCACAGCAATCAGACAACATTAAGAAATAAAAGGCATACAGATTAGCAAGGAATAAGTAAAATTTTCACTAATTGCAGATGACATGATGTTACATAGAGAAAATCCTAAAGACTACCAACAAACTGCTATAACTGATGAACAAATTCAGTAAAGTCACAGGATACAAAATCAATGTGCAAAAATCCATTGAAGTCCTATACACCAATAATGAAGTCCTATACACCAATAATTAATGCAATCCTTATCAAAATACCAACTTGGGGACCCTGAGTGGCTCAGTCAGTTAAGCATCCAACTCTTGATTTCAGCTCAGGTCATAATCTCATGGTTGGTGGGATCAAACCCTACATCAGGCTCTGTGCTGCAAAGTGCAAGTTAGGATTCTCTCTCTCTCTCTCTCTCTCTCTCTCTCTCTCTCTTTCTCTGCCCCTCTCCCACTCTCTCTTTCTCTCAAAATAACATTAAGAAAATACCAACAACATTTTTCATAGAACTAGAACACACAATCTTAAAACTTGTTTGGAACCACAAGGACTCTGAATAGCCAAATCAATCTTGAAAATGAAAAGCAAAGCCAGAGAGATCACAGACTTCGTTTCTATTGCAAAGTTGTAGTAATCAAAACAGTATGATACTGACACAAAAAGAGACACATACGTCAATGGAACAGGATAGAAAACCCAGAAATGGACCCACAACTATATAGTCAACTAAGTTTCAACAAATCATGAAAGAATACCCAATGGTAAAAAGACAGTCTCTTCAACAAATGGTGTTGGGAAAACAGAACAGCAACATGCAAAAGAATGAAACTGGACCACTTACATGCTACACAAAAATAAAGTCAAAATGGAATAATGACCTAAATGTGAGACAGAAAATCATTAAAACCCTAGAGGAGAACACAGGCAATAACTTCTTTGACATTGTCCATAGAAACTTCTTTTTAGATATGTCTCCTGAGGAAAGGGAAACAAATAAAAAATGAACTATTGGAACCTACCAAAATAAAAACCTTTTGCACAGGAAGGGAAACAATCAACAAAACTAAAAGGCAACCTGTGGAATGGGAGAAGATATCTGCAAATGACATATCCAATACAGGATTGGTACCCAACATATGTAAAGAACTTATAAAACTCAACACCCAAAACATAACTAATACACTTAAAAAATGGGCAGAAAACGTGAATAAACATTTTTCCAAAGAAGACTATAGATGGCCAATAGACATATGAAAAGATGCTCAAAATCGCTTATCATCAGGGAATTATAAACCAAACCTTCAATAAGACAACACCTCATACCTGTCAGAATGGCTAAAACCAACCACATAAGAAACAACAGGTGATAGGAGGATGTGGAGAAATGAGAACCCTCTTCCACTCTTGGTGGGAATGCAAAGTGATGTAACCACTCTGGAAAACAGTATGTAGGTTCTTCAAAAAACTAAAAATAGACCAACCCTACAATCCAGCAATTGAACTACTGGGTATTTACCCAAATAATGCAAGAACATTAGTTCAAAGGGATACATGCACTCCTATGTTGAAGGCAGCATTATTTACAATAGTCAAATTATGGAAACAATATAAATGTCCATTGAATAATGAATGGATAAAGAAGATGTGTTTTATATACACAATGTAATATTAGTCATAAAAAAGAATGAAATCTTGCCATTTGCAGTGACATGGATGAAGCTAGACAGTGTAATGCTAAGTGAAATAAGTTAGTCAGAGAAAGACAAATACCATATGATTTCACTCATATGTGGAATTTAAGAAAACAAAGGAGCAAAGTGAAGTAAAGAGAGAGAGAGGCAAACCAAACAACAGACTCTTAACTATAGAAAACAGATGCTTACCAGAATGGATATGGATTGGGGGATGTGTTAAATAAGTGATGGGTATTAAGAAGTGCACTTGGGAGGGCCCAACATGGCAGATAAGTAGGGGGATCTGAACTTCCTATGTCTCTCAAACAAAGAAGGGCTGAAGCCAAAGGACTTTGAATCCCAAGAGTTTTGGAGGAAAAGAGACCGAGTCACTACCAGGGAGACACCAAGACTACCTGATTGGACATAGATGGGTGATTGCAAACTGGGGGAGATAAAATGGGCCATGTAGACACAGAGGGGAGTGATCCCCTTCTGCAGAGAGACAAAGGAAAGAGAAAGAGAGGCTGGGGAAGTGTAGAACTGTATCTGGACAAGAGAAAAACCTTGGACTGGGAAGGATCCAATCCTTAACTGTGGGACTTTCTCTGGACTGGGGCCGGCTGCCCTGTTCACTCACCTGGGGAGTAGGGGAGCCAGCCCTGGGCTCAGTGGCTAGGTCAGGTGCACAGCCTACAGTAGGAGAAAACGATCCTCTCCCTGGAGTGCTGCGTGACAGGACAAAAACAGCCGGGACCACATATTGAGCAGCATGGAGAGACGCTTTCCCAGTACCAGGGTGCACAGACTGGGAGTTTGAGTCTCAGCCAAGCACCAGAGCACACTAGTTGGTGGAGAGAAACAGACTGCCTTGTCTGCGACCACAGCACAGTGAGGACGGCTTGAACAGAGTGATTTGGGACACCCGGTCCATGGAGAAGAGCCTGGGGATGGCCATTTTTCTCCCCACCATCACCAAGAGGAGCCTCAGGGATTCGTTCTCGGGGACCACAGTGGAGGTGGGACCCACCTACACCAAACCAGGACCCTCCAGGCTGGGTAACTGTATCTACTGGAGCTGAGGAACCAGATGGTCCCCTCCTCCAGATCAGCACTGCTGCATTCCCTGAATTAATTCTAGGACAATTCTTGTTATTTAGATATATTCTTTCTTCCTTTTCTCCTTATTATTTCTTACCTCCTCTAGGCTGGTTCCTCTGGTTGCTGGTTTGTTTAAGCAGACATATTTAATCCATTCTCTTGATACATGTTCTACACCTCCTTCTATACTTTCCTTTCTCTCTCTCTGGAATAATGAAGCCTTATACTTTCTCTGTCTGGGTAACTTTATTGTCATTTCTTTTTTGCCAGCCTCCTTCTTTATTTTTCTTTCTCTCTCTCTGGATTAAGCCTTTTAGTCTCTCTGCCTGGTCAATGTTTATTTTCTCTTTTTCCCCACCCTTGTCATTTCTCTCTTTGTATCTGCTCTTCCATAAACACCACCTCCACCCTTTTCTTTACTTGTAGCTGATGTTTCTGATTTTTTTTTTACTTTCGGATTGTTTTTTGTTTGTTTCTTGGTATATTTGTTTCTGTGTTTGCATGTTTTCATTTCCTGTTTGTATGTCTGTTTTCCTTTCTAAGGCTACTTCAAGAAACAAATCAAAGCACACCTCATGGAAGGTCCAAAATATCACTATGAGTAGGGAAATAAAATAACCAAAGTCACAACAACAGAGAGCAAGTAACACTCTCCAAAAAACACCTCCTGAAGTGCCAGGCCCTGGACAGTGTATGATCCCACTCTAATATAGCAGTGCTCACAGGTACAGCACACATAACAAGCTTTTAAAACTCATAAGTGACAGAAAACTAGCCAAAATGATTAAACAGAAGAATTACCCTCAAAAGAAATTGAAGGAAGAAGTGACAGCTAAAGAATGGATCAAAACAGATATAAGCAATATAACTGAACAAGAATTTAAAAATATAGTCATAAGATTAATCGCCGGGCTTGAAAAAAAAAATGCATAGAAGAGCCCAGAGAATCTATTGCTGCAGAGATCAAGGAACTAAAAAATAGTCACGGTTAATTTAAAAATGCTATAAATGAGGTGCAAAATAAAATGGAGGCAGCCAAAGAGCGGATTGAAGAGGCAGAGGAGAGAATAGGTGAATCAGAAGATAAAAATATGGAAAAAAAATGAAGCTGAGAAAAAGAGATATTTAAAAATCCAGGATCATGAGGGGATAATTAGAGAACAAAGTGATGCAATCAAACAGAACAATATCCATATCATAGGAATTCCAGAAGAAGAAGAAGAGAGAGAAAGGGGCTGATGGTGTACTTGAACAAATCATAGCTGAGAACTTCTCCAGTCTGGGGAAGGAAACAGGCATTGAAATCCAAGAGGCACAGAGAAATCCTTTCAGACACAACTTGAATCAATCTTCTGCATGACATATCATAGTGAAACTATAAAGAGAGAATTATCAAAGCAGCTAGGGATAAATAGGCCTTAACATACAAAGGTAGACACATACAGGTAGTAACAGACCTATCTACTGAAACTTGGCATTCCAGAAAGGAATGGCAAGAAATCTTCAATGTGATGAACAGGAAAAATATGCAGCCAAGAATCCTTTATCCAGCAAGCCTGTCATTCAGAATGGAAGGAGAGATAAAGGTCTTCCCAAACAAACAACAACTGAAGGAATTCATCACCACTAAACCAGCCCTACAAGAGATCCTAAGGGGGACCCTGTGAGTGAAATGTTTCAAGGACCACAAAGTACCAGAGACATCACTACAGCCATGAAACCTACAGACATCACAATGACTCTAAACCCATATCTTTCCATAATAACACTGAATGTAAACGGGCTAAATGCTCCAACCAAAAGACATAGGGTATAAGAATGGATAAAAAAACAAGATCCATCTGTTTGCTGTCTACAAGAGACTCATTTCAGAACTGACACACCTTCAGATTGAAAATGAGGGGATGGAGAACTATTTATCATGCTACTAGAAGTCAAAAGAAAGCTGGAGTAGCCATACTCATATAAGACAAACTAGACTTGAAGTTAAAGGCTGTAACAAGAGACGAAGAAGGGCATTATATGATAATTACACGGTCTATCCATCAGGAAGAGCTAACAATTATAAATGTCTGTGCCAAATTCAGAAACATCCAAATATATAAAACAATTAATCACAAACATAAGCAATCTTATGGGTAAGAATGTGGTAATTTCAGGGGACTTTAATATTCCATTTACAGAAATGGACAGATCATCTAGACAGAAAATCAGTAAAGAAACAATGTCCCTGAAGGATACACTAGTCCAGATTCACTTGACAAGTAGATTTAGAATTTTACATACTAAAGCAACAGAATATAATTTCTTCTCGAGTGCACATGGAACATTCTCCAAGATAAATCACATACTGGGTCACAAAACAGCCCTCTATAACTATAAAAGAATTGGGATCATACCATGCACACTTTCATTTCACAATGCTATGAAACTTGAAATCAACCACAGGAAAAAGTTTGGAAAGCCTCCAAATCATGGAGGTTAAGAACATTGTACTAAAGAATGAATGGGTCAACCAGACAATTAAATAAGAAATTAAAAAATATATGGAAACAAATGAAAATTAAAACACAACACTTCAAACCCTTTGGGATGCTGCAAAGGCAGTATTAAGAAGAAAATACATTGCAATTCAGGCCTATCTCAAGAAACAAGAAAAATCACAAACACAAAATCTAACAGCACACCTAAAGGAAATAGAAGCAGCACAGAAAAAAAAAAAAAAAAAAAAAAAAACCAGCAGAAGAAGAGAAATAATAAAGATCAGAGCAGAAATAAACAATATAGAAACCAAGAAAAATAGTAGAACAGATCAATGAAACTAAGGGTTAGTTTTTTTGAAGAAATAAACAAAATTGATAAACCTCTAGCCAGGCTTCTCAAAAAGAAAAGAGAGAGAACCCAAATAGATAAAATCACGAAAAAAATGGATTTATTATAACCAATCCCTCAGAAATATAAGCAATTATTAAGAAATACTATGAAAAAAATGTATTCCAACAAATTGGACAACCTGGAAGAAATGGACAAACTCCTAAACACCCACACACTACCAAAAACTCAAACGGGAAGAAATAGAAAACTTGAACAGACCCATAACCAGTGAAGAAATTGAATCAGTTATCAAACATCTCCCAATAAATAAGAGTCCTGGACCAGATGGCCTCCCTGGGGAATTCTACCAGGCATTTAAAGCAGAGTTAATACCTATCCTTCTCAAGCTGTTCCAAAAAATAGAAATGGAAGGAAAACTCTGGACTCATTCTATGAAGCCAGTGTTACTTTGATTCCCAAAGCAGACAGAGACCCAGCAAAAAAAAAAAAAAAAAAAAAAAAAGAAGAAGAAGAAGAAAACTGCAGGCCAATATCCCTGATGAATGGATGCAAAAATTTTCAACAAGATACTAGGAAATCAAATTCAACAACATATAAAAAGAATTATTCACCATGATCAAGTGGGATTCATTCCTGGGCTGCAGAGATGGTTCAGTATTTGCAAATCAATCAATGTGATACAGCACATTAATAAAAGAAAGGATATGATCCTGTCAGTAGATGCAGAAAAAGCATTTGACAAAATACAGCATCATTTCTTAATAAAAACACTCAAGAAAGTTGGGATAGAAGGGACATACTTAAACATCATAAAAGCCATTTATGAAAAGCCCACAGCTAATGTCATCCTCAATGGGGAAAAACTGAGAGCTTTCCTCCTGAAATCAGGAACACGACAGGGATGTCCACTTGCATCACTGTTGTTTAACATAGTGTTGGAAGTCCTAGCATCAGCAATCAGACAACAAAAGGAAATCAAAGGCATCAAAATTGGCAAAGAAGAAGTCAAACTTTCACTTTTCACAGACGACATGATACTCTACATGGAAAACATGGAAGACTCCACCAAAAGATTGCTAGAACTGATACATGAATTCAGTAAAGTCGCAGGTTACAAAATCAATGCACAGGAATCGGTTGTATTTTATACACCAATAATGAAACAACAGAAAGAGAAATCAATAAACTGATCCCATTTACAATTGCACCAAGAATCATAAAATACCTAAGAATAAACCTAGCCAAAGATGTAAAAGATATGTATGCTGAAAACTATAGAAAGCTTATGAAGGAAATTGAAGAAGACACAAAGAAATGGAAAAACATTCCATGCTCATGGTTTGGAAGAATAAATATTATTAAAATGTCAATACTACCCAAACCAATCTACACATTCAGTGCAATCCCAATCAAAATTGCACCAGAATTCTTCTTGAAGCTAGAACAAGCAATCCTAAAATTTGTATGGAACCACAAAAGACCCTGAATAGTCAAAATAATATTGAAGAAGAAAACCAAAGTGGGAGGCATCACCATCCCAGACTTTAGCCTCTACTACAAAGCTGTAATCATCAAGGCAGTATGGTATTGACACAAAAACAGACACATAGACTAATGGAATAGAATAGAGAACTAGAATTGGATCCACAAATGTATGGCCAACTAATCTTTGACAAAGCAGGAAAGAGTATCCAATGGAAAAAAGACAGTCTCTTTGGCACATGGTGGTGGGAGAACTAGACAACAACATGCAGAAGAATGAAACTAGACCACGTTCTTATACCATACACAAAAATAAACTCAAAATGGATGAAAGACCTAAATGTGAGATGGGAAAGCATCAAAACCCTAGAGGAGAAAGCAGGCAACACCTCTTTGACCTCAGCCGCAGCAATTTCTTACTCGACACAACTTCAAAGGCGAGGGAATTAAAAGCAAAATTGAACTATTGGGAACTCATCAAGATACAAAGCTTCTGCACTGCAAAGAAACAGTCAACAAAACTAAAAGGCACCCGACGGAATGGGAAAAGATATTTGCAAATCACATATCAGATAAAGGGCTAGTATCCAAAATCCATAAAGAACTCACCAAAATCCATATTCGAAAAACAAATAACCCAATGAAGAAATGGGCAGAAGACATGAATAGACACATTCCCAAAGAAGACATCCAGGTGGCCAACAGACACATGAAAAGATGTTCAATGTCACTCATCATCAGGGAAATACAAATCAAAACCACGCTGAGATAGCACCTCACACTGGTTGCAGTGGCTAATAGAAGAAATCAAGAGACTATAGATGCTGGTGAGGAAGTGGAGAAACAGGAGCCCTCTTGTACTGCTGGTGGGAATGCAAACTGGTGTAGCCGCTCTGAAAAACACTGTGGAGTTTCCTCAAAAAATTAAAAATGAACTACCCTATGACCTAGTAATAGCACTGCTAGGAATTTAACCAAGGGATACAGGAGTGCTGATGTATAGGGCACTTGTACCCCAATGTTTATAGCAGCACTTTCAGTAATAGTCAAATTATGTAAAGAGCCTAAATGTCTATCAACTGACGAATGGATAAAGAAAGATGTGGTTTATATATACAATGGAATACTACTTGGCAATGAGAAGGAATTAAATCTGGCCATTTGCAGCAATGTGAATGGAACTGGAGGGTATTATGCTAAGTGAAATAAGTTAGTCAGAGAAAGACAGATACCATATGTTTTTACTTTTATGTGGATTTTGAAAAACTTAACAGAAGACCATGGGGGAGGGGAAATGGGAAAAAAGTTACAAACAGAAAGGGAGTGAGGCAAATCATAAGAGACTTAAATACAGAGAACAAACTGAGGATTGATGGGTGTGGGGTGGAGGGGAAAATGGGTGATGGGCATTGAGAAGGGCACTTGTTGGGATGAACACTGGGTGTTGTATGGAAGCCAATTTGATCCTGGTGATGTATGGAATGGTTGAATCACTATATTGTACACCTGAAACTAATATTACACTGTATGTGAACTAACTGGAATTTAAATATTAAAAAAAAAAATAGGGTTGCACACCACTTGTAGACCTTACCAACCAGATTGGCAGCAATTCATGAATTCACAGGAACAGTGGCTGATTCATGGCCTGTTCAAGGTGGCTCCCTGGACTACATTATTTCAAAGTCAGGTTTCTATTCAAATTCAGTACTCTTCTCAGATATAAGATTGGCAGCAGCATATTGACTGAAGCTGAGTTTCAGAACCACCTCTTCCTAAGAAGTGCCAGAATCTCTTTCAACATTTCTTTTTTTTCTTTATCAGTTCTACCATCAAATTCATTCCATATTGAAAATGTATACTAAATCTGATTAAATAGTCTCTGAGGGTGGGATCAAGATGGGGAAGTAGGAAGATCTTGTGCTCACCTCCTCCCACAGACACACCAAAATCTAATCTATATAGAGAACAACTATCTCTGAGAACAAACTGAAGACTAGCAGAACAGATCATACACAACTAAGGATATAAAGAAAAAGCCACATTGAGGTTGCTAGGAGGAGCAGATATATGGTTCAGTCAGTATCCACACACCCAGCATGGTGGTCTGCAAGCAGGAAGGATATCAGAACTGTAGAGGATTTGCTTGAAGAGCAAGGAGTTGGGACTCCACATTGGGCTCCACAGTTTAGGGGACTTGAACTGGGAAGGTGAGCCTCCATAACATCTGGCTTTGAAAACATGGGGCTTATCTCTTAGAAACCCAGAAAGCAGTAGGATATCCAGATCTCACTATTAAGTGGCATGCCCATGATCTCACTTGCTCTGAGACCCAGCACAGAGACAGCAGTTTGAAAAACACCTGGATCATACATGGAGATCCACTGACTAATTTTAGGGCTTGTGCCACAGGAGTGAGGATCTGTTATAACATTCCCCAGGGACAGAAGCACTGGTGGGCATTCATTTTTTTCTAGCTGCCCTACCACTGACATCTGCTGTACTAGCTCTGCTCATCTTGACCCAGAATTCCCCTGTGGACTTGCCCTGTCTAACCGATCTGCTGCGTCTAGGCCCCTGCCAAATGGTTCACTGCCCAGCCACTCTTGGCAGACAGCCTCAGCCTGCACCAGAGCCCATTCCACGTGGTTCACAACCCCACCATACTTGGCAGATGCCCTCAGACAGCATCAGAGCTTCTTCCAAGCAGTTCCCTGCCCTACCAGTCCAGCGAGTACCTTCAGTGAACAACAGAGCTCCTTCAAGCACCCCCAACCAAGGAAGCAAACACTGAACACCAGAATGCCTAGAAAAGTCTCAGTCACATTTCATAGCAAGCTACACCAGATGTCTATCAGACCCACCAGTGCACCCACAGCATTCAAACCAGAAGAGCCAAAGGCCATCCCTGCTTACAAGCATGCTTGTAGCAACCACAACCAGACATTGCAGGCAGCCATGCCAGGGGACAGACCCACACACCAGTGAGTGTGCACCAATTGTGACCCAGCCACATTAAGAGGGTACACACAGACCACACAAGGGTTAATTATAGAGCAACTGGCTCAAATAACCAGAGGGATTTGAACTACTGAGCTCCACAGGGCACCTTCTGCATAAGTTTACTCCTTTAAGACCAGGAATCATAACTGATCAGTCATAACTGATCTACCTGATACATAGAAATGAACAAAGAGTTAGGCAAAATAAGGAAAGAAAGGAATATGTTCCAAATGAAAGGAAAGACAAAACCTCAGAAAAAGAAGTAAAGGAAACTGATGATGGAAACAGACATCAAAGTGCAGGAATGACAGAAATTCCTAAGTAAAATGAACCCAAAGGAAACTACACGAAGACACATTATAATCAAAATGTCAACAGTTAAAGAGAGAATCTTAAAAGCAGCAAGAGAAAAACACCTAGTTACATACAAAGTAGTCTCCATAAGACTATAAGTTGACTTTTAGGCAGAAAGTTTGCAGACCAGAATGAAGTAGCATGATACATTCTAAGTGGTGAAATGAAAAGATTTACAACAAAGAATACTCTACAACAAAAGTTATCACTCAGAATTGAAAGAGAAATAGTTTTCCAGACAAGAAAAAGCTAAAGAATTTTATCACCACCAAATCAGCCTTATAAAAAATGTTAAATTGACTTATTTAAACAGAAAAGAAAAGGCCATAATTAGAAATAATAAAATTATAAAAGAAAAAACTTTCATGGGTAAAAGTAAACATAAAGGAAGTGTAGCAGATCAGCCACCTACATAGCTGGTGTGTAGGTTAAAGGAGAAAAGTAGTACAATCATCTAGATCTACAATAACTAGTCAAGCATAGAAAAATAATAAGATGTAAAATATGACATCAAAAACATAAAATGAGGAGGGATTAAAATGTAGTGCTTTTAGAATGCACTTGAACTTAAGCAACCATCAACTTAAAATAGACTGCTATAGATATATGATAGCTAGCTAGATAGATAGATAGATAATAGATAGGATATTATATATGAACCTCATGGGAACCACAAACTGAGTATCTATAATAGATACATAAAAAGCAAAGAGAAAGGAATACAAACAACACTAAGGAGAGTCACCAAATCACAACAGAAGAGAGCAGAAGAAAAGAACAGAGAACTACAAACAACCTGGAAACAACCAACATATTGTAAAAAGTACACATCTATCAATACTTACTTTAAATGTAAATGGACTAAATGCTCCAATCAGAAAACATAGGGTCGGGGCGCCTGGGTGGCGCAGTCGGTTGAGCGTCCGACTTCAGCCAGGTCACAGTCTCGTGGTCCGTGAGTTCGAGCCCCGCGTCGGGCTCTGGGCTGATGGCTCAGAGCCTGGAGCCTGTTTCCGATTCTGTGTCTCCCTCTCTTTCTGCCCCTCCCCCGTTCATGCTCTGTCTCTCTCTGTCCCAAAAATAAATAAATGTTGAAAAAAAAAAAGAAAACATAGGGTGACTGAATGGATAAACAAAACAATATCTATGTATACTGCCTACAGGAGAGTCACTCCAGATCTAAAGACACACAGAGATTGAAAGTGAAGGGATGGAAAACATCTATGCAAATTGAAACAGAAAGCAAGCTGTGGTAGCAGTACATATATCAGATAAAATAGACTTTAAACCAAAGACTGTAACCAGAGACAAAGAAAGGCTTTACGTAAAGGGATCAATCCAACAAGTGGATATAACACTTGTAAATATCTATGCACTCAGCATAGGCACACCTAAATAAATAAAGCAAATATTAACAGACATAAAGGGAGAAACTGACAGCAATACAATAATAATAGGTGACTTTAACACCCCACTTACATCAAGAGGTAAATAATCCAGGCAGAAAATCAATAAGGAAACATTGGCTTTAAACGACCCGTTAGACCAGGTGGACTTAATATATACACAGCATTCCATCTAAAAGTAGCAGAATACACATTTTTTTCAACTGCACATAGGACATTCTCCAGAATAGACCACATGTTAGGCCACAAAACAGGTCCCAGTAAATTTAAGAAGTTTGAAATCATATAAAGCATCGTTTTTGACCAAAAATGGTATGAAACTAGAAATCAATTACAAGAAGAAAACAAACACATGGAGGCTAAACAACACACTACTAAATAACCAATGGGTCAATGAAAATTTCAAAGAGGAAATAAAAAAATACCTTGAGGCAGATGAAAATGGAAACACAATAGTCCAAAATGTAGGAGATACAGCAAACGGAAGTTTATAGCAATACAGGCCTACATCAAGAAACAAGAAGGGGCGCCTGGGTGGCTCAGTCGGTTGAGCATCTGACGTCAGCTCAGGTAATGATCTCATGGCTCGTGGGTTCAAGCCCCACATCGGGCCCTGTGCTGACAGCTCAGAGACTGGAGCCTGCTTCAGGTTCTGTGTCTCCCTCTCTCTCTCTCTTTCTCTCTCTGCCCCTCTCCTGCTTGCTCGCTCTCTCTCTCTCAAATAAATAAAAACATTAAAAAAGGAAACAAGAAAATATGAAATAAATAATCTAACCCTACACCTAAGGAAACTAGAAAAATAAAATAAAATAAAACCCAAAGTTAGTAGAAGGAAGGAAATAATAAAACTAAGTTCTGGTTCTTTAAAAAGACAAACAAAATTGATAAATTTTAGCCATACTCATAAAGGAAAAAGAGAGGACTCAAATAAAACCAGAAACAAAAAAGGAGACATTACAACTGATAGCACAAAAATGCTAAGGATCATAAGAGACTACTATGAATAGTTATATGCCAACAAATGAGATAACCTAGAAGAAATGGACATATGCCTAGAAACATACAGTCTTCCAAAATTGAATCAAGAAGAAATAGAAAAATGAA
The DNA here is from genome assembly GCF_028749965.1 of Puma concolor. Classification (NCBI taxonomy): domain Eukaryota; kingdom Metazoa; phylum Chordata; class Mammalia; order Carnivora; family Felidae; genus Puma; species Puma concolor. The sequence goes on from NC_141678.1 coordinate 31,064,550, forward strand.
TAGAATGATTACTAGTGATGAAATAGAATCAGTAATTTAAAAAATATCCTCCCAAAAAACAAAACAGTTTACACAGGTGAATTCTACCAAACATTTAAAGTAGAATTAATACGTATTCTTCTCAAACCATTCCAAAAAATTGAAGAGGAAAGAATGCTTCCCAACTCATTCTATAGAACCAGAATTATCCTGATAACAAAACCAAAGATACCACAAAGAAAGAAAATTACAGGCCAATATCTCTGATGAAATTGATTCAGAAATCCTCTGCAAAATATTTGCAAACCAACTTAAACTATACATTAAAAGGATCATACACCATGACCAAATGGGATTTATTCCAAGGATTCAAGGATGGCTCAACATCCATGAATCAGCCAACATGATATACCATATTAGCAAAAAGAAATATAAAAATTGTATGATCGTCTCAATAGATGCATAAAAAGCATCTTATCAAATTCAATATTCATTTATGATAAAACTCTCAACAAAGTTAGGAGAGAGAAAATGCACCTCAACATATTAAAGCCCATATATGACAAACCCACAGCTGATGTCATATTCAATGGCAAAAAGCTGAAAGTTTCTCCTCTAAGATCAGATATCAAAAGACAAGAATGCCCAGTTATGCCACTTTTATTAAACATAGTATTGAGAAGTCCAGTTACAGCAATGAGAGAAGAATAGAAATAAAAGACATCCAAACTGAAAAAAAAATTTACTAAAACTTTCAATATTTGCAGATGACAAACACTAAAGTCTCCACCAAAAAAAAAAAAAAAACGTTTCAGGGTATAAGATTAGTATACATAAATCTGTGGCATTTCTATACACTTATAAACTATCTGAAAGAGACATTAAGAAAACAATATCATTCACAATTGCATCAAAAAATACCTAGGAATAAATTTAACCAAGGAGATAAAAAACTTATATTCTGAAAACTTTGAAAAGTTGATGAAAGAATATACCAAATATACCATGCTCATTGATTAGAAGAATTAATATTGTGAAAATGTCTATATTATTTAAAGCAATTTACAAGCTCAATAAAATCCCTATCAAAATACCAATGGCAGTTTTCACAGAACTAGAACAAAGAATCCTAAAATCTGTAAGGAAATATGAAAGACCCCACATAGCCAAAGCAACATGGAGAAAGAACAAAGATGAAAGTATCCTGCTTTCAGATTTCACTATATTACAAAATTATAGTAATCAAAACGCTATGGTACTGACACAGAAGCAGACACATAGATCAATGGAACACAGAACAGAGTCCAGAAATAAACACAGACTTACATGGTCAATTAATCTTTGACAAAGGAAGCAAGAATATATAATGGGAAAATTATAGTCTCTTTAATAAATGGTGTTAGGAACACTCAACAGCTACATGTAAAAGAATGAAACTAGACCACTTTTTTATACCATTTACAAAAATAAAAAATAATTTAAAGACTTATGTGTAAAACTAGAAACCATAAAACTATCAGAAGAAAATATAGGCAGTGAGATCTTGGATATTGGTCTGAACAATATTTTTTTGGATCTGTCTCCCCAGGTTAGGGCAAAAAAGCAACAATAAATAAATGGAACTACATCAAACTAAAAGGCTTTTGCACAGCAAGGGAAATCATCAACAAAATGAAAAGGCAACCTATTTGCAACCCATTTGCAAGATATTTGCAAATGATATAACCAATAAAGCATTAGTATCCAAAATGCATAAAGAATTCACATAACTCAATATGAAAAAGCAAACAATCCAATTAAAAAGTAGGCACAAGACCTGAATAGACATTTTTCCAAAGAAGACATACAGGTGGTCAACAGACACATGAAAAGGTGTTCAACATCACTAATCATCAGAAAAATGCAAATCAAAACCACAATGAAATATCATCTCACATCTCACAGAATGGCCGTGTCAAAAAGACAAGAAACAACAAATGTTAGCAAGGATGTGAAGAAAAAGGAACCCTCCTGAACTGTGGATGGGAATACAAAATGGTGCAGCCACTATGGAAAGCATTATGGAGTTTCCTCAAAAAATTAAAAATAGTATTACCATATGATCAAGCAATTCCACTCTCAGTATTTATATGAAGAAAATGAAAACAGTAATTTGAAAAGATTCATGCATCCCTACGTTCATATGTTCATTGTAGCATTATTTACAATAGCCAAGATATGAAAGCAACTAAGTGTCCATCAATAGATCAATGGATAAAAATGTGGTGCATGTGCACACACATGCACACACACAAACACACATGAATATTGCTCAGCCATAAAAAAGAATGAAATCTTGATATCTGTGACAAAATGGATGGACATAGAGGGCATTATGCTAAACAAGACAAGAAAGACAAATACTGTATGATTTCACTTATATGTAGAATCTAAAAAACAGACAAAACAAAACAGGTACAGAGAATAATTTGGTGGTTGACAGAGGAGAAGAGGAAGATGGGTAAAATAGGGAAAAGAGACTAAAAGGTACAAACTTTCAATCATAAAATAAACAAAACATGAGGATATGATGTACAGCATAGGTAATATACTCAGTAATATGTAACAACCTTGTACAATAGCTAGATTTATTGTGGTAATTGCTCTGAATGTATCTAAATGTTGAATCACTATGTTGTACACCTGGGACTAACATAATATTGTATATCAACAACACTTTAATACACACACACACACACACACACACACACACACCAAGTCTGATCACATTTAATTCACTCAAGTAGAAGACAGGAATCTCTTTCCAGACAGCATCTCCATAGGTGGTTCATGCTGGACAGTCTTGAGCCCTGTATTATTTGGTTCTCCAGAGAACCAGAACCAACAGAAGATGATAGATAGGTAGATGATAGAGATAGATGATAGATAGATAGATAGATAGATAGATAGATAATAATGATTATGATGATGATAGATAGCTAGATAGATAATAGGTAGATGATAGAGAGATAGATAGATAGATAGATAGACAATAGGTAGATTATAGATGATAGATAGATAGATAGATAGATGATATGAAGGGATCAGTTATAAGAAATAGGCTCACACTATTATCAATGCTGAGAAGTTTCAAGATCTTCAGTCCACACGCTGAAAGCCCAGGAGAGCCAATGGTATAGTTCCATCAGGAAGGCTGCAGCCTCAAGACCCAAGAGCTGATGTTCCTGTTTGTGTCCAGAGGTGGGAAAAGACCAACGCCCATCTCAGCAGCAGGTAGAAGGAGCTCCCCCTCACTCATTGGAGGCTTTTTATTCTACTCAGCCCTTCAACAGATTGAATTAGGCCTGGTGGAGAAGGCAACTTGCTTTAATCAATATACTGATTGAAGTGTTAATCTCACCCCAAAACACCTTCACAGATACACCAAGAATAATGTTTGACCTAATGTAAGGCCCAGTCAAGTTGACACATAAAATTAACCATTATTCACCCCATCCTCCTGAACACTTGTGGACACTTGAGTGCACACTGACAACTTACAGACTTCCCTGGACCTAAGTAGGTGGAACTAGAGTGACTAATCATGTTGGTTTGCCTGGGGCTAAGGGAGAAGCCTGATACTTGCCTCTCAGCCCTAGGCAAACAGACAAATTGATCAGCCTAGGCAGAACCCTATCAGTTGCTACCAACTGCCACTCCACATCTTTCTTAACATTGACTTACCTAATTCATAAACTTCCACCTTAATACATGACCTATGACTTCAGTCCGTTGTAAGGAAATTAATTCCTTTCCAGGAGAAATCTTACTGTAATATAGTAATGTGTGCCTTGCAGACTTTTGATCAAATGCTACACTCCTAGATTTACTTTCCCCAGGACAACCTTACAATATGGCAGGTGGCTTCCCACACACTCAAGTGAAGGGGAATTAAGCTCCACTTCTTGAGGGGAAAAGTATAAAGAATCTGTGACTTTTAAAACCATCATCTTGGCGAAGGCAAATTTTATACATTTCATAAAACTACCTGTGTCCAACTATCTGAAAACTAAATCAGTAAAAATTCCACAAGCTCTCACCAGAAGCAGACTTCTCAAAATCATTCAACTATCATCTATCTACTCAGCCCTTTCTAATTAAGGGAAATTGAACCCTTCTGCTGTCATAATTCAATTCCAACACCTTGAAAATATTGGGAGTCTCTAGAACTACCACTCCTGTGAGTTCTACCTTTGAAACGGAAGTAATAACACATTTTCATAGTCAGTTTTGGGGATGACACATCAATACTCTTGCCATTACCCCATAAGTTGTAGGGTCAGTCAGTGACCCAGAAAGACAAACAGTGGAATAGAAAGAACCTAAACATCTCATTAATTCATTGAATCCAGCCACTACCTCCAAATCAAAGAAGGGTAGTTATGTGCTTTCCTGTTTCTACACATGGCTTTCATTTTTTTTACTTATTTTCTTATTTTAATTTTTCTCACACACAGTTGGATTCATGATAAAGGTGGGGAATGGAAAGGACAGATGACAAAGGATGATTATTTTGATCTCTGGGCTTAAAATTCCACTAAAGATTTTTTTTCATAGAGAAGTTAATATGAGGGTCCAGTAAATTGCTGTTTTTAAATTACTACACCATCGTATTTCGTTGAAGCAATAGAGCTTTCTGAAAGAAAATGTGACTTAGTTTTTACTTTGTAGAGTATTTTGCAACTAATGTTGCTGTATATTCTTTAGGTGGTCAGGTGGTTTTACCTTGTACCTCCAACAAATACTCCAAAGAAGAAAAGATTCTGAAGAATCAGTCAAGTTTTCTGTCTGGTCCAAGTAACACCCCTGTCTTAACTACTAGCAGGAGAAATGAAGCATATTATCAATCTATATGAAAACATCAATGACACAACAAGAAATAATTCAGACTGCCCTCATGTGGTTTTGCCAGAAGAGATATTTTTCACAATATCCATCATCGGAGTTTTGGAAAATCTGATGGTCCTTCTGGCTGTGATGAAGAATAAGAATCTTCAGTCACCCATGTACTTTTTCATTTGCAGCTTGGCCATTTCTGATATGTTGGGCAGCCTATATAAGATCCTGGAAAATATCCTGATCATGTTCAGAAACATGGGTTATCTCAAGCCTCGTGGTAATTTTGAAACCACAGCAGATGACATCATCGACTCCCTGTTCATCCTCTCCCTCCTTGGCTCCATTTTCAGCCTGTCTGTGATAGCTGTTGACCGCTACCTCACAATCTTCCATGCTCTACAGTACCACAGCATTGTGACCATGCGCCGTGCCATTGTCGTCCTGATGGTCATCTGGGTGAGCTGCACAGGCAGCGCCATTACCATGGTGATCTTCTCCCATCACATCCCCACAGTGATCACCTTCACATCGCTATTTCCTCTGATGTTGGTCTTTATCCTGTGCCTCTATGTGCACATGTTTTTGCTTGCTCGGTCCCATGCCAGGAAGATCTTGACCCTTCCCAGAGCCAACATGAAAGGGGCCATCACACTGACCATCCTACTTGGGGTCTTCATCTTCTGTTGGGCCCCCTTTGTCCTTCACATCCTGTTAATGACGTTTTGCCCAAATAACCCTTACTGTGCCTGCTACATGTCCCTCTTCCAGGTGAATGGCATGTTGATCATGTGCAATGCAGTCATTGACCCCTTTATATATGCCTTCCGGAGCCAAGAGCTCAGGGATGCATTTAAAAAGATGATCCTCTGTAGCAAGTACTGGTAGAATTATTAGTCCCTGATTTTAGAAGCCATGGAGATAATATTGTCAAGGGACAGAATATCATGACATACCAACAAATGCTAATGCTTTCCAACTGTCCTTTCCTTCCCTAATGTGCATGAGGATTATCCCACAGACTAGTGTCTGTAATAGCTTAACCCTATGTGAAGTCTTGTAAGTACAACTTTTATAACTAAGGAGATAAAATAATATATTAAAAAGAGGTACAGAATACAAAGCACAGACAGTAGTACAAATTTGAGAGCTTTGCACTAAGGCAAAAACTTGTTCTTCTATAGCTATCTATCAAGTCTGTTTCTGGGGTGGCCTTTCTGGCCTGGAGACCATTGTAATCAATTTCTAGAAGTTAAATTACAAGGACAAATACTCAGGGCACAAGCTGCAATATCTTTGTAAGTCAAAGATGCCAATAAATTACTGCAGTTGAATTTGCCTATCATGTACTACCACACAGAATCCCTGCTCTCCCTTTCTCCCTCCCTCCCTCCCTCCCTCCCTCCCTCCCTCCCTCCCTCCTGCCTGCCTGCTTTACTGTATGCCATCTCAAATTTTTTGGAAGCAGGCATGGTATAAATTATAAATGTCAAATAAGCAACTTTGAGTCTTCAATAATAAAGGAACGTTCTCTGTTAGTCTTCTTTACTCATGTAGTATACCATTGTACCACTGGCCTTAAAGTCCTTTCCTCGTTAAAACTCCTCATGCTTTAGAAGCATGAATTTCAGAGGAAGAAATAAAAATTTAATCCACTTGTTTCCTATATGGAAACAAAGGCCAGAAGAAAATTGTGACTATTTGAAGAAAGTATAACCAGTCTTTGTGTATTTGTTGGAACATTAGGGGTAAAGGAAAAGAGACCCCAAGCCCCAATATATATTTTGGAGTGTGTGTGTGTGTGTGTGTGTGTGTGTGTGTGTGTGTGCATGTGTGGGTGTTCACTATTCTTTGGAACTATGGGGGAAACAAAAACAAAACACCACTTCAAGAACAGCCCTATTATTGAGACCCAAGCCAGAGACTGATGAAAAACATTTTACCTCCTGCCACAGATAAGTCTAAGAGGCAGATCCAGTCACTGGAAAACTTCATCCTACCATCAGCCACAGGAAAGATGCTAGATATTGAAAAGTGGCACCCCAGTGACAATATAGAAAAAAATTGGTAAGTTCATCCATTTTTAATAGTTAAAGATAAAGCTTAAAAAAGAAGCAAATTCTGACCATAATTCCTCACTAAGTTGGAGAGTAACTTAAAGGGATGAATGATGACAGGAATGAAGTAAGGTCTTTAATCCACAGAGCAGGGCTGCTTGGAACACAATGAGAGTGGTTGTGTCTTCTGGAAGAGGAAATACTTGACCCTCAAGGGAATTTTCCTTGAGCTGTCAAGAGAAGAAGCCAGCCACAAACAGGACTGCTGGTCTGGTAGTGGGTTTGACATCAGATGGGGGTAAGCACATGAACTTAAGAAGCAAAGCAGGAAGTACGTAGTTAAAAGGAAGATGGCAGCTGGCACGGTGTACATCACAGATTGAAGATGGAACCCAAAGTATGTCTTGCCTTCTGTGTTCTGTGTTCCTTCCTTGGTTACATCCCACCAAATGCACAATATTATTCTAATGGATGCTAACCTGGATTTAAGTTTTTAAGTACATGTAAGTTTATTTTTCATAAAATCTAAAGCACAGCTTATAAATGATTTTTAAATGTTATTTCCACCGAAGAATAATGTATAAACATCTTTTCTGTGATTAAATTGAGTATTCTCAATAAAATGTAAACTTTCTTTGATGCTGTACTATTCTATGATGCTGTAGGGGTGAGTAGTGTAACTTAACACCTGTCTTAAAAGGTCCCAAACTGCCATGCTTGTTGAAATCTGCATTTGTTTCCATCCCCTCATCACTCCCAAGCTGTCAGTTGTCACATCTGTTGTCAGAGGAAATCACCTAGAAATTCCACCTCTCACTGCCTTTCATTTGTTGCATTTAATCTGAGAAACAAAATCAAGAAGGTTATTCTAATAGTGTATAAAACAAAAATAAAGACTGAGTGCCAAGTCAAAGATATTTCCAATTCTAGGTCCTTAGCTATATTCAAATCAGTTCAAAGTCTTTAATACTAATAATTACTGAAAAAAGTGTGGTTCCCTACCTGTACCTTCATATGTAATTCAAACAAAAGCAGTATTAAGCCTCACACATCTGAGTTAAGGAAGATCAACAAGGCTCAGATTTTTCCCATGATGATCACTTCAATTTTTTTATCAAAATAGCACATTTTAAAACTGTTTTGCTGATGCCATAAGCATGTGTACAGTTTTATTGATAATCTAGCCTTGGACCAGACAGCTAAGATTAGATAAAGGATGAAGTACTATAGCAGACTTGATGTCCTCTTTTTTTTCATCTCTTTGACTTTCTTTTTGTTGTTCATGTTATTTTTATTTTTTAGGTTTTTTATATAGAAGTATAATTTACATAAAATGTTATATTATTTTCAGGTGTACAATATAGTGATTTGACAATTCTATACATTATTCAGCACTCACTAAGATAAATGTGGTCATCATATGTCACCATACAACCTTACTACAATATTATACTCTATCCCCTATGGTATACTTTTCATCTCTGTGACTTATATTTATTTTAAAACTGGAAGTTTGGACTTCTTAAGCTATTTTATCTATTTTGTCCATTCACCCTCCCACCTCTCCTCTGACAACCACCAGTTTGTTCTCTGTATTTAAGAGTCTGTTTAGTTTTTTGTTTATTTGTTCATTTGTTTTCTTGTTTTAGATTCCACAATAAGTGAAATCATATGGTATTTGTCTTTCTTTTTCTGACTTGTTTCACTTACTCTCTAAGTTCCTATAGTACTTTTGAGCCCTCTCTAGTTGTTGGAGAAGTGGATAAAGTACACCAAAGATGGCTGATTGAACTAAAACAAACTCTGGTGTTTAGCTTAGAGACCCCTCCTCCAGTTTCTTCTTCCTTTGTTTGTTGTGTGTGCAAAAACCCCCACAGATATGGAGGCTGTCAGCTATAAGATACCCTCCCCACTTACAGTCTGGGCTCAGGCTTTGGAGAAACAGTCTCCTCTGAGCCTGCCAGTGTTAAATAAATCTCCAATCCACCAAGATCTCCGAGTGCCACTTGGTTTTTCCACCAGCATTCCAGCCTGGTTCCATAACATAGTAAAAAAGGAGGGAAGTTTCCTCTTCCTCTCCCTCACTTTCCCATTACTATGTTATGGTCTGAATGTTTGTTTTCCCTCAAAATTCAGAGTTGAAACCTAAACCCCAAAGGTGGTGGTATTTGGATGTGGGGCCTTTGGAAAGTGATTAGGTCATGAAGGTAAAGCCTTCATGAATGGGATTAGTGTCCTTATAAAAGAGACCCCAGAGAGATCCTTCATCCTTTCTACAACATGAGAACACAGCAAGAGAAGTCATCAGCTGTGAACCAGTCTGACCATGCTGGCATCCTGATCTTAGACTTCCAGCCTCCAGAACTGTGAGGAATAAACTTATGTTGTTCATAAGCTACACAGCCTATGACATTTTGTTATAGCAGCCTGCAAAGACTAAGACACCCATTTAGTCATGGACAGATATGAGTAGGTAGTTCAATAAACACCCCATTCTTTCATCCACACATTTACTGGACTGAGGATGGAAAGGGACTGAGAGCAGCCAAAGAGCACCCCCAGATCATCTGTTTAAGAGCTGTCAAATCAATAAATCATGAATAATTGTCAGAGTTGATGTTTCCTGGGCTGTGTGGAGATCTAGGAATTAAAAGCAGTGACAACAGTACCTATGTACTACTGAACAATTACAATAAACCAGGTATTATTCTAAAAGCTTTGCATGCCTTAGTCCTCACAACAATCCTAAGAATAGGTACTATTATACCTTCACTTTCTTCTTCTTCTTCTTCTTCTTCTTCTTCTTCTTCTTCTTCTTCTTTCTAGTGAATAAGCTGAGGTTCTGAGATATTAAGTACCTTCTGATTCAGCAGACTCTGAAGTGATCTTCATGATCCTTGCCTCCTGGTGTTTCACATCATATAACCCCTGTCCCTTGAGTATAGTTGGGACTGTGATTCGCTTCTAACTCATAGAATGTGGCAAATGTGATGGGACATCACTCTCATGATTATATTACATTATATAAAACATCATCTTGCTACAGGCTGGCTTGAGTAAACTGACATTTGGAAAACCTCAGGTAGTAAGGAATTACAGGCAGTCTCTGGGAGCTGGGCAAAAAACCAGAAGTTCTGAGTCCTGAATGCTGCTGACAGCCACATGAGTCTGGATCCAGCCCTTCAGCATCAGATGAGAATGCAGCACGGCTCAGGCCTTGGTTTTAGCCTTGTGAGATACTGAGCAGAGGTTCCAGCCAAGCCATGTACAGTTTTATGAGGCATGGAAACTGGGAGATAACAAATGTGTGTTGTTTTAAACTAATTTTGTTGCAATTTGTTATGCAGCTATGGAAAATGAATATACTTACCCAAATCAAAACAGTGCATGGCAGAGTCAAAAGTCAACTTCCAGGCTGCCACCTACCCCAGAGCTCTGTAATTATGATGCCTCATACACAAACAAATGGCCATATCATGGCATAGTGACTGTTCACTTTGTCTCATTCTACACCAAGACAGGCAAGGTGGGAGCACCTGAGCCTACTGCTCCACCTCACTGGGCACTTAAACACTAAAGTGAGGATGTCACTCAGAAAGAAGGACCCCATTGTTCCCACCCACCTCCAGAGATACTGGCTCAGGGATTTTGCCTAAGGGGAGAAGTAGGCTCCAAAACAAATAGCTCCTAATATCTTTTCAAAGTAGCAGACTTCATTTTCAATAGTGTGGATAAGTTCCCGTACTCTTGAAAACAGTAGAGGTTTGGCAAAAAGCAATTGTGAGAACAATAGATACATTGAAGGTATAGGTGAGTATATATGCTGGGAAGTTTGCTGAAAGAAGTGGGGCAGCAGTGGGAGCCCTCTTAGGGTCAGAACAAATCTCAATCACTGACCTTGAGAACTTTCCCTATAAGCGATCCCAAATTTAGTTAGATTAGTTTTTGGAGCAATTTATGCCACAGGACATTGTGGAAAACAACAGAGTCAGCAATTAGTGGTGATTATCCGCTGGATATGGCCAGGGAAAGAGCCATCAAATAGCCCTGTCCAAACCATCATCATTCCAAGGCAAACCCAAAACTATATCTCCTGAGGGTGATGAGGGAGCATAAGGCAAGCTGACACCCCACAAATTCCCCCTTGGGTGGGATATGTATGATATTCCTAAGGCACTCCAGACTGTCCAAGAACAAAGGAAAGGGAAAAACAAATGGTTAACCTATAGAGATCACAGTCATGCAGGAAATGAGTCTTCATCCCTTTGCAACTATGTTAATGATTTATAAGAAAAAAGGCAATCTCCAGAAAACTATAGATTCAGTTTCCTGGAGCCCTAATATCACCCCCCTCCTCCATAGTGATGTGGGGGACAAAGGCAAGAAGAAAATGTAAATAAACCTAAATTTCTTTATAAACTGCAGCACATTGACAAATACGTGAAGCAGGCATAGTTGACATTTCTCCAGAACTCCCTACTGTCTTAATGTTAATGCTTTGCTAGAGGGAAAACCAACCTTAGCTTGACAATAACAAGGCCTCCAATATCTTATGAGTCCTCTTTAGAATATGAAAGTTCTTTTGGAAACTTCCCTATTGCCTTTACCTCCTGTAACTCCATATTCTATAATCAGTCATTCCTCACAACCTCAGTGTAGCGCTTTCTATCTACAGGTCCTGTCCTGATGCTTTAATAAAAACACCTTTTTGCACCAATGACATCTCAAGAATTCTTTTTTGGTCATCAGTTCTGGACTCTCACCACCACTCCAAAACCGCATCAAGGGGAATGTCAGAGGCATAATACTGCATCATACTGCAGGGTGAAATAATTCAGCCAGTCACTAAACAAATAAATAGGCAACTAAAAATAGCAAGCCCTAGAAGGGGAAAAGGGAACCAGGACCCAGAGTTGTTACATTATATTACCTAAAATGCCCAGTTCCCAGTAAAAAATTACAAGACATGCAAAAAACACAGGAAAGTATGATCCATATGCCAGGGGGAGAAAAGCTGGCAATAGAAACTGCCTGTGAGAGCAACCAGATGTCTAACAAAGATGCCAAAGTAGTTATTATAAACATGTTCAAAAAATTAAAGAAAACTATGATTAAAGAAGAGAAAGTATGATGGCAATGTCACTTCAAAAACAGACTATCAATAAAAAGATATAAATTATTTTTAAATGCAAATTATAGAGATTAAAGTGCAACAACTGGATGATTTAAAGAGAATGCAGAAGTGAGACCACAGAAATAATGGAGTAGTGAGCTCCAAGATTTGGTCTTTTCACTGAAGCAAAAACTGACTACATAAAATTTTCTGAACTCTAGAATCTAACCAAACACAGCAACCAGGAAAGTGTTTAATAAAGAAAGAAGCAACTAAATTTCTGTAAGAAAACATATGGCATCTTTTTTTCAGTTTTATTGACATTTGGTTGATGTGCAACATTGTATAAGTTCAAGAGGTACAACAGAATGATTTGACATATATATTGTAACATGATCACCACAATAAGTTTTGTTAACAACCATCACCTCATATAATTACAAAAAAAAATTGCTTTCCTTGTAATGAGAACTTTTAGGACTTACTCTTTTACTCTTTGAGTAACTTTCAAATATACTATATAGCAGTGATGTGGTTTGAAGTGTTGAAGTTCAGAGCCGACAGCTAAGAAAGAGTTCTTGAGACATCTTTGGTGCAAAAAGTTGATTTTATTAAAGCATGGGGACAGGACCCCATGATGCACTGGAGTTGTGAGGAGTGACTGATTATAAAAGATTTTCTATCCTATGTAGTGGAGGGTGATGTTAGGGCTTCAGGAAATTGAGTCTATAGGTTTCTGGAAATTTTGCTATTCATAAAATTGCTTTTTTCCTTATAAATCATTAACACAGTTGTAAATTGATGGAGACTCATATCCTGCATGACTGTGATCTGTATCAGTTAACCATTTGTTTTTCCTTTTTCTTTGTACTTGGACAGCCAGAAGTACCTGAGGAATGTCACACATATCCCATCTGGGGTTACAGGTGAGGGTTGTTAGCTTGTGCTTTGTCCTCAGCTTGCCTTTGCTTCCCACATCAGCAGTGTTAACTATAGTCATCATGTTGTACATTGCATCCCAGTAATTATTTATCTCATAACTGGAATTTTCCATCTTTTGACCACCTTCATCCAATTCTACCTCCCCATGGTGGCATTTTTATTACTTGCCTATCATCCCCAAAACTTCCAACTTGCTAGTGACCATGGAAATGAAGACCCACATTCCTTGTGTGGCTTGCTGCTGTTGGAGGGAAATGTGGACTTTGTTCTCAAAAATTAAGGCTGTGTGTTTTGCAGTGTCTGGTAGTTTCTCAAGGGACCAGTACAGAAGCTAACTTTTTACCTGCTTTGAGTTAGAGCAAGGTCCTAGAAAATACCCAGTGAAAGCATACACTATCCATAACCACCAGGGAAGAGATGAAGGACAGGGCAAAGAGCAAACATGGCTCTTGGAAATAGTAATATCACAAAAAAGACTTTGCCTGGCAGTACCCAAACTTCCAGCCTCCAGGTTTACATGACATGAGATTAGGGTTGAAGTTCAAGTCAGGTATTTGTAACTGTATGTTTTGGTACTCAGTACTAGCAAAATCTAACACCTACTTAAAAATTATTAATATAACTCTTAATTACTGAGCTTAAGTTGGCTCATTTCCTCTTAGCAATAACTTTTTAGTGCCTAATGGCTTAATAAATATCCAAATTTATCTGTGAGCAGGAGTAATAGATGAAATTTAGGAGAAAGTGTCCCAGGCAAAAAAAAAAAAAAAAAAAAAAAAATCACATGCAGAGGTCTAAAGGCAACCCCACATTGACACAGGAGAAGTCTCCACAGAGAGGAGGACACCCTCCACCCAGGAGGACAGAAGTACTAGCACATCTGCTGAGTTTTCTATTACATCTAAAGAGCTATGCTTTACTTATGTAAAATAGGATTCATAATAAGATTTGTACATAGCAAATACATACTCAAAATGTACGACTGGCAAAAACATACAGAACAGTATTTTATTGACAAGGGTTCATGATTAAAAGAATTTGGACACTAGAAGAAAGAGTACAGAGGTGGAGGCAAAGTACAGCAGGCAAAAGACAGAGTAATAACCAACAGCCTTCCAACCATTTTAAAGTTGTGTTTTATCTAAAGGGTAATTGGATGTAACTGAAGACATTTTAACCAGGGAGTGAGTGGCATGACAAAAGTTTTCATTTTAGAAACATCTCCGGCACTTGTGTGGATCATGAATTAAACAACGCAAAGCAGGGATCATCTAGATACTGTTTTTGTTCTTTGGGCAAGAGATGATGGTGGTCTGGATCACTAATGGAGAGTAGGAGGTGCAGGAATTCAGTCTTGAGGTAGATTGGACAGACATGCCCAAAGCTTAGATGTGGAAAGGGGTATAAAGGAACTTGAGATAGCTCTGGGTCTGATTGGGCTGTAGAGAGGGCATTACAGACAGAGATGGAGAATGGAAGACGAGAAGTGTGTTGTGAGGTGCCCAGGAAACAGCATAGATTTCAATTAGGGAGTTGGCATTTTGAGTGAGGAGCACAGGGAGGCCTAAGCAAGATTAACTTGGGAGTCAATAGCAGACTAGGTGATAATGGAAGCCATGTGAGTGAATGGCACATTGAGGGGGAAGTATACAGAGAGCCAGGTGTGGGAACCAAACTTGGAAAACTGCTAGATCCAGGGAAAGGCTTCCAAAGCTGCCTGTGTTTAGGGCTGCTGATGAGGCTTCTGTCTCTGCCGAGTGAGCAGATTCCCTCTCCTGGGATCTGCCTCTTACTTCTTATGCTCAGAGTCTCACAAGGTTGGTTGTGCAAACTGTTCTTTCATGTTCTCTTCATGAGAACCCACCACCAGCGCTGGAGAGGATGGCTGGTGTCATTCCATTTCCTTTGCTCACCTCAGTTTCCTCTTTTAGATTCCTATGGGAAAAAAAAATTCCTCCTCTTTTAAACCAAAAGAGAAGCCCTTAAGAATATAAAGTAATGAAAATGCCATATTCTCAGGAATCCCCTGACCCACCTACCCCATAGAAGGCCCAATTATGGGTTCAGCTCTGATATGCTGCTTTCTGCATATTAAATATTCCTTGGTAAGAAATACAGCACACTACACTGCTTCATCACTGCCACCTCAGCCTCATGAGGCACAGGAGCACTGAGTACCATTTTCTTCCATGACAACAACAACACAACAAATTAAACCTTTTCCATTTTATAGGATACATTGTGGTGCAGTAGGAAATACACTTTGGCTGAAGCAGGAGATCTAGATTCTTGCCCTAGTTATAGTAAGTTAGCAACTACATACCTTTTGGTAATTCCTTCATTTTACCTGCACTTGCTGTAATGAGAGAGTTTATGAGGCCAGTTAATGAGAGTTTATGAGGTTTTTCAAAATTCAGGTGGAGTTCTGCAAGCCCTCAGGAACCAGGGAGTGACAAGGCTCTGAGCAGGAGGGACCCGGACTCATCATCCCTGCTATTCAGAATGGTATGAGATACCTCTAGTTCTTGAGGTCTTGATTAATCTTTTCCTAATATTCTTAGCTATAATTACCATGATTTTTATTATGAGATATTGAGAAAGAGAGAAGTCCAATACATCTTGACAGTGACATTAGAAGGCAGCAGACAGAAAAATAAAAGTTTCCCAAGTGCAGTTAGGCTTTAGTACCATTTACCCCTTATATTTTGCTCCTTTGCTGAACTCAGAGTCTACATACACAGACAGGTAACAAGGATATTTTAATGGCTCTTGGAAATGGTAATATCACAAGAAAGACTTTGCCTGACAGTTCCCAATCCTCCAGTATCAAGTTAACATGAGAAGAATTGAACAGGCCTTTACCAAAGGAAAGGTTCGTGGAGGTTCATGGAGGAAAAAGTGCCTGCAGCAGCAAAAATGAAGGCAAAGCAGCCCAGCTGTGAGCTGCAGGCAGTGCCCATGCCTGTGGACTCAGCCAGCAGTTTTCCACATGGCAGTGCAGGTGCACAGCAAGGCTTTCAGATACTCAGGTTATGTAGAGGAAATACCTTTTATGTGCTCATTCATTTCTTTCTATGTTTCATGCTGCCCTTCATGTTAAAAAGTAACGATGCTGTCCCAGGAGCCAAAGGGTATGCCTGTATATATCGTGCATGATTTTCTAGGGGCCTGTGTCACAGAGGCAGCCGAAGCTCTACTGCTCTTGGAAAGAAAACACTTACAAATTTTGTGTCCCTGGCACAAGGCTCAAGCCAACTGGATTTAATAAGCTAGACACTGGTCCAGTAGACAAGCTAGGTGAATTTCATTGAGAACATGTCTAATTCTGACTTTTATTAAAAAGAAAGAACAGCTGAAAGTCACAATTTCAGAAGCAAGTAATTTTTATTTTATTCCTTTGGGTTAAAATTACCACCCATACCACCAATTTCTGCATATTAAATATTCCTTGGTAAGAAATACAGCACACTGTCTCTGAGTCTCAGTCTCTGAGCTGAGACTCAGAGGGATGTAACTGACATGGTCTAGCTAATAAATTCATTCAAGAACATCCTAGCTTATTGCTCCACAAAAATATTCTGAATGTGGTGAAGCTAATTTTAAGATCTTGGAAGGATGCTTGTATTAATTTACTAACAGTGTTTGTATGCATGCAGATGTAAGAAAACATGTATAAAATAAAATTGTATAAATATTATGGAATATCTCAAACAAAATGGACCTGTTTGAGCATCATTTTGTAAAAAGTGTTCTTACCTTACCCATTCAGTTGAGGCACTGGCATTTAGTGAAACCACCTTGTTCAGACACTGCGCTCTCCATCCATTTCTTCATCAACATTTGTTAATATCTAACATTCTTAATATAACAGATATGGCACATTACAAATAATATTTGGATGCATTTCTAGTAAGATTTTTGTAATTATTCATTAACCCATCTTCAGGATAGTGGTGAAATATTAGGATTATCTGACATTTCATTGCTCTGTCCACACCCTCACCTTTTTTTCTGTACCTGGTGCTCTTCTGGTCCATTCAGACCTCCCACAATGGGACACATCAGACATGTCACTCCTTTACATCTCAACTGATATTTTATGCACAGAGATTTTGGCTCCTCTCTGTTTGCATCTGCTCAAAGTACAGTTTTTAAAATTCAGAGACCACTACCCCAACTGAGCAAATTTCTAATATATCTACTGCTCAAATTACTTCTAATCTTTTTGCCAAATAAAGATTTGCTAAAATGCTAGTGATTAATTCCCTTTCAAAGGAGATGAATTCTGCCAAATGCTCCTACTGAGTGCCTTCCTTCTATGAATGTCTGAAACCTATGACAATATAGTATTTTGAGATTTAATGGTTTCATACCAGTACCTCAAAGGGAAAATGCAATGACATGGATAATTCAAAATAGCACCCATATTTGATTTGAAATATGTTGTGCAATTTTATTCCAACAATAACCTAGCTGCTGCCTTAACTAATTTGGTACTAAAGCCAATATTAAATTAATTTTCACACTTTGACCATAAGAAAGCCTTTTATCTTCTCACTCCTATACATATTTATTCAAATTCAGTTAACATCTCTCTCTGGGTGTGTCTATTTTGAAATTCTTTTTCTACAAGTGATATGGGGAGAGGCAGAAATGCAAATCTTTCTGAGCATGGGAGTTAATCAACATTACAGATACGCTGGGGTCCACTTCACTCCTCCCTGCCCTTTTCTGCTCTCCCAGAACCAACTACCAGGGGTTCTGCATTGCAAGACTCCAAGAAGCACCATTCCTGTTACATTGAATGGGAGTTCCACTGAAAATGAAGTCATGTGAATGGTGCTTCTTGAAGTTGTGCAAGACAGTGCAGACTTTTATTCCATTAATATTTTTGTATTGTTTCACTTTTTACAAATGTTATATCAATAGTAACATAGTAAACATATTTTTCAGTAACTTTTTTTGCTTGTATTAATACCAGTAGGTATAGATCATTCACTTCACCGCTGTATTTTATTCCATTGTATGAATAAAACATAATTTGTCTATTATCCTATTGCTTTATATTTAGGTTGCCTCAAATTGTTCACTATTATGAGAAATGCTTCTATAAATATTGCTGTGTAAGTCTGCTTGTGAACATGTAAGAGTTCTTCTGGAGCACACAGGGTGGGCTCACTTTAAATTAACTGGAAAATGCAAATTTATTTTCCAAAATGATTGTGTCAAGTTCTAATTCCACCAGCAATGCATGAAAATTCCTGTTTGCCTGTATCTTCATCAATTCATGGTATCTTCAGACTTTCATCAGTTTGACTGGTATCAAATGTCTATCCTGATGACTAATAAGGTGGAGTAGATTTTCATGTTTGTTAACAATTTGTGTTTCATGAAATCTTACTGATGACACTTACTCATTTTATTGGTTTGTCTTGGATTCTTTGGGATTTTTCTATGTAGACACCGATAAAATTTGCAAATACAGCTCTTATTCTTTTCTCCTATTTCTCTGGCTAGGACCTCCAGTAAATTGGTGAAAAGAAGCAAAGATTGAGGAATTACTTATGCTTTTCTTAACTTTACTAGGAATGCTTTTTAAAATGTCACCAATATATTTATTTTTCAAAAATAACCTTTTATCAAATTGAAGATATTCTTCTTTTGCCTGGTTTCCTAACAGTATCTTTATCATTAATGAATGTTGAATCTTATATAATACTTTTTCAACATCTATCACATAATCATTTTTCCTCCTTTAATTTATTAACGTGGTATATTACATTAATAGATTACTTAATAGTGAGCTATATTTTCAAACTTTGACATGCATTATATCAATTATGGCCATATTTATAAAGTCAAAATATGTTGTTTGACCAAAGACTTATCCTTGAATTAGATTTATATATTCAAAATTATTTATAATGATATAATTTAATATATATTGCATGAACAAACTTTAACAAATTTTATGAGAAATGGGAGCAGTACCAAAAAACCAAAATTCAATATATGTGGCTTCCATAAGTATTCCCATTAAAATAATGGAAAAGAAGGAAAAAGAAGAAATTCTACATGTAATAATTAGTTGGCTACTTCTTTACATACATTTTGTGATGGTTTTTAATCTATTTTGTGCAGACCCATGTTTGCTACACATGAAGCAGTTTAAAGCTAGAAGAGATTTGTGAAGCTAGAAGCTAGATTTATGATATCAATCTCTTGTGGATATTACTATATGGTCATTAAAGAAATAGCAAGCAACTGTTATTTATTTTGCCAGTATGTGTTGCATATTTAAAATCTAACTATTCTTCAGAAAGTATTGCTGAGAAAGTAATCATTATTCTTCTCTGCAAATCTACATACATGCTCCCTTATTGACATAAGTGTAGTTTGTGCTATAATTGAAATTTTTGGTTGTATATTAAGTCTTTAGGAGCCCTTAAATATGTATATACACTCATGCAGTGAAAGTATAGCTTTCTTCACATTTCCTAATGTCTAAAGGTCAGACTTTAACCATGTTCCCAGAACTTTGCCCAAAATAGGGATTACAGAAGGCAGGAGACCCACAAAAGACTAAGTACACCCTCAAGAACAGTGCATTTCTCTTGATTTGGGGGGATTATTAATAAATTTACCTATTTTAATTCTTTAAGAAAGTTCTATGTTGGTAGAATGTATGCCACATGTGAGATGACAAATTCTAAGAGCTCATAACATGTTAAGACTCTTTGTTTTATCTGTTCCTAATTTATCCTTCCCAATTTTCTAGCAGCCTAGCAGTCTGGGGGTTGTTGAATGGGGACAGAACATTATATGGCCTCTCCCAGCCCTTGCTGAAGAATGAAAACTTTCCCCATGCTTCTTTATAACAGCCTGCCTCTTTGATGATACTCAACTGAAAAGAGCTGGGGCACATGGAAAACTGTCCCAATACCAATAAAGCTAAAATGATCCAATAACTTCATAGAATATACCTAGAAGTGGTAAGAACTTCCTTTTTCAAATAGGAAAATACTGTCATGACAAGTGATAGAGTGATTCAGAATTCACACTACTGGGTTCAAATCCATATAACCTTGGACAAGATATTTACTTTAATTAGATTTCATAATTCCACCAGTTATATAGGGACAGTAATGTTACCTACCTCAGAGGATTTTTGTGAGAAATAAATAAGACAGTGCTTATTAATACTTAATAAGTGTTAATTGCTATTATTGTTGTTGTTTTTGTTGTTGTTATTTTCCTTCCTCCTCCAGTGTGAGAAGACAAGTAGGTAAAGCTTTTTAATTAATTAATTAATTAATTAATTAATTATGTCTCTAAGAGAGAGAGCACAAGCAGGGGAGAGGGGCATAGGGAGAGAGAGAGAGAGACAGAGAGAGTATCTTAAGCAGGCTCCACGCTCAGCACAGAGCCTGATGTGGGGCTCAATCCCATGACCTTGGGACCATGAACTGAGCTGAAATCAAGAGTCAGGTGCTCAACCAACTGAGCCACCTGGTGCTACTGATAAAACTTTTTTAAAAAAAAATTTTTTTTTTTTCAACGTTTATTTATTTTTGGGACAGAGAGAAACAGAGCATGAACGGGGGAGGGGGCAGAGAGAGAGGGAGACACAGAATCGGAAACAGGCTCCAGGCTCTGAGCCATCAGCCCAGAGCCCGACGCGGGGCTCGAACTCACAGACCGCGAGATCGTGACCTGGCTGAAGTCGGACGCTTAACCGACTGCGCCACCCAGGCGCCCCAAAACTTTTTAACCACAGCATAAAAATGCTCTGCTTAGCTTAATGTTTCCTTGTCTGGTACTCTCACTATATACAGCCTTTTCTTTGCTCACCTTCCCCGTGCTTTTAAACTCTAACTCCAAATATGTAAAAGTACTTCTAATTTAAAAGCCCATCTCTACACTCATTCTAACAATAAGCAAGAATTTAAGTCTAAAAAACCATGGTTTCAGCATAATGGCAAAACCACTTCTGCATGACCATGGCAAAGAAAAACCCAGTTCTAAAAATTTTGAGTGCTTTACTGAAAACTACTTGCATGCTTCTAAATATTGCCATGGCAGGTCTTTACTACAACTCTAGATTTATAGATTGTGTTATTATGAGTTTCACTAGTTTCTACTCCTAAAAACAATCCAAACAGGCACATTGATTAGTGCTTAAAAGTTCAGATTCTGGTGTCAGAGAGAGCTAGATTCATATCTGGGGAAGCCTGAGAAAATTATTTAAGTTCTTTGAAGCTTCATTTCTTTCATCTATAAAACTGAGTTAATACTCCCTCTTGATATGGCTACATAGTGATATAATGAGGATTTGATGAGGTAATGTCTTTAAAGCACTTAGCATAAAATACAACACATTTGTTGACTAGTACATAGTTAACAAATGACAGTATGGTTATTTATTATTATTTCTAACATTTTATATAATTAAACAGAGACTGAGGTTAAGCTATTAATTCTTAATCTTGGGCTGTGACCAAATATATTACAGAGGACATTCTGGAAGCATCATAAAAAAAATATTTAAAAGAAAGTTCAGGTATAGTGGAACAGGCTCCTAAAAACCAGCTCTCTAGCAGATCGCTATAAACTCTGGATACAATGTTTAAATACATTAAAGACCATGAAAATTGAACAAAAAGCAGGCATGTTTTGGAGAGAAGTTTTACCTTGGAGGAGGACACTGACACGAATGAGTCCCCATTTCTTTGGTTTTGATCTGAAGGACATCAGTCTCAGTGTAGTGCAGGATGATTCAAATTCTTATGTAAAGCCTACCATCTTTCTGGCCTAAGGAACCAGTGAAGGGAGGTGTCATAGAGGAGATAAACCAGAAAAGACAGACCTCTAAATTTTAAGTATGAATCCTGCCCAAGCCTCGGTCTGACCCCTGAACCAAGCATATAGAGAAAAGACTGTACAGATTGCATATAAGGCTTAAAGAACTAAACAGGAATTTGAACTGCCAACACTACAGGTGATAAAGCATTTTCAGTTTGAGTCTAAGTGAGTTAACTGCATGCTAAACAAAATCGTAAAAATCCTTTAGAAGAATATAATAAAAATCAAAGTCTCTACAACATAATATTCACAATTTCTAGGATCATGTCCAAAATAGATCAACATATGAACTAGGAAAATTTACCCTTAAAAAATAGGAGAAAAACAACTTTATATCTTCCCTTACACTCACTGAGACCCCTATTCTAGAAGATGAGCCCTCCTGAGGCAACTCTAACTGGACGTGTTAAACAAAAACTGTACTTTCTAAGCTTCTGCTGGTTCTGTATGGTTAAGAATTAGATTCAGATAGAAAGTAAATTTACTTAGAAGATCGTTATAATGGTCTATTTTATTGTTTATTGGTAATTTTGTTTTAACTTAAAAAAAAAAACTCAGGCAGGAAGAAGATTGAGCAAAAGAGAGCTAATAAGATCTTCACAACAAAGTTAACAACTATTTTGATTTTTCCAGCAGCAGCCCAAGGAAGAGGTGATCAGTCCAGGGCAAAGGTAATTAAGGGGAAAAGTTCAGGATTAGGAGGGTAAGAGTGGAACTTCACAAATCATAGCAGACAAGTTCTTAGGAGAAAGGGGGTCAGTAAGAAATTTCCTTTTATAACAAAGATGGTCAAGGCCTTTAAAAGCAGAGATCACTAATATACAATTTCAAGTAGTTTCTTATTCTATAGCATGTGGTAAACTTCTCAGTTAGCCCAAATAATCCAGAAAAGCTCTACTAGTGAGGAAGGATTGAGAAGTCCACAAGAGCCAGAGCTCAGAAGGGGTAGCCACCAAAGGTTCGCAAATTCTCTGAAAAGCCTGAGAGTTTTTGATGTGTTGGACTTGCAACAGGATATGGAATGGGAAATCAGTGCTGTCTTATTAAATTCTGAGAGAAGGAAGATCCCCCAAAGCTGGAGAAATTAAAAGCACAGTTTATGAGAACATAAATTCCTACTGGAAAAAATATAATAGTTGCAAAACCAAAATACTTACTTTTTTTTTTTTGCTTTAATAATATAAATGATGGTTTTAGTAGTGGGCTTGTCCCAATTTTCAATTTCATGTGATCTATGTAGAAAGAGCCTGTGATAGAAAACTTTATTTCTATTGAATTTTCAAAATCAAATATCTGCTTCTCAAACCTGACCACTAAGATACTAATGGTTATTGACCAGAATCCCCTGATGGTCTTCAAACCAGTCACCAATCATAGTCTTCTAACCCCAGCTACATATAAATATATTGTATTTACTTTTCACCAAGACTTGGAAAAGAAATAAACATCTCAGGAAAACTCAACCATGGTTGCTACGTTTTTTAAACTAAATTCCTCATGGTACAATAAAAGTAAGAATTTATAAGGAAAACGTTCTCAATCATGAATTTTCTGGAGATACTTTCACGCTCTATGTTTTGAATTTTGATCTGAAATAAGAAACCCAGAATTCCAGAAACCACAGTCACCTGTTAACTAATAAGGTGAATAATTCTAAGAGGGCTTTGACTTGTAGTCTATTTTGCCAATTTTATACAAATATAGTTTTTTTCCCTAAGATCTCTCATAAGAATGATAGTATTCATCTACAAAGCACACTGAAATCCTTACTTTGTAGGCATAGTCCTGTGAATGCAAAGTATCATTATAAATGATAAAGTAGTTCAGGGGTGCCTGGACGGCTCAGTCGGTTAAGCATCTGACTCTTAATTTTGGCTCAGGTCATGATCCAGGGTTGTGGGAACAAGCCCTGCATCAAGTTCTGTGATGTGGACACTGCTTCTCTCTCTCTCTCTCTCTCTCTCTCTACTCCTCTCTCTCTCTACTCCTCCACCAGTTACACGCTCTCTCTTGCTCTCTCTTAGATAAATAAATAAACTTTTAAAAAATAATAAAATAGTTAATAATGTAAACAAAATCATCATTCCTGACCTTCTGCCATTTGACTTTACAATGAAAGTATCACCGTACTTTTTCCTCGTTTCTGTCTTTTCATTTCCCTTTCTGACCTATTAATGGACTTTAAACTTTAATATTTTAATGCTTCACAACCTGCCTCCAGGCTACTTAGCTCTAGGGAGATCATCAACTAGACTCTTCTAAGTACATAGGGACATCTGGATGAGTTTTCAACCATAATCCATTTGGGAGCAATGACAGTATTTGGTTCTCTGGACCAGTCTCAGAATTTATCCTTGCAACAACTTTGGTTATAAATGTAATGTACTTTCATCACCCAAAGTCAATTTCTTCCAGCAAATGGTTGGCTAAAGATCAAAGGTTCTAAAATTTGGTAATTTTCCTTAATTGGGGTTTCAGCCACATCACCAACAAATTTGAGCAATTGAAAATTGTCTTTTGAGAATTCATTTCAGGGAAAACAAAAGGAAAATCAATTTTCTTAAAATTACCCAGTAACTCAATAGAAGAAATGAGCTCGTCTTAAACAATTGGCAATAAATATAAGAATATTTTCTGAAGTTAACATAGAAAATTTTAGGTTGCAGAATGTATAATTGTACCTGTGTTCTTCTTAAACATTTTAATGCATGTAATCAGTGAAAAAGCTGCTGACCAGCAGACTCATATTGTATGTGCTTAAAGAGTACTAAAATTTTACTCTTCTAAAGAAATAAATCAATAAAATACTCTTTAATTTGGAGAAAGAAATTCAATCTTTTGTACTCAGTGTTTTCACTGAAGAATATTTCCAGTGAATCTGGGCTTGTGACTACTCCTTACCAATAGAATATGGCAGGAATGATGCTATATTATTTGTAAGACAAATCCTTCAAAGTTATAGCTCCTGTCTGGCCTACTCTTTATGGGGATAAAATCCACTGGAACCAGCCTCAGTGCTATGAGGAAGTGCCAACTAGCCCATGTTGAAAGTCCACATAGAAGGCCTACATGAAAAGGAAATGAGGCCCTCAGCCAAAAGCCAGCATAAAGCACCAGACATGGGGGCAAACCAACCTTCAGATAATTCCAGCTCAGCCTACCTGCCTGCCCAGACATCACTGAGCAGAGGCAAGCCAATCTTGTTATTTCTCATCTGAATTCCTGACCCACAGAATCCACGAACATAATAAATGGTAGTTTTACACTACTAATTTTGAAGATAATTTCTTAATTTTAAGCTAATTTATTTATTGTGAGAGAGAGATAGAGAAAGCAAGGAAGGGGCAGAGAGAGAGGGAGAGAGAGAATTCCAAGCAGACTCCACACTCTCAGTGCAGAGCCCGATGTGGGGCTCAATCTCGCAAACTGTGAGATCATGATCTGGGCTGAAAACAAGAGTCAGATGCTTAACCGACTGAGCCACCAGGCACCTCAGTTTAGAAATAATTTCTTATGCTACCATAATAACAGGAATAAGAGTGAAAAAGGCAGATATCAAAAAAAGGCACTGAAGAAGGATGCCAAGAGCTTGTGTCATGGAAGCCAGGGACACAATGAATAAGAATTCTTAGCAATGAACACTGAACAGAGGCCAAAGAGAGTGACAAATAAGGATTTTGCAAACAAAGTAAAAATGCCTCTTAGTGTCTGCTGGAGGAAAAACATACTCCAAGATTTTGAGGTATAATAGAAAGTAGGAAGTGGGGACTGTAACCAGAGGCAGAAGTTAAGATAGATTATTTATAGACAGAGGTAAATAGTTTCTATTTAGAAAGTTGGGGAGAAGTTGATGGTAAAAAGTTAAGTGGGCATATGGGGTGTGGAAGCAGAAGATAGTGGAAAGTACAAGACAGATGGGTCATAAAAAGGAGAGAAGACACTCTTCCTTTGAGAAGAAAAAATGAGAAAAGGATGAGTAAATAATTTAAAAATATTTTGAGAAAGAAAAGAAGGAAATCAAAGGAATTTATTTTAAGTAGCCTTTTTCCCTCTAGCAAAATAAGAAATAAACTTATCTAGACAGATCAAGAAGGAAGGAAGTGAATGCTGGAGGATAATGTATATATTTTTTCTTATTGTCCTCATTGTTTAGTTTACTGTCCTAATATTTTTTCATTATTTCTGAAAAATACTAAAAAATACTAAAACCAATTAGCTGGTAGAGTCAAGCCACCAGTAATGATTTTTCAGAACGCTTACTTCTGGGTTCCAGCTAAGTAATAAAATATTTTATTCCTTAGTTATACACTCTCTAGAAAATATATGTAACATATACATTGATTGGAATATTATATAACAACTTTGTCTTTTCTCTTGTTTTAGTGTAAGGACAAGTTTTGTTATTCATTAATTTAGAGTGAGCTATTGTTTCCCCATCTCCTTATTCTAGAGAGAATTTAATCCAAGGTTATAAAAGCAAAGTAAAAACTGTTTATTCATCTCTTTCCTTTCTTTACCACCACCTACTTTAATTCCAATATGTCCATAAGAACAAACACTCTCAGGTGCCTCGATGGCTCAGTCAGTTAAGCACCGGACTTCAGCTCAGGTCATGATCCCACAGTTTGTGAGTTTAAGCTCTGACAGCTCAGAGCCTGGAGCCTGCTTCAGATTCTCTCTCTCTCTTTCTCTCTCTCTGTCTCTCTCTCTCCCTTCCCCTCCCCTCAAAAATAAACATTGAAAAAAAGAACACTCACTGCTCCCCAAATTTGTGCAGACTACATCTTGCTTTCCTGATTCCAAATTTCCCTTTGGGAGAAGGCAGGAGTTATGAACAGCTCCATGCCTAGTGTCCCCACTTCTCCAGCCCTTTGCTCCTTATTTTGGTTTCTGCCATTCCTCTGCACTGCCTTTAACAAAACATCTTAGGTGCCTCACTACAGCTGCATCAGAGCATCCTTTTGGAGGCCTTCAGCATTATATACCTTACATAAGAGAACAAGAAACAGTCACAAAACTTTCTGACTCAGATCAACCAAGAGAGAATTGGCAGTGAACTAGTGCTTCTCAACTCACTCAGATCTGACTAATCAATGAATCAGCCAGTGATCCAGGATTTGTGACCAATTAACATGGCAAGACTAGCCTGAATATTTGTTGAGATGAGTGGGCTGAAATATGGCATTTTATTGTGAACTCCTAGTTTACCTGAATTTCCACTCAGTTGTGTTATGTCAGCTATCACTTCCAAGCCCCACCCTGTCTGCCACTTACCAATATCAGAGCACTTACACTTGAAAGAGTGATTAGTTTTATTTAAGCATATTAGAACATTTAAGGATATTAGAGAATTTCAGATGGTCATAATAAATTCTAGTAACAAGTGAAATTTTGTCCCAAAATACATCTCCACCTACCTTCTTCACCCATTGCATGCCTTTACCATAGGATAATTATTTCCTTAAAAAGAGGTTACAAACATTCTGCTCAAAGCTAGAACAAGCAATCCTAAAATTTGGATGGAACGACAAAAGACCCCAAAAAGCCAAAGTAACATTGAAGAAGAAAACCAAAGCAGGCATCACAATCCCAGACTTTATCCTCTACTACAAAGCTGTAATAACCAAGACAGTATGGTATTGGCACAAAAACAGACACATAGAACAATGGAATAGAATAGAGACCTCAGGATTGGACCTGCAAATGTATGGCCAACTCATCTTTGACAAAGCAGAAAAAAGTATCCAATGGAAAAAAGATAGTCTCCTTAACAAGTGCTGCTGGGAGAACTGGACAGCAACATGCAGAAAAATGAAACCAGACCACTTTCTTACAGCATACACAAAAATAAACTCAAAATGGATGAAGGACCTAAATGTGAGACAGTAAACCATCAAAACCCTAGAGGAGAAAGCAGGCAACAACCTCTTTGACATCAGCCACAGCAATTTCTCAGTTGACACGCCTCCAAAGACGAGGGAATTAAAAGCAAAAATGAACTATTGGGAACTCATCAAGATACAAAGCTTCTGCACTGCAAAGAAAACAATCAACAAAACTAAAAGGAACTGACAGAATGGGAAAAGATATTTGCAAATGACATGTCAGATAAAGGACCAGTATCTAAAATCTATAAAGAACTTACCAAACTCCACACACACACACACACACACACAAACAAAAAACAAACAAACAAACAAAAAAACAGTGAAGAAATGGGCAGAAGACATGAATAGACACATTTCCAAAGAAGACATCCAGATGGCCAACAGACACATGAAAATATGCTCAACATCACTCATCATCAGGGAAATACAAATCAAAACCACACTGAGGTAACACCTCACGCTGGTCAGATTGGCTAACAGAAGAAATCAAGAGACTATAGATGGTGGCAAGGATGTGGAGAAATGGGAACCCTCTTGCACTGCTGGTGGGAATGCAAACTGGTGTAGCCACTCTGGAAAACAGTGTGGAGGTTCCTCAAAAAAATTAAAAATAGAACTACCCTATGACCCAGCAATAGCACTGCTAGGAATTTACTCAAGGGATACAGGAGTGCTGATACATAGGGACACTTGTACCCCAGTGTTTATAGCAGCACTTTCAACAATGGCCAAATTATGGAAAAAGCCTAAATGTCCATCAACTGATGAATGGATAAAGAAGATGTGGTTGTGGTTTATATATACAATGGAATACTACTTGGCAATGAGAAAGAATGAAATCTTGCCATTTGTAGCAACATGGATAGAACTGGAGGGTATTATGCTAAGTGAAATAAGTCATACAGAGAAAGACAGACACCATATGTTTTCACTCATATGTGTATCTTGAGAAACTTAACAGAAGACCATGGGGGGGGGGGTTACAGAGAGGGAGGGAGGCAAACCATAAGAGACTCTTAAGGACTGAGAACAAACTGAGGATTGGTGGGATGTGGGGGAGAGAGGAAAGTGGGTGATGGGCATGGAGGAAGGCACTTGTTGGGATAAGCACTGGGTGTTGCATAGAAACCAATTTGACAATAAATTATATTTTAAAAAAATAAATAAAAGTATACAAAGTTGAGGCAGTTGTTCAATAACATTTCAGTGAGGTTTTTTTTTTTTATCTCATTCATCTGTTTGCCTTGAGAAACAAGTTTTTCATGCTCTAAGTGAATTTTTAAGTCCTTCTCAACTCTATGTCTTCATATCACCAGGATGAATTTTAGTACCAAAAGGAAACTTTTGTCTAAATAATACAAAAAAAACTATATTTCATAAAATTTTCCTCTAAAAGAATTAATCAATCCAAATGTGGTACTATAAAAAATAAGAGGGCAGATTGTCCCTAATTTGTAAAAAAAAAAAAAAAATTAAAAATAAGAGTAAAAAGAATCACACAAGTGAACACTTAAAGAAATATAAACAGCTACCAAGATTAAAAACACAGGTAAGTAACATGTCGGTATTATGTAAAAACAAAATATGGCATATAAAGTGCAGAATATGAGGAAGAGTCAGGAATGTAGCATGTTTATAACTCAGGTGAGGCCAAAATTCACCTCCAGGAAACAAATTTATAGACCACCTTCCATTATCAATAGCAATGGAATATAAAAGTTGGGTGAGCAGTTGTCCAGCTTTGCCTAGGACTGAGGGATTTCCCAGGATGATGGAATGTTTATGCTAAAACCAGAGTAATCTGGGCAAACCAGGGTGTCCTGATAGCCTGAAAAAGAGTCAGTAGAAATATATAAGCTTCAGCAATAACTTAAAGCCACTGACTTGAAAATTTGAGAGGTTTGGTTGTGACTCTTTTCCCTGTCCTATGGTGGTCCTGGCAGAGAAGCCAACAGAATATCGGCAGATTATAGGTCAGCAGGAAAACCAAAAGTCTACTTAGTCTGCAGATCACAGATCAGCATGCACACAATTAATACATGACTGTAAACACACAATTTCTAGCTGAATGGTATTGTCCAATGAGGCAAATCACACACTTTATCTAATGAGCCTAACATATTTGTTTGTCAGAAAAAAATAGTCACATTCATGTACTTACTTTCCACCACCTAAGCTTTACACAAAAACAAATGGAAGTCACAGGAATGCATGCTGACAGCCAAGGTCCCCACAGCTGTTTGTGGGCCTAGATTCATTGCCATATCCTTTCATTGGATTGTACTGCTGGGCTCACCTGTAGCTAACCCCTGCAACTGTGAACCTGCAGCCTGACTCCTGTCAGTAGTCTTCACTTCTGTGCATGCACCTATGGGAAGACTGCAGCTGCATGAGTCATCACTGACAACCAGGAGCTGTAGCTGCCAGTGCACCAACAGTTGGTCATGAACCTTGTTGCTGGTCCTAGCCCTTGCCATTACATGTGTATCTGCAGTTGTCCCATGCCACTACACAGGCACCAGCAGTCAACCCCCACAACCAAGCATATGTACACACTACCAGTTCTTGCCACCACCACCAGTTACCCTGGTCCTTAGCCAATGGACCTGGTAATACCAGTGACATCTCTAACTGTCCTTCCTCCAACACAGATCTCACCAAGAATCACACAATTATAGATCTTTCAAGCCCCTGAAACTTAAGCTAACAAGGCATCACACACCCTCCTGGAATAGGAGCTGCCACATGCAGTACATTTGGTAGTACCAGTAGACTCAGGGTCACAGCATGCCCCAGCATGCCACTACCCATAGAAGAAGGACTTTTCTTGTCAAATTCAGCCCATAATGTGGGAAGAGGTTCTTCAAATGTACATACATCTACACAAGCCTGCAGAGATCATGAAAAATCAGGGAAACATGACATCACCAAAGGAACACAGTAAACTTTCAGTAACCGACCTCAAAGAAGTGGACATATTTGAATTGCCTGACAAATAATTAAATTTTTTAAAGATGCTCAGAGAGCTACAAAAGAACTAAGATAGAGCATTTAATGAAATCAAGAAAACTACAAGAACAAAATAAGAAGTTCAACAAAGAGATAAGAATTTTTTTAAAAAAATAAGCAAATGTCAGAGCTAAAGAATACAATGACTGAAGCAAGGAATTCAATAACAGAGCTTCAACAGGAGACTGTACCAAGGAAAAGAAAGAATCAATGACCTTGAAAACAGATCATTTAAAATTATCCATTCAGGGATACCTGGGTGTCTCAGTTAAGTGCCCGACTTCAGCTCAGGTCATGATCTCACAGCTTGTGGGTTTGAGCCCCATGTCAGGCTCTCCAAGGACAGCTCAGAACCTGCAGCCTGCGTCAGATTCTGTGTCTCCCTCTGTCTCTTCCTCTCCCCTGCCTTTGTCCTCTCTCTTTAAAAAATAAACTTAAAAAAAAGAAAAAAGAAAATAAAAGTATCTATTTGGGTGATGAAAAAAGAAAAAGAATGGAGAAACCCTGTAGGACAACATTTGGGATACAATTAAGAAAAATAATCTGTGAATTATTAGGTTCCCAAAAGGAGAAGAGATGGATAAAGAGGCAGAAAAAATATTTAAAGAAATAATGATTGAAGGGGAGGAGTTAAGATGGTAGAGTGGTAGGGGGACCCAATTCTTGCCTTGTCTCTTGAACACAGCCAGATAAATACCAAGTTATTCTGAATGCCCAAGAAATAAATCTGAGGACAGAGAGAACAAACTGCATATCTAGAAGGAGAAAAACTGCCACATTGTGGAAGGTAGGAGTTGTGGAGAGTTGATTTGGGGGAGAAAAGAATTGCACATGCTATAGATGGTAAGGGAGCCCTGATCATGGAGATGTAAGGGAGCCCTGATCATGAAGAGAGAGAGAGAGAGAGAGAGTGAGAGAGAGAGAGACAGGGAGAGGGAGAAGGAAAGGGAGAGGGAGAGAGAGCAGACTGAAGGGGATTCCACAAGAAAAACACTTCTTCAAAACCATGACTGGGAAAAAGAGAGGGGCTGATTATCACAAGTTTTTACAGGCAGCAGAGCTCAAGTTTTGGTAGTCTGCACCAACACCAGGGTCAAGCCTGGCAGGTTTAGTGATGCTCTTGTGGGAAGGAGGGAAAAGGGATAACACATCTTGGTCTGAAGATCCCCTTTGTCACACCAGGAGACAGTTCCCCTTCTTGGAGCACATTTAGGAGAGGTGTCACTGCCTCTCAGGGGACAAAAAAAGGCAAAATTGAGCTGCACCACTAATTAGCATAGCAGCAAAAGCACCTCCTGAAGGCATCTAGCGTGGAAGCCAGCTTTTGGCTGCATTTTACCATACACTCCAAGCCCCTCCGTGGTCGTTCAACTGCTTTCTGGAACAAATCGGCACCAGCCACGGTGCGACAAGATCTTACCCCAGAGGATCAGCATGGGTCTGTGTGCACCAGGTCCCTAAAATTTGGAGTTCTGAAACCCAGCCATGCATCTGAGATAAAACACAGGAATACTGCAGTGCAAGGCAGGCACACAGCCCAGACACAGACAGTGTCTGGATCTGACAAAAGCCTGGGACACAAGAGGGGAGATTTTTCACTCTTATACAAGGGCTTCCTGAACAGCAGAGGTGCAAACTCTCCTCTCTAGGGACAAGAGAGTGGGGTGACACTATTTTCCCCTGATCAGCACAGACACTTTAGTGAGTAACTCAGCGCCCCCAATGGATACTAGAACTGCTTACACCAAGCCCAGTGCCATGACACTCTGTATTAACATCTTTACTAGGGCAAGTCAGCCTGAGAAACAACACAGTAGGTCCCTCCCACAAATGACCAGCGCAGCACCACCATCCCCATCATGTGCACCAAGTCTACTGATGATTCACCTCTAGGGTAAATAGAATCTAGCCTTTTCCAGCAAGCAGATGAAAACACACTTAGTTAAAACTCACCACAAACTGGACAAGGTCCAAACATTCAACACTGCAGGCAAGGAGAAATTCTGTAGAGGACTGATCTGAGGAAAGAGCAGCCAAAACACAACAGCAAAGTGCACACAGCATACATAAAAAAAAGTCCTGAAGCACCAGGCTGTCAACAGTATATGACCTCTTCTTAACATAGCCATTATCTTCAGGAGAAGGAAACATAGTTTTTCCTAATGCACAGAAGGCATAGATCCAGGCAAAATTCCAAGACAGAGGAATTCATCCCAAAAGAAAGAACAAGTCATGGCCAGGGATGTAATTAAAACAGATATAAGTAATATTCCTGAACCAGAATTTAAAACAACAACCATAAGGATAATATCTGGGCTTGAGAAAAACGTAGAAGACACTAGGGAGACCCTTTCTGCAGAGATAAAAGAACTAAAAGCTAGTCAAACCAAAATTTAAAATGCTATAACCAAGATCCAAAACCAACTTGATGTATTGACAATGAGGATGAAAGAAGCACAGAAATGGATCAGTAATATAGAAGATAAGATTACGGAAAATAATGAAGTGAAAAGAAGAAGGGAAGAAAAATAATAGATCACAAATGTAGACATGGGGAGCTCAATGACTCCATAAAGTTTAATAAATTCATATGATAAGAGTTTCAGAAGAGGAAGACAGGGAAAAAGAGGCACGAAGTTAATCTGAGAAAATTATAGGAGAAAATAATGTCGGGAATGAAACAAACATTTAAATCCAAAAGGCAAAGACAACTCCCATTAAAATAAACAAAAGCCAGCCAACACCAAGAAATATTGTAGTAAAATTTGCAAAATATGTAGGTAAAGAAAGAATCCTGAATGTGCAAGGAATACAAAGTGCTTAACCTACAAAGGAAGAATAATAAGGTTTGCAGCAGATCTCTCCAGAGGAATATGGTAGGCCAGCAGGGAATAGCATAATATATTCATTGTGCTGAATGGGAAAAATATGAAACTGAGACTACTTTATCTAGCAAGACTGCCATTCAGAATACAAGGAGTCTTTTGTTTCCCAGACAAACAAAAATTAAGGAGTTTGTGAGCACTAAACCAGCCCTGCAAGAAATATTAAGAGGGATTCTTGGAGTGAGGGGGAAAAAATCCAAAAGCATCAATGACTAGAAAGGAACAGAGAACATCATCAGAAACACCAACTTTACAGGTAACACAATGACACGAAACTCATATCTTTCAATAATCACTCTGAATGTAAATGGGCTAAAAGCTCCAAACAAAAGACATAGGATATCATAAAGGATTAATAAGAAAGAACACAAGACCTACGTATATGCTGCTTCCAGGAGACTCATTTTAGACATAACATCACCTGCAGATTGAAAGTGAGGAGATGGAGAGCCAACTACTATGCTAATGGATGTCAAAACAGCTGGAGTAGCCATACTTATAACAGACTAACCAGATTTTATTTTTTTTTTTAATTTTTTTTCAACGTTTATTTATTTTTGGGACAGAGAGAGACAGAGCATGAACGGGGAGGGGCAGAGAGAGAGGGAGACACAGAATCGGAAACAGGCTCCAGGCTCTGAGCCATCAGCCCAGAGCCTGATGCGGGGCTCGAACTCACGGACCGCGAGATCGTGACCTGGCTGAAGTCGGACGCTTAACCGACTGCGCCACCCAGGCGCCCCCAGACTAACCAGATTTTAAAACAAAGACTGTAACAAGAGATAAAGAAGGGAATTATATCATAACTAAGGGGTCTACCCATCAAGAGGATCTAACAATTATAAATATGTATGCCTCAACTGGAAAGCACCCAAATATATGAATCAATTAATAACAAACACAAAGAAAGTCATTGATAATAATAAAATATGAGTAAGGAACCTTAACATGCTACTTACAACAATGCACAGATAATCTAAGCAGATGATCAACAGGGAAAAAAATGGCTTTGAATGACATATTGGACCAGATGGACTTAACAGATACATTTAGAACACTCTATCATAAAGCAGAATACACATTTTCTTTTTTTTTAATTTTATACTTTCTTTTTTATTTATATTTTATTTAGTTTTAATATGCAGTGCAATATTGGTTTTGAAGCAGAATTCAGTGATATATCCCTTACATACAACACACAGTACTCATCTCAAGTGCCTTCCTATTCATCACTCATCTAGCCCATTTACCACTCAGCTCCCTTCATCAACCCTCAGTTTGTTCTCTATCATTAAGAGTCTCCTGTGATTTGTTTCACTCTCTTCTCTTTCCCCCTGCCAATATATTCATTTGTTTTGTTTCTTAAATTCCACATATGTGTTAAATCATACAGAATTTGTCTTTCTCTGATTGATATATTTCACTTAGCATAATACATTTTAGCTTCATCCATGTCATTGCATATGACAAGATTTCATTCTTTTTATCGCTGAGTTATTTCCCATTGTAGATACATACCACCTGTTCTTTATCCATTCAATAGTCAATGGACATTTGGGCTCTATACATAGATTGACTATTGTTGATAATGCTGCTATAAACATTGGGGTGCATGTACCTCCTTTAATCTGTATTTTTATGTCCTTTGTATAAATACATAATAATGCAATTGCTGGATCATAGGGTAGTTCTATTTTTATTTTTTTGAAGAATCTCCATACTGTTCTCAAGAGTGGCTGCACCAGTTTTCCTGGCCACAAGCAGTGCAAGAGGGTTCCCCTTTCTCCACATCCCCCCAACACCTGTTATTTCTTGTGTTGTTAATTTCAGACATTCTGACAGTTGTGAGGAGGAATCTCATCATGGTTTTGATTTGTATCTCACTGATGATAAGTGATGTTGAGCATCTTTTCATGTGTCTGTTAGGCATCTGGATGTCTTCTTTGGAAAAGTGTCTATTCATGTCTTCTTCCCATTTCTTAACTGGGTTGTTTGTTTTTTGGGTGTTGATTTTGATAAGTTCTTTATATATTTGGATACTAATTTTTTACCAGATATGCCATTTGCAAATATCTTCTACCATTCCATAAGTTGCATTTTAGTTTTGCTGATTGTTTCCTTTGCTGTGCAAAAAATTTTATATTGGTTAAGTCCTAATAGCACATTTATGATATTGTCTCCCTTGCCTTCAGTGAAGGTTCTAGTAAGAAGTTGCTATGGCTGAGATCAAAGACTTTACTGCCTGTGCTCTCCTCTAGGATTTTTGTTGTTTCTTGTCTCACATTTAGGTCTTTCATCCATTTTGAATTTATTTTTGTGTATGGTGTAAGAAAGTCATCCAGTTTCATTCTTTTGCATGTTACTATTCAGTTTTCCCAACACAATTTGTTGAAGAGACTATCTTTTTTCATTTGATATTTTTTCCTGCTTTGTCAAAGATTAGTTGACCATAGAGTTGTGAGTTGATTTCTGGTTTCCATTAATCTAGGTACCTGTTTTTGTGCCAGTACCATACTGTCTTGAAGACTACAGCTTTGCAATATAGCTTGAAATCCAAAATCATGATGCCTCCAATTTTGTTTCTTTTCCAGGATCGCTCTGGCTATTCAAAGTCATTTGTGGTTCCATACAAATTTTAGGATTGTTTTTTCTAGCTCTGTGAAGAATGCTAGTGTTATTTTCATAGGGATTGCATTATATGTGTAGATTTCTTTGGGTAGTATAGACATTTTAACAAGTTTGTTCTTCCAATCCCTGAGCATCGAATGCTTTCCATTTCTTTGTATCCTCTTCAATTTCTTTCGTAAATCTTCTTAGTTTTCAGAATACAGATCTTTTACCTCTTTGGTTAGATTTATTTCTAGATATCTTATGGTTTTGGCTAGAGTTGTAAATTGGATTGATTCATTGATTTCTGTTTCTGCTGCTTCATTATTTGTGTATAGAAATGCAACAGATTTCTGCACACTGATTTTATATTCTGTGATATTGCTGAATTCACGTATTAGTTCTGGCACTTTTTGGTGAAGTCTCTCAGGTTTTCTTACATAGAGTACAATGTCATCTGCAAATAGTGTAAGTTTTACTTCATCCTTGCTAATTCATATGCCCTTTATTTCTTCATGTTGTCTGATTGCTGAGGCTAAGACTTCCAGTACTAGTAATAGTGAGAGTAGGCATCCTTGTTGTGCTCCTGACGTTAGGGTAAAGGCTCTCAGCTTTTCCCCATTGAAGATTATATTAGCTGTGGGTCCTTCGTATATGTCTTTATTATGTTGAAGTATTTTTTTAATCTATCCCTACTTTGTTGAGGTTTTTTTTAAACAACAGTGATGCTGTATTTTGTCAAATTTTTTTTCTGCATCTATTGACAAGATCATATGGTTCTTATCCTTTCTTTTATTAATATAGTGTATTATACTTATTGATTTGAAAATAGTGAACCAGCCCTGCAGCCCAGGAATAAATCCCACTTGGCTGTGATGAATAATTCTTTAATGTACTGTTGAATTTGATTTGCTAGCCTTGTTGAAAATTTTTGCATCCAGGTCATCAAGGATATTGGCCTGTAATTCTCCTTTTCAGTGGGGTCTTTGTCTGGGCTTGGAGTCAAGGTAATATTTCCCTCATAGAATGAGTTTGGAAGGTTTCCTACCATTTCTATTTTTTGGAACAGCTTGAGAAGAATAGATAGTAACTCATCTTTAAATGTCTGGTAGAATTCCCCTGGCAAGCCATCTGGCCTAGGACTTTTGTTTGTTGGGAGATTTTTGATTACTGATTCTTTTTTTCTTTTCTTTTCTTTTCTTTTCTTTTTTTTTTTTTTTTTTTTGCTGGTTATGAGTCTGTTCAAAATTTTTTATGTCTTCGTGTTTCAGTTTTGGTAGTTTGTATATATCTAGGAATTTGTCCATTTCCTCCAGATTGCCCAGTTTGTTGGCATATAATTTTTCATAATATTCTCTTATAATTGTTTCTATTTCTGTGGTGTTGGTTGTGATCTCTCCTCTTTCATTCATGATTTTCTGTATTTGGGTCCTTTCTCTTTTATTTTTGGTAAGTTTGGCTGGTGTTTTCCAAGTTTGTTTGTTTATTCTTTCAAAGAATCAGCTCTTAGGTTTGTTGATATGTTTCACTGAGTTTTTTGTTTCTGTATCATTTATTTTTGTTCTGATATTTATTATTTTCCTTCTTTTCCTTCTTCTGGTAGCTTTAGGCTTTATTTGCTGTTCTGTTCCTAGCTCCTTTGGGTGTGAGGTTACATTGTGTATTTGGAACCATTTTTGTTTCTTGAGATAGGCCTGAATTGTAATATGCTTTCTTCTTAGGAATGTCTTTGCTTCATCCTAAAAGGTTTGGACGGTTGTGTTTTCATTTTCATTTGTTTTCATGTATTTTTTAATTTCTTCTTTAATTTCCTGGTTAACCCATTCATTTTTTTAGTAAGATATTCTTTAACGTTCATGTATTTGTGGGCTTCCCAAATTTTATCTTGTAGTTAACTTCAAGTTTTAGAGAGATTTGATCTGAAAATATGCATGGAATGATCGTGATCTTTTTGTACTTGCTGAGGGCTGATTTGTGACAGAGTATGTGATATATTCTGGAGAATGCTCCATGTGCACTAGAGAATGTGTTCTGCTGCTTTAGGATGAAATGTTCTGAATATATCTGTTAAGTCCATCTGGTCCAGTGTGTCATTTAAAGCCATTGTTTCTCTGATGATTTTCTGCTTAGATGACTTGTTCATTGTTGTAAGTGGGGTGTTGAAGTCCCTTAGTGTTATTGTATTAATTATCCATGAATTTCTGTATGTTTGTTATTAACTGATATATACATCTGGGTGTTCCAGCTTGGAGGCATAAATATTAACAATTGTTAGATCTTCTTGATAGATAAAATACCTTAATTATGATATAATGCCCTTCTTTATCTCTTGTTACAGTCTTTGTCTTAAAATCTAATTTGTCTGATATAGGTATAGCTAATCTGCTTTCCTTTGACAGCTATTAGGATGACAGATGATCCATCCATGCCCTCACAATTAATCTGCAGGTGTCTTTAGATCTAAAATGAGTCTCTTGTCGGCATTATACAGATGAATATTGGTTTTGTATCCATTCTGATACACTATGTCTTTTGATTTGATCATTTAGTATATTTACATTCAGACTGATTATTCAAAGATATGAATTTAGTGCCATTTTGTAACCTCTCTAGAGTTGGATTTTCTGATGATCTTCTCTGGTCCTTTCTAGTCTTTGATGTTTTGGTCTTTTTTTTTTTTTTCTACCCACTCAGATAGTCCCCCTTAAAATTTTGTGTAGGGCTGTTTTAGCAGTCAGGAACTCCTTTAGTTTTTGTTTGTCAGGGAAACTCTTTATATCTCCTTCTATTCTGAATGACAGTCTTGCTGGATACTTTTCCATTCAGCAAACTGAATATTTTCTGCCACTTCTTTCTGGCCTGACAAGTTTCAGTGGACAGGTCTGCTGCTAACCTTATGTGTTTACCCTTGTAGATTAAGGACCTTTTGTCCCAGGTGCATCAGAATTTTCTATCTTTGTATTTTGCAAATTTCACCATGATATATCATGGTGTTGACCTGTTTTTATTGGTTTTGACAGGAGTGCTCTGTGCCTCTTGGACTTGAATGCCTGTTTCCTTCCTCAGATTAGGGAAGTTCTCAGCTAAAATTTGTTCAAATAAACCTTCTTCCCGATTTTCCCACTCTTCTT
Organism: Puma concolor; assembly: GCF_028749965.1. Taxonomy (NCBI): domain Eukaryota; kingdom Metazoa; phylum Chordata; class Mammalia; order Carnivora; family Felidae; genus Puma; species Puma concolor. Next base: position 31,103,898 of record NC_141678.1, read on the forward strand.
CTTCTGGGACTCTTATGATACAAATATTGTTTTGTTTTAGGGAATAACTGTGTTCCCCAAGCCTCCCCTTGGGATCTTATACTTCTCTTTCCCTCTTTCTTTTAATAAATTATTTTTCATAATTTTATATTCTATATCATCTATTATCTCCTCTGCTTCTTCGGTCTTTTTTGTGACTGCATCCAGTTGGCTTTGCCTCTCAGTTATAGCATTTTTTATTTCAGCCTGACTAGTGTTTAGGTCTTTGATCTCTGAAGCCAGGGTTACTCTGGTGTCTTCAATGCTTTTATCAAGCCCAGTTAGTAGTCTTATCACTGTTGTTCTAAATTCTTGTTCATATATATTGTTTATATCTATTTTGAGCATATCCCAGGCTCTGATTTCTTCTTTACCTTTCTTTTGGGGTGAATTACCCCATCTTGTCATTTGGGCTAAATTTCTGTCTTTTGTGTGTTTTGAATGCTTTTATGTTTCCTGCATCTTAGAGTAATGTTATATTTAAAAAGGTTGTGCACTCTCCAGAACCGGGCACCTCAGGAAGTGTTTCTGATGTATGGTGTGTGCACTCTGCCATTGTGTTTTGGCTGTTCTTTCCCACTGGTCAGTTCTCTGCAGAGCTCCTTCTTCCTTGTAGTGGAGAATGTTGGACATTTATCTAGGTGTGATTTAATTTGTTTGTTAAAACAAGCCTGGACAAAAAAGGAAGGGGAAGTCTGATCCCCCAAAAAAGGAAAAAAGGAAAGGGAAAAAAAAAACAAAAAAAAACAAAAAATAGACAATCTAAAATTATAAGGCTGATTCCAAAGAAAAAGAAAGAGAAAAAAGGAAAAAATAAAAAAAGAAGACTGCCCCCCCCAAAAAAATACAGAGAAAAGCAAATGAAAAAACAAACAAACAAACAAACAAACAAAAAACTATAAGCCTGATTCCAAAAGATGAAAAAAGGAAAAAAAAAAAGTAAGTCTGGTCCTATTTCCACCAGAAATGCAGGTGTCATTTTGAAGTGCTTGATTTTCAGTACAATAGTGCATGTGGGGTGCTGCCTATGCTTGTCGTCTGGAGGAGAAGCCCACTGCATTGGTTAAGAGTCAGTCTTGCTCTAGTTTAAGCAGTGACCAGGAACAGGGAGTGAGGTTTGGTGTAAGTGGGTCCTACCTACACTAGGGGCCACTATGTTGCCTTCTGAAGTCCTACTGTGTTGGAGTTGGGGGAGAAATGGTTCCATCCCAATCTCTTGTCCCTGAACAGGGGAATCTAACACTCCCCACTATTCAGGGAGGTCTCACAGAATAGCAAGGGCAGTCAGCACTCCCTGTACCACAGCTCTCCTTTGTTGTTTGTTTTTTTTTTTTCCTTTGGCACATGGCTGGAATTCAAAACTTGAAATCTTAAAGGACCTGGAACTGCATAAACCTGCCCCTCTCCTAGGGAGTAGAACCTCTCTATGCTGTGTCTGATGTTCTTTGCCCCAGAAAAGAGTCTCACCCCTGTACAGAGCATAGAATCTATGGTGTAACACCACTAAAAGCAGCAACAAGGTTATATGCCCCCTGGGCATGTCTCTGTCTCCTGCCACTTAAAGGTGTTTTGCTGGCACCTACAGGGTCTTTTTTCCTTTTAGAGGCAATATATCCTCTTCCAAAAGTACTCCAGGAGGAGGAATGTTCTCTCCCAATTTGCCCCCAGAGATCCCTACAACATGCTATGCACTCTGGTGTCATCTCCCTCCTCCCCAGGAACAAGTACCACAGCTCTGCTCCAGAGAAAGTCACACATTTCCAAACCTCAGTGCTTGAGTCCCACACTTTGTTTGAAAAAAAGAAAACAAACCCCAAAAAAACCCACAACACTCAGTACTTCTCTCTTCCCAGTCCATGGTCCAGAGAGATTCTCCTCTTGTGCAAACCCGATGCTGCACTCTCTCAACGTCTCTCTCCTTCTCTCCTTTTGTCTCTGTGGAATGGTTCCCTTCCCCCCACAACACCACCATTTTTCTCACCCCCAATTCACTTCTACACACCTTGCTCCTGCCACGCAGGAGCACACCATGGAGATCCCTGTGCCAGTCTGCAGATAGATTTCCTGGGTGTTGCAAGTGACATGACCTCAATACAGATGTGATTAAGAGACAAGGAAAACCCAGGATCCCCTTCTCTGCCATCTTAACTCCTCCAGAATACACATTCTTTTCGAGTATACACAAAACATTCTCCACTATAGACCAAATACTGGGTCACACATCAGCCCTCAACAATTACAAAAAGATTTAGATCACACCAATGCATGTTTTCATGCAAAAACTGAGAGCCTTTCCCTATGGTCAGGAACAAGACAAGCATAATCACTTTCACCATTACTATTCAACATAGTACTGGAAGTCTTGGCCTCAGCAATCAGACAACAAAAAGAAATAAAAAGCATCTAAATCAGCAAGAAAGAAATCAAACTTTCACTATTCCCAGATGACATGATACTCTACATGGAAACCAAAAAGACTCCACCAAAAAATTGCTGGAACTGATACATGCATTCAACAAACTCACAGGATATAAAATCAACACAGAGAAATCTGTTGCATTTCTATACCACAATAATGAAGCAGCAGAAAAAGAAATAAAAGAATCAATCCAATTTATAATTCCATCAAAAACTGTAAGATACCTAGGAATGTATCTAACCAAAGTGGTAAAAGGTCTGTGCTCTGAAAATTATAGGACACTTATGAAAGAAATTGAAGAAAACATAAAAAAAGGAAAAACATTCCATGCTCATGGGTTTGAAGAACAAATATTGTTAAAATGTCTATACTACCCAAAGCAGTCTACACATTCAATGTAATCCCTACCAAAATAACACCAGCATTTTTCACAGAGCTAGAACAAACAATTTTAAAATTTGTATGGAACTAGGGGCTCCTGGCTGGCACAGTCAGTTAAGCATCTGACTCTTGACTGGGATTCTCTCTCTCCCTCTATTCCTCTCTCTCTGCCCCTCCACCCTTCTCTCTCTCAACAAATAAACTTTAATAATAAAAGAAAATAAGATTTGTATGGAACATGAAAGGACTCCAAGTAGCCAACATATTGTTGAAAAAGAGAAGCATAGCAATAGCCATCACAATTCTGGACGTCTACCTGTATTACAATGCTTTAATCATCAAGACAGTATGGTACAGACACAAAAACAGACACATAGATCAGTGGAACAGAATTTCAGACTGTTCTGAATAATAGTAATTCATAATAACCGTACTTTCTGTTTCCTGGAGGAAAGCTTTATTAATTATAAGGGAAAGGGAATATATGTAATTAAACAATTATAGTAAACATAAAGAGGGAGAGAAGTATAGAGAAGAACAAAGAAGCATTCATACATCAAATCAGGTACTCACAACATCCAACCTCTGGCTACTGAAGCCCCACAGTGAACAGCCCAGTTGGAGTCCCAACTGATGGTCCTGGACAGAGTTTCAGTCCTCAGGTGAAGCTTCCAACTAACTATTCTCACGAGGGCAACAGATATACCATCCGTGTGTGATTTATGGTTAGTTATTACATTTACCTAAGTGCAGTCCTGAGCGAGCTGTTTTTTTTTTTTTCCTCTTCTGTTTCTCTTATCATATCTCATAATCTTAGGAGACTGGCATTTGTTTATTCCTCTTCCCTCCTGGGTCCATCCCAGGGGGGTAGCCTGGTCTGGGTCCAAGAGGAATGTGAAGCCCATTAATCCCTCTTGGTATCAGAAACAGAAGGGCCAATTCTGATTCTAAGACCAGATATGGAGCACAAGCCAACTAAGTCCCCAATGATTGTGTATGTGCTTTCTAGGTAGAATTGCATGACAAGTCACACAAACAAATTTTATACAGAACAAAGACTCAGAAATGGACCCACAACTAAATGATCAATTCATCTTCAACAAAGCAGGAGAGAATATCCAATGGAAAAAAGTCTCTTCAACAAATGGTATTGGGAAAACTGGAGAGTTACATGCAGAAGAATGAAACTGGACCACTTACTAATACCAAACACAAAAATAAATTCAAAATGGATGAAAGATCTAAATGTAAGACAGGAAACCATCAAAATCCTGGAGTAGAACACAGGCAACAACCTCTTTGGCCTTGGCTGAAGTGAGTTCTTACTAGACATGTTGCTTGAGGCAAGGGAATCAAAAGCAAAAAATGAACTTTTGAGACCTCATCAAGATAAAAAGCTTCTAAAGATTTTATTCTCCATGATTAATTCATTCACCTCAAGAGTAGTGGGAAAATCCTGACAGTGATCAAGTTTAGGTTCTGCTTATTTTATCCTAAATCTGTATGTTGGAGATAAAAATGGTACAAGATATTATATGTTATATTTCTTATGTAATAATTTCTTTAAAAATATCATTGACTATGGGCAACTGCTAACCCTTAATATATAATTTAAAAAAAGATTTGATAAGTAACAATCTATACTTTATAGGTGAGGTAAAACTCAAAAGTAGAAATGCATAAGTGTAAACACGGGGTTTTCATCACTCAAAAATTCATGAAAAAGAAATAAATTTAAATGATTATATTGACTATCATTGTTGTGTGCAAGTTGTGGAGATTTTATAAAATCCCAAAACTTGTGACTTAACAATAAGTGTATTAAAAATGGGATAAATTATTAAATTTCACAATAGCATTACAAAAAATATAAGAATCATGAGTAAATCAACTATATGAGAAATTGGTTTAATGAAAAAACTTTAACTTCTGCTAGTTCTCATCTGACTTTCAAGAAGCTATATTGCATTTTAAAAGTCACATAAACTCTCTAAGCCCTGATACTTCATCTATAAAGTGAAATTGTCTAACTATATAACATCAAAATCCCTTTGATATCTAAAAGTCCATTGTTCTATAATAGATAAATGTCACAAATGATCAATTTTATAAAACTTTTATGCATATTTCATTAAAGCTCCATCTGAATATCATCTAATCTATTCCACTAAGAAAAACATAAAAATATGAGGGTTGCATAGCAATCTATTTAATTTACACTTACTTTGCCAGAATTTCCATGTCTTAATCTCCAGCTTGGTTTGTTGTTGCTGTTGTTGCTGCTGCTGTTGTTGTTGTTAATGTGTTTTGTACATTTCAGAGTATACACAGAGGGTTTTGTCTGTATTTTTGTCTAAAGGTAGAACCCCACCCCTTTTTCAGACCTATGCTGCTTCAGCATGGCATACAAACTATGAGATCATCTGGGTTCAGATCCCAGCTCTGCATAGGACTTACTCTCCTGGGACCTTGAGCAAGTGACTTCACTTCCCCTGCTTTTTCTTCTTTGTAAAGTCAGGATAGTATCTGTATTCATGAATTTGTCAGGAGGATTAAAAGAATGTTCTTAATTCTGGGCACATATTAAGCCTTATTGGTGCTTGTTAAATAGTTGTTTTTAGAATTAGATTTCCTTAAGCAGATACAGAAATGTATCATGGGTTTTATTTTTTTTTTCCTGATGCTATATTTGATATTGTCATATTTAAATAACATTCCCATATCTTCTCTTTATTTCAGGAGTCAGTAGGAAGTGTAAAACTGAATAAGTGACATGGGGGTGCCTGAGTGGCTCAGTTGGTTAAGTGTCTAACATCAGCTCAGGTCATGATATCGCTGTTCATGAGCTGGAGCCCTGCATCAGGCTCTGTGCTGGAAAGCTCAGAGCCTGAAGCCTGATTCAGATTCTGTTTCTCCCTCTCTCTCTGCTCTGCCCCTCCCCTGCTTGCCTTCTGTCTCTCTTCTTTCTCTCTCTCTCTCTCAAAAATAAACATTAAAAAAAAATTTTAACTGAATAAGTGAAATCCCCCTGATTTCTGTACAAGTTATACCATTAGAGTTAGTCCTCACTACAAACACACATGATGAAGCTAACATTCACATGTCATGGCATGAACCTTGGTATTTCCCCTGTTTTATATATCTACATTTTTATTAAAGTTTCTTCTTCAAGGTAATTTGTTTGGAGGGTGGATAAAGTTACAGGAAGGAAAGGTAACTGAAGGGAAGCAAATAAAGAGATCATTTGATTTCTATATCTTGTTTAAAAAACAAGACTGTGGTATGTTCTGTATTGTCATTGACTTGCTAGATGACCTAAGCAAGTCACTTAACATTTACTAAACTTCACATGTTAAACTATAAACGTTAAAAATTGAATAAAACCTGGAATGGCTGTTACCACTTCTCAATGGTTTGATACTCCCAAGCTACACCATATCTGATCCAACCCAAAAACTACTCGATTCCCAGATAAACACAGAACACAGCTTCCTTTCCTTCTTCAGGGGTTCTCAAATATTACTACATATTATCACCTAGATGCTTTTTAAAAAATTTTTTTTAAATGTTTATTTTTGAGAGAGAGAGAGAGAGAGAGAAAGCACATGAGCGATCAAGCAGGAGAGGAACAGAGAGAGAAAGGGAGACACAGAATCTGAAGCAGGCTCCAGGCTATGAGCTGTCAAATGGTACATCCATACAATGGAATATTATTCAGCAATAACAAGAAATAAGTTACCAAGCCATGTAAAAACATGGAGGAAACGTAAATGCATATCACTAAGTGAAAGAAACCAATATGAAAAGTCTACATACTGTATGATTCCAATTATATGCCATTCTGGAAAAAACACAACTGTGGAGGCTATAGAAAGATTAGTAGGTGTCAGGGGTTGTGGAGAGGGATAAATAGGCAAAGCACAAGAATTTTTAGGGCAGTGAAATAATTTTGTATTATGCTATGATGTGGATAAATATCATTACATTTTTGTCAAAACCCATATAATGTACAACACCAAGAGTGACCCTTAACGCAAACTATGGACTTTGGGTAATAATGATATGTAAGTTCCATATGCCCATAGATGTGAAAGGTATCAAATATGCCATTGTGGCATAAAGATTATTTTGAGCTGAAGTCAGTTGAGAAACAGAGGAAAAGTTATTTATCTCCCCCATCTCTGCATAAAGGCAGAGTATAAATTTCCCTTTGTGAAGGTGTGAAGATGTTCCCCCTCCTGCATCTTTTATCAGGAAGAGGAGAATTACTCCTAATCACCAGAGATGCTCTTATCACACTGCAGGCTGAGTAAGATTCAGGTCTGGGTAACAATCCTAATGAAAATGACTTTTATCTTCTTTCATTAGTTTTCCCATATATTTACCTCCCTACAATTTACTGCCCCTAGAACCCCAAACCCCTTTTCTTGTGTCTTGTCACTTCTCTACAATTTGTCTCTTTGTTAAGATGGCATCTAAAACTCCACATTCCACTCTGAGTTACTCATCACTGAAGTCTCCCATGTGTGTGCATTATATACATAAATAAACCCTACAGGGGTTTTTTTCTCCTCCTGTTAATCCTTTATCAGTTTGATTTGCAGGTCCTCAAGGACTGAACTTAAAAGGATAAAGTAAAAACGTTTTTCCTCCTTTACAATTGTAACAAATGAACCAATCTGGTGCAGGTGTTGATAGTGGGGGTGTTTTGGAAACTGTTCTGGATCACCCGGCAGAAGAACCAAGTGGCACTAAGAGATCTTGGAAGGAAGGAGGTTTATTTTACATCAGTGGGCTCAGAGATCATTCTCCAGAGATCTGAGTGCCGAATGCTGGTGGGAAGGGTAAATTATAGCATCATCTTCTACATTCTGCATTCTGCATTCGTGGTGGCTTTTGCATGCACAGCAAACAGGGCAGGAAGAACCCAGAAGAGGAGTCTCTAAGTTGGGAACTAGAGCTTGTTTTAGTTCTATCGGCCATCTTATGGTGCAGAACTTTACTTATTTTCCCAACAGTAGTAATTTGGCGCCTGAGGCAAGAAGGGTGGGGAACAAGAATCTGGAAGGAAGTCTTCAGGCAGGGACTGAAAGTTCCTTATCAGTCCTGTTGGACATGATATAACAGATTTTTCCCTAAAAGGGGAGGCTGAGAAGTGGAGTAGTAGGCATATGGGAAATCTATACTTTCACCCAGTTTTTGCTGTGAACCTAAAACTGCTCCAAAAAGTAAAATCTAAAAAAAAAAAAAAAAAAAAAAAATTAAAAGACTAGGCAGGGGGAGAAGATGGGGGCATAGGAGGATGCTGGGCTCACCGCGTCCTGCTGGTCACTTAGTTTCCACCCACATCTGCCTAAATAACCCAAAAAAACCACCAGAAGATTGGCAGAATGGATTCTCCAGAGCCAAGCATAGACAAGAGGCCCACGGAAGAGGGTAGAAAGGGCAGAGAGGCAGTGTGCACTACACAGAATGGCAGGAGGGACCCGGGGTGGTGGAGGGGCAGCCCGCCAAGCAAGGCAGAGCCCCCGAGTCTGACTTGCAAAAGCAGAGGGGCTGGACTGCATGAGTTCTGACAGCCAGCGGGACATAACATCTGGAATGTTAAAAGTCAGCAGCTCTGCTCAGAGAGCGGGAGGGTGAGAGGACACTGGGAGGGAGAGTTGTTGAGCCCTACAAGACAGAGCTCAGCTCATTGGGGAACAAAAGCACTGGCCAGCGCCATCTCCCTATCCCATCCCCCAGCCGAAATCCCAAAGGGAATCAGTCACCGAACTTGCTTGCACTGCGCAAACACCCAATGCTGTGAATCTGTGTATCCATCCCTCTGTTGGGTCTGCCTCCCTCCTGGTGTTGCAGGGCCGCTCCCACAGGGGACCACCTACTGCAAAGCTAATTAAGCCTGCCCCTCCCGCCCCTGTGCACCCTGAGGATCCACCCTGGCTAATACACCAAATCCCATCAAAGCAGCACGACAAGTCTGTCAGTGTGCAAGTAGCCCAGACAGGGGCCACACCACTCCACAGTGAGTCCTACCCCTGGGGGAGGGGAAGATAAGGTACACACCAGTCTGATTGTGGCCTCAGCTATGGGTTGGGGACAGACATCAGGTCTGACTGCAGCCCCACCCACCAACCCAAGTTACTCCAGACAGCACAGGGGAAGTGCCCCGCAGTTCAGTGCCACTCCAGGAACTATCCAAAATGACGAAATGGAAGAACTCTCCTCAAAAGAAACTCCAGGAAGTAGCAACAGCTAATGAATTGATCAAAAATGATTTAAGCAAAATAACAGACCATGAATTTAGAATAATAGTAATAAAATTAATCGCTGGGCTTGACAAAAGTATAGAGGACAGCAGAGAATCTATTACTACAGAGATCAAGGGACTAAGAAATAGTCATGAAGAACGAAAAAATGCTATAAATGAGGTGCAAAATAAAACGGAGGTGGCCATAGCACCGATTAAAGAGGCAGAGGAGAGAATAGTTGAATTAGAAGATAAAATTATGGAAAAAGAGGAAGCTGAGAAAAAGAGATAAAAAAAATCCAGGGGTATGAAGGGACAATTAGAGAACTAAGTGATGCAATCAAGCACAACAATATCTGTATAATAGGGATTCCAGAAGAAGAGAGAGAGAAAGGGGCTGAAGGTTTACTAGAACAAATCATAGTTGAGAACTTCCTTGATCTTGGCAAGGAAACAGGCATTGAAATCCAAGAGGCACAGAGAACTCCCTTCAGACATAACTTGAATCGATCTTCTGCATGACATATCATAGTGAAACTGTCAAAATACAAGGATAAAGAGAAAATCCTGAAACAGCTAGGGATAAACACGCTCCAACATATATAGGGAGACTGATAAGACTAGTGACGGATTTATCTACTGAAACTTGGCAGGCCAGAAAGGAATGGCAGGAAATCTTCAATGTGATGAACAGAAAAAATATACAGCTGAGAATCCTCTATCCAGCAAGTCTGCCATCCAGAATGGAAGGAGAGATAAAGGTCTTCCAAACAAAAACTGAAGGAATTCATCACCACTAAACCAGCCCTACAAGACATCCTAAGGGGGATTCTGTGAGTGAAATGTTGCAAGGACCACAAAGTACCAGAGACATCACTATGACCATGAAACCTACAGACATCACAATGACTGTAAACCCATATCTTTCTATAATAACACTGAATGTAAATGGACTAAATGCTCCAACCAAAAGACATAGGGTATCAGAATGGGAAAAAAAAAAAAAAAAAAAAAAAAAAAAAAAAACAAGACCCATCTATTTGCTATCTACAAGAGACTCATTTTACACCTGAGGACACCTTCAGATTGAAAGTGAGGGGATGGAGGACTATCTACCATGCTATCTTCCAGTCTTTTGACTGGAAGTCAAAAGAAAGTTGGAGTAGCCATACTTCTATCAAACAAACTAGACTTTAAATTAAAGGTTGTAACAAGAGATGAAGAAGGGCATTATATAATAATTACAGGCTCGGGGCGCCTGGGTGGCGCAGTCGGTTAAGCGTCCGACTTCAGCCAGGTCACGATCTCGCGGTCCGTGAGTTCGAGCCCCGCGTCAGGCTCTGGGCTGATGGCTCGGAGCCTGGAGCCTGTTTCCGATTCTGTGTCTCCCTCTCTCTCTGCCCCTCCCCCGTTCATGCTCTGTCTCTCTCTGTCCCAAAAATAAATAAAAACGTTGAAAAAAAAATTTAAAAAAAAAATAATAATTACAGGCTCTATCCATCAGGAAGAGCTAACAATTATAAATGTCTATGCACCAAATACGGAAGCCCCCAAATATATAAAACAATTAATCACAAACATAAGCAACCTTATTGATAAGAATGTGGTAATTGCAGGGGACTTTAATACTCCATTTACAACAATGGATAGATCATCTAGACACAGGATCAATAAAGAAACAAGGACCCTGAATGATACATTGGACCAGATGGACTTGACAGATATATTTAGAATTCTGAATCCCAAAGCAACAGAATATACTTTCTTCTCGAGTGCACATGGAATATTCTCCAAGATAGATCACACACTGGGTCACAAAACCCCCCCTTCATAATATACAAGAATTGAGATCATACCATGCATACTTTCAGACCACAATGCTATGTGAAGCTCGAAATCCACCACAGGAAAAAGTCTGGAAAACCTCCAAAAGCATGGAGTTAAAGAACACCCTACTAAAGAATGAGTGGGTCAACCAGGCAATTAAAGAAGAAATTTAAAAATACATGGAAACGAATGAAAATGAAAATACATCAATCCAAACACTTTGGGATGCAGCAAAGGCAGTCCTGAGAGGAAAATACATTGCAATCCAGTCCTATCTCTAGAAACAAGAAAAACTCCAAATACAAAACCTAACAGCATACCTAAAGGAAATAGAAGCAGAACAGCAAAGACACCCCAAACCCAGCAGAAGAAGAGAAATAATAAAGATGAAAGCAGAAATAAACAATATAGAATCTAAAAAAACTGTGGAGCAGATCAATGAAACCAAGAGTTGGTTCTTTCAAAAAATAAACAAAATTGAGAAACCTCTAGCCAGGCTTCTCAATAAGAAAAGGGAGATGACCCAAACAGATAAAATCTTGAATGAAAATGGCATTATTACAACCAATCCCTCAGAAATACAAGCAATTATCAGGGAATACAATGAAAAATTATATGCCAACAAACTGGACAGCCTGGAAAAAATGGACAAATTCCTAAGCACCCATGCACTTCCAAAACTCAAACAGGAAGAAATAGAAAACTTGAAGAGACCCATAACCAGTGAAGAAATTGAATCAGTTTTCAAAAATCTCCAAATAAGAGTCCAGGACCAGATGGCTTCCCAGGGGAATTCTACCAGACATTTAAAGCAAAGATAATACCTATCCTTCTCAAGCTGTTCCAAAAAATAGAAAGGGAAAGAAAACCTCCAGACTCATTCTATGAAGCCAGCATTACTTTGATTCCCAAACCAGACAGAGACCCAGCAAAAAAAGAGAACTACAGGCCAATATCCATGATGAATATGGATGCAAAAATTCTCAATAAGATACTAGCAAATCAAACTCAACAGCATATAAAAATAACTATACACCATGATGAAGTGGGATTCATTCCTGGGATTCAGGGCTGGTTCAACATTCACAAATCAATCAATGTGATACATCACATTAATAAGAGAAAAAATAAGAACCATATGATCCTTTCTATCGATGCAGAAAAAGGATTTGACAAAATTCAGCATCCTTTCTTAATAAAAATCCTCGAGAAAGTCGGGATAGAAGGAACATACTTAAACATCATAAAAGCCACTTATGAAAAGCCCACAGCTAATATCATCCTCAATAGGGAAAAAACTGATAGCTTTCTCCCTGAGATCAGGAACACGACAGGGATGTCCACTCTCACCACTGTTGTTTAACATAGCGTTTGGAAGTGCTAGCGTCAGCAATCAGACAACAAAAGGAAATCAAAGACATCAAAATTGGCAATGATGATGTCAAGCTTTCACCTTTTGCAGATGACATGATATTATACATGGAAAACCCGATAGACTCCACCAAAAGTCTGCTAGAACTGAGACATGAATACAGCAAAGTTGCAGGATACAAAATCAATGTACAGAAATCAGTTGCATTCTTATACACTAATAAGGAAGCAACAGAAAGACAAATAAAGAAACTGATCCCATTCACAATTGCACCAAGAAGCATAAAATACCTAGGAATAAACCTAACCAAAAATGTAAAAGATCTGTATCCTGAAAACTATAGAAAGCTTATGAAGGAAATTGAAGAAGAGATAAAAAAAATGGAAAAACATTCCATGCTCATGGATTGGAAGAATAAATATTGTTAAAATGTCAATACTACCCAAAGCTATCTACACATTCAATGCAATCCCAATCAAAATTGCACCAGCATTCTTCTCAAAGCTAGAACAAGCAATCCTAAAATTTGTATGGAACCACAAAAGACCCCGAATAGCCAAAGTAATTTTGAAGAAGAAGACCAAAGCAGGAGACATCACAATCCCAGACTTTAGCGTCTACTACAAAGCTGTAATCATCAAGACAGCATGGTATTGGCACAAAGACACATAGGCCAATGGAATAGAATAGATACCCCAGAACTAGACCCACAAACGTATGGCCAACTAATCTTTGAGAAAGCAGGAAAGAACATCCAATGGAAAAAGGACAGTCTCTTTAACAAATGGTGCTGGGAGAACTGGACAGCAACATGCAGAAGGATGAAACTAGACCACTTTCTTATACCATTCACAAAAACAAACTCAAAATGGATAAAGGACCTGAATGTGAGACAGGAAACCATCAAAACCCTAGAGGAGAAAGCAGGAAAAAACCTCTCTGACCTCAGCTGCAGCAATTTCTTACTTGACACATCCCCAAAGGAAAGGGAATTAAAAGCAAAAATGAACTATTGGGACCTCGTGAAGATAAAAACCTTCTGCACTGCAAAGGAAACAATCAACAAAACTAAAAGGCAACCGACAGAATGGGGAAAGATATTTGCAAATGACGTATCAGACAAAGGGCTAGTATCTAAAATCTATAAAGAGCTCACCAAACTCCACACCCAAAAAACAAATAATCCAGTGAAGAAATGGGCAGAAAACATGAATAGACACTTCTCTAAAGAAGACATCCAGAAGGCCAACAGGCACATGAAAAGAAAAAATGCTCAACGTCGCTCCTCATCAGGAAAATACAAATCAAAACCACACTCAGATACCACTTCACGCCAGTCAGAGTGGCTAAAATGAACACATCAGAAGACTATAGATGCTGGAGAGGATGTGGAGAAATGGGAACCCTCTTGCACTGTTGGTGCAAACTGGAGTAGCCTCTCTTGAAAACAGTGTAGAGGTTCCTCAAAAAATTAAAAATAGATCTACCCTATGACCCAGCAATAGCACTGCTAGGAATTTACCCAAGAGATACAGGAGTGCTGATACATAGGGGCACTTGTACCCCAATGTTTATAGCAGCACTTTCAACTATAGCCAAATTATGGAAAGAGCCTAGATGTCCATCAACTGATGAATGGATAAAGAAATTGTGATTTATAACACAATAGAATACGACGTGGCAATGAGAAAGAATGAAATATGGCCTTTTGTAGCAATGTGGTTGGAACTGGAGAGTGTTATGCTAAGTGTAATAAGTCATAGAGAGAAAGACAGATACCATATGTTTTCACTCATATGTGGATTCTGAGAAACTTAATAGAAGACCATGAGGGAGGGGAAGGAAAAAAAAAAGGTTAGAGAGGGAGGGAACCAAGACATAAGAGACTCTTAAAAACTAAGAACAAACTGAGGGTTGATGGGGGTGGGATGGAGGGGAGGGTGGGTGATGGGTATTGAGGAGGGCACCTTCTGGAATGAGCACTGGGTGTTGTGTGGAAACCAACTTGACAATAAATTTCATATTTAAAAAAAAGACTAGGCAGACTAAACCAAGCAAAACAAAACAAATACCATTGCCTGGGACCCACTCATATCAAATAGAGCAGTCACTGAGGGTGGAGTCCAGATATAGATATTATTTTTAAGCTTTTATTTAAATTCCAGTTAGTTAACATACAGTGTAATATTAGTTTCAGATGTAGAATTTAGTGATTCAACATCCCCATACAACAGCCAGTACTCATCACAACAAGTGCACTCCTTAATCCTGATCACCTATTTAACCCATCCCCCCACCTATCTCCCCTCTGGTAATCATCAGTTTGTTATCTATAGTTAAGAGTCTCTTTCTTATTTGCCTATCTCTTTTTTTCCCTTTTGTTTGTTTGTTTCTTAAATTCCACATATGAGTGAAATCATATGGTATTTGTCTTTCTCTAACTTATTTCACTTAACACAATATTCTCTAGCTCCATCCACATCATTGCAAATGGCAAGATTTCATTCTTTTTTATGGCTAATATTCCACTGTATATATACATCACATCTGCTTTATCCCATTCATTAGTCCATGGCCATTTGGGTTTTTTTCTATAATTCGGCTATTGTAGATTATGCTACTATAAACATTAGAGTACATGTAGCCCTATGGATTAGTATTTTTGTATTCTTTGGGTAAATACCTAGTAATGCAATTGCCAGATATTAAGGTAGTTCTATTTTTAACTTTTTGAGGAACTTCCATACTGTTTTCCAGAGTGGCTGCACCCATTTGCATTCCCACCAGCAGTGCAGTAAGGTTTCGCTTTCTCCAAAACCTTGCCAACACCTGTTGTTTCTTGTGTAGTTGGTTTTGTCTTTCTGACAGGTGTGAGGTGATATCTCATTGTTTGATTTACATTTCCCTGATGATGAGTGATGTTGAGCATCTTTTCTCTAAATGTTTATTTACTTATTGAAAGAGAGAAAAAAAACACAAGCAGGAGAGGGGTAGAGAGAGAGAACCACTGCCAGCACAGAGCCTGATGAGGGGCTCAATCCCACAGATATCCGAGGTCATGACCTGAGCTGAAACCAAGAGTCAGACGCTTAACCATCTGAGCCACTCAGGTGTCCCGAGCATCTTTTCATGTGTCTATTGGCCATCTGTTCTATACACCAATAATGAAGCACCAGAAAGAGAAAATAGGGAATCAATTCTATTTATAATTGCCCCCAAAAAGCATAAGATACCTAGAAATAACCTAACCAAAGAAGTGGAAGACCTGTACTCTGAAAACGATAAAACACTAATGAAAGAAATTGAAAATGACACAAAGAAATGGAAAAACATTCCATAATCATGAATTAGAAGAACAAATATGGTTAAAATGTCTATACTACCCAAAGTAATATACACATTTAATGCAATCCCTATCAAAATACCACCAGCATTTTTCACAGAGCTAGAACAAACAATCCCAGAATTGGTATGGAACCACAATAGACCCTAAATGGCCAAAGCAACACTGAGTAACAAAAGCAAAGCTGGAGGAATCACAATCCCAGACTTCAACTTATATTACAAACTATAGTGATCAAAACAGTGTGGTACTGGCACAAAAAGAGACACATAAATCAATAGAACAGAATAGAAAAACCCAGAAATGAACCCACAATTATGATCAATTAATATTTGACAAAGCAGGAAAGAATATACAAGGGGAAAAAGAGTTTCTTCAACAACTGGTGTTGGGAAAACTGGACAGCAACATGCAATAGAAAGAAACTGGATCACTTTGTTACACCATACACAAAAATAAATTCAAATAGAATAATGGCCTAAATGCGAGACAGGAAGCCATTAAAATCCTAGAGAACACAAGGAATAATCTCTTTGACATCAGCTCTTACAACTTTCTAGGGATGTCTCCCAAGGCAAGGGAAACAAAAGCAAAAATAAACTATTGAGACTTCATCAAAATAAAAAGCTTCTGCACAGTGAAGGAAACGATCAACAAAACTAAAAAACAATCTATTAAATAGAAGATATTTGCAAATGACATATCTAATAAAGGGTTCGTATTCAAAATCTATAAAGAACATATAAAACTCAACACCAAAAGACAAATAACCCAACTAAAAAGATGGGAGGAAGACATGAATAGACATTTTTCCATAGACATTATTTTATGTTTTAAGCTCCTGTGTTGATTCTAAAGAACAGCCAAAGTTGAGAACCACTGAGGCACTTTCTACATCCTCATTCTCACACTTTCTGCTTTTCAATCTCAGAAAGAACTTTAATCTAAAATGAATTTCAGTTGCTTCTTCTATCTACCGTCTCTCCTTTCTGCCTACCCAGTGCACTGTCATTGATTATATAAGATACAGGCTCACCAAAACACAGTTTCCTTTCTCCCCTCCCCTTCCCTATTGTTACTCAGGAAAACCACACCCTGAAGCCCATCCCATACACCTCATCCTCAAGTACAGATGCTCCACACTCCATAAGACCCATCCACTTTCCTCATGTGTCAGACCTCCAAGTGCCACTGGAGAAACGCACCTGTGCCTGCTATGGCCCTAAGCCCTTGTAGTCTCTTGCCTCATGTTATTCTTCATCTTTTCTTCTTTCCCCAAAGAATCTATTTGTAACCTTATGCTATCCTCTGTCAATACCTCGTTCAATCCTAACCTCCTACCACTGACATACTCTTTTACCTTCTGCTTACAAAACACTGTAACACTGCCTCTCTTCCCTCTAATGCAGAAGATTTCCCTTCTTCATGACTTGGAAAGCCCATCTGGCCTCTTGGCCCCACATTTTCATGCTTCTCTGGGACTCAATTTTGTCATTTAGTTTTTCTTTCTCTAATAACATATAAATCTCTTTTTCTTTAGTAATTTTATTCCTCACTCTATTAACATGTTAAATTTCACTTATCCTAAGAATTTTCCCTTGACTTCACATTTCTAACTACTGTCTGATTTCTGTTTTCTCCTTATTTAAAATTGTTGAGGGAATAGATTAGAACAATGGTATTGTGGTTATGATAGCTTTAAAGAGTCCTTAACAGGGGCGCCTGGGTGGCGCAGTCGGTTAAGCGTCCGACTTCAGCCAGGTCACGATCTCGCGGTCCGGGAGTTCGAGCCCCGCGTCAGGCTCTGAGCTGATGGTTCAGAGCCTGGAGCCTGTTTCGATTCTGTGTCTCCCTCTCTCTCTGCCCCTCCCCTGTTCATGCTCTGTCTCTCTCTGTCCCAAAAATAAATAAACGTTGAAAAAAAAAAAAAGTCCTTAACATTTAGAGACCTGATGAAATATTAAAGAATGAGATAATATGATGTCTGAAATTTACTTTAAAATAATAAAGAATAAGGTCAAATAGAAGGAGGTACAGATGAAACAAGATGGCCCTGAGTTGATTATTGTTGAAGCAAGATGTTGGGAACAAAGTTTCATTACTCTGTTCTGTCTACTTTTTTAGATGTAAATGTTTCCAAAACAAAAAAGGTTTTTAAAATCTATAAGCATTGCTCCAACTTTTCAGAGTCACTCGTCAGCCCACTATGACCTGGCTCCTTCCCATTCGGGCAAAAGAGTTCTCACTATAGTTACCTGTTTACCTATGACCTGCCAAAAGCCCCAATCCTTGGAATTTCCTGACAATAAGAGCAATGAAAGGATTTTTTTAAGTTTATTTATTTTTGAGAGAGATAGAGAGAGTGCAAATGGGGGAGAGGCAGAAGGAGAGGGAGACAGAGAATCCCAAGCAGACTCCACATTGCCAGCACAGAGCCTTATGTGAGGCTTGAACTCATGAAACCATTAGATCATGACCTGAGCCAAAACCAAGAGTCAGACACTTAACTGACTGAGCCACCCAGTTGCCCCAAGAGTGTCTTTTTAAAATGTTTATTTATTTTGAAAGAGTGCATGTGAGTGTGTGTGTGTGTGTGTGTGTGTGTGTGTGTGCATGAGCTGGGGAAGGACAGAGAGAGAGTATCTTAAACAGGCTCTGCACTGATAGTGCAACACAGGGCTTGATTTCAGGAATGGTGAGATCATGGCCTGAGCCAAAACCAGGATTAGGACACTTAACTGAGCCACCCAGGCGCCCTAGGAGCATGTTTTGTTACAACATTTGTCCTCTTGAACCATCAAGGTGAGATGGGTGTCTTGTTATTCATAATAAGCCCCTTTCCATCACAACTGTTTATGTTAATAAAATGACTTTTGTTATATTTGTTATTGTCAATCACCCTCTTCTTCCTGTAAAACTCTGTCTTTGCTTCTGCAACATGATAGACTTTGATTTCATTTGTACCTTTAGGCTGGAGACACACAACTACATATCTTCAACCCAAACTTTTCCACTGGCTTTATTCTTTTTTTTTTCCTTTGAGAGAGAGAGAACTCAAGGGGAAAAGGGTAGAGGGAGAGAGAGAAAGAGAGAGAATTCCAAGCAGGTTCCATGCTCAGCATGGAGCCCAACATGGGGCTTGATCTCATGACCCTGGGATCATAATCTGAGCTGAAATCAAGAGTTGAAAACTCAACCAACCGAGCCACCCAGGCACCCCTCCACTGGTTTCATTCTTGAATAACCACATGCCTAATGGGCATCCTTACTGAAGTCCCATGAACACATTCAGCCTCAAGCTGAATCCAGAATCCCCTAAGTTTTCTCCTCCTCTGCTCCTATCTGTGAAAATATTCTTCTTGCACCATCTTCTTCTTATCTTAGACTCTTATCTTCACCACTCTCTCCCCTACCATAACCCATCAGTCACCAATTCCTATTGACTTTGCCTCCTCAATGTCACTTCTCTCCATATTCACTACCACCTCTTGTCTCAGCCATGATCATCTTTCAATTAGAGCGCAGTGGCAGCCTCGTTCTTATATATTAGTTTTCACACAACTCTCTCTTATCTGTGCACCTTCCCTGCCCGAAGTAGCCAGAGATGTGCTTTCCATAGTTGCATATCTGGTCATATCATTTTTCTGTTTTAAACCCCTGAAAATTTGCCATGATAATATAATGAATATACAAGTTCCTTATCCTGATTCACAATGGCCTCTAAGACCTTTCTTTCTCATTGTCCCAGTTCTCAGCACTCCCTGGTTTTCAGTTTACATTCCAGATTACTAAATTGTTTGTCTTTTGCCTTGTGCCCCTTCATGATTCTCATCTCATTCTATGTGTTCATGTGTCACTCCTACCTGGAATGTCCTTCCCTCCACTATCACATGCTCTTTCTTAAATATTTCATTCAAACATCTTCTTCTCCAGGAAGATTTCTGTAATCATCAGCCCTATCCAATTAGGGTCACTGTCCTTTCTTTGATGCTTCTGTATCCCTGTGAATCCCTGCCAATAGCTCTGTATCCCCCATTTGACCACAAACTTCTCCAGGACAAGAACTTGTCTTTTTTATTTTAGAGTCCCCAGCACTTATCTGGGCAGCTGATAAATTGCAGATACTTGGTAATTGTTTAATGACTAAATAAATGATGGTAAAGGCATGTTTGAGGAATTAATTAAATATCATGTTATCTAAAAGAAGACTCAAATGAAAGCTTTCTATCACTGGCATTTGATATAGATATTTTACAGTCTATAAAACTTTTAGTGGTTCTTGTAAAAGAGTCCCAAGAGATCTCCCTTGCCTCTTACGCCATATGAGTACACAACAAGAAATCTGCAAACCAGAAGAGGACCCTTACCTGATCATCCTGGAACACTGATCTTGGACATCAAACCCTCAGAACTGTTGGAAATAAATATCTGTTGTTCATAAACCAAAAATATATTTTTTTAATTTTCCAAAGTCAAAGTAAATGGAACTCATAATTTTTCTAAATATAATGCCTACAATGATTGTTTAATGTGACTAGCTGAAATGATTCATGAGACATTTTTGTAGTCTATGTCAGAATGCTGTAAACAAAAAGAAATATAGCATGCTTTTGTACAGGTCTTTAAATCAATACTTTTATGTTTATTTGAAAATATTACAAATAATAATGATCAATTGATTACCACCATGTGCCAGGTACTGTGCTAAATAATTACCCCCATTATTTCATTTAGATCTGGCATGTTAGTCATGTTAACTCATATAGAAAAGAAGTTTAGGGGAGCTGGGTGGTCCAGTCAGTTGAGCGACTGACTTTGACTCAGGTCATGATATCACAATTCATGAGTTCAAGCCCTGTTTTGGTCTCTGTGCTGACAGCTCAGAGCCTGGAGCCTGGTTCAGATTCTGTGTTTCCCTCTCTCCCTGCCCCTCCCCTGCTTGCACTCTTGTCTCTCTCTCTCTCAAAAATAAATAAACATTAAAAAATTTTTTAAAAGAATTATATTACAAATGATATAAAAAATATTTGAATCAATAGCCAGATGACAAGATACACAGGGCAAGGTCTTGAACAAAGAAGCTTCCGTCCCCATGGAGTTTGGACCTGTGGTATGGTATGGTTGTATGTGGAAACATTCTGTTGCCCTATCTGGAAACTTTCCAAGCTTCTTTTTTTTTTTTTTTTGTGGAAGACTTCATTACAAAGGCATTATTGATTAAATCACTGACCATTGAATCATTGGTGACTGATTCAACCTCCAGCCCCTCTCCCCTCCACAGAAGTCAAGGGGTGGGACTGAAAATTCCAACCCTTTACTCATGATTGGCTTCTTAGTGACCAGCCCCCCTCCATAGGTGCTTTCCAAAAGTCATTTTATTTTTATTTTTTTTTTAATTTTTTTTCAACGTTTTTTATTTATTTTTGGGACAGAGAGAGACAGAGCATGAACGGGGGAGGGGCAGAGAGAGAGGGAGACACAGAATCGGAAACAGGCTCCAGGCTCCGAGCCATCAGCCCAGAGCCCGACGCGGGGCTCGAACTCACGGACCGCGAGATCGTGACCTGGCTGAAGTCAGACGCTTAACCGACTGCGCCACCCAGGCGCCCCCAAAAGTCATTTTATTAACATAAACAGTTGTGATGGAAAGGGGCTTATTATGAATAACAAGACACCCATCTCACCTTGATGATTCAAGAGGGAAAATGTTGTAACAAAACATGCTCCTAGGGCACTTGGGTGGCTCAGTCAGTTAAGTGTCCAAATCCTGGTTTTGGTTCAGGTCATGGTCTCACCATTCCTGAAATCAAGCCCTGTGTTGCACTATCAGTGTAGAGCCTGCTTGAGATACTCTCTCTCCCTCTCTCTCTGCCCCTCCCCACCTCATTCAAGCACTCTCTCTCTCTCTCTCAAAATAAATAAATAAATGTTAAAAAAAAAAAAAGAAAGAAAAAAGATGCTTTCATTGGTCTTATTCTCAGGAAACTCCAAGGATTTTGGAAGCTATGAGTCAGGAACAATGGACTAAGATTGAATATGTATGATATATGTCATATATATTTAGTCATCTGAATGACCAAAGTCATCTGAATGACCAAATATATGTTTCTTATAAGTCACAATATCACACAAGGAAATTATCCATATTTAAATTACACATTGTGCAGACCTTGGTAGCTTATGAGAGGTTTCCTTACTTGTAAAGTAAGAACGTTTTCCTAAATAATCTCATAGAGGTTCTATGATTATATAAACCTGAAGATTTTGATTTGCCATTAATATGAATCCTAGAGCATCATGATTAGTAAAGGTCAAAAGAGATGAAATTTGAGAGCTATTTGACAGAGAAAACCAGCATTCTTAATTTTGAAAACAGATGACATTTGTCTCACTTTTACACTCTTAAGTATGATACTTCCTCATCCATCCTTTAAGAAACATTCAAAAATAAGCTCAACAATCAGAGGTCATGATAATGAGAGGTGAGGAAGTGCTCAGCCTAAGGACCTTCAAATTTTGTATTTGAAACCTTATAACTCTATGATTCACTTCAGACTGGTTGAGGAAATGTGAAGGTTTTTGCAAAGAGAAGCAATTATATCTTTTATATTTTATCTATGTTATTCCAGCATTGTAGTCTTCTCACTCCATTTGTTCTTTGGATTTCATTATTGAATATTAGGTCGCACAATAAATACATAGAAAAGTTAATTTCCTGTTAACTTACTTTCAATACTAATTTTAAGTATCACAAACATTATGCAAACACCAAAAACCTTGCTTTCAAATAAGATTATGAGTGAGTTACATCTTGTTGCAGGGAATTATTAGACTATCATTTTTGAAACTTCAGGAAATTTGGTAGAACAAGTAGAGTGTTGATTCATATGAATAATGGGGCTTTTAGGTAAAAATGCAGAATAGAACAGTTGAGATTGGTTTCCCACAAAAAGAATCCCTGGGGAGGAAAAGAATGTCCTTAAGTATCTCTTCACAGCTGTGCAAATAAAGAGGAAATAATAGACCAAAGACTAAGCCACATAATAAACTAAGCGAAAATGATTATAACCCAAGATTATAAATAAAATGTAATGTAATACTTTTTCTGGAAATATTTTTACTCTGTTTGAGAATAACTACCTCATGTTGGTAAATGAGCTCATATGCAGATCAAGAAAATGTTAAAGAATTAAAGGATGGGCTGAAAGATACTTTCATGTCAGGAGGTTCACAGCAGATATTTTGCTTCCTGCCCCACAGCTACTAAAGAATGAAAGGCTCAAGGTGAAGGAGTAAGAAGTCACGTATTAGATTGTCTTGTTTTCTCCCCCTGACAAGGGTTATCTGCACAAGGGACTCTTCTTTATATACACAAACTTAGAGGTAAATCAATGGGCCTTGCAGCTGCCTGATAAACTCAATTTTTAGAAATCCAATACGGAGCTAATGTGTTCACTGCCCACTGTCCAAGATATCTAGCATAATACAAGGGAGGAAAAGATGTGAATCCTGTGCTCTGAATTTAGGAAGCCTGTTCAGTAACCTAGTTGGCTGGAAACAACACTTCAGAGATAGGTGACCATGAAGAAAGAGCAGCCTTGAAAACAAATGCAAGGCACCTCACCCAAAGAAAAACAAACTCTTTCAGAGCAAAGAGAACAAATATGGAGAGTGAACAGGTAACAAAGAAAGGGAGGAGCAGGGCGAGGGGGGCCATCCCCAGGCAACAACTGATTCCCAACAACTGTCACATTGGGAACAATGTTACATTCTAAAGGGACTTTTACATTATGCTGTTCTCACCAAGAATCATCATACAATATATAACATATGATATAAAGATACAGCTCACAGCAAAAGGCAGTTTATTTTTTTTATATATGAAATTTATTGTCAAATTGGTTTCCATACAACACGCAAAAGGCAGTTTAAAATGAAGATTTAAGATGAACAATCAGCTTACCTCTACTTTCATCTGTCTAGCAGAAACATTCAGATTTTTAAAACAATTGTCAACCATGTGCTGTAAGCCAGGCATGTTCTCTTATGCTATATCATTTGTTTTAATTTGATACTCTCAACAACCTTATGAGCTAATTATAATGGTCTTTTTTTTTTAGATGAGGGGGCAAAAGGAAACACCATGCAGAGCCTTCTCCCTTCATCTTGAAAGCCCTTTCACTTTCTAAAGCCCTCTTAGAAAACAGGTTTGAAACATTTTGTTGCTATACTAGGCTTAGATTTGTTAGGAAGGAAAAAAATTTCTACTTTGATTGGTTCTTTGACAGGTCTAATAATCAAATTAACATAAAACAGATTAACAGGAGAATAATTAATTTAATTACCAATGCATGGGGCCATCTGATAATATGAGATCCAAAGCAAGCTTGGCAATTGAGGCGTGTATGACATTTTGAGCTAAGGAATGGGAAAGGAGCTGGGGTTGCAAAAGGGAGGCAGGTGATTCACTGGATAAGAAGAGTAGGTGTTTGGGAATTAGATGTTTGTCCTGCTGTACAAATAGGTCATTCACATAAAAAATTATCTTTTAGTAATAGTACTCTTTCTGCACCAGATCCCCTATCTCAATTCTTTCAGATAGCTGAAGGGAGAGGTAAAATTTTCTCCTGGATCTGCTGGATCTTGATTGCCTTCAACTTGAAATAGTCCACATGCCAAAGTGACGCATTTTGAGGAGACTTGTTCTGAACCCCTTCAGATTTAAGCATTGTTCTGGGAAGATGCCACAACTGACCAGACCACGGAATTCTAAACAGGAATCAAAACTGACGAGATTTTGTTCAATGACAAGAAGTTCACTCTAACCCATGCCTGGGTTTAATCCATGAGCATCCTTGAGAACTTCATCCATCACTACACAACCAAAGTCTCCCACTTCAGTATGCAGTGACTCTAGGCTGGAAATTTGTTCTTGTCTCTCCTCATTCAAGTTATCTTGCCCTTCATGACACTGTTTTGGGCTTTTCAAGATAATTTCTTCATGGGGATGGAGTTAAGATGGTGGAGAAGTAAGGGGACTGGGAATTTCCTTGTCCCTCAAACATAGCTGACTTTAATAAAGGTCAGATCACTTGGAACACCCAGGCAATCAATCTGTGGAGTGACAGAAGGATCTCCACCGTTGGAGGGAGACAGCTTGTCAGGATCAAGAGAGCAGCATAGCCACCTCCAGTGGAGGTGAGACACACTTACACTCAACCCTGCTCCTCTAGGCCTGGCAACTGTTTACCTACTGAAACAAGACTGACTGACTCAATACAACTAGCCTTTCCTCCAGACCAGCACAGCCACTGGGCCCAGGCACCAACAGAGAGCTGGGTTTTTTTTTCTTTTCTTCTTGAATCAGGCTCACAGTTTCTGATTTGTTTTTGGTCAATTCGTGTGTGTGTGTGTGTGTGTGTGTGTGTGTGTGTGTAATTCTTGTTGTTTGATCAAGCATTTTTATTGTATTCTTTTTACACCTTTTTTATTTCTTCTCTATTTCCCTTTCTCTTCCTCTGGATTTAGATTTATAGTTTTGTGATTCTCTGCTTGGTTTTTTCTCCCCTTTCATTTTTCTCTTTTTATGGGATCAGGTCCCCCCTCCTTTCTTTTTTTGTTTTCCTTAGCATTACTCAACAAAAAAATCAAAGCACACCTGGTGAAAGGTCCAAACATGCCACCACTACAGGCAAGGAGGAACTTTGCAGAGGACTGACCAGTGGGATAGAGCAGCCAAACCTCAACAACAGAGTGCACACAATATACTCCAAAAACATTTCCTGAAGGGCCAGGCCCTAGACAGTGTATGACCCCTTTTTAATATAGTAGTATTCACAGGTGCAGGACACATAACAAGCTTGTAAAACATGCAAAACAGGGGCGCCTGGGTGGCTCGGTCGGTTAAGCATCCGACTTCGGCTCAGGTCATGATCTCACGGTCCGTGAGTTTGAGCCCCGCGTTGGGCTCTGTGCTGACAGCTCAGAGCCTGGAGCCTGTTTCAGATTCTGTGTCTCCCTCTCTCTGACCCTTCCCTGTTCATGCTCTGTCTCTTTCTGTCTCAAAAATAAATAAACGTTAAAAAAAATGAAAAAAAAAAAAAAACCATGCAAAACACAGAAACTTAGCCAAAATTACAGAACAGAGGAATTCTCCCCAAAAGAAAATTCAGGAAGGAATCACAGCCAGAGAATTGCTCAAAACAAATACAAACAATATAGCTGTGCTTGAAAACAGCATAGAAGACACCAGAGAATCTCTTGCTGCAGAGATTGAAGCCCTAAGAACTAGTCATAATGAATTTTAAAAAATGTCACCCAGTGACAGTGAGGGTGGAAGAAGCAGAGGAGAGAAGAGATGAAATAGAGGATAAAATTATGGAAAATAATGATGCTGAAAAAAGAGAAATTAAATTACTTGATTGGGAGAGGAGAACTGGAGAACTAACTGATTGCATGAAATGAAACAATATCCATATCAGGAGTTCCAAAAGAAGAAGAGCAAGAGAAAGGGGAGAAGGTTTACTGGAACAAATTATAGCTGAGAACTTCCCTAAGCTGGGGAAGGAAACAGGCATCCAAGTCCAAGAGGCACCAAGAACTCCTTTTAAAATAAACAAAAACAAGTCAACATCATGATATGTCATAGTGAAACTTGCAAAATACAAAGATAAAGAGAAATTCTGAAAGCAGCTAGGGACAAGTGGTCTTTAACCTACAGGGGTAGATATATAAGGTTCGTAGCAGACCTGTTCCCTGAAACTTGGCAGGCCAGAAGGGAGTGGCAGGAAATGGTCAATGTGCTGAATAGGAAAAATATGCAGCCAAGAATCCTTTATCCAGCAAGACTGTCATTCAGAATAGAAGGAGAAGTAAAGGCTTTCCCAGATAAACAAAAACTCAAGGAGTTCATGACCACTAAACCAGCCCTGCAAGAGATCCTAAGGGGGTTTTGTGAGGGGAAAGCAGCATAGACTACAAAGGACCAGAGACATCACAAGAAACATGAAATCTACAATGAAAACACAATGACACTGAACTCATACCTTTCAATAATCACTCTGAATGTAAATGGACTAACTGCCCCAATCAAAACATATAGGGTATCAGAATTGATTAAAAAAAAAAAAAACAAACATCTATATGCTGCCTACAAGAGACTCATTTTAGACCAGAGGACACCTGAAGATTGAAAATGAGTGGATGGAGAGCCATCTATCATGCTAATGGACATCAAAAGAAAGCCAGAGTAGACATACTTATATCAGACAAAGATGCGGATTTTAAAACAAAGACTAGGTTTTAAAACAAAGTCTGGAGGGACAAGAGGAAGATGGCGGCGTAGGAGGACGCTGGGCTCACCGCGCGTCCTGCTGATCACTTAGATTCCACCTACACCTGCCTAAATAACCCAGAAAACCACCAGAGGATTAGCAGAACGGAGTCGCCGGAGCCAAGCGCAGACGAGAGGCCCACGGAAGAGGGTAGGAAGGGCGGCGAGGCGGTGCGCGCTCCACGGACTGGCGGGAGGGAGCCGGGGCGGAGGGGCGGCTCCCCAGCCAAGCAGAGCCCCCGAGTCTGGCTTGCAAAAAGCGGAGGGGCCTGACGGACTGTGTTCCGACAGCAAGCGCGACTTAGCGTCTGGGAGGTCGTAAGTTAACAGCTCTGCTCAGAAAGCGGGAAGGCTGGAGGACAAAGGGAAGGAGAGCTGCTGAGCCCCCGGACGACAGAGCTCAGTTTGGTGGGGAACAAAGGCGCTCGCCAGCGCCATCTTCCCCGCCCATCCCCCAGCCAAAATCCCAAAGAGAACCACTTCCTGCCAGGGAACTTGCTCGCTCCGCGCAAACACCCAACTCTGCGCTTCTGCGGAGCCAAACCTCCGGCAGCGGATCTGACTCCCTCCTGCTGCCACAGGGCCCCTCCTGAAGTGGATCACCTAAGGAGAAGCAAGCTAAGCCTGCCCCTCCTGCCCCTGTGCACCTTGCCTACCCACCCCAGCTAAGACGCCAGATCCCCAGCGTCACAAGCCTGGCAGTGTGCAAGTAGCCCAGACAGACCACCCCACCCCACAGTGAATCCCGCCCCTAGGAGAGGGGAAGAGAAGGCACGCACCAGTCTGACTGTGGCCCCAGCGGTGGGCTGGGAGCAGACATCAGGTCTGACTGCGGCTCCGCCCACCAACTCCAGTTATACACCACAGCACAGGGGAAGTGCCCTGCAGGTCCTCACCACGCCAGGGACTATCCAAAATGACCAAGCGGAAGAATTCCCCTCAGAAGAATCTCCAGGAAATAACAACAGCTAATGAGCTGATCAAAAAGGATTTAAATAATATAACAGAAAGTGAATTTAGAATAATAGTCATAAAATTAATCGCTGGGCTTGAAAACAGTATAGCTGACAGCAGAGAATCTCTGGCTACAGAGATCAAGGGACTAAGGAACAGTCACGAGGAGCTGAAAAACGCTTTAAACGAAATGCATAACAAAATGGAAACCACCACGGCTCGGATTGAAGAGGCAGAGGAGAGAATAGGTGAACTAGAAGATAAAGTTATGGAAAAAGAGGAAGCTGAGAAAAAGAGAGATAAAAAAATCCAGGAATATGAGGGGAAAATTAGAGAACTAAGTGATACACTAAAAAGAAATAATATACGCATCATTGGTATCCCAGAGGAGGAAGAGAGAGGGAAAGGTGCTGAAGGGGTACTTGAAGAAATAATAGCTGAGAACTTCCCTGAACTAGGGAAGGAAAAAGGCATTGAAATCCAAGAGGCACAGAGAACTCCCTTCAGACGTAACTTGAATCGATCTTCTGCACGACATATCATAGTGAAACTGGCAAAATACAAGGATAAAGAGAAAATTCTGAAAGCAGCAAGGGGTAAACGTGCCCTCACATATAAAGGGAGACCTATAAGACTCGTGACTGATCTCTCTTTTGAAACTTGGCAGGCCAGAAAGAATTGGCACGAGATTTTCAGTGTGCTAGAGAGAAAAAATATGCAGCCGAGAATCCTTTATCCAGCAAGTCTGTCATTTAGAATTGAAGGAGAGATAAAGGTCTTCCCAAACAAACAAAAACTGAAGGAATTTGTCACCACTAAACCAGCCCTCCAAGAGATCCTAAGGGGGACCCTGTGAGACAAAGTACCAGAGACATCACTACAAGCATAAAACATACAGACATCACAATGACTCTAAACCCATATCTTTCTATAATAACACTGAATGTAAATGGATTAAATGCGCCAACCAAAAGACATAGGGTATCAGAATGGATAAAAAAACAAGACCCATCTATTTGCTGTCTACAAGAGACTCATTTTAGACCTGAGGACACCTTTAGATTGAGAGTGAGGGGATGGAGAACTATTTATCATGCTACTGGAAGCCAAAAGAAAGCTGGAGTAGCCATACTTATATCAGACAAACTAGACTTTAAATTAAAGGCTGTAACAAGAGATGAAGAAGGACATTATATAATAGTGACAGGGTCTATCCATCAGGAAGAGCTAACAATTATAAATGTCTATGCGCCGAATACCGGAGCGCCCAAATATATAAAACAATTACTCATAAACACAAGCAACCTTATTGATAAGAATGTGGTAATTGCAGGGGACTTTAACACCCCACTTACAGAAATGGATAGATCATCTAGACACACGATCAATAAAGAAACAAGGGCCCTGAATGAGACATTGGATCAGATGGACTTGACAGATATATTTAGAACTCTGCATCCCAAAGCAACAGAATATACTTTCTTCTCGAGTGCACATGGAACATTCTCCAAGATAGATCATATACTGGGTCACAAAACAGCCCTTCATAAGTTTACAAGAATTGAAATCATACCATGCATACTTTCAGACCACAACGCTATGAAGCTTGAAATCAACCACAGAAAAAAGTCTGGAAAACCTCCAAAAGCATGGAGGTTAAAGAACACCCTAGTAACGAATGAGTGGGTCAACCAGGCAATTAGAGAAGAAATTAAAAAATATATGGAAACAAACGAAAATGAAAATACAACAATCCAAACGCTTTGGGACGCAGCAAAGGCAGTCCTGAGAGGAAAATACATTGCAATCCAGGCCTATCTCCAGAAACAAGAAAAATCCCAAATACAAAATCTAACAGCACACCTAAAGGAAATAGAAGCAGAACAGCAAAGGCAGCCTAAACCCAGCAGAAGAAGAGAAATAATAAAGATCAGAGCAGAAATAAACAATATAGAATCTAAAAAAACTGTAGAGCAGATCAATGAAACCAAGAGTTGGTTTTTTGAAAAAATAAACAAAATTGACAAACCTCTAGCCAGGCTTCTCAAAAAGAAAAGGGAGATGACCCAAATAGATAAAATCATGAATGAAAATGGAATGATTACAACCAATCCCTCAGAGATACAAACAATTATCAGGGAATACTATGAAAAATTATATGCCAACAAATTGGACAACCTGGAAGAAATGGACAAATTCCTGAACACCCACACTCTTCCAAAACTCAATCAGGAGGAAATAGAAAGCTTGAACAGACCCATAACCAGCGAAGAAATTGAATCAGTTATCAAAAATCTCCCAACAAATAAGAGTCCAGGACCAGATGGCTTCCCAGGGGAGTTCTACCAGACGTTTAAAGCAGAGATAATACCTATCCTTCTCAAGCTATTCCAAGAAATAGAAAGGGAAGGAAAACTTCCAGACTCATTCTATGAAGCCAGTATTACTTTGATTCCTAAACCAGACAGAGACCCAGTAAAAAAAGAGAACTACAGGCCAATATCCCTGATGAATATGGATGCAAAAATTCTCAATAAGATACTAGCAAATCGAATTCAACGGCATATAAAAAGAATTATTCACCATGATCAAGTGGGATTCATTCCTGGGATGCAGGGCTGGTTCAACATTCGCAAATCAATCAACGTGATACATCACATTAACAAAAAAAAAGAGAAGAACCATATGATCCTGTCAATCGATGCAGAAAAGGCCTTTGACAAAATCCAGCACCCTTTCTTAATAAAAACTCTTGAGAAAGTCGGGATAGAAGGAACATACTTAAAGATCATAAAAGCCATTTATGAAAAGCCCACAGCTAACATCATCCTCAACGGGGAAAAACTGAGAGCTTTTTCCCTGAGATCAGGAACACGACAGGGATGCCCACTCTCACCGCTGTTGTTTAACATAGTGCTGGAAGTTCTAGCATCAGCAATCAGACAACAAAAGGAAATCAAAGGCGTCAAAATTGGCAAAGATGAAGTCAAACTTTCGCTCTTTGCAGATGACATGATATTATACATGGAAAATCCGATAGACTCCACCAAAAGTCTGCTAGAACTGATCCATGAATTCAGCAAAGTTGCAGGATACAAAATCAATGTACAGAAATCAGTTGCATTCTTATACACTAACAATGAAGCAACAGAAAGACAAATAAAGAAACTGATCCCATTCACAATTGCACCAAGAAGCATAAAATACCTAGGAATCAATCTAACCAAAGATGTAAAGGATCTGTATGCTGAAAACTATAGAAAGCTTATGAAGGTAATTGAAGAAGATTTAAAGAAATGGAAAGACATTCCCTGCTCATGGATTGGAAGAACAAATATTGTCAAAATGTCAATACTACCCAAAGCTATCTACACATTCAATGCAATCCCAATCAAAATGGCACCAGCATTCTTCTCGAAACTAGAACAAGCAATCCTAAAATTCATATGGAACCACAAAAGGCCCCGAATAGCCAAAGTAATTTTGAAGAAGAAGACCAAAGCAGGAGGCATCACAATCCCAGACTTTAGCCTCTACTACAAAGCTGTCATCATCAAGACAGCATGGTATTGGCACCAAAACAGACACATAGACCAATGGAATAGAATAGAAACCCCAGAACTAGACCCACAAACGTACGGCCAACTCATCTTTGACAAAGCAGGAAAGAACATCCAATGGAAAAAAGACAGTCTCTTTAACAAATGGTGCTGGGAGAATTGGACAGCAACATGCAGAAGGTTGAAACTAGACCACTTTCTCACACCATTCACAAAAATAAACTCAAAATGGATAAAGGACCTGAATGTGAGACAGGAAACCATCAAAACCTTAGAGGAGAAAGCAGGAAAAGACCTCTCTGACCTCAGCCGTAGCAATCTCTTACTCGACACATCCCCAAAGGCAAGGGAATTAAAAGCAAAAGTGAATTCCTGGGACCTTATGAAGATAAAAAGCTTCTGAACAGCAAAGGAAACAACCAACAAAACTAAAAGGCAACCAACGGAATGGGAAAAGATATTTGCAAATGACATATCGGACAAAGGGCTAGTATCCAAAATCTATAAAGAGCTCACCAAACTCCACACCCGAAAAGCAAATAACCCAGTGAAGAAATGGGCAGAAAACATGAATAGACACTTCTCTAAAGAAGACATCCGGATGGCCAACAGGCACATGAAAAGATGTTCAGCGTCGCTCCTTATCAGGGAAATACAAATCAAAACCACACTCAGATATCACCTCACGCCAGTCAGAGTGGCCAAAATGAACAAATCAGGAGACTATAGATGCTGGAGAGGATGTGGAGAAACGGGAACCCTCTTGCACTGTTGGTGGGAATGCAAATTGGTGCAGCCACTCTGGAAAGCAGTGTGGAGGTTCCTCAGAAAATTAAAAATAGACCTACCCTATGACCCAGCAATAGCACTGCTAGGAATTTATCCAAGGGACACAGGAGTACTGATGCATAGGGGCACTTGTACCCCAATGTTCATAGCAGCACTCTCAACAATAGCCAAATTATGGAAAGAGCCTAAATGTCCATCAACTGATGAATGGATAAAGAAATTGTGGTTTATATACACAATGGAGTACTACGTGGCAATGAGAAAAAATGAAATATGGCCTTTTGTAGCAACGTGGATGGAACTGGAGAGTGTGATGCTAAGTGAAATAAGCCATACAGAGAAAGACAGATACCATATGGTTTCACTCTTATGTGGATCCTGAGAAACTTAAGAGAAACCCATGGGGGAGGGGAACAAAAAAAAAAAAAAAAAAAAAAAAAAAAAAAAAAAAAGAGGTTAGAGTGGGAGAGAGCCAAAGCATAAGAGACTGTTGAGAACTGAGAACAAACTAAGTGTTGATGGGGGGTGGGAGGGAGGAGAGGGTGGGTGATGGGTACTGAGGAGGGCACCTTTTGGGATGAGCACTGGGTGTTGTATGGAAACCAATTTGACAATAAACTTCATATATAAATAAAAAAAAATAAAAAAAAAATAAAACAAAGTCTGTAATAAGAGATGAAGAAAGTCATTATGTCATAATTAAGGGGTCTATCCATCAAGAAGGGCTAACAATTATAAATATTTATGCCCCCAATGTGGAAAACCCACATATATAAATCAATTAATCACAAATATAAGCAAACTTTTGGACAATAATAGTGTAATTATACGAGACTTTAATATTCCACTTACAACAATGGACAGATCATCTAAGCAGAAAATCAGTAAGGAAACAATGGCTCTGAATGACACAAGGGACCAGATGGACTTAACAGATATATTCAGAATATTTCATCCTAAAGCAACAGAATATACATTCTTCTTGAGGCACAAGGAGCATTCTCTGAAACACATCAAATTTTGGATCAGAAAACAGCCCTCAACAGGTACAAAAAGATTGAGATCATACCATGCATATATCCAGATCACAACATTGTGAAAATTGAGATCCACTACAGGAAAAGATTTGGAAAACCCCAAATACATGGAGGTTAAAGAACATCCTACTAAAGAATAAATGGTTTAAACAGGAAATTAAAGAAGAAATTTAAAAACACATGGAAGCAAATGAAAATGAAGACGTGACAGTCCAAACCCTTTAGGATGCAGCAAAGGCAGTCCCAAGAGGAAAAATATACTGCAATTCAGGTCTATCTAAAGAAGCAGGAAAGGTCCCAAGTCCACAACCTAACCTTACACCTAAAGGAGCTAGAACAGGAGCAGCAAATAAAGCACAAAGCCAGTAGAAGGAAATAATAAAGAATAGAGCAGAAATAAATAATATAGAATCCAAACAGCAGTAGAAGAGATCAATGAAACTAAGAGCTGGTTTTTTGAAAGAATAAACAAAGTTGATAAACCCCTAGCTGGACTTCTCAAAAAGAAAGAGGACCCAAATAGATAAAATCATGAATGAAAGAGGAGAGATCACAACCAACACCAAAGAAATACATAGAATTATGAGAGTACTATAAAAAATTATATGCCACCAGTATGGACAATCTGGAAGAAATGGAAAAATTCCTAGACATTCACACACTACCAAAACTCAAACAGGAAGAAACAGAAAATTTTAACAGACCATAACCAGCTAAGAAATTGAATTCGTTAGCAAAAATCTCCCAAAAAATAAAAGTCCTGGGCCAGATGACTTCCCAGGGGAATTCTGTTAGACATTTAAATAAGAGTTAATACCTATTCTTCTAAAACTGTTCCAAAAAATAGAAATGCAAGGAAATCTTCCAAACTCATTCTGTGAAATCAGCATTACCTTGATTCCAAAACCAGACCAAGACCCCACTAACAAGGAAAATTATAGGCAAATATCTATGATGAACCCAGATGTAAAAATTCTCACCAAGACACCAGCAAATTGAATTCACAGTACATTAAAAGAATTATTCATCATGATCAAGTGGGATTCATTCCTGGGCTGCCAGTCTGGCTCAATATTTGCAAATCAATCATCATGACACACCACATTAATAGAAGAAAGAGCCATATGACCTTGTCAATAAATGCAGAAAAATCATTTGACAAGATACAGCATCATTTCTTGATAAAAACCCTCAAGAAAGTTGGGCTAGAAGGAACATACCTTAACATCATAAAAGCCATATATGAAAGGCCCACAGCTAATAGCATCCTCAATGGGGAAAACCTGAGAGCTATCCCCCTAATATCAAGAGTGCAACAGAGATGTCCACTCTCATCACTGTTCAACATAGTGTTGGAAGTCTTAGTCTCAACAATCGGACAGCAAAAATGAAATAAAAGGCATCCAAATTGGCAAAGAAGTCAAACTTTCACTCTTTGCAGTGACATGATACTTTACATGGAAAACCTGAAAGACTCCATCAAAAAACTGCTAGAGCTGATACATGAATTCAGCAAAGTCGCAGGATATAAAATCAATGTCAGAAATTGGTTGTATTTCTATATGCCAATAATGAAGCAATAGAGATACCAAGGAATCAATCCCATTTACAATTGCACCAAAAGCCATAAAATACCTAGGAATAAACCTAACCAAAAATATAAAAGATCTGTACACTGAAAACTATAGAAAGCTTATGAAAGAAATTGAAAAAGACACAAAGAGATGGAAAACCATTCCATGCTCATGGATCGGTGTTAAAATATCAATACTACAGAAAGCAATGTACACATTCAATGTAATCCTAATCAAAATAACACCAGCATTCTTCACAGAGCTAGAACAAACAATACAAAATTTGTATGGAACCACAAAAGACCCCAAATAACAGAAGTAATGTTGAAAAAGAAATCCAAAACTGGAGGCATCATAATCCCAGACTTTAACCTGCATTACAAAGCTATAATCGTCAAGACAGTGTGGTATTGGCACAAAGACAGACACATAGATCAGTGGAACAGAGCAGAGAACCCAGAAATAGACCCATAAATATATGGCCATCTAATCTTCTACAAAGTGGGAAAGAATATCTAATGGAAAAACAGTCTCTAGCAAATGATGCTGGGAGAATGGGACAGCAACATGCAGAAGAATGAACCTGGACCACTTTATTACACCATACACAAAAATAAATTCAAAATGGATATAAAACCTAAATGTGAGGCAGGAAACCATCAAAACCCTACTGGAGAAAACAGGCAACAACCCCTTTGACCTTGGCTGCAGCAACTTCATACTTGACATGTATCAGGAGGCAAGGGAAGCAAAAGCAAAAATGAACTATTGGGACCTCATCAAGATAAAAAGCTTCTGCACAGCAAAGGAAATAATCAACCAAACTAAAAAGCAGCCTATGAATGGGAGAAGATACTTGTAAATTACATACAGAATAAAAGGTTAGTATCAAAAATCTATAAAGAACTTATCGAACTCAACACACAAAAACAATCCAGTGAAGAAATGGGCAGAAGACATGAATAGAAACTTTCCTAAAGAAGACATCCAGATGGCTAACAGACATATGAAAAGATGCTCAACATCATCCATCATCAGGGAAGTACAAATCAAAACCACAATGAGATATCACCTCACACAAGTCAGAATGGCTAAATTTAACAACTCAAGAAACCACAGATGCTGGTGAGAATGTGGAGAAAGGGGAACCGTTTTTGTGCTGTTGGTGGTAATGCAAACTGATGCAATCACTCTGGAAAACAGTATGGAGATTACTCCGGACATTAAAAGTAGAACTACCCTATGACCCAGCAATTATACTGCTAGAAATTTATTCAAATGATAAAAAAATGCCAATTCAAAGGAGCACAGGCACCTCAATGTTTATAGCAACACTATCAACAAAAGCCAAACCATGGAAAGAGCCCAAATGTCCATCAACTGATAAATGGATAAAGAAGATGTGGTATATGTATACAATGAAATACTACTCAGCGATGAAAAAGAATGAAATCTTGCCACTTGCAACAGTGTGGATGCAACTGGGGGGTATTATGTTAAGCGAAATAAGTCAGTCAGAGAAAGACAGATATCATATGATTTCACTCATATGTGGAATTTGAGAAACTCAACAGATGAACGTAGGGGAAGGGAAGGAAAAATAAGATAAAAACAGAGAGGGAGGCAAACCATAAGAGACTCTTAAATACAGAGAACAAACTGAGGAGTGCTGGAGGAGGGGGTAGGAATGGGGTTAAATGGGTGACAGGCATTAAGGAGGGCACTTTTCAGGATGACCACTGGGTGTCATATGTAAGAGATGAATCACTGGGTTCTACTCCTGAAGCCGAGACTACACTGTGTGTTAACTAACTTAAAAATAAATTAATTTTTTAAAAAGATAATTTCCTCACTTTGTTGAACCCAATAATTCATGGGCGGTCTAATGGACCCAATATTTTACAATTACATTTCACACCACTCAGGTGTACAAAATTGTAATTTTATTGTCTTTTAACTAAATTTACCTTCTAATTGCATACTTACTATATCTGATGCAACAATTTAATCTGGTTAATTGCAGATAGATTCGATCAATTCACTGTTTTCTCCACCATTTCAGACTTACACTCCGAGGATTAATGGCTTAGCCCCACCTCACCCTTATCACCATTCCCTCTCAGAGTAGCATCTAAAGGCCAGAAGATGGCAAGGGACTGGTGACAAAGGAATGTCTGTCCACAGCTCTTAGCTGGCACTTACTGACATCTCTGGTCCCTCTGATCTTTGATCATTGCCTCTGTCCCCATTGTTCCCACTATGACTTCAGTTGTCAGGGTGCAGGATGCATATGTATGATTTTGTTTCCCACTCAGTTTCTTGCAACATATTTTGCTTTCACTGAGAAAATCAGCAGTAATCTCCCATAATGTCCCCACAGAGTGATCTTAGAAGATGATCATATGCTCCCTGATCCATTAGGAACCTATGGAAGTGCTCACCTTTCCTGAAATCATCAGGCTGCACGTGCCAGGCTATACCTTCCCACACCCACAGTGAACCAGCTACCCCACTTCTTGACTCCACCTCTCTCTTGGTCTCAAGGACTTCCATTCATACTTAAAAGTGTTGTTACCAGAAAAGGCAAGCCAAATCTGGTGATGAAATCTCTTGGCATTCCTTCAAAATGCTATTATCACCACCATTCTCAATTCAATATAATTTTCTAGCTGATATGTATAGTAAAAGCTATGGAATGAGCATGCCGTTTTCAGTACCTTTTGTCTTAGATGGCTTTGCCACTCCAGTGACTCATCAGGACAAATGCTGGATTTATTCTTGGCCTCTATAAGGCCCACCACAGGTCAGTTCCCTCCATCCCCCAGGTTGCTCTGCTCCTTGGTGGGAAACAGGCCAATCATGAGCATCTAGTGCATCTCCATCTTCTCATCACTTTGAATCCACAGAGAGAGAGTCATCTGGACAGAATCTTAATGGATAACTTACAACAGAGAAACTAAACTACCCAGCTCTCAGTTGAACACACATCATGTCCATTCATGCCTGCAGCACCCTGAATGCAAAAATTTGAAGTGCCTGGACCTGATCAGCTTGTTTTCTGAGGAATAATTATGTATGAATCCTTGCTATAATAGCTATTAATTGAGAGTTTTCTGTGTCAAGTTCTTCCATATTTTATTATACCTAACACCTACAATGACAGATGAAACAATATTTGACAGTATAAGAAACCTGAATTTACCTTAGATGAGAAACTCAAACTCAGAGAACTTTTGCCACATGTTTGAGGTCTCAGGGCTGGCAAGCATCAGGGTGGGGATTTGAACTATCTGGCCATGGTTTCCCCACTGCAGCATTTGGACCTCAGGGAGACCAGTTTTCCCTTGATCGCTTTGTATTATTGCTTTAATTTTTTTTTTCAGAACATATTCAGTCCTTGACCTTCTTGTTTTTTAAAAAACTTTTTTCAAGTGATTTCTATACCAAACATGGGGCTTGAATTTATAACCCTGAGATCAAGAGTCACATGTTCTACTGACTGAGCCAGCCAGGAACCCCTCAGTCTTTGACCTCCTATGTCATGTTTTAGAAATGGTTTCAGTTACCCTGGAAAGTAAGAGAAGATCAGAAGAGGCCACTCAGTGGGCTCAGGGCTCTACCCCATTTCAATATGAATACTACTCTTTTACTTGATTTATTAACTTCCCACATATTTCATATGAGAAGAAGTTTCCATTACTTTAAGGGGAAAAAAAAGTCATGGATAGTATAAATAAGGGAAAATGACAGGTGATTCAAAATCTTTTTGATCAATGTTTTCTAATTCTTTTATTCCAAAGTCTAACAGTGAACCAATGACAAAGAGTTGCCTTAAAAATCAGTATTTTGAAACTCCTCTATCTCTATTTTCAACCCTAGTAGAGATCATTTAAAAAGCAAGAAATTTAAGGGAACAGAGGAAAAACAAACACTTGCAGAGGTAGCTCGAGTCACAGAATAGTGACTTATAATTTAATTTATCCAAAAGAGTAGAAAATTCCCACCTGGTTCATCCAAGACTGTTGAAAGCTGAGAGTGACCAAACACATAAACTGTGCTTTCCAGGTCAAACGAATCCTGAAGTTTTTAAATCACCATAAGTAACCAGAAAATAGTACTTCTCTGGCTCTTGCCAGGCTCTGTTGAGAACACCAGCCTGCTTACACCCAACTGCCACTCTGAGAGGCAGCAGGCCTTGCTTAGAGTCCCAGGGTCCTGCATGCCTGATGTGGGCATTGACATTTGCCCAAACCTGCCTGCTGCCTCAGGTTCCTTGACTCTAGGCCCTGCCACTGGGAGTTCTGCCGCTAGTTTCCATGATGTTCACACATCAGTGACGTCCGCTGAGTGCCACTGCAGTCACCTGCCCTCTGAGACTGAAGCCTGGAAGCGACACCACCTCCCATCCCACTGCTTCTTTCTGCAGGAATCACCAGCCCAGTGCTACCAACACCTAGTCTACCCCAGAGGAAGGAACTCTTGGGTCTGACTTGCTCTTTTCTTTCCACCTCCTTACCCTAGGCATGGGCACCTACAAGGAGATGAAGGATCAGAGGAAGTGACAGACACCTGACTCCGAATTTTATGAAGTCAACAAGAAGATTAGGTTAAAAGAAAATAATCCTACAAAATGCAATGGACTCTACAGAGCCAATTAATACTTTGACACATAGAGGCTATATATATATATATATATATATATATATATATACAGTAATGGAGGACATAGACTCTGTAGTTAGACTGTCGAAGCACAAATCCCATGTCTGCCACTTAACAGATAAGTGAGTCAGACAAGTTACTTTTCTTCTCTCTGCCTCCATGTTCTCATCCCTACAATGGAGACAATGATGGTACCTGCCTCCTAGGGTTCTTACAATGGTTAAATGGGTTTCTACATGACAGGGGCTTAGAATAGTACCTGGTACATGGTAAGAGTCTTAGTAAGTCTTCCTTTAGGGAACATGGCTGGAGGCAGGAGTAATTATAAATGCACAATAAATGTTTGCATTCACATAACTTAGAAATAATATGTAGTTAAACTATGGTTCAAGCCTGGTGTTAACCACTCAATCCTGCTTCCTAGGTTTGATGTCCTTAGACAGGAGTGCCTGGGATAAAAAAGTATTTGGGTAGTTGCTGGTTCCTCCTTTTCAATTATACTGTGCTGTTTTCTGAGCTATGAATAATCATAGGTAATCATACATCTTCTAATCTTTAGGAATAATTCATGTTAGTCTATGATGTGTTTCTACCCCATTCTGGTCACTCTCATATTGAGCCTTGGAGTTCTCAGTCTCTTAATAAGCAGAGTTCTATATTTGAAGTACAGAACGTTTATACTCAAATGCACAATATACCAGCTTTGGTTGTTTTTGTTCTTAACAGCGAATGCACAAGGCCCAATATTGGTGAACTGCTTCTTTCCATCATGACTTCCTATCAGTGCATTAGAATATGAACACACTTTGCTGTCTACTGCCTATAAAATATGCCCCACAGCTCTGGCATCTGGATTTGATAGAACTGCTAGTTCTAATGGAAAGAGTAGCAGATCAGGGTGGAGAAAATTCTTTCAGAAGTTGTTTTAAACCAGCCACTACCAAACATCTTTCCTACTTGCCTGTCCAAGACCTCACATGGATTTTTTTAGGTACTACTATATTTGTGTTACCTGTTTGCACAACCTAGAGATTTGCTTCTTAATTGTTGGTTGTCCAGTGGGATACAGATTTTGTATTGTGCTAACCTGTGCCTTCGATTTTTTAAAAAAGGGGAAATATAACTTAGCATTAAAATCAGAAAAAGACCATC
This sequence comes from Puma concolor, assembly GCF_028749965.1. Taxonomy (NCBI): domain Eukaryota; kingdom Metazoa; phylum Chordata; class Mammalia; order Carnivora; family Felidae; genus Puma; species Puma concolor. Next base: position 31,144,568 of record NC_141678.1, read on the forward strand.
GTATAAGTATTAATAACTACAACTGAGTTGAACTGAGTTGAATTAAAACTTTAAACTATATGATTAGATTGAATAGCCCAGAGAGTACAGCAAATGTTCTAGTCATTATGTGTTACAGCTATGGATGATGGAGGAGGGATGCACTCATACACATGAGCAGCACTGACCAGAATCTGGGCCCCTTCTGCTTTTACCTGGCACTCATACTTTTGAGGCCTTTGTATGACATCTTAGCCTCCTGACCCTTAAATAATTCCACTGATAGTGACTTTAGTCAGGAGTGTGTGTGTGTGTGTGTGTGTGTGTGTATGCGTGCACATATGTACAAGTGTGTGTACTGGAATTAGAGACACCCCAACAGTATAATCTGCCCAGCCCTAGGTGGGAACCCAAGGTGGGACAGTTACTAAAGAGAAGGCTTCTGTGAGTTTTTACATATGCATCTCTTTTCTCAGGAGACTACACCATGATTGAGAACTGCAGTCAGCTTATTGGTTAAAATATATTCCCAGGACTCATTACACTTGGCACCTGTGAGATGCATTTGCTGAGGGGTGTGCTAGATACTGTGACTTGGCAAAAGATTGACAAGTCTTGGCTTGTGTTACAATTCATAAATGATAAATAGAGAACTGTCTTTTTCATTAAAGCATCACAAGTAGGTCTAAATACGTTTGGGAAAATTGATTCATTCAATCCACAAATATCTATTACCTGCAAACTGTTCCAAGCCAGAGTCACAAAATGAAGGCACATCCTTGAAAGTCATAGGTATATTTATGAATGTACCCCCAGTGCCTAATACCATATCTGGTGCTTGGTAGCCACTCAAAAGATTTATTGAACAAAAAAATCAGTGAGGACACTGCTCTTCCTCTTCATGCAACTTAGAGTCTACTGCTCAATAAAGACAATTAAACAAGCAGTGCCAATGCTGAGTGGAAAATACCTGGATAAGGGAGCTCAGAGGATGGACAAAGGGACTTGTCTCCTTCAGGGAACTGTGTTGAGGGTGTGCAGGAATCAGCCAAGGGGAGAAGGAAAAAGGAACACAAGATGTTCTAGACAGGCAAAGGTCTGGAAGGAAGAAACTGAGAACACAGTTCCAACTGAGAGAAAAAAGTGGGGGCATGTGACAAAAACACAAAGCACAGGGAAGAGTGGAAAGACATGAAGGTGAAGAGATAAGCAAAAACCAAATTGTGAAGAGCATTGCCAGTCATTTATGGAATTCTGAGGTTTGGACAGACTTTACTAGGTTTCTGGAATTGGCTGATATGCGGCCACAAGAGTGAGTGGTTTGAAGGCATGAAGGCAAAATTTACTGGAGATGGAGCTGGCTTCCATTACTAGTGGAAAGGCAGAAGCAGATGGATATGGTGAAGAATCATAGTTCTCATTAGACATTAGATGCTCTGTCTGCTGGGTCTAATCCCAGAATGCCTCCAATCTCCCCTCCTGCTCCTCAGTGGTTCTGGGATCTCAGGACAGCACACCACAGTCTGACAAGAGAAAATCAAGTCAGAGGGCAGTTGTGAATTTTCCAAAGCACCATCTAGCCAAGTACCTCTGGATGGACCACAACAATATACCCTTGGCAACTGAAGCCCTCTCACACACTCACACATAAACCTTCTCAGCTTCGAATTCTAAGAAGGAAGAGAATAAAGAAGAGACAGAAACACTTATGAGCAAGAATAAAATGTTTGTTAGGCAGAACCATAAACCCTTCCATCCCCCTTTTGTCCTGGTATCCCAGTTATTGGCTCTCCCCAGTCCTGTCCAGCCAGCATCTGGTTCAGGCTGGTGGGAGGTCAGGCCATGACAGATGTGTCCTGCATGCTGGCCCTTTCCCTTTTGGCTTTGACTCTCCCAATTCCATTTATTGCTAGAGTCATAATAGACCATGAGACCCTTTAGGGAAAGAACTTCCACTTATTCATTATTGTGTTCCCAGTGTTGGGAGCTTGATAATTGTTTGGTGCATAAATGAATGAATGTGGGGTCTTAGGAAACAATGACTTACCCAAAAGAAGTGGCATTAATGCAGGAACTCCAGCACTCCAAAAGAACACTGGGAGAATATTTGGATGAGATGCTAGCAGTCTTCAAGTGTACTTCACACAGGCTCATAAAGGAAGTCTTGAAAGAGGTGCTCTTTTTAAGCCACTAGTGCATCCAGCAGCCACCCTTGACATGATGGAGGATGGAGTGGCCCCACAAGTTCATGAAGGGTCTTCTTCCTATTATGCATATCTGGGCAGTGAAGGGCTTGAGGAGCCTGTGCCACTGTGCTCACAGAAAGAGGGTTTGGAGTAGGCCGAGTGCCACTCTCCCATATGACCCTGCTGATAAGATGCTGCTGCTTCTAGGCTACAACACATAACATAGCAATGCCCAACAGTTAGCCACAAGGTGCCATTCTGAATGTAAAACTGAGCTGACTGAGGCCATATCAGCTTCTGCAGAACCATGGGTCTAAACCAAAATTTTACAGCTACCTCCAGCATCTGAACTTACCAGTCACTCTTATCCACCTCCCATCCCCGTTCCACCCTGTCTCCCGCACACAGAGGGTGGCATGGTGCAGGAATGCAGAGTCCCATGAAGGAGCATGGAGCCAAACTGGGCCCATGTGAAGTGCAGGAGGAACACAAAGCAAGCAAAGGCATTCCAGGACTTACAACAAAGAAATGCAGTGATTTTTTTGGAAGCCTCTAACTTTGAATTGAAAGACAATTACCTATTAGGTGTACAATCTTAGACAACTTAATTTTCTGAGCTTCAGTCTCAAAATTTAACGTGGTTAAATTGAGAATGGTAATATTTATTTGTTATGGTGGTTAGAGGAGTAAATGAGATACTCCTTTCCAAATACATAGAACATTGCAGTTTGCAATATATATATATATATATATATATATATATATATATATATATATTCTCAAAAATGAGTAGTTTTTAAGCTTGGGGAATAATTCTGACCTGGGGTTACTTTAACTCATTAACTGACTAGTCAGAGAGTTAGATAGAAGACAGAAAAAAATTTGAGATATGTTCACTGCCACCTACTGGCAGAAAAAAAAAAGTTTGACCATTAACTTTGAAAGGTCACCAAATGCTGAATAGATGAATGGATGCCTCAGGGACTCTGCTCATCTCCTGTGACTTGGGTTATGATCTTTGACAAATTGCTTTGCACTCTCTAATTAAGAGTGAAGATAAGAAAGATGATAAAACAATGATCAAGGTGCCAGAGTGAGGTAAGACTCCCGTGCCTCCTTAATGTTGCAAAGGCTCTTGTCCTTGGTGTGGCCATGTCCTTGTAAGTAGAACCACAGTTGGAACCTGATGCTGGATTCTGGGCAATCTCTTGCCTTTCTATTTTGCATAGAAGTCAGATCCTGCTATCCCTGAAGTGTAGCCCAAATAAATTGCTCATTCAAGTATCTATCACCACTTCTTCCCCCAAATCCACAGCAATGACAGTAAAAAAAAAAAAAAAAAAAAAAAAGTATAAAAGGGATTAAAGTCATAAGAGCACTGAGAACAGGATGGGAGATGTCAGAGGACTAAAACTTGTGATGAATTTAGGGAGCTGGAAGGTGGATGGGTCATACTGACAGATAGACTAAGGAGTACCATAACCCAAGACACACAGGAGAGAAACCTGGAATGGAGCCCACCAGTTTTTCACAGAGGAGTCCACCAGGGTCAGCAGGATGGAAGCTAGGATGGGAGAAAGGAAGAAATTGAGGTGATCCATATAAGAATTATCTGTAGATCAATGGCATGGCATACAAACTGCACCACTGAGAGTGCCTTCAAAGTGAATGTAAAGTAATACTCCTTAAAGCATCCAGGAGGTCACCCAGGAGGAGTTAGTTTCTCAGACTGGGGATCAGAATTCCAGAACAATCCTCTCCCATTTTAGCTCAGCTGGGTGGGAGATGTGCCATAGCTATTTGCCCTCTCACACCCTTCAAGTAACTTCTGACAATTTATGTGCCCCACCCACACACAGAGAGCCACCTGATGACTCTTTTTCATTTAGGAAAACATCAAGGAATCCTATCCAAGAACTAAACCAATCACACCCACTCCTTCACTTATATGTATGAATGGAAAATGTAGGTTCACAAAGCATTGGAGAGGAATGAGCCATACAAATGGAAAGGAGCAAGATCAATAGAATCATTGACTTTTGAAAAAAAACAAGTGATTCAAGTAAGAGGACAGATTTTTTTAATTGAATTTATCTTTATAAAGATTAGACAAGGTATGGATCCGTGACTTCAAAAACAGTTTGCTATGAAAGCAAGCCAATGAAAAGATAAATAAGAAGTCATAGAAATAAAATATACAATTGCCAAATTAAAAATTCAATAGAAGACATGGAGGAAAAAAGAAAAAGTTGAAGAAGTCTTCCAGAATGCATAACAAAAAGACAAAAGGAGGAAGACAATATGAAAAGAAAGATTAAGATACATAGAGGATTAATCCAGATAGACCAGCATCTGACTAATAAGAACTACAAAAAGAGTTACAGAGAAATAAGGAAAAGACAAAAAATAATTAGAAATAATAGAAGATAATTTCTCAGAGTTGAATAAAAACATTTGTAATGGAAATCTGACTTTCCTGACTATCTTTCCTTCATGTCTAATTGAACATGATAGCTAAAGCTCCAACAGTCATCTCGGACCATGGATCTACCTTGAGAATGATACAGACTTGATTCTTTATGGCCCCCTAGAGCTCCAGTGTAGATTTGAAATGCTTACCTGAGGCTTTTTTTCTGTAAAGGAGAAATAAAGTTTCATCTTAACTAGGTCCCTGGTGTTTGCAGATGTTCTGTTGTAAGCAATGAACCAAATTTAAATTCTGTACTGTCCAATATGGTAGTCACTAACCACATGTGGTTTTTAAATGTAAATATAAATTAAATGAAAAATTAAGGTCCTCAGTCATACTAGCCACATTTTAAATGTTCAATTGCCACATGTAGCTACTGGCTACTGTAGAGGACAGAGGAGATATAAAACATTTCCATCATTGTGGAAAGTTCTGTTGGATAGTGCTGCCCTAACTGATGCAAGTCCCTTCCCACAGAGATTCTTATGTTCTGGTAAAGGACATAAATCCTGCCTACTCTCTGAAGTTCCTGGCAGAATGTGTGCCATAGTATGTGATCAAAATTGATCCATTGAAGAAGAGGCATTTGAGATGCACATTAAATAAAGCTCACATGGATGTAGAGAGGGTTTTCCAAGCATATTGAGCAGCCTTAACAAAATCTGGAAGCAGAAAGCCACAAGTCATATTCAGAGGAGTATCAATTTATTAACATGTAAGATGATAGGAAGATTAGATAATATTTTGGAGTTCAATGAAGGTTAAGGTGAGGATTGAGTACTTAATTAGGCAAGTATTGGGTTTTTGAAGGTTTCTGAATAGAAGGAATTATACTAACAGAACAGCACTTTAGGAGAGGTCAGCACAGGAAGAGACTAGAGGTAATTTAGGTGTTAATACAAAAATCCAAACTTAAAGGTAAAAACATAGGCCCCTTTTTATGGCAGTGGGGATGGAAAGAAGGAATTAAGGCATTGACGTTTTGTCAGTAGATTCTACAGGATTTTCCAAATGACTATATAGAGAGGTCAAGGGAGAGAAAGGAGCCAAAGATGATGCCAAGGTCTCTGGACTTAGGGATCAGGGAAATGGTTTTGCCAATATGGAGGAGAGGTGGGAAGAGGAGCTTATGAAGCAGATGTAGAGATGCCTAGTGTGCATTTCCCCCCAAACTTGCAGAAATTTAGAAGAGAAGTTAAGGCTAGAGATAAAGGATTTGGAGGCCATATCCTCAGAGATAAAAATCAAAACCACAGAAGTTGATGAGACCACTTAAAAAACATATAAGTTAAAAGGAGAAAAAATTCTAAAGATACAATCTTAAGGCAGGGCTAACTGTGGAAAATGGAAGAGATCAGAAAGAATGTAAGGACACTGGCACAAAGAGGTGGCCCAGAACAGGACAGGGAGCATTTATTAGGGAGGCTAATGAAGGAAGCTTTAAGAAGCAGAAGATAGTTTTAAAGGTTGCAAAAGAGGTAAAGAGGGTGGAGACTGAGAAAGGTGTTTGAAATTGATGAGCAGTACTTCAGCAGGGTGCTGTGAGCCGACAACACACTGTCAGGCCCTGCAGTCCTCAGATAGAAAGGAAAAGTAGGCTGGGGTGTCTGGGTGGCTCAGTCTTGATTTTGGCTCAGGTCATGATCTCACAGTTCATGAGTTCGAGCCCGGCATCAGGCTCCATGCAGGCAGCTTGCTTGCGATTCTCTCTCACTCCTTCTCTCCCTCTCTCCCTCCCTCTCTCTCTCAAAATAAATATGTAAACTTAAAAAAAGAAAAGAATTTTTAAAAATAGCCCAAGATTTAAAAAAGAAAAGAAAAAAGAAACGAAAAGTAGTTTAGTGGTAAAAGCAGAGGACAAAAATAGAGAACTAGCTTAAGAAGTTATCACGTTTCTGTTGGGAGATTTCTAAGGGTCTTTTTATAGGTTCCTGCTTTCAATTCTGCTGATATGATTGAGGCATGCTCTAGTGTAATGCAAAGAAGGGTCAAGCCTCTCTTCTTTATACATCAATCAACACATAAGAATGTCATTATTCTCTACCTAAAATGCATATCACGGGTAAGGACAAAGTCAATATGTGGAAAACATGTAGTCAAGTCTTTTTTTTTTTTTTTTAACTTGACTTAAAAGTGTATTTGTTCTTCAAGTAAGGGTAGTGATGCCAAACAAACAAGCGAAAAACAAAAAACAAAAAAACCAGGAAGGGGGGTGAAGAAGGAGGGATGGGACAGACACAGAGCAAATTGTGATCTGAAAGATATCAGGAAAAGGACAATAAGAGTTAACCCTCAATCTAGAGGTCAAAAACTCTAAACATAATTTCATTGGATACTGAGAGAGGAACCAACATAATGTCAGAAGACAGTAGCAATAATTGGCAAACTAGAATCTGAGTACATTTTTGTAAAACTTGGTAGTTAATTGGACATTGAGCAGAGGGATCCTTCCTGTAGATGACTTCTGTTCTCTATATTCAATTGCACACCTGATCCAAGACTCAGGCCTGCATCCTGTCTGATTGTGACAGCCTCCCTCCCATTTCTCCCAACATAAATGCACATTTTCCATCAAGCTAATTTACAAGCACATATTTTACCAGATCATGGCCATGTTTATTAAAAGAAAAAAAAGAAAGAGAAATTTTCAATGGCTCCCCTAGTTTCCACCAAAAAGGGAAAAAGAAAAAAGAAAAAAAGTGAAATAGATTCTTCTCCTTGGCTTTCTATCACTCCCAATACGTATCAGGGATTTTCCACTCTTAACCTCAACATATGCTCTTGGCTGTAGTCAGACTATTTTGCCACTAACGAGTACTCAAGTAAAAGCTGTTGCTTTCTTACATCTTATGTTCCCTTTTCCTCCACCCTTCAAAGATTTATAAACATACTCATGTATTAATCTCCCTTGATTTTACTAATTTTAAATCTAATATTTCCTCTCTCAAATTTTACATAGTGATATTCCCTGGTGAAGAAGGAAAGAGCCAAATATATTCTAATCACCTTAGGGCCTTTTCCAAACTTATCCCCCTACTTCCATCCCCAAACTCTGCTGTGTGCCCACAATCATCTGTGAGTTTTAGTGCTACTGATATGAGAATGCACCATATCCCTCATTCCTCATTGCTATAAATAAGTTATATACTATTCTGGTTCTGACACCAGTTACAATGTGTATATATTTTCACACATCTCCAAGCAATTCTCTGACACCAGCAGGGTGTCCTACAATTCAACTCAATTCTGACACTGCCAACCTGGACTTAGCATCAGGTCTCACAAGGCAAGAGCTGAGTTCCTACAAGACTGCCTCCACCTCACTTCAGACACCAATGGCAAGTCCAGTTATCACCTGTGCTTCTGACCCACTGGCTATAGATAAGAGATTGCCACAACTTCCTCCTTCAGTTTGATTGATTTGCTAGAAAGGCTCACAGAACTCAGAAAAAACATTTTACTTACTAGATTATTGGTTTATTATAAAAAATCAGGAACAGCCTGTTGGAAGAGATGCACAGGACAACATACAGAGAAAGGGGTATGGAGCCTCCATGCTCTTTTGGCAAACTGCTCTCCCCAAATCTCCCTATGTTCATTAACCTGGAAATTCTCCAAAGCTTATCCTTTTGGGTATTTATAGAGGCTTCATTACATAAGCCTGACTGATAAAATCATTGACCAGTGGCAATTGAACTCAATATCCAGCAACCCCCACTTCCTGGAGGTCAGGGAGTGGGGTGATAGTGGGGGTGGGACTGAAGATTCTGACCTTCTAATCACATGGTCAGTTCCTCTGATGACAGCTCTAGGTGATTACAAATCCTATAGGGGCATTCTAAAAGCCACATTATTGACATAACAAAAAACAACTTTATTGCTCTCATTGCTTAGGAAATTCCAAAGGTTTGAAGAGCTCTGTACCGGGAATAGGGATACAGACCAAATATATATACTTTTATTATACATCACAATATCACACTATGCCATACTAGTTCATTTTTAATTACTTGGAATGTACTTTCATATACATATGCCTATTATAATTGGCCTTGGCCTGTTTGATACTTGAGGACAAAAACACTGAATGGCCACACTCCTGGCATTATGGCTGAGCATATGATAGGTGCTATTCACCAATGTCTATGTACCTTCCAGGTACAGAGTAGGATTGATTTATCCAGCTCACTTGGATGTTAGATCATGGAACTTATTTTAACAATGGAAATGTGAGTGGAAATAGAAACTCATGTGTCAGGGTGGGGCTTCCATCATCCTGGGTCCCTGAGTAACTACGAGACTCCTTGCTAATTTGCACTAAGCATGTAACATGATGGAAATATAAACTTTTGCTATGTTAAGTCACTGACACTTGGGATCTGTTTGTTTCTACAGGATATCCTTGCTTCCCAAAGTGTGGCCTTTGGACAAACAGCACCTGGAAGCTTGTTCAAAATGGAAAATCTCATTTCCTACCTAAGACCCACTAGATCTGTATTTGATTCTAAAAAGCTTTCCTCATGTTTCATATGGTTATTGAAGTTTGAGAAAAACTGGCCAAGACTATCTTGACAAGTACAGAAATTGTAACTTAAAAGTGGCTGAATCAAAACTTAAAATGGTACACAGAGAGCAAGGAAGGATGGCAGTGCATGCTATGTGGTGGGAAAAAAGGAGAGCTTGACTGATGGAAAACATATAATTATACAGGGAAAGATTGGAAAACAGGACATCAGTAGTGTGTGCTTGTTACTGTTGGCTGGATTTAATGAGATACTACAAGAAAGAGATGAGCTACAGAAAGAAGTGACTGAATACAAGCACGAATAAAAAGGATTCAAAAGGACAACACAACAATGTGAATGCACTAATGCCACTGAACTGTAGACTTAAAAATTAAAATGGCAAATTTTATGTTATATGTATTTTATCACAAAGTTAGAAATAAATAAGATTCTTTAGTGACACATTTGAACCCATCATTAAGGAAAAAAAGGATTTGGAGCACCAGGGTGGCTCACTTGGTTGAGTGTCCAACTGGTAGTTTCCACTCAGGTCATGATCTCACGGTCATTAGTTCGAGCCCCACCTCAGGCTCCGTGCTGGAGATTCTCTCTCTCTCTGCCCCTCCCTTGTTCATCTCTCTCTCTCTCTGTCTCTCTGTCTCTCTCTCTCAAAAAACAAACAAAGAAACTATCTTAAAAAAAAAGAAAAAAGAAAAAGAAAGGATTCAAGAAAATCCAGAGTCAGGGACTTTAGCTGGACAAAATATCTAAGGAAAATAGACTAAATGCATGAGTCTCCCCCAAAGCCTGTTAGACTCAAAGAATACATGAATAAAAAGAAGGAAGAAAGAAAGAAAGAAAGAAAGAAAGAAAGAAAGAAAGAAAGAAAGAACAAGTCATGAGGCAAAAGGAGAAATGTACAACAAACCTAAGAAATAGGTCTAGATCTGAACTGTCCAATATGGTGGCAGTAGCCACAGGGTGCTGGTGAGCCCTGAAAGTATAATGCCTGTTTCCTATTCTTCTCATTCTTGAATGGGAGTATCTGTGTGGTCCCCTATTCCACCATTATTCACTGGCTTGAGGGAAGGTATCACATAAATTGTCCTTTTGGTTTATTGGTCTCCAGATCAAGAGGAGCCACATCTGGACCTGATGTAGAGACATTTTTTACCTGTTCAAAGTTATTCCTGCACCCCAAAACTCTGATGTGCACCCCACATTCCACCAACGAAAATTGCCATTACAACCTAGAAGAGACAAGGCCTCATAAATTCACACTTATGTGCAGCATCTTGAACTATGGACAATGTTTCTATGTATCTTGAAATATTCACACTTTGAAATAATTTATGCCTCATAAGTAGAGGTGGACATTATCTAATGGCCACTGGTTTTAGCCCCATACTGAGTACTAATAGTTGATATCCCCAAAAATGCTTATTTGTTTACTAAAAAAACAGATTTGGGGACAGTATATAATGTCAAGTTTACAATTTTGTTTTATTTTCAGGAGTTAAATCATTTGGAACTGAGAAATTGGCCATCCTACAGATGATAAATACTGTCAAGGACACTTCATCACCAATGAATGTACCTTCTCATTTTGCAGCAGTTACTGACAATTTGGCAGGAAGACCAAAAATACTCTGAATATCACACATCAGAATGACCAGTTAAAATGAGTGTTCTGGTCCTTCCATTTTATTAACCATTTCTTTGAACACATATTTTTACATCATATAAAGTCCCTGCATAAGCAACAAAAGTTAATATATAGTACCATACAACAGTTACACAGATTATTTTGGGCGGGGGGGAGGGGGCAGTGGGACTTTGTGTTGGGATTCTAGGGATTGGCTTGTTTACAGATATTTACCATGTCACTATATACATGTATTCCTTCCAACTGAAGACACATGTCAATACTGGTTATTTCTGTCTCATTCATATAGATATTAAGACATTTGAGCATTTCCTTAAAGCATTTCCTTATAGAAAAGGTCAGACCTTGTTTGAAACCCTGAAGCACCAGAGCAGAGAGTGAGCCTAACAAGTACTGGGTTCCCAGGTGAAGTCAATTTAAACCTCTAGAGCCAAAGTTTGACTATACCCAAGGATCAGAGACCTAGTGACCTCAATTAGCACTCAGTGAATGCTACCAGGCAATCTGCTATTGAGCAGCAGATTAAGTACACATTTGTTTAGCAACAATAACAAACATCACCTGAGTGCCTACTCTGTACCAGAAACTGCTGCAGACAACAGGACCACAGAGATGAGCATATAGGCTGAGGAGCCAGCTTTCACAGAACCTAGGTTCCTGAGATGTCCCATGTAAAACATGGACTGTGGTTTCCCATCATAATTGCATACTAATCACTTACATTAATGGATACACACAAGATTGTTCAGTTAAAAGGACCAGAAACATTTGAAGAGCTAGCTGTCCCTTCACACCTCAGTTGTCAACAACCTGCTAATTTGCTATTTTCCAAAGCATTGGATGTTTTATGCACTTTCCTGCTTGTACCAGCACTGTTTTGTTTTGTTTTGTTTTGTTCTGTTTTCCTAGACTCTGAGCTGTCAAGGGTGGGGATCATGTCTATAAGTTATTTATGTGAGCCATACCCAAGAAGTTCCTCTGCCCCTGAGCTGTTGACAGTTCATCATTATGTGACCCTAATGGACCATAGCTTTATTTATACTATTTCCTTTATTGGGAACAGTCTAGACATGGATATCCAAAACAAAAGAGAAGGTATTAATACCAAAAATATGAGAGCTGTAAGGACCAAGCTCTTCACTTCAGATAAGAACATTGCGACCCAGTGGTCAGAGACTTGCCCAACGTAACAGAACTGCTCTATGGCAAAGCAGGCCTCCTGGTTTCTGGGCCATTCGTCCAACCACTGACTGGTGCATCTTTCCCTAGTATTTATTCTATGTGCAACATTTCTTTAAAATAAATAATCAATCTTTATGGTGCTTCACAAGTTTTCAAAGTGTTCTCACATTTTTTCCATACAGTTCTCATGACCATCCTATGAGGTCAGCACAGATGTGGAATCTGAAATGAGATGATTATGGTAACATTGCTGGTTGGTGGCAAAGTTAAGACCTGAACTCAAATTTTCTCCCTCCATTCTACATTGGAAAAAACAAGACTCCCTGTGTTAAAGATAGGCACCTGACCTCCGGCTGCTGGAGTTAGATTGCAATGTGAAAAGAATATGGTGAGGGGGTTTCAGACTCCATGACAGATTCTGAGATGTTCAAAGATAACTTGGCTATGGGCATGTGATACATGCAGGATGGGGGCACCTAGAGTCCCTGACATGACCCCAAAACACTCATTTGGAAACCCTGGAGTGAATCAGAATAAGACAATTAAGAAAGGGTCACAGAGACTTTCACATTACATGAAGCAAGGTTTGTAGCATGAAGGTTTATGTCCAGGTAAGTGCAAAAACATGATTGACAGAGTGTAGGTAAGGAAATTCCATTCTTGGACAATTATGAACATAAGCCATAAAATCAAAAGTTCAGAAAAAGAGAGCTGTAGAGTCATCCTATAACAAATGAAATGGAAATGGAAATGGAAATTTCAAATGCAAAGAATTTGACCACTCAATTCTGCCTTGAAAAGCATGCATGACTCCCACGAGCATCAAGCAAAATTATGAAACTGCTTCCATGGAAAGAAAGCAATCACACAGCCTTTCTTTCAGTTATAATTATAGTTTCAGTTATAGCTATTCCTCACACTGAGACCTGCACCCAGGATGTTTTATCTTCCCTGAGCACACACTTACTAGATGGAGGATACATTGGACTACCAGAAATGCGTGGGAGCAGAAGAAAAAGTAAGAGGAAAACAGGACAGTAAAAAATTGTCACACCCCATTCCCAAATTTTAAAAGCAACATATGCATGTCTGACCTAACAACTGCCACAGGGGGAAAAAGTGAAGCACAAATTCAACAGAAAAAAGAGAAACAGTTCTACACATTTTTGATTTCTAGTTTTCTGGCTTACTCCTTGGCTGTACCAACTGATTTTGTCATAAAGTAAATGAAGGATAAAAGAGAGCCACAGGGAGAAAAACTTTTTGTTTAATACCTGCCAAGGGACCTACAGGGTATTCTGAAGGTATGGCAACAAATAATCTCTTTAAAGGACTTCCTCATCTCCTGGCTGCGGAAGGCATATATCAGAGGATCAATCACAGAATTACACATGATGAGTATAAGGTACATATTAAAGTAAGACATAAAGCAAGAACAGTAGAGGTTCTGGGGGCAAGAAATCATCAAAATAAGATGGAGAAAGAACGGAGCCCAGCACACGATAAAAATGCCCAGCAGCATGGTCAGGGTGACAGCTCCTTTCATGCTGGTCATTTGCCGCACGGAGCTGTATCCACGGAGAGCTGCTATCCGCTTGACATGAGCCCTTGCCAGGAGGAACATGTGTATATATAGAGATGCCATAAGGAACAACATGGTAAAGAACATGGAGATGAGGCAAATGATGACATAAGTGGATTCATAGTAAATGATGAAAACAATGCCACAGCCTGTGCAAAAGGTCCAGATACACGCAATAATTACCCCAGAACGCTTCACTGTCATGATGTGGTGGTAGCGCAGAGCATAGAAGATGGTGACATACCTATCCACTGCAATGGCCAGCAAACTGCACATGGAGGCCACCACAGAAATGCAGATCATGGAGTCAAACACATTGTCAATGTGACGCACAAAGGCATCTGCTATCACCAGGTGCTTATTATTTATTAAATATATGGTAATGGTCTCCCAGGTGTTAGACATGCTCACCAGCATGTCAGCTACTGCTAAACTGCACACAAAGAAATACATGGGGGAGTGCAAGTTCTTGTTCTTCACTATGGCACCTATGACCAAGATGTTCTCCAAGAGGCTGATGAGACCCAGAGTCAGAAACACTTCCACAGCGATGCCCATCTCTTCACATGGGGAAGATTTGTTCTTGACATTTGGTCCTGAAAAGTTGCCTTCTGTGGCATTCAGGTTGAGATCCAAGAAAAGCACGTGAAATGAGGAATTCATTGCTCCTCTTCTTGGCAACAAATTTACTGTAAAACAGGTTTTTTTTAATTTTTTAACATTTATTCATTTTTGAGAGACAGAGAGTAAGTGGGGGAGGGGCAGAGAGAGAGGGAGACACAGAATCAAGCAGGCTCCAGGCTCTGAACTGTCAGCACAGAGCCTGACTCAGGGCTCCAACTCACTGCGAGATCATGACCTGAGCAGAAGTCGGACACTTAACCGACTGAGCCACAGGTGCCCCTGTAAAACGGGTTTTAATCCATGATTCTGAGAGGTCAACAGTCTACCAAAGAAGTACAACAGCATGCCAAAAGCTAGCACAACCTAAGAATGAGGTTGAATAGGCTCAACACATTAGCATGAGGCTAGTGTGTCCCAGTCTGCCTGGAACCCTGGAATAGTGTCTCTCCAACATGCACACAGGCTTAGAATTTTCACCATCCTCCTCTGCCTTTGAGTTTCCATTCTTTCACATACCTCTTACTGGAATGACCAGACATCTCAGTGTGCCCAGAATGGTTTCACTTTTTATGCTGGTGGTCCTGGCACCCAAGTTTGCTCTTAAAAGTGTACCAAACTCATAACCTACAAAGTCCCTTCCAGTCTGATTTTTACATTTCTGAGGCTATGGACTGCATTTTTCTCAAGCGAGCACAGATTTCTAAATGATATACAGGCCCACATTCTCTTAAGAGAGAAAAGACAGGTGTCTTGTCAACATTTGTCCTCACACACTTCTAAAACCTGCTAGGACTCAGTCTCCCTAGTTGTAACTAAGACTAACTACTGTGATCTGTTAATCTGAGCCTAATTACATATAAAAAGTTACTGTCTTCAATACATAAATTTAGATTGCACATGTGTTAAAATTGGAGCTCACAGAACGCTGTTTTTAACTTTATAAATATTTTCCCTGACTTCTGCATTTGAAATTCCACAAAGTGTGATTAACAGATTTAAAATTCCCAGAAACACAGTACAAAGAAACAAGGGATTTAAATTTGCCAAATCCTAGAGCAAGATACTTCACTCTTTTATTGCTCAGTTTCTCTCCCATGATTTATATTCACAAATGCCTTTGTCCTCCAAACTCAGACCACATCTAGGGAGAGAGTTAGAATTTCTGTCAGCATTCTCATTCTCATCATCGATACAAAGTAGGCTTTGAACAGTAATCATTTGTTATTTATGTCTAATTCTATCTCAGAGATAATGACCAATTGTATTATTATGTTAAACATCATATCAGATTGTTTAAATAACCAGTTACCTGCCTCCTACATGTAGGTTAGACATGATTTTGCATTCCTTTCAAGGCAATTTTAATAGAAAGTTTGGTTATTTACCAGTGCTCCCTCGTGCTTCTTCTCTTGCACAGCAGCTCTTGGGCTCTTCACTGGGGACGCTAGCTCAGCCTGGGTACCTGGCATCCACAGGCTAAATGCCATCACCCTAGGATAGGATCTTCTGAACAAAGTGCTAAGGCAGCTTGAGCCTCAGTCACAGTTCCCTTGCCTTTATGCAGCCTAGCAGGCCCGCCTCTCTGTCACCGCCTCCTCTAGATGGGAGTCTGTGCCTTCTCTCTTCTCAGTCAGGGGCTGAGCTACCACCTAGTGGTCAGAGACAGAGCATGCCCCTCCTGGTAGCTCTGGCCATTGGCCTTTGGAGCTCTGGTGACACTTGCATAGAACAGTGTTCTCCTATTTGTGGATAATCTTTCCCCCAAAGTGTGTTCAGATGTATTTTGTAGCTAGTTGATCTTTTTGACATTGCTTCTTTTTCTTTTTCTCTTATGCACTGATGCAAATGCTGTCAGAAAGTGTGACAGCTCAGCTTCTCCCATCCCTGTTAAGTCCTTCTATCCAGGACAGCCAGTCCCGGGTGATGAGATTTTTGCAGTGATAGTGGGGGATCAGGAGCCAATGGACCAAGAAAGAATACTTGAAGACGTCTTTGGTGCAAAAATGTATTTTATTAAG
This sequence comes from Puma concolor, assembly GCF_028749965.1. Classification (NCBI taxonomy): domain Eukaryota; kingdom Metazoa; phylum Chordata; class Mammalia; order Carnivora; family Felidae; genus Puma; species Puma concolor. The sequence continues at coordinate 31,160,780 of NC_141678.1, forward strand.
GCATGGGACAGGACCTGCGGGCAGAAAGAGCTGCATCGGACCCTGTGGTTATATATTTGGGAGTTGGGGGAGGTAAAGTCAAGGGGAAATTTTCAATGGGATTTTCATATGCTGAGGAAGATTCACAAGATACTGGAGTCCTAGCTATTGTCAAGCTAAGGTTGTTTTTCCCTGTAGCAAAACATTAAATTAAGACAGTAGGGAGTTCCTGGAGAAACTTTTTACTCTGCCAGCCTCAAGTATCTACCAATGGGCTGCAGGTTATGAGGAAACTTAATTTTACCTGTCATTTCCTTCTTGCCTTTGTTCCGCATATCATGGAGGGGTGATGTTGGGACTCCAGGAAACTGAGTTTATAGGTTTCTGGAGATTAAGCGATTGATAAGATTGCCTTTTTCTTGTAATTTACTAAGATATTTGTAAACTGATGGAGACCCATGTCCTGTGTGACTGTGATCTCTGTCAGTTCGCCATTTGTTTTCTTTCCTTTCTTTGGCCTTGGGCAACCAAGAGTGCCTGAGGAATGTCACAGACATCTCACCTAGCAGCAGGGGGTGGGAGGAGGTTGCCCTAGCTTGCACTTTGTCCTCAACCGACATGAGGCTCCCTTATCACTGAGAAACCAGAGTCTAGGAAGCCCTCAATTGTGACTCTGATTACACACCCCTTTGTTGGCTCAAGACTGTCTGCCACTAGAAAAATAAGAAAATAGACATTCCTCTGGCCAAATATCCTGGCTTTTGGCAATGGTTTCAAGACCTCTGCTACCTAAAACACTGACCTCTTCTCTCAAAAGGATCTTTATCACACAACCCAAGAGAAAGATGCACAAGTACTGCCAGGACAAGCCCAGGGCTGAAATGTTCAGGGCTGCTTTACTACCAGAAATGTGACTAGAGCTTCACACTTGATCAGACAACCTTTCCAACAGGGAACACAAGGCCACAAACTAAGTGGTCCAGTGACACTAGTGTCTTAGTGCCATTTTGAGAGCCATAGGATGGAATTTTGTGAAGAGATTTCTTTCGCTGAGAATAGTAGTGCTTGTTTCCACAAAGGGAATGGATGACAAAACATAAGATTCAAGCATTCTCTATTTGTCCCTCATAGTCTAGATCACAGAAGGCTGTTCAAAAGATCCTGGTTTCCCAACAAAATAGTAAAACTAGAGGTTTCTATTAAAGATAATTGTCTGGACTACATGGCATGGCTGTCTTTGATGATGGTCATATGGTATCTCTAAGCCTATGTGCAGATACTCAGTACCTGAATTACCTTAATCTTTACTAGGAAGTCGGTCCTATTACCAGTCTTGTTTCACAATGCATAGAGAGGTGACATGGCAAACTCAAGTTCCTGACACTGGCAGGAAGCACAGTTAGGCAAGAACCCTGGCAGTCTGAGTCCAGAGTCCAAGCAATTCCCCAGCTTGATGCCCAGTGCAAGGAACCCCGGTTATTACCAGACTTAATCTTTTATTTTTATTTATTTATTTTTTTGTGGAAAAAACTTTTTATTGTAAACAAGTTTTTCTGTGTGTTGTTCAACTACTATTTTTTATATTTTTTATTTTTTGAAATATAATTTATTGCCAAATTGGTTTCCATACAACACCCAGTGCTCATCCCAACAAGAGCCCTCCTCCATGCCCATCACTCACTTTCCCCTCTCCCTCACCCCCCACCAATCCTCAGTTTGTTCTCAGTATTTAAGAGTCTCTTATGGTTTGCCACCCTCCCTCCCTGTAACTTCTTTCCCCCTTTCCCTCCCTCATGGTCTTCTGTTAAGTTTCTCAAGATCCACATGTGAGTGAAAACATATGGTATCTGTCTTTCTCTGCCTGGCTTATTTCCATTAGCATAATACCATCCACTTCCATCCACATTGCTGCAAATGGCCAGATTTCATTCTTTTTCATTACCAAGTAGTATTCCATTTATGTACAAACCACATCTCTTTATCCATTCATCAGTTGATGGAAAGTTAGGCTTTTTCCATAATTTGGCCATTGTTGAAAGTGCTGCTATAAACATTGGGGTACAAGTGCCCCTATGTATCAGCACTCCTGTATCCCTTGGGTAAATTCCTAGCAGTGCTATTGCTGGGTCATAGGGTAGTTCTATTTTTAATTTTTTGAGGAAACTCCACACTGTTCTCCAGAGCGGCTACACCAGTTTGCATTCCCACCAGCAGTGCAAGAGGGTTCCCATTTCTTCACATCCTTGCCAGCCTCTATAGTTTCCTGATTTATTCTGTTAGCCACTCTGACCAGCGTGAGGTGGTATCTGAGTGTGGTTTTGATTTGTATTTCCCTGATGCTGAGTGACGCTGAGCATATTTTCATGTGCCTATTGGCCATCTGGATGTCTTCTTTGGAAAAGTGTCTATTCATGTCTTCTGCCCATTTCTTCACTGGATTATTTGTTTTTCTGGTGTGGAGTTCGGTGAGTTCTTTATAGATTTTTGGATACTAGTCCTTTATCCAATATGTCATTTGCAAATATCTTTCCCCATTCTGTCGATTGCCTTTTAGTTTTGTTGATTGTTTCCTTTGCAGTGCAGAAGCTTTGTATCTTGATGAGGTCCCAATAGTTCATTTTTGCTTTTAATTCCCTTGCTTTTGGAGGTGTGTCAACTAAGAAATTGCTGTGGCTGAGGCCTGCTTTCTCCTCTAGGGTTTTGATGGTTTCCTGTCTCACATTCAGGTCCTTCAGGTCCTTCAGGTCCTTCATCCATTTTGAGTTTATTTTTGTGTATGGTGTAAGAAAGTGGCCTAGTTTCATTCTTCTGCATGTTGCTGTCTAGTTCTCCCAGCACCATTTGTTAAAGAGACTGTCTTTTTTTCCATTGGATACTCTTTCCTGCTTTGTCAAAGATTAGTTGGCCATACATTTGTGGGTCTAATTCTGGGGTCTCTATTCTATTCCATTGGTCTATGTGTCTGTCTTTGTGCCAGTACCATACTGCCTTGATGATTACAGTTCGTAGTAGAGGCTAAAGTCTGGGATTGTGATGCCTCCTGCTTTGATTTTCATCTTCAATATTACTTTACCTATTTGGGTTTTCTGTGGTGCCATAAAAATTTCAGGATTGTTTGTTCTAGCTTTGAGAAGATTGCTGGTGCAATTTTGATTGGGTTGCATTAAATGTGTAGATTGCTTTGGGTAGTATTGACATTTTAACAATATTTATTCTTCCAATCCATGGGCATGGGATGTTTTTCCCTTTCGTTGTGTCTTCTTCAATTTCCTTCATAAGCTTTCTATAGTTTTCAGCATACCGATCTTTTATATATTTGGTTAAGTTAATTCTTAGGTATTTTATGGTTCTTAGTGCAATTGTGAATAGGATCAGTTTCTTCATTTCCCTTTCTGTTGCTTCATTATTGGTCTATAGGAATGCACCTGATTTCTGTACGTTGATTTTATACCCTGCAACTTTGCTGAATTCATGTATCAGTTCTAGCAGCCTTTCAGTGGAGTCTTTCAGTTTTCCCATGTAGAGTATCCTGTCCTCTGCGAAAAGTGAAAGTGTGACTTTATCTTTGCTAATTTTGATGTCTTTTATTTCATTTTGTTGTCTGATTGCTGATGCTAGGACTTCCAACACTATGTTTAACAACAGTGGTGAGAGTGGACATCCCTGTCATGTTCCTGATCTCAGAAGGAAAGCTCTCAGGTTTTCCCTATTTGAGGATGATATTAGCTGTGGGCTTTTCATAAATGGATTTTATGATGTTTAGTTATGTTCCTTCTATCGCGACTTTCTTGAGGGTTTTTATTAAGAAAGGATGCTGTATTTTGTCAATGTTGTATTTTTCTGCATCTATTGACAGGATCATAAGGTTCTCATCTTTTCTTTTTTTAATGTGATCTATCACATTGATTGATTTGCAAACATTGAACCAACCCTGCAGTCCAGGAATGAATCCCACTTGATCATGGTGAATAATTCTTTTTATATGCTGTTGAATTCAATTCTCTAGTATCTTATTGAGAATTTTTGCGTCCATATTCATCAGGGATATTGGCCTGTAGTTCCCTTTTTTTTTTTCTGGGTCTCTGTCTGGTTTGGGAATCAAAGTAATGCTGGCTTCATAGAATGAGTCCAGAAGTTTTCCTCCCCTTTCTATTTTTTGGAACAGCTTGAGAAGGATAGGTATTAACTCTGCTTTAAATGTCTGGTAGAATTCCCCAGGGGAGCCATCTGGTCCTGGACTCTTATTGTTGGGAGATTTTTGATAACTGATTCAATTTCTTCACTAGTTATGGGAATGTTCAAATTTTCTATTTCTTCCCATTTGATTTTTGGTAGTGTGTGGGTGTTTAGGAACTTGTCCATTTAGTCCAGGTTATCCAGTTTGGATATTGTTTGGAATACAATTTTTCATAGTACTCCTTGATAATATTTCTGATAATTCTGATAATTACTCCTTGCTTATATTTCTGAGGGATTGGTTGTAATAAATCCATTTACATTCATGATTTTATCTACTTTGGTCCTCTCTCTTTTCTTTTTGAGAAGCCTGGCTAGAGGTTTCTACATTTTGGTTATTTTTTCAAAAAACCAATTCTTGGTTTCATTGATCTGTGCTAGTGTTTGTTTGTTTGGATTATGTGTTGTTTATTTCTGCTCTGATCTTTATTATTTCTCTTCTTCTGCTGGGTTTGGGGTTTCTTTGCTATTCTGCTTCTAGTTCCTTTAGGTGTGCTGTTAGATTTTGTTTTTGGTATTTTTCTTGTTTCTTGAGTTAGGCCTTAATTGCAATGTATTTTCATTTTCATTTGTTTCCATATTTTTTAAAAATTTCTTCTCTAATTGCTTGGTTTACCCATCCGTTCTTTAGGATGTTCTTTAACCCCTATGCTTTTGGAGGTTTTCCAGAATTTTTCCTGTGGTTAATTACAAGTTTCATAGCATTGTGATCTGAAAATGTGCATGGTATGATCCCGATTCTTTTATATTTATTGAGGGCTGTTTCGTGACCCAGTATGTGATCTATCTTGGAGAATGTTTCATGTGCACTGGAGAAGAAAGTGTATTCTGCTGCTTTGGGGTGTAGAGTTCTAAATATCTGTCAAGCCCATCTGGTCCAGTGTATCATTCAGGGCCATTGTTTCTTTACTGATTTTCTGTCTAGATGATCTTTCCATTGTTGTAAGTGGAGTATTAAAGTCCCCTGCAATTACCACATTCTTACCAATAAGATTGCTTATATTTGCAATTAATTGTTTTATATATTTGGGGGCTCTTGTATTTGGCGCATAGACATTTATAATTGTTAGCTCCTCCTGATGCATAGACCATGTAATTATTATATAATGCCCTTCTTCATCTCTTGTTACAGCCTTTAATTTAAAGTCTAGTTTGTCTGATATGAGTATGGCTACTGCAGCTTTCTTTTGATTTCCAGTAGCATGGTAGGTATTTCCCCATCCCCTCCTTTCAATCTGAAGGTGTCCTCAGGTCTAAAATGGATCTGTTATAGACAGCAAATAGATGGGTCTCTTTTTTTTATCCATTCTGATACCATATGTCTTTTGATTGGAGCATTTAGTCCATTTACAGTGTTATTATGGAAAGATATGGGTTTAGAGTCATTGTGTTATCTATAGGTTTCATGATTGTAGTGATGTCTCTGGTACTGTGTGGTCCTTGAAACATTTCACTCACAGGGTCCCCCTTAGGATCTCTTGTAGGGCTGGTTTAGGGTGATGAATTCCTTCAGTTTTTGTCTGTTTGGGAAAACCTTTATCTCTCCTTCTATTCTTAATGACAGGTTTGCTGGATAAAGGATTCTTGGCTGTATATTTTTTTCTGTTCATCACATTGAAGATTTCCTGCCATTCCTTTATGGGCTGCCAAGTTTCAGTAGATAGGTCTGCTGGTACTCTTATGTGTCTACCTTTGTAAGTTAGAGCCTGTTTATCCCTAGCTGCTTTCAGATTTTCCTCTTTATCTTTGTATTTTGCCAGTTTCACTACGATATGTCTTGCAGAAGATGGATTCAAGTTTTGTCTGAAGGGAGTTCTCTGTGACTCTTGGATTTCAATGTCTGTTTCCTCCCAGATTGGAGTTCTCAGCTATGAAGTACACCTTCACCCCCTTTCTCTTCTTCTTCTTCTGGAATTCCTATGATACGGATATTGTTCTGTTTGATTGAATCACTTAGTTCTCTAATTCTCCCCTCGTGATCCTGGATTTTTTTTATCTCTATTTTTCTCAGCTTCATGTTTTTCCATAATTTTATCTTCTAATTCACCTATTCTTCCTTCTGCCTCTTCAATCTGCGCTGTTGCTGCCTCCATTTTATTTTGCACCTCACTTATAGCATTTTTAAATTCATCTTGATGATTTTTTAGTCCCTTTATCTCTACAACAATAGATTCTCTGCTATCTTCTAGGCTTTTTTCAAGCCCAGCTGTTGGTGATAAGCTTAGTAATCCCCTGGGCATAAAACAATGGGTTAACAAGGCATAAAGAAATACAAAGCCATAGAATGCTCACACCCAAGTTTGGGTAAACCTGATTGGCACTCCAACATATAAAGGGGTTGCAGAGACCCCAGAATAGAAAGGGAGGGGCAAAGGCCCAAAATAGGAATGGGAACAAAGGCTCCCAATACAAGGATATATTGAGGTAAGCAAGATCAGGCATGCAGGGCGAAAATGCCACCCAATTTAGTACTATAGCAGAAAATCTGCTCTCACAGGAGGAAAGTGCCAAGTTACATAAACTGGTGAATTGGACTATAGACCACTGCACTGGATGTGAAGCAGCCCAGAGCAGAAATGGTTAACAAAAGAAAAGGTGTCTTGTTAACCCTGAGTTTATTCCCCCTATCTGCCTCATCCCCTAGGAGAGCTAAGTTAAATAGACACAGCGCCTCCTGTCTGCCATTAATAGCCATCTGCCCATCTGCCCGGCGCCAGGATTTTGTTTTACATTGACCCAAACCCCAAACACCGTACATCTTCAAAACTCCCCTTTCCCTTCATGTCCCCAAGTTAATGTTCCCAGTTTCTTTGTCTCTTTGTACACATTCATCACATTTGTAAGCCTTCTGATCTTAATAAATACGGGCAAAGTACTCTTATTCGGGACTCTTGTCTTTTCCCAGACATTAGCCATGTCTTGCTTTAATCCTATGTCCACTCTTTTGCTGCCAAAAGAGAACTTTAGACTTAGAGTCTACAACACCCAGCGATTAATTTTATGGCTATTATTCTAAATTCTTGTTAAGTTATGTTGTTTATAACTGTTTTGATCAATTCTTTAGCCGTCACTTCTTCCTTGAATTTCTTTTAAGGAGAATTCTTCTGTTTTGTCATTTTGGCTAGTTTTCTGTCCCTTATGAGTTTTAAAAGCTTGTTATATGTTCTTCACTTGCAAGTACTGCCATATTAAAAGGTGTTCATACACTGTCCAGGGCCTAGCCCTTCAGGAGGTGTTTTTTGGAGAGTGTTACTTGCTCTCTGTTGTTATGACTTTAGTTTTTTATTTCCCTGCTCGTAGTGATGTTTTGGACCCTTCACAAGGTATGCTTTGATTTGTTCCTTGAAGTAGCCCTGGAAAGGAAAACAAACAGACAGACAAACAGGAAACAAAAACACACTACAAATAAACAAACAAACACACAAACAAATAAAACAAACAAAAACTAAAAAACTAAAAACAAAAGCAAAAAACCAGAAACAACAGCTACAAGAACAGGGTGGAGGCGGTGCTGATGGAAGAGCACATACAAAGAGAGAAATGACAGGGGCAGGGAAAAAGAAAAAATAAACATTAACCAGGCAGAGAGACTAAAAAGGTTAATTCAGAGAGAGAGAAAGGAAAATAAGGAAGGAGGAGGGGGAGATACAGTTACCCAGACAAACTATATGGCTTGATTATTCCAGAGAGAGAAAGGAAAGTAAAGAAGGAGGAGTGGAACATGTATCAAGAGAATGGATTAAATGTGTCTGTTTAAACAAACAAATAACCAGAGTACCCAGCCTAGAGGAGGAAAGAGATAAGAAGGAGAAATGGAAAGGAGACTATATCTATATGAGAAGAATTGTTCTAGAATTGATCCAGGCAATGCAGCAGCGCTGGTCTGGAAGAGGGGTCCATCTGGTTCCACAGCGTCTATCCTGTTCCAGTAGATACACTGGCATGGAGGGGTGTGGTTTGATGCAGGCTGGTCCCGCCTCCATTGTGGGTCCATCGGACTGATCTCTGAGGCCCCGCCTTGGTGGTGATGGGGAGAAAAATGGCAACCCCCCCAGTCTCTTCTCCACAACCCAGTGTCCCAAATCACTCCTTTGGAGCCATCATCACTGTGCCTCGGGAGCAGATGAGACTCCTGTGCCCCAGCGTTGGCTGGGACTTAAACTCCTGCTCTGTGCGTCCCAGTACTGGGGAAGTGCCTCTTGATGCTGTTGGATATGTGGTCCTAGCTGGTTTTGTTCTGTGCCACAACACTTCAGGGGAGGAGACTTGTTTCTTCTGCTGTGGACTGCACCACTGACCTACCACCAAACCCAGAGGTGGCTCCCCTCATCCCCAGGTGTGTGAATAGGGCAACTGGCCTCAGTCCAAAGAAAGCCCTGCAGTAAGAGATGGGATCCCTCTCTGTCCCAGTCTGAGATTTTTTTCTCTTGTCCAGATATAGTCCTACGCTTCCCCAGCCACTCTTTTCTTCCCTTTGTCTCTCCTCAGAAGGGGATCCCTCCCCTCTATGCCTATGCAGTCCATTTTATCCCCCCCCCCCCCCCCAGTTCACAATCACCCACCTCTGACCCATCAGGTTGTCCCAGTTTCTTCCTGGTAGACTCTGTCTCTTTTCCTCCCAGACTCTTGAGATTCAAAGTCCTTTGGCTTCAGCCCTTCTTTGTTTGAGAGACACTGGAAGTATGGATCCCCCTACTTCTCCATGTTGGCCCCTCTCCAGGCTTAATCTTTTAAAATGCTGTTGGATTTGCTTTGCAGGTTTTTTTTTCTTTTTCCTGTCTTTATCAGATTTTGCTATTCAAGTTACCTTGGCTTTGTTAAATAAACTAGGAGACAGTTTTTCCCACTGTTTTCCAGAGGGACTGCACCAATTTACATTCCCACCAACAGTGCACAAGGGTTCCCTTTTCTCCACATCCTTGCTGACACTTACTGCCTCTTGTCTTTTTGGCAATAGTCATCCTAACAGGCATGAGATGATATCTCATTGTGGGTTAGATTTTCAGCAAACTCTTATTGTATATGATCGCTGTGCTGAGGTCCATGTTAAATGCCATCATGGGTCCAGCCAATGGGACTTAGAGTCCTGCTACAGAGACAAAACTTACCTGATTAAACACTGATAAAACAAAGAATAATTACAGAAATGTAGATTACAGTATTTTTAACTTCAAGGTTTATAAAACATTTTCCTGTATTAACTCACTTGATCCTCATAGCAACCCTGGGAGTTATTAATGTTATTGCCATTTCCATAGTTGGGGAATTTGGGGTTCAGAAAAGCTAAATGAATTTTATGACATCACATGGCTAATAAGTGGTGGTACCAGCTGTTGAGGCCAGGTCTTCTTGCTCCCAAGCTCATGCCTGCATATACACACATTCCCCTGTTCATGTATGAACAATAGACAGTGGAGTCCTAAATATGCACCAGATTTCCTACATTTATTGAAACATTTATTGAAAGCCTACCATGTTCTGCATGTCCAGATTCTCAGCAAATTCTCCCAGAAACCTGGGAGTCAATATACTTAGCACCATCTTACAGATGAGGAAACTGAAGCTCAGAGCAGTTGTGTGACTGACTCTTCAACTGATGATAAAATCAGGACCTGAATCCAGTTTTTAACCACAACTATGCTTAACACAGAGTCTAGTGTCTTCAATCTTGTGACTCAGTCACATGCTATAGAGTAGGAAATTCAGGACTCCAGAAGCCAGCCAGAGAAGAGAAGAGGGAGGACTTGAGCAAAGTGGGTGAGAGGCAAATGGGCAGAGGTAGGTAGGTAAGGACAGCCATAGGTGGGAGCATAGTGTGCAAGGAAGCACTTCAGGGGGCATGAATGCACTGAGATTGGAGGAGTTGATTTCTTTGAGGATTGGGGGGAATTCCAGGTGACTGGAGCCTGAGGTGCTGGGGAGGAAGCAGAACCAGACCATGCATTATTTTGTAGGTTGTGGTGAAAGCTTAGGACCTCATTCTAAGAGCAACAGGAAGCCTTGCAAAGTCCTAAGCACATCAATACAGTCATAAGATGGAACCAGAGGAGCTCAAGAGTGAAGAAGGTTGCAATTCAGTGGCAATGCCTCACAATAAGACAGATAGGTCCCTGGGTTGTGTCTCTATATCCACCCAGTATCCTGTGATTGGGCTGATTCTGCTTGGACCAAACTCTTTGCAGTAGCAGCAAAATTATAAAGTCATCCTGTAGACCCACCTGCACACCAAGACTGGAAACCAAAGATGGCCCTGAACAAAGAGACACTGGACAGTACAATGCTTATCACACCAACACTACCACGTTCCTTCTCAGGTAAGAAAGGGAGGACATGGAGTTTGGGGCTTTTAAATTTTGTTTGTTTTTACTGTTTTCAAGTTTGTTTTGTTCTGACCACCATAAAGACATGGTCTCTGTAATGCCATGTCACATCAAGCTATGTAAGTCAAGATTCTGTAAGTCCTTGAGGAGGGTAAGTTTTAAAATCCTATGTACGTCTCAACCTTAAACCAGATTTAATAACCATCTTTGTATTTGGTATAAAGCTAAGGATCTTAGAGAAAAAGCTGAATGGAGAAAGTTCTCCCCTTTTAGAACCATATAAATCCTAATGAACAAACAACTCACTCAATGTGTGTGTAAGATACTGTATTGCTCACTGGAGGAGCATATAGAGATTTCTTAGGTCAACATTCAGATAATCATTAGGAAGTTAGCCACAAGATCTGAGAGGAAGGCCTCTGCCACTTTTTAAATATTTTCTTACTGTTCTTGTGGCTACCTTGCCAATTTTTATTCAAGAAGTTTCTTCTATACTTCAGGCTTCCCAATAAAACTGTTTTGTTTTGTTTTGTTTTGTTTTGTTTTATAACATGATGCTCCCTCTACCCAAAATTCTTTCTTTCTCTCCTCCTTTGTCCACTAAATTCTTATTCATTCTTTTAGATCCAGACCAGTACCTCCTGCTGAGAGTCTTTGCAAAGATATCCTTACAATGCAAGTGGCTGCCCCCTTCTGATCTCCCTGTATTATAATTATCTGTCTGACATCTTCCCTAGCAGACTATAGACTTCCTGGTTGCAGGACTCTCCTCCGTGCCCCCATAATCAGCATTAGCCTGACATTTCCCTTTCTTCTTCCCATTCAGGTGAACTCAGTGTGGCCTTGATTAACCATTAGCCACAGGATTCTTTGGAGACTAACCATGTGACCCAATTCAGGAAAACAAGAGGAAAGCAGACATTTCTCAGGGACTTCTGAGAAGGAATTTTATTTTCTATTGGTGGCAGCTACCACAAAAGGTGCACTCTATCTCCCCTGCTAAGTATGATTTAAAGCCCTATGTAGTCCTATTAATAGTTAACTAATAGGACAGCCAACCCAAGGACAGCCAGCCTTAGGACTGAGCCTAACGGTAGGAGCCAAAACAGGATCTGATTGATGTTGACTGACCAGGTCCAGCCCTTCTTCAAGACCAACATTTTCAGGACTTTCAGTTACATGAGTTAATACATTATATTCATTATTTAGATAAATTTGATTTGGCTTTCTTACATTTGCAACTAAAAGGATCCTACCATCCTTAAAATTCTATTGCACACTCTCTTTTGTCTTGACTATCCTACAGTAGCACAGAACATCTGAATTCTTACATAGCAACTCAAGGATTTTTCTGTTTTGACATTTTATAAAAGGTATAAGTACATTGATAGTTTCATAAATACAGTGATACAAACTCATTTATGGAAAAAATCTTTTTCTCACATCAAGAAGACTGGGATTCCATCTAGCTCATTGACTATGTTTTCAACTAACCAATAAGCCCACTGATCAATGTAGACTGTTATGTTTTCATGAATCTCCAGGAAGTCCTTTTGTACATCTGCAAGCAGGAAAGTGCATTTTTTACAATATTCTCTGAGCATTTAACAACTTCAACAGCTTTCAAGTTGAATAGCTTTCACTTTGTTCTCATTTTACATTGTGACTACTTTGAAAGGAAACCAATTTGAATTTATTATGAACATTTAAATCCAGTACCACTTTCCATTAAATCACTATATAGTCCTTCCCTACATTTACCAACAAAGTGTACTCAAGATACTGGTCTTCTGCATTACAAAATTCCAGTCTAATGGAAAAATAATGTCTAAAAGACATTGGGGAAAAATGCACATCATACATTTGACTAAGAGTCAGTTCTATTTCTCTACCACTTAAAAATCAGTCCCCAAGAAACAAGGAATACATTCCAATGGAGAAAGGAACAAGAGATAGCTGCAGTTCTCTCTACTTGTTCACTAGCTTACAGTGTTCCAAAATGGCCACTTCAAGCCCAGGCTGAATGACATGTCATCTCCAAGAAACACAATAAAATAATTCCTAGTTTATGAGTCAGTTATTGTCTCAATAATGCTACATAATAAAGCACACTAAAATACAGAGGCTTAAAATAAAAATAACCTATTCTCATGCTCACTTCAATTGCAACCCCACCAGGCTACACCAGACATCAGGCTCCAAGACTTCAGACTAGAGGGTTTTTCAGTTCTGCTCAGTCCTTGCTCCACTGGCTACCATGAGTATCTCCCTACCTTATCCTGAGGTCAAGATGAAGGCACAGTGGTGACCTGGGCATGGCCTCCTACCACCAGAGAGTGTAAGAAACAAGTCAAAACATGCAAACATTAATAAGTCAAGACATGCAAACATAATTAATGCCTATGATTGTAACCCATCTGCTAATATTCCATTTCCCAAAGCAAATTGCATGGTCACGCTCAGTATCAGAATGTAGGGGAAAGAGAAATGGAGTAAATATTTGCTGAACAGTGATGTAGAATGTCATAACTAGTCTCTGTACTCAAATTCAAAACCTTATAAGATTGACCCAGCACATAGATCATTGGTCTAGCTATGGGCCAATCAGCCTTGGCCAGGTAGGTCTTCCCTTGATACAAGCTTGGCAGTAGGGCCCCACACCTTCCCACTAGGACTGGAGGGGGCATGCAGTACTCAGAAAGAGGATATACTCTAGGCAATGGCCATGAAGTGTTTCATTCACACTTTTGGTCACATCTGAAAAGGAGGGAAAGGTTTTGACCTTTGAAAGCCACACATTGAAGTTTCAGTGCATGTGGCAGTATTACTTTGGCTGTAACCTGGAGAACAGTTGAAAGAATTATGTTTGAAAATATGTTTAATTTCTAAGAAATCAATGGTTTCATTAATAAATAATAGAAAATTAATATAAATCTAAAAATATAGGACAAATTTAACATCAGCTTTCCTCCTCTGAGCATGGAAAGATGTGAAGAGGAGGTAAGTGATAAGAGAGAGAAAAATCAGGATGTGATGCTAAGAATATCTTTCCTCAGTTTTTACAGCAAGGTGGTCATTGTTATTAAGATTTTACTTCTCAGTGGGGCACCTGGGTGGCTCAACCACTTAGGTATCAAACTCTTGATTTCAGCTAAGGTCATTATCTCACATAGGGCTCCATACTGGGCATAGAGTCTGCTTGGGATTCTTTCTCTCCCTCTCCCTCTGCAACTCCTCCATTCACATATGCTCTCTCTCAAAATAAATTAAAATTTAAAAATATATTTTACCTGTTGGTTTTTGTTGTTATATATTTTACAAGTTTTTAGAAACTATGTTTATTAATTTGATAAGTTTTAACCATGAACTCTCTTACAATTGCTATTGCAATAGATAATGTGAGCAATGACAATGAGCCGAAAGCATTCTGGATCCATTCTGTGGCTTGTGCTTTCCATTTTTGTGGGAATTCTTACAGAAAAAAGTTTGTTAGGATCTTAGCTTTTGGGCCCATCCTATCAAACATCATTTACTAAATACTGTACTGAACATAAATTAGTCCAAGGAGAGATATATAAAACTAAGGAAGAGTTTTCATAGTTTTCCATTTACTTCTTGAATTTCCTTATTTATCACACATAATCTAGTACACACATAAAACTGGTCTTGGCCTTTAAAAACTTACACATAAATTAAAAAATTTACACATAAGGGAGGGGCGCCTGGGTGGCTCAGTCAGTTAAGCGTCCGACTTTGGTTCAGGTCATGATCTCACGGCTCATGGGTTTGGGCCCCACGTGGGGCTCTGTACTGACAGCTCAGATACTGAAGCCTGCTCGGGATTCTGTGTCTCTGTCTCTCTCTCTGGCCCTCCCCCACTCTCTCTCTCTCCCTTCCTCTCTCTCTCAAAAATAAATAAACATTAAAAAGTAAAAATAAATAAAAATAAAAATTTACACAGGCAATAGTGGGAGATAGGAGGAAGATGGCGGCGTAGGAGGACGCTGGGCTCACCGCGCGTCCTGCTGATCACTTAGATTCCACCTACACCTGCCTAAATAACCCAGAAAACCGCCAGAGGATTAGCAGAACGGAGTCGCCGGAGCCAAGCGCAGACGAGAGGCCCACGGAAGAGGGTAGGAAGGGCGGCGAGGCGGTGCGCGCTCCACGGACTGGCGGGAGGGAGCCGGGGCAGAGGGGCGGCTCGCCGGCCAAGCAGAGCCCCCGAGTCTGGCTTGCAAAAAGCGGAGGGGCCTGACGGACTGTGTTCTGACAGCAAGCGCGACTTAGCGGCTGGGAGGTCATAAGTTAGCAGCTCTGCTCAGAAAGCAGGAAGGCTGGAGGACAAAGGGAAGGAGAGCTGCTGAGCCCCCTGACGACAGAGCTCAGTTTGGTGGGGAACAAAGGCGCTCGCCAGCGCCATCTCCCCCACCATCCCCCAGCCAAAATCCCAAAGAGAACCAGTTCCTGCCAGGGAACTTGCTCGCTCCGCGCAAACACCCAACTCTGCGCTTCTGCGGAGCCAAACCTCCGGCAGCGGATCTGACTCCCTCCTGCTGCCACAGGGCCCCTCCTGAAGTGGATCATCTAAGGAGAAGCAAGCTAAGCCTGCCCCTCCTGCCCCTGTGCACCTTGCCTACCCACCCCAGCTAAGACGCCAGATCCCCAGCATCACAAGCCTGGCAGTGTGCAAGTAGCCCAGACAGGCCACCCCACCCCACAGTGAATCCCGCCCCTGGGAGAGGGGAAGAGAAGGCACGCACCAGTCTGACTGTGGCCCCAGCGGTGGGCTGGGGGCAGACATCAGGTCTGACTGCGGCTCCGCCCACCAACTCCAGTTATACACCACAGCACAGGGGAAGTGCCCTGCAGGTCCTCACCACGCCAGGGACTATCCAAAATGACCAAGCGGAAGAATTCCCCTCAGAAGAATCTCCAGGAAATAACAACAGCTAATGAGCTGATCAAAAAGGATTTAAATAATATAACAGAAAGTGAATTTAGAATAATAGTCATAAAATTAATCGCTGGGCTTGAAAACAGTATAGCTGACAGCAGAGAATCTCTTGCTACAGAGATCAAGGGACTAAGGAACAGTCACGAGGAGCTGAAAAACGCTTTAAACGAAATGCATAACAAAATGGAAACCACCACGGCTCGGATTGAAGAGGCAGAGGAGAGAATAGGTGAACTAGAAGATAAAGTTATGGAAAAAGAGGAAGCTGAGAAAAAGAGAGATAAAAAAATCCAGGAGTATGAGGGGAAAATTAGAGAACTAAGTGATACACTAAAAAGAAATAATATACGCATCATTGGTATCCCAGAGGAGGAAGAGAGAGGGAAAGGTGCTGAAGGGGTACTTGAAGAAATTATAGCTGAGAACTTCCCTGAACTGAGGAAGGAAAAAGGCATTGAAATCCAAGAGGCACAGAGAACTCCCTTCAGACGTAACTTGAATCGATCTTCTGCACGACATATCATAGTGAAACGGGCAAAATACAAGGATAAAGAGAAAATTCTGAAAGCAGCAAGGGGTAAACGTGCCCTCACATATAAAGGGAGACCTATAAGACTCGTGACTGATCTCTCTTTTGAAACTTGGCAGGCCAGAAAGAATTGGCACGAGATTTTCAGTGTGCTAGACAGAAAAAATATGCAGCCGAGAATCCTTTATCCAATAAGTCTGTCATTTAGAATAGAAGGAGAGATAAAGGTCTTCCCAAACAAACAAAAACTGAAGGAATTTGTCACCACTAAACCAGCCCTCCAAGAGATCCTAAGGGGGACCCTGTGAGACAAAGTACCAGAGACATCACTACAAGCATAAAACATACAGACATCACAATGACTCTAAACCCATATCTTTCTATAATAACACTGAATGTAAATGGACTAAATGCGCCAACCAAAAGACATAGGGTATCAGAATGGATAAAAAAACAAGACCCATCTATTTGCTGTCTACAAGAGACTCATTTTAGACCTGAGGACACCTTTAGATTGAGAGTGAGGGGATGGAGAACTATTTATCATGCTACTGGAAGCCAAAAGAAAGCTGGAGTAGCCATACTTCTATCAGACAAACTAGACTTTAAATTAAAGGCGCTAACAAGAGATGAAGAAGGACATTATATAATAGTGACAGGGTCTATCCATCAGGAAGAGCTAACAATTATAAATGTCTATGCGCCGAATACCGGAGCGCCCAAATATATAAAACAATTACTCATAAACATAAGCAACCTTATTGATAAGAATGTGGTAATTGCAGGGGACTTTAACACCCCACTTACAGAAATAGATAGATCATCTAGACACACGGTCAATAAAGAAACAAGGGCCCTGAATGAGACATTGGATCAGATGGACTTGACAGATATATTTAGAAGTCTGCATCCCAAAGCAACAGAATATACTTTCTTCTCGAGTGCACATGGAACATTCTCCAAGATAGATCATATACTGGGTCACAAAACAGCCCTTCATAAGTTTACAAGAATTGAAATCATACCATGCATACTTTCAGACCACAATGCTATGAAGCTTGAAATCAACCACAGAAAAAAGTCTGGAAAACCTCCAAAAGCATGGAGGTTAAAGAACACCCTAGTAACGAATGAGTGGGTCAACCAGGCAATTAGAGAAGAAATTAAAAAATATATGGAAACAAACGAAAATGAAAATACAACAATCCAAACGCTTTGGGACGCAGCGAAGGCAGTCCTGAGAGGAAAATACATTGCAATCCAGGCCTATCTCAAGAAACAAGAAAAATCCCAAATACAAAATCTAACAGCACACCTAAAGGAAATAGAAGCAGAACAGCAAAGGCAGCCTAAACCCAGCAGAGGAAGAGAAATAATAAAGATCAGAGCAGAAATAAACAATATAGAATCTAAAAAAACTGTAGAGCAGATCAACGAAACCAAGAGTTGGTTTTTTGAAAAAAATAAACAAAATTGACAAACCTCTAGCCAGGCTTCTCAAAAAGAAAAGGGAGATGACCCAAATAGATAAAATCATGAATGAAAATGGAATTATTACAACCAATCCCTCAGAGATACAAACAATTATCAGGGAATACTATGAAAAATTATATGCCAACAAATTGGACAACCTGGAAGAAATGGACAAATTCCTGAACACCCACACTCTTCCAAAACTCAATCAGGAGGAAATAGAAAGCTTGAACAGACCCATAACCAGCAAAGAAATTGAATCGGTTATCAAAAATCTCCCAACAAATAAGAGTCCAGGACCAGATGGCTTCCAGGGGAGTTCTACCAGACGTTTGAAGCAGAGATAATACCTATCCTTCTCAAGCTATTCCAAGAAATAGAAAGGGAAGGAAAACTTCCAGACTCATTCTATGAAGCCAGTATTACTTTGATTCCTAAACCAGACAGAGACCCAGTAAAAAAAGAGAACTACAGGCCAATATCCCTGATGAATATGGATGCAAAAATTCTCAATAAGATACTAGCAAATCAAATTCAACGGCATATAAAAAGAATTATTCACCATGATCAAGTGGGATTCATTCCTGGGATGCAGGGATGGTTCAACATTCGCAAATCAATCAACGTGATACATCACATTAACAAAAAAAAAAGAGAAGAACCATATGATCCTGTCAATCGATGCAGAAAAGGCCTTTGACAAAATCCAGCACCCTTTCTTAATAAAAACCCTTGAGAAAGTCGGGATAGAAGGAACATACTTAAAGATCATAAAAGCCATTTATGAAAAGCCCACAGCTAACATCATCCTCAACGGGGAAAAACTGAGAGCTTTTTCCCTGAGATCAGGAACACGACAGGGATGCCCGCTCTCACCGCTGTTGTTTAACATAGTGCTGGAAGTTCTAGCATCAGCAATCCGACAACAAAAGGAAATCAAAGGCATCAAAATTGGCAAAGATGAAGTCAAGCTTTCGCTTTTTGCAGATGACATGATATTATACATGGAAAATCCGATAGACTCCACCAAAAGTCTGCTAGAACTGATACATGAATTCAGCAAAGTTGCAGGATACAAAATCAATGTACAGAAATCAGTTGCATTCTTATACACTAACAATGAAGCAACAGAAAGACAAATAAAGAAACTGATCCCATTCACAATTGCACCAAGAAGCATAAAATACCTAGGAATAAATCTAACCAAAGATGTAAAGGATCTGTATGCTGAAAACTATAGAAAGCTTATGAAGGTAATTGAAGAAGATTTAAAGAAATGGAAAGACATTCCCTGCTCATGGATTGGAAGAATAAATATTGTCAAAATGTCAATACTACCCAAAGCTATCTACACATTCAATGCAATCCCAATCAAAATGGCACCAGCATTCTTCTCGAAACTAGAACAAGCAATCCTAAAATTCATATGGAACCACAAAAGGCCCCGAATAGCCAAAGTCATTTTGAAGAAGAAGACCAAAGCAGGAGGCATCACAATCCCAGACTTTAGCCTCTACTACAAAGCTGTCATCAACATGCAGAAGGGACAGCAACATGCAGAAAGTTGAAACTAGACCACTTTCTCACACCATTCACAAAAATAAACTCAAAATGGATAAAGGACCTGAATGTGAGACAGGAAACCATCAAAACCTTAGAGGAGAAAGCAGGAAAAGACCTCTCTGACCTCAGCCGTAGCAATCTTTTACTCGACACATCCCCAAAGGCAAGGGAATTAAAAGCAAAAGTGAACTACTGGGACCTTATGAAGATAAAAAGCTTCTGCACAGCAAAGGAAACAACCAACAAAACTAAAAGGCAACCAACGGAATGGGAAAAGATATTTGCAAATGACATATCGGACAAAGGGCTAGTATCCAAAATCTATAAAGAGCTCACCAAACTCCACACCCGAAAAGCAAATAACCCAGTGAAGAAATGGGCAGAAAACATGAATAGACACTTCTCTAAAGAAGACATCCGGATGGCCAACAGGCACATGAAAAGATGTTCAACGTCACTCCTTATCAGGGAAATACAAATCAAAACCACACTCAGGTATCACCTCACGCCAGTCAGAGTGGCCAAAATGAACAAATCAGGAGACTATAGATGCTGGAGAGGATGTGGAGAAACGGGAACCCTCTTGCACTGTTGGTGGGAATGCAAATTGGTGCAGCCGCTCTGGAAAGCAGTGTGGAGGTTCCTCAGAAAATTAAAAATAGACCCACTCTATGACCCAGCAATAGCACTGCTAGGAATTTATCCAAGGGACACAGGAGTACTGATGCATAGTGGCACTTGTACCCCAATGTTCATAGCAGCACCCTCAACAATAGCCAAATTATGGAAAGAGCCTAAATGGCCATCAACTGATGAATGGATAAAGAAATTGTGGTTTATATACACAATGGAATACTACGTGGCAATGAGAAAAAATGAAATATGGCCTTTTGTAGCAACGTGGATGGAACTGGAGAGTGTGATGCTAAGTGAAATAAGCCATACAGAGAAAGACAGATACCATATGGTTTCACTATTATGTGGATCCTGAGAAACTTAACAGGAACACATGGGGGAGGGGAAGGAAAAAAAAAAAAAAAAAGAGGTTAGAGTGGGAGAGAGCCAAAGCATAAGAGACTGTTGAGAAATGAGAACAAACTAAGGGTTGATGGGGGTGGGAGGGAGGAGAGGGTGGGTGATGGGTATTGAGGAGGGCACCTTTTGGGATGAGCACTGGGTGTTGTATGGAAACCAATTTGACAATAAATTTCATATATAAATAAAAAAAATAAATAAAAAAATAAAAAAAAATAAAAATTTACACATAAGGAAAACCTAATGTGAAAAGACTTTGCCAAGTATATTGTTAGTTATTTTTTATGAGTGTGTCTTAATCCTCTCAAGTCTCTATGGCTGCATATGGAAGGAAAAGAGCATCTACTCAAAAATACCTCTGTAAAAATCAATCACTGTCTCATCTCACTTAAAATCAGCTTTTTTCTTTTCTAAATTGTGCCTCTATCCAATTGACATGTTTTCTAGGAATAAAAATGAAATCAATTTAAAAAATAATTGAGTAACAAAATCAATCCAAATCCACTGTCAAAAACCTTTTTTGATCCACTCTCAATGTCTAAGTCAAGAAATTTTACATTACTACTAGAGTTTAAGCAGACTCTATCACCCCCTTGAAAGACTTTGCTTAAGGTATGTTCCAAATAATAAAAGATAAGGACAATATCATAAAGATGTTCATTGAAGAATTATTCATAATACCAAAAAGAAGCAATAGGATAATGACTAATTGTATCATTGTGTGTCTACTGACAGAAATATTACCCCGTCATTAAAAATTTAGAAAATCATTAATCAGCTTTCAAATGTTTATGATATAATAAGATTCAAAGGTACATAATGATTGTAATCATGTTAAAATATTTATGCATTTGGACAAAGACTAGGAGGAAATATACAAAAATAAAAATGGACTAGGGTACTGGGCTCAGGAATGACTTTTTTCTTAATTTCCCAAGCTTTGAATGTATTGATTTTATCATGCCTGATCTGGAGCATCTGATGAGGTTTGACATCAATCAGTGCAAAGCAGTTCCAGGATGACCTCCAGAGGACTAGACAGCACATACTAAACGCTTCATGACACATCCATATGGTGGAATGTTATGAAGACAGTTTTTAAAATGATTTGGAAAAATATTTAATAGCAAAGAGAAATGTTGATAGTATATGGTTACATGCATGATCTCAATTTTATTTGGGCAAATACATGATTAACTGATTGAATATATACCAACACTGTTATCTCTGATGAGTGAACAATTGCAAATGAGTTTTATTTTCTTCTGTGTCTTTTTCTCTAGTTTCCAGATTTTCTATAGTGAAGGTATTTTATATTTGTAATTATAAACTACAAATGTTATTTTTATTTATTTTTTTATTTTAGAGAGAGAGTGAGTGTGTGAGCAGGGGAATGGGGCAGAGGGGAGGAGAGAGAGAATATTAAGCAGGCTCCATGCTCCATGCAGAGCCCAACGTGGAGCTGGGTCCCACAACCCTGGGATCATGACCTGAGCCAAATTCAAGAGTCAGACCCTTAACCCACTGAGTCATCCAGGCACCCCAGTATTTTTAAAATAAAAATGTTGCATCTCACCTCAAACCATCAATGTAATTAACCTTTTATAACTCTCTGATCCAACCCAATCCCTCTGGCCTGACTTCTATCTGACTCAAATTTGCCAGTTTTCACTTTGCTAACACCAGTTTTTGTTTTGGAAATATAAGCCCCTCCTGATGCGATTATTCCTCCTGGATTCTAGCACCATTTAACCTCAACCCTGTTGCAATACACATTGCTTTGGACTCTGCTTTAGCTCTAAATCTTCCCTGATTTCTGCTGGTATCAACTGAGGCTAGGATTTTCCCTTGGTTCCTTAATTGATTCCTGGGCAGACTGGCAGACTGGCCCTCAGAGGCCTGACTCAGATGACTCTTTGCTCCCCTCTTCTGATCACAGATGGCACTACTTAGGCAGCCCCATGAAAGTCTAAATCTCCCAAATATTCAGACAAAACCTGGAAGTTAGGAAGAAGAGTTCTAGCATTCATTTTCTGAGAACCTTCTATTCTATCTTAAACAAAGGAGATAACAAAGTAGCTGAACAAAAAGCATGTTGCATTCCTGGAAAGTTGGGAGTCTAATTTTCCCTAATAAAATTATTATTCATCACTATTTCACCTAAGACTGGTACATTCAGAACTTTAGGGATTAGTGGAAGTGCAACTTTCAGGACCCAATAATTGTTCTAAGAGTTAAATTTCACAAATTGAATCAGGTATGGATTTCATAGTCTCTGTCCTAACCCTGAAATCTAAATACTTGAAGTCTATCTGCAGATGTAAGAATGTTAAGTGCAGATTCTACTGAAAGTAAAGCTCAGGAACTATTTTTAAAACTCTGAATGTGTGACACTAGGAGATCTTAAGCTCTCACAGGCACTATCTTGTCCAGTCTTTTCCAGTGTGGTTCTTAAAGGCTAGAGAATGAGATGGAAATCAAATCCACTGATGCATTAGCTTTGGTATAGGAATCTTCCACAGCAGCACTTAAATTTTCTTGCTTAGGAGTTTGGGGGTTTTCATCCTTTATCCTTC
Source organism: Puma concolor (assembly GCF_028749965.1). NCBI lineage: Eukaryota > Metazoa > Chordata > Mammalia > Carnivora > Felidae > Puma > Puma concolor. Next base: position 31,183,448 of record NC_141678.1, read on the forward strand.
CCTATAGATTCTGGACTGTGTTCAGGGATCCATTCCCCCCACCCACTGCCTACCACATTCCTCAGAGGAAGCTGTCTCCCTACCATACCCAGTCCCAGGAGTGGGCCTCATGGTTTTACTAATTCTAGTCAATAAAATAGGAGAAGAATCTGCTGAACGGCTTCTAAGAGAGCTACAAAACAACAACAGCAACAAAACAAAACAGGGTTCTTCTTTCTTTGGGAGGCAGCATCAAGTGTGCATGAAACTCTGGGACTGCTGAAGCAACTTCTAGTAAGCATGAAGGTGAGGTCTTCGTTGTGTATGGTAGAAGAGAGAGAACGAAACAACCTGGGAATTTGATTAGCCTCTGAGTCAACCAACTCTAAACCCATTCCACTACTGGACAACTTGTATAGGAGATCGTTAATTTCTTGTTCTTAAGCTAGCCTGAGCCAAGGTTCCTTTGGCTTGCAGTGGAATTCATTGTAAATGGCATAGCTCTCTTCCCAAGTTGCTAATGTTCCTGTGTTCTTCAAGATGTGCATGATTTTTACCATTGTGGCAGTGCATGACTATGTTGTGAATGAGCAAAGACAATCATTCACAAAAAAGCTGCCATGCAAAAAAGCCCCTGGGAAGAGCTGATTCCTACTATCTTAGCATCCACAGCACCCATAGGCTGTTACTTTTGTTCAGTGCTTCAAAGTTTACGCTTACCTATAAAGCTAGGAAAAAGCATCCTCTGCAGATATCTGTGGTGGGAGCCATTAAAAATCCCAGGAAACTGCTCCAACTTCTGGAATCTTCTGAAGTCTCTGAAATACAAGACTGCTTCAGAGGGATAAATTTCTGAGTATATGGCTCAACAACACTCCTGGGTCCAATCCTACTCGAACTACATCTATGTCAGTCATTTTCAGTTCAGAGATTAACCATTGCAGCTTCTAATAATGGTTTTCTTTCTCTTTCATCCCATTGAAGAACTTGGGGGAAGACTTACTTCCCTGAGCTAGCACCTTCATAGCCTGATATTTTCAAACAAAAGCTGAAAAGATAGTGCAATCTAATAAAGTTACATACTGAGTCAGAATTTTGTAATATATTGAACAGGGTACCATATCAAATTTCCCATCCTTAAATATGTCACCAAATCATAGCTAGTTTATATGATGGTGTGATACAAATTAGGAAAAGGGGTTTCCTCTGGGCAGACAGCCGCACTGACACATAGCTTGGTTATTGAACAATGGCTTTGTGGAAATCAGAAAAAGCCATCCCTCCTTCCAGGAAGATAGCCCCTCACCCCTACCAACACTGATGGACAGCCTGAGAAGCAGACTGACTTCGACTCCCATCTACTTTCTTGACTGGGTCCTTGTGCGGTGTAATGTTTGTCATAGATGCTCTCTGATAAGCTGTTTTTTGTTACAAGAAATTGTCTAAAGTATGTCAAGTAATTGAATATTTAGCACAAGCATTCAAACACCAGGAATCCAGGAAAAGTCCAACAATTGACCTTAGGTCCTCCTGGCTAGAAAATGGATGGGATGCCAAATTGATAAAGGGAGTGGCAATTTGGCAAATGCAGGAACATGGTACCAGATAGAGCTTCTTTGGGTTCTTTTTATTGGAGGAATTGGAAAAAGTTTATTTCTTTTAGAAGAGCTCAGGTTGGGACAGAACCAAGTTTGATGTGCCAAGTACAAATAGATATTGTTTCTACATATTACTCATCAGACATTTTTTGATTGAATGTCCAACACACATTAACAAATTCTAGACACTGGTCTAATAGCACCTGCCGCTTAATCGTTCGTGACAAAAAAAAATGTCATTATTAAGTATTATGGAACTGAACCTACATAGGTTCCTGCTATTGCAATTGAAGTCCCAAAGCCTATGTGATCCAAATCCCAGGTGGCAGATAGCTCATGTGTCAATGACTTGCTCATCCAAGCGTGTTTTTGAAGCACAGAACTATGGATGTGCACCCTCTAAAACTAGCAGAAATTCATTTACTTATTTGTTGTCAATGCCTTAAAAGGGGCCCTCTAGAGGAACAGAGAACTTATTGGGCTCCCACCACTGCCTAACTCTTGATGTTGTACATTCTGTGAGTTTTGACAAATGTAAGATGCCATTTACCCTCCATTACAGTACCATACAGAATAGTTTTACTGCCTTATAAATGTCCTGTGTTCCATGTATTCCTCATTCCCCACTCCTACACCTCTAGTAACTACTAATCTTATTATTATCTCTATACTTTTGCTTTTTCCAGAATGTCATAGAGTTGTAATCATACAGTACAGAGCCTTTTCAGATTGGCTCCTTTCACTTAGGAATATGCATTTGTTTCCTCCATGTCTCTTCATGGCTTAATAGCTCATTTCTTTTTTATCACTAAATAATATTTCATTGTATAGATATGCCACAATTGTTTATCCATTCACCTATTGCAGGACATCTTGGTTGCTTCCAGATTTTGTCAACTCTGAATAAAGCTGTTATAAACATTTATGTGCGTTGTTGTGATGAGCATCTGGTGTTGTATGGAAGTGTTGAATCACTATATTGTACACCTGAAACTAATATTACATGGTATGTTAACTAGAATTTAAATAAAAACTTAAAAATAAAAAAAAAAAACATTTGTTTTTGTGTGGTTTGTGCAGGTTTTTGTGTGGAAATAAGTTTTCCATTCATTTGGGTAAACACCTAGGAGTGTTATCGATGGATTCTATTGTAAGAGTATGCTTAATTTTGTAAGAAACCATCAAACTGTCTTCTAAAGTGGCTGCACTATTTTGCATTCCCACCAGAAATAAATGAGAGCTCCTGTTGCTTCGCATCCTCATCAGCATTTGTTGTTGGTATTTTGGATTTTAGTCACTCTAACAGGTATGTAGTAGCATCTTATTGTTGTCTTAATTTGTAATTCCCTAATTGCATATGTCATAAAATATGATGTTGAGCATCTTTTTGATATACTTTGATATCTATATATCTTCTTTGGTAAAATGTCTGTTCAGACATTTTGCCCATTGTGTAGTTGGGATGTTTGTTTTACTGTTGAAATTTGAGAGTTCTTTGTATATTTTTTATGCAAAGTTCTTTGTATATTTCAGATACTTCGGATACAAGTCCTTTATCAGATACAAGTTTTGCAAATATTTCCTACCAGCCTGTGGCTTGTCTTTTTATTCTTTAACAGTGTCATTTGCAGAGCAGAAGTTTTTAATTTTAATGAAGATCAGCTTATCAATTTTTTTCCTTCATGGGTCATGCTTTTGGTATATATCTATAAACTTATTGCTAACCCCAAGTCATCTAGATCATCTCCTATATTATCTCCTATAAGTTGTATCATTTTACCTTTGGACCTATACTTTTAGAGTTGATTTTTAAAGGTGTAGACTCAATATCTTGATTTTTTTTTTTTTTGCATATGGATGTCCTTTGAAAAGTTGAAAAGATAATCCTTTCTACATTGACTTGTCCTTCCTCTGTTTGTCAAAGATCAGTTGAGTATATATTGTGTGGGTTTATTTCTGGCCCCTTTTCTCTGTGATTGAATACATTGAATACATTGATCTATTTGTCTACTGTGATGATTAATTTTATGTGTCAATTTAAGTGATGCCAAGATAGCTGGTATAACATTATTTCTGGATGTGTAAGAGATTAGCATTGAATCCTAGACTAAGTAAAGAAAATCCACTCTCACCAATGCTGGTGGGCATCATCCATTCACTGAGGCCCTGAACAGAACAAAAAATGCAGAGGAAGGGTGTATTTGCTTTCTATGAATTGGAACATCAATTTACTCCTACCCTTGAACATCAACACTCTTAGTTCTTGGGCCTTCAGACTCAGATTAGGATTTACACCTTGGCTCCCCTGGTTCTCAGGTTCTTGGGTTTGGACTGCAACTGCACCCTGGCTTCCCTGAGCCACCTCTTTGAAAATGGTAGATCATGGGATTTCTCATCCTCCATAATATCTATATCTGTATAAACAAAACCATATATATATAATATATGTATTATATATACATAACTGTATATATATACTTATAACCATCTATATATATGATAAATTAACTATATATATAGTTATATATAGTTATATATATATATATTCATTTTATATGAATATATATATATATTGATTCATTTTTTTGCATATGGATATCCAGTTGTTCCAGCACTATCCTTTGAAAAGTTGCAAAGATGATCCTGGGGTGTCTGGGTGGCTCAGTCGGTTAAGCGTCCGACTTCAGCTCAGGTCATGATCTCACAGTTTGTGAGTTAAGCCCCACATTGGGCTCTGTGCTGACAGCTCAGAGCCTGGAGCCTGCTTCGGACTCTGTGTCTCCCTCTCTCTCTGACCGTCCCCTGCTCATGCTCTGTCTCTGTCTCAAAAATAAATAAAACATTAAAAATTTTTTTTTTAAAGAAAAGATGATCCTTACTCCATTGATCTGCCTTTCCTCTGTTGTCAAAGATCAGTCGAGTATATTTTCTGTAGGTTTATTTCTTGGTTCTGTTTCTTTGGAGAACCCTGACAAATACATCTATTCTTTCACCAACACCACAATGTGATCACTTAACTATAAAGTTAAGTTTTGAGGTCAGGTAAAATCAGTCTTCTGACTTTGTTCTTCTTCAGTAGTGTGTTGGCTATTCTGGGCATATTACCTTTCTGTAAAGACTTTAGAATCAATTTGGTGAGATCTACAAAATAAGTTGTTAAGATGTTGATTGGAATTGTGTTAAATCTATAGATCAAATTGGGAAGACCTGGCATCTAAACAATATTAATGAAAATAGAACATCTCTCCAACTTATCTAAATCATCTTTGACTTCCATCATCAAAGTTCTGTAGTTTTCCTCATATTCATCTTGTACATTGTCCTAGTCTGCTCAGGTTGCAATAACAAAATGTGACACTCTGAGTGGCTTAGGCAACACAGAATTTATTTCTTAAAGTTCTGAAGGCTAGAAGTCCAAGGTCAAGGTTCTGGCTGATTTGGTTTCTGGTGAGAATCCTCTTCGTGCCTTGTAGACAGCTACCTTCTTGCTGTGTCCTTACACAGTGGTGAGACACAGATATTTCTCTCTTCCTCTTCTTTAAGGCCACAGTCCTATCCTTTGTGCATTAGAGCCCCATCTTTATGATATTTTTTAACCTTAATTAGCTCCTGAAGACCTATCTCCAAATACAGTCACATTGAGGGGGTAGGGCTTCAACATGAATTTTGGGAAGATATAACTCAATTCATAGTATACATATTTTGTTAGATTTGTGCTTTTCCCTGGTGCTAATGTAAATGGCGTTGTGTTTCTCATTTCAAATTCCAGTTGTTCATTGCTAGTATATAGGAAAGTGATTTATTTTTGTATATTAACCTCACATTATTTTACTACAATTGTTTATCAGTTCCAGGAGTATTTTTGTCAAATCTTTGGGATTTTCTACACAGACAATCATGTCACTTGAGGAAAAGGATAGTTTTATTTCTTCCTTCCCAATCTCTATACCTTATATTTCCTTTTCTGTCTTATTTCATCAGCTACGACTTTCAGTATGTTGTTTAATAAGAGTGATGAGAAGGAATATCCTTGTCTTTCTCCCAATCTTAACAGAAAAGTATCCAGTCTCTCACCATTATATATAACGTAAGCAGTAAGTTTTTTGTAGATGTTCTTTATCAAACTGAAGAAGTTGCCCTCCATTCCTAGTTTTCTCTTTTTTCAATTTTTATTTAAATTTTAATTAGCTAACATATAGCATAACATGGTCTATTCCTAGTTTTCTGATAGTTTTTATCATGAATTGGTGTTATTCAGCTTTTTTCTTGTTGTAAGGATGAGAGTGACAACTTCTAAAGTTTTGCATGTTGAACTGGAAACCAAAGTCAGTTCTTTCAATATTCCATTCTGTGCAATCTTGGCGGGGTGGGGAGGAGAAAGAAAAGTCTTGTTGAGAGTCTATTAACAATTGACTATCTTTCCTGGTTGCCAATACCTCAGAGACAACTATCAAAACATTCTTTCCAAAATTGACTTACCTACTGGTCACTTGGTAGGGAGAAGAGAAATAATCAAGATTTTCTCTCTCCTTCTATATGTGTGTTTGGGTATGAGATGAGCAGTTAGATGAAAGTACCTGGGCAATTGAGACCCTCTAGGCCATGGGTACTCCATATTCCAGCTCAGTCACACATTAAAAAAATGAATTTTTTAAATGATTCATAGAAATTTTAGCCATACTGTAAATCCTTTCTCAGAAAACTCAAGAGTTTGAGAAAATCAGGCATAACTGTGTCCAATTTCAACTGCCAATTGCAAGAAGTCAAATCTTCCTCCTCTTTATAATCTAAATACTGGAGACACCACCCTGACATTTCTTCTTTACCCCTTTCTAAACTCATAGAATCTAGTTTAGGGTATAGGGAGGGAAATGGAAAAAAAACCATTATATATAAAGAAATAATCCTTAGAAATACGATGTGGTGAGGGAAGTGGGCAGAAAAGTTGGCCAACTAAGGAAGAAAAGGGGTTGGAGATTTGGAGAGTAACAATATGCCAAACATAAGGTGTTGAGAATGTATTTTCTAAGGTTTCCATTACCTGTGAGACATGGGCTCTACCCTTCCTTCCAATTCCCTGAATTGGTGCTCTACTGCCCAAGGTTTTATTTTCATAATGGAGAATGTGAAGAATAAGCAAATTTATATGAGTGAAAAGAGAAGAAATTCCCACCTGCAATCCAGACCTTCCTTCTCTTCATGGAGGTCAGCTCATGACATAAGATGGCCAATGGATTCTCTTTCTAGGGCTTTGAATCTGACTGGCGTCTACACGGACCTGGAGTCCTAGTGTTCAGCTGCCAACCATGCTTGTACAGCCCAGAGAGGCATGAATGTCAAGGTAGCTAGATCACAAAGCAGCATGGAAAGGATGAGCATGACCTTTGATGTCACAAGGCTGTATTACAGCACGCATGTCATGAGCAGGTCATGGGAAGTACAAAACTCCTAGAAATATGTTTATCATCCAAAGAACTTAGGATCTATGGCAGCATTTCTTAAAGTGCAGACCATGAACCATCTGCATTAGATTTACCTGAGAAGCTTATTACAAATACAGATTTCAGAGGATCTTTCAGGCCTCTGAATCAGAAACTCTGGGAGACTTGCCTAAGATTCTGTGGCTTTAAGTAGCTCCTTATCTTAGACACAGTAAAATTTGAGAATAACTGTATATTGTGTATATGGTATATGGCATATGCATCATATACATACATTTGTACATATACAAAGAAGGGGCTATCCTCATTTTACAGATACTGAAGCTGAAGTTCAATATGATTAATATGCTCAAGGCCACACAGTTAGAAAGTGGTGGCACTAGGATTTTACAAGTCTAACTCCAATGTGGCTTATGTAAAAACAAATTTCTAATAAAGAAAAATTAAAAGGGATGAGTTGGAACTCTAAAAACACTTTCCTTTTCACCATTCATTTTTTCCATTTTATGTTACCTGGAACAATCTGTTTTTAAATGAAACACTGTATGACTCTAAGAAGCAACAGCAGCCATATCCATGTATAAACAGGTTCTAATCCATGTGGACAGGAGTTCAAATGGCATGCCCATCTCCAATTGAAGTTACAAGGCTTTTGTAGAATGAAATGATAGATCAGTTGAGTAATGTAGTATCTTGACATGGATTTCTATTTTCAGAAAATATATATCAAGAAGAGGCTATTTCCAGACAAAATAAAAAAGAACTGGGGCGCCTGGGTGGCGCAGTCGGTTAAGCGTCCGACTTCAGCCAGGTCACGATCTCGCAGTCTGTGAGTTCGAGCCCCGCGTCGGGCTCTGGGCTGATGGCTCAGAGCCTGGAGCCTGTTTCCAATTCTGTGTCTCCCTCTCTCTCTGCCCCTCCCCCGTTCATGCTCTGTCTCTCTCTGTCCCAAAAATAAATAAACGTTGAAAAAAAAAATTATTTAAAAAAAAAAAAAAGAAGTAATATTCAGAAAGCATTGTCTCATATTAAAACCCCTTTGAGAATAATTTGAGTATTGGTCTCATGGACGATCTATTTAAAAATACAAACATCTATGAATTAAACAACTCAATGTTTGCCCTTTCTTTACGAAGGCCAGAGCCCCTGCCAAATGGCTCAGTGCTGGGTTTCATGAGCGACATCAGGATCAGGAAGTCCCGTTTCATGCTCAGGGAGGTTATACTCAAGTGAAGCAGAAAGAGATAAGTCTGGAATGATGATTATATAATCCAGGATGTAAGAAGGAAGAAAAGAGGAGAGGGAAGAAGGAAAAAGGGGGAAGGCAGAAGGAGGAAGAAAGAAGAAGGAGAAGGAGGAGAACGAGAAGGAGAAAGGAGAAGAAGAAAGAAAGGAGGAAAGAAGGAGAAGGAGAGGAAAAGGAGGAGGAGGGGGAAAAAAAGGAGGAGGACAGGGAAAATCAGAAGAACTAACAATTATAGGAGTTGAGGGGTGGGGGGAAACAGGCATGTGTCTAAGGTCTTAGCAAAATCCCAGCAGAATCTGGAGTTCTGTGAAGATGGTTAGACTAGGGTGGGTGACAGTCAGGAGGGACCACTTACAGGGGGGAGGCCATGAGGGTCTGTGGGGCAGGGGAGGTTGATCTGAGCCCAGGGAGAGGCAAGCACCCAGGCCAGCAGGAGACAGGGCTGGGTGTGGTCTCTGTCAGAACCCAGGGAGAGAGCTGGGATCCAGGCAGCCACTCTCTCTTCCCATCTCAACTCCTGCCAGCTCCTTCCCAGGAGTCCCTCCAGGAAGAGGGATCTGTGAGGGCAGGCATGTGTAGACTACCCAGTGCAGCCTAGAAGGTGGAGACTGTGGGGGAATTTACTGCAGCATAGTCCCCAACCTGCTCCCAGGGAGGAGGTTTGAAGACTGGGTAGGAATTAGATAAAGAAAACAGAAAAGTGAGTCTCTGAGAAAAGTAAACAGGGTGAATGATGGTAGGAAGGTGACATGCTCCAGATCAGTTTTCACCCACCATTAGTGAAAAGTGTCTGTAAGGGAGCAGGAAGGAAGGCCCCCACAGGAGATATTTTGTCCATCATGGACTTGATCCAGAAAGTCCCCATGGGGAGACTTTGAAAGGACATAAGCAGGAATCACATTATGCAAGGCCAGGACTAGAGAGCGGCAAATGAGGCATTCACTCAGACACAAAATTTGAGTGCCAAACCCTTGTAATCAAGATAACTTAATATGGTAATGCACTATTTTAAAAAATCAAAATTAATGCCAAAAGTACACTATGAATAAATTATCAATATTTGAACAAAGGCAGGATAAGTGCTACTGATCTTTCCTTTGTAAGTTGCATAGTTAAAATAGTACAGTGACTGTAGAAGACAGATTGGTATCTGGAGCAAGGAAGTTAAGGAATGCAAGTTTGAAGGTCCAGGCCTGTGCTGCCCCATACAGTAGCCACTGGCTACTTAGCACTTGAATTCTTAATATCATCTCATCTTAATTAACTTAAGTTTTTAAAATTGATACACAACTCAGTGATTGGAAGACTGATATATGCTTGAAAACAATTTGGGTATGTGAATCTTTTTCCAGCTGAATTTTATTAAATCTAAAGATTAAGTATTTTCTTTGAAAATTCAGCATATGAATTGTGCTTGTAAGAGTAAAACATATGCTAGATTTTGAAAACTTCGATAAATAGAAGAGTTTGAACTACTTCATTAATAATTTTTATTTAATGTCTACATTGATTACATGTTAAAATGATACTAATTTGGGTATACTGGTTTCAATAAAATATATTTCCAAAATTAAATTCACCCCACTCTTCTTTTTTAATGTGGTTGCTAGAAAAAGTTAAATGCTGCATTGGCTCGCTTTCTGTTTCTATTGGTGGCATTGGGCTAGGTGGAAACCAGTGCAGTATGACTAAGATAGTGGCAGATGACAGGTGCACAGATGTACGGAACCTGGAAATGGAATCTGAGACCTTTGGCCAGGGTACCTCAGGCAGAACCTGAGATGGGGATCCTTACACAATCAATTTATGAGGGAGTCTCAGAACAATCCATGCAGAAGTGAGGAAAGCAAGTGAGAGCAGAAGAACCTGGGCACAAATGTGGTTTCATGGTAAGTCTGGTTTCAGCCTGCTCTCAGAGTAGATGTGGAGTTAAGTTCCACCAGAGGTTGTCCTGTCCAGGGGTGAGAGGGCTGGGCTGCCATACCTTCTACCTCAGTCAGTATTGGCTTCAGGCCATGCAGGGGTGAGGAAATGTAATCCCCTAGGAACCTTACAGTTGACAGCTCAGCCAAGAGTTGTCCTCCAGAAAAGAGTGAAAGTGTGGGGATCACCAGCAATCAATCTCTGCAGCAAGCAGCTGATTAACAGGTGTGCCAGCCCCATAGTGCGGGCATAATAGCATCTCTTACAGTGGATGTGAGGTTAAGTGAAAGGAATGGTGCCCTGGTTTCCTACCTGGGAAATGTGTGAGATGATGGATCCATTTCTCAAAGAAGAACCATAGATGGAATTGCAAGCTTACCATAAAAAGTGAGGAACTTGTTTTGTATGTGTTAAGTCTGAGGTGCTTGTGAGCCATTACTGTGGGGATGTCCAGAAGGGCACTGGGCATAGAGGTCTGAACAAAGAGATGAAGGATGGAGGGAGAGTATCAGCAGGAGGTGGCCCTTAAAGCCAAAGGCTTGGATGAAGTAACATGGAAGAGGTATCCTGAGGAAGAGCAGAAACCTTAGGCCAGCACCTCAGGAATGCTGAAATTTACTGTGTGTGTGGAGGAAACAGAAAAGAGAAATTAGGAGAAAGTGGCCCCACAATAGCCAAGGGAAAAGGAGGTGTCATGGAGGAGGAAAGGCTCAATAGACCAGTGCCCAAAAAAAGTTAAGCGAGATGCAACAAAGAAAGCACTGGTAGGTTTGACAGAGAAGTTTCTGTGTCATGTGTGGTGGAAGCCATATTGCTGTGGCTGAGAAGTGGACAGAAATATGGCAGACCCTGAAAGTGGCCAAATTCCACACTTGCTTTTTGTTTCTTCTTTATTATCAGAACCCTTATTTTATTCATGCAGCATAGGTCTATCCAACAACCTTGGTGATAAAGGAAAGCAACTGAGTGGGAGCAAGGTAGATATGTGTGGCCTAGATGAATTGCTGCAGTGAGGGCACAGTGACAAGAGATTGTCTGTTTGGGCTCATTGTTTTGGGGTGGAGGAGACTTGAGGAATTAAGGTTGACACTATTACCTACTAAAACCTATTTGGAAAAATAACAAATGCTAGGTGGGTATTCTACCAGCCTGGTGTAAATGACTTTCTTTTTCCTGAAAATAAGATGAATCATGCTACCAATGAATAAAACACCTTTTGCCACCAAAGAGCCCCCTTATGGGTGCAATGCTCTCAGAGCATTTTTAGCTAAATACTTTTGTGACCCCTTGCTGTGCCTGTCTATTTCCAGAGCTCCTTGGTGAATCCCCTGTGGACTCAAGAATCCTGGGTTTGTATCACTCACACTTTTCCCCCTGCTTCATTGGCCCCAGACTATAGCTCTGCTTCCATAAGAGTATGTGTGTTTTGTGATTGGAAAAGGACAGGTTCCTCATCTCTGGCCATTGTCTGATGTGCTGATAGAACCCCCTTTCCTGTGTGGGGAAATATCTTCCCTGTCCTTTGTGGTCCCCTGACTCTTTCAAAATAAATCACTGCAAAAAGACTAAAATTCTCCTATCTGCAACTCTGATACTATCTGCTTGCCTCTCTATATTATTAAAAACACATTTATGCAGCTTCAAGGGAATAGTGCTTCAAAATGCAGTTTCTGCTAGTTAATTGGACTGTATCCAAGTAACTGATGTAAATATTCCCCCATTCCCCTCCCTTTGGACATGTGTAATGGCTTAAATATGTAGAGTATTTCCTGCCCTCCAAAGACTCAATAAGCTGCATGCTGACTAGAGTATTCCGTGAAGGTCAGAGAGAACTTGGGCAGGAAAGAGACACCTGGATAGTTCATATTTATTTTTCATTTGACTACGTATAAAATACTTATCTCTTCTGTTGTAGGCAGAAATTTCCAAAAGTCCTTTAAAAACATGTGTGTAGCAAGTCTTCTCTGTTCAAACATTCTAAACATCTTTTTACGTTCAAAATGGAAATAAATAGACTTATACAGCTTAGAAGTCTCCATAGAATTGGTTAAAAATTTGACATAGAAAAGCACACTTCTCTCCCCACACCCACCTGTCATTTTCCAGACTAATTCATTTCTACTATCTGTTCAGGTCTGCATAGTAAATTCAGCATAAGGTCAGATCCAGGCAGGCCTCTCCTTTGGGGAGAAAATAGTGTATGATTATACACATCAAATGTGTTGACCGCATAGGTATTGTTCTAAGCACTAGAACATTCAGGACATTGTTATAGGCATAGCAGTAAAATAAATAAGAGTTTCCATCCCTGTGAAACTCTCATGCTGGTGAGAAGACCATTATCAATGCCATATGGTGATAAATCTCAGAAAAAAAGCTGAAGCAGGAGCAGGATAATGGGGCTGGAGAGTGGAGGTAGGTTCCACTTTATAGAAGTCTGAATGAAAAAAGTAAGGAAAAGCCATGTGGAAGAGTAAGAGTCCTGCAGACCAATTAGCCTATTCACAAGAAATTCTGCTTGCAATTTGAGGAGGCTCACAGACTATGGGGAAGCTTCTCCATGGATTCACAGGTTAAGAAACTCTCTTTGGAAGAGAAGGATTCTGTAATAGGTGGATGGGTGGAATGGGTGGAATGGCAGGTGGATTGTTCTAATTCCTAGAATAGTGCTTTACCATTAGTAATGAAGTAGTGAAGCTCAAGATAGTGCTCCTCAACGATAACTTCAGAGAAGTCAATTGAAGGAAATGACGAAAGAAAAAGATGGCTGATGTTTAAGAAAATCACTAATAAAAAGACATTTGTACATTCCTGGTAACTGAGTACAAGAGCTGTGTTCCAATGTACTGCTTTCAGCTTAAATCACTGAGGCATTTTTACCACATTTAACTATTCTGTTAAAATCAGGATTTTAATACTTGCCATCATCAGATGAGAAGCTAAGAAACAGCCTTTCTGTAGAAAACAAAACTTTGTGTACAAAGTAGAGAAATATTCAATTACATGATAACACTTGGGTAATAAAAATTTGTTTCTGGTTTAAAAAAAAGAACCTCTCTTTTGTATTGACCCCAAACATTTCCTTGTAGTTCATCTGTCCAAAGAGCTATTGTGTCCCATAACTGTTCTTTTTTTTTAAATGTTTATTTATTTATTTTGAGACAGAGATGACGGGAGGGACAGAGAGAGAGAGAGAATCCTAAACTGTCAGTGCAGAGCCTGAGGCAGGACTCGATTCCATGAATTGTGGGATCATGACTTAAGCCAAAATCAAGAGTTAGTGCTTAACTGACTAAGCCACCCAGGCACTCTAACATTTAATAATTCTTGACAAATGATTGAATAAGAATAGTTATGGGTGGCTCAGTCAGTGAAGCGCCTGACTCTTGATTTTGGCTCAGGTCATGATCCCACAGTTTGTGGGATTGAGCCCTGTCTGGGGCTTCATGCTAAGCATGGAGCTTGCTTTGAATTCTGTCTCTTCCTCTCTCTCTACCCCTCCCTTTCTAGTGCTCTCTCTTCCTCTCTCTCTCTCTCTCTCAAAATAAAGAAAGAAAGAAAGAGACTTAGGAGTGCCTGGGTGGCTCAGTTGGTTGAGCGTTCAACTTCAGCTCAGATCATGATCTCATTGTTCATGAGTTTGAGCCCCAAAGCCCTGCTTTGGTTCCTCTGTCCCCCTCTCTCTCTCTTTCCCTCATCCACTCACACTCTGTCTCTCTCTCAAAAATAAATAAACATTAAAAATAAATAAATAAACTTAAAAAAAAGAATTATTAAATGTCAAATTAAAATGCCAGGCACTGGAGTCACACTAAATAAAGGTGCACCCCACCAACTACCTCAAGGGCACACAGTCTAATGAGAAAGACAAACAAGTAAACAAACAAACACAAAACACAAACACAAAAAATTATATGTAGTTTCAGGAGTACTAAGATGGAGTTTAGTCTCTGAATGGGAAGTCAGATTAATTCCCCAAGAAGAGTTAACTTTCATGCTCAGAAAAAAAAAAAAAAAAAAGGTAGTTGACAAGCCAACAGAAGACAATCCTAATTCCATAGGGTTTAATAGGTGATTTTATTTAAAAGGATTGTTTCTTCATGTAATGTCTTTAGGCAGAAGATTAAACAAATTTTCTTTATGTAATATTTCATTGATATTTAATGTGATGTATACTATGAATTTCTAAGTGGAGAATTTACTACATGGTGTTTTTCAGACTTACTAGACTGAAAATACTTTCTTCACAGGGCATTGGTACTTACTGGGATGTGTTTGGTAGCAAGTAACAGACAAGCCAAAGAAATATAAACAATAAGGGATTTGTTATCTCACATAAAATGTATGGGAAGAGTTCTATGTGTACCATGCTAGACTAAGAGATTCAGAACAATTTACCTACAGAGAACTAGAAAAGCTAGACAAAATATTTTTTATGAAGTCATAGGAAAGTTATGGGTCCAAAACCTGAGAGAAGAAAAAAACTCTGAGAAGTAAACCCTGCATTTGGAATAGCTTTTACCCCAGAGCACTTGGTGATTCTGGAATAGGCTACTGAGAGGCTGTAAATGTGAGTAGAACTTTCAAAGTGTCACAGGGCTTGGAGGAAACTGGAGTTTAGGGCTAGCCAAAAATGAGGGTTAGGTAACCAATTACTCTCCACTTGTATTAGGATCCTGAAGAGGTATATCCTAGGAATAAGGGTAAACTGGAAAGAAATAGACCAACAGGATCTTAAACTCAGACCTGAATTATCTCAAATCCTAATCAAATAAGGATGATTTTGAATACTTACTGCCTCTAGTGAAACCGACTACCAGAAGTAAAAATAAATCCCCCTTGGAGGAAGGTAACATCGGCAGGTGCCTTGAATTATCTCTATAATTTTCATACAAAATGTCCAGCACTCAATCACAAATAATCAGCACATAATAGACATAGTCAGATGGGATCCAGTAGTAGAGTTATCAGACATAGACTTACACAGGAAATATGTTAAATGTAAATAGAGCAAATGCTCCAGTTAAAAGCTAAGATTGTCAGACAAGATTTTAAAAATATGATATACTGCTTAGAAGAGACATATCCTAAATGTAAGGACACAGGAAGGTTGAAAGTAAAAGAAAGAAATAAATTATACCATGTAAACACAAACTAAAAGAGCTTGTCTACAGTAACTATATTTCATTTCAAACAAAGAATAATTTAAGGCAAAAATTATTACTAGAGTTATTTATTTTATAAACTTTCAATTCATGGAACATATATAACAATTCAAAATGTGCATGTACTTACACATGCAGGCACACGTGCACACACACAGATGCACGCACACACACACACACACACACACACGCACACACATCCCAAGCCTAGATAGCTTCCAGCAAATTCTGTCACACATTTAAAGAAGATATAATGCCAATCTCTCACAAAACCTTCTACCAAATATAAAAAGAAAGAAAACTTCTCTGTGAGCTTTTTAAGGGCAGTATAACCTTGATACCAAACCTGATAGGTGTCATAAGAAAGGTAAATTACAAATCAATCTCATGCATGAACAAAGATGCAAAAATCCTAAACAAAATATTAGCAAACTGAATCTAATCCAGAGCAAAGCCCTTACTCGCTTCAATTTTATGAAGCTGAGAGAGGTGAAGAAGCTGCAGAAAACAAGTTTGAAACAAGCGGAGGCTGGTTTGTGAGGTTTAAGGAAAGAAGCCATCTTCATAACGTAAAAGTAAAAGGTGAAGGAGCAAGTGCTGATATGGATGCTGCAGCAATTTATCCAGAAAATCTAGTTAAGATAATTCATGAAGATGGCTATACAAAACAACAGATTTTCAGTATAGATGAAAGGAGAGCCTTTTATTGGATGAAGATGCTATTTTGGACTTTCAGAGCTAGAGAGAAGTCAATGCCTGACTTCAAAGCTTCAAAGTTTAGGCTGACTTTCCATGTTAGAACTGATGCAGTTGGTGATTTTAAATTGAAGCCAGTGCTCATTTGCCATTCTGAAAATCCTAGGGCCCTTAAGAATTATGCTAAATCTACTCTGCCTGTGCTCTATAAATGGAAAAACAAAGCTGAAATGACAGCACATCTGTTTACAACATGGTTGACTGAATATTTTGAGCCCACTACTGCGACCTAATGTTCACGAAAAAAAAGATTTATTTGAAAATATTACTGCTCATTGACGATGCACCTGGTCATTCAAGAGCTCTGATGGAGATGAACAAGATTAATGTCATTTCTATGCCTGCAAACACACATCCATTCTGCAGCTCATGGATCAACAAGTAATTTTGACTTTCAAGTCTTCCCACTTAAGAAATACCTTTCAGGGGCTCCTGGGTTGCTCAGTCCATTAAGTGTCCGACTCTTGGTTTCAGCTTAGGTATTGATCTCACGACTCAGTTGAGTTCAAGCCCCACATTGGGCTCTGCACTGATGGTGCAGAGCCTTCTTGAGATTCTCTCTTTTTTCCCTCTCTCTGCATCTCTCTCTCTAAATAAATAAATAAACTTAAAATATAATAGCATCAAACTTTAAAAAAAAGAAAAAAGAAAGAAAGACATTTCAGGTTCAGGCTAGAGTATCCAGTGAGGGAGGGAGGGAGGGAGCCATGAGCTCTTTGCTAGAAGACCAAAGACTAGATTGTAGGAAAAGCAAATAGAAGACATGTTTTGAAAATGTGTATTAACAGTATTTCATCAGTTTGTAAGACATGAGTCTGAAATAGCTAGCAGCTTGGTTCTCAAAAAATCTCTGAACCATGTGCAGCTCCTTGGGTAAGTGGGTCAGGACCCCATCATGAGACAGGTGGAAGGGAAAAACCCAGTCACAATATTTTATCTATCAGTATTCTGGCCAGGCCTCAGAGATGTGGCATAGCAGTATATGAAAAAGAGGTCCCAAATTTATATGGAAAGGAAAGTAGACTAAGATATGACTGAATTGCTGTGATCCCATGATCAAACTTGAACAGATGAGGAGTTGCTTCTTATGGATGAGCAAAGAAAGTGGTTTCTTGAGATGGAATCTATTCCTGGTGAAGATTGTTGGAACAACAGCAAAGGATTTAGAATATTCCATAAGCTTAGTTGATAAGGTATTGATGGGATTTGAGAAAACTGACTTCAATTTGGAAAAAAGTTCTACTGTGGGTAAAATGCTATCATACAGCATTACATGCTACAGAGAAATCAGCTGTGAAAGGAGTTGCTCAATGAGGCAATCTTCTTGGTTGTCTTAAGAAATTGCCACAGCCACCCTGACCTTCAGCAACCACCACCCTGATAAGTCAGCCACCATCAACATTGAGGCAAGACCCTCCAGCAGCAAAAGGGTTAGGCTTGCTGAAAGCTCACATGATGGTTAGCACTTTTATCAATAAAGTATTTTTTAATTGGGGTATGTATATTGTTTTTCTAGACATAATGCTACCGTACACTTACTATACTATACTATACTATACTATACTATACTATACTATAGTGTACAATGTATGTATAATTTTTTAAATACAGGGAAACCAAATAATTCATTTGACTCACTTCATTGTGATATTCACTATTTATTTATTTATTTATTTATTTATTTATTGCAGTAGTCTGGATCTGAACCCACAGAATCGCTGAAGTATGTACTAGATGAAATTAATGGCAAATTAGGCATTACAGAATAGAAATTAGTAAACTTGAAGATATAGCTATAGAAACTATCCAAAATGGAATGAAGAAAAAGAAAAGAGTGAAAATCAATGAACAGAACTTCAGTGAACTATAGGACAATATCAGGTCATATGTATATTTTGAGCCTCCAAAGGGGATGAGACTGGGGAGACTGAAAAACCTTTCGAAGAAATAATAGATGAAAGCTTTCTAAATTTGGTAAGATAATAAACTCACACACACAAGAGGCTCAATGAACTCCAAGAACAAGAAACAAGAAAACGTCACAAATTTGTTAAAACCAGTGTTAAAAAACATGCACAAACACTCATAAACATCCATGTACCTGAAAAAACACCCACTGCATTGTACTGGGGTTTATTTTCAGATTTGCCATAAATTCCTGATCCTAAATTGAGGAGTTCCAAAAGTTGAATCCTCCTCTAGCTGTCACACAAGCTGGAGTGTCAGGTATCTGGGACTGAGTACTCAGGGGTCACTCAACACATTTCTCCATTTTTCTCCATGTTGGTAGAGCACTCAGGGTCCATCTGGTGTGTATAAGGTAATTGGCAACATCCATTTCTGAAATAGGTTTGTCTAAAGGGGATGAAGAGTAACTACTCCCCTAGTGCCACGGGACAAGTCTGATCTGCTGACAGGGCACTGATGAGCAGTGAGGCATCTGAGTCATTCAGATGAGACTCTCTAGTATCCAAGACATTTTATGTTGACATATCTAGGGGCACTCAATAAACCACTTCCATCTTTCCATCTGAGTTTGCTGAGCCATAAATTTGACCTATTTGCAGAATAGTGGGAGAATGCTCACCTGAATGCTCATTCATGTGTCTTAGACACCCATGGGGTCAGTGTGAGGCCTCCTCATGACGCCCTACAAATGTTCGTTCAGGTCACAAACTTCTCTGCTATTGTTTGCCTGCTGCCATGGAGATTTCTTCCCTGATCCAGTGGGGTACAAGAGGTCTCACCCGTGAAGACCAGTGGCTCAATGTTTAATGAGAAAGGGGAAGGGAAAAGAGTATCAGGATCCAACTCTCCAAAAAGCCCCCGGAGAGGTAGTCCAATTAATAAAAGATTGCAAAACACCTAAATCAGTGTAACGGGCTCTCTTGAGAGCTGCTGCTTATCAATAGCAAATGGTCTCATGTTCAAAACAAAATATTTGAATGCTAAAGCTTACACCACCACTGCTATCTTGGATAAAGCCCAGGTTGAGTGAGACGCCCTAAAAATGGGGTCACTCGGGACCACCAGGAGCTCATCCTATAAACACCAAAAAGGAAGAAAAGGAGATGAAATGTTTAGGGACAGACAGGAGGCAAAAAATAAAGGGAAGAAAAGGAAAATTTTTACCACTTAGAATAAACCATTCTAAAAGATTTGATTAGAAGGAAGGAGAAGGGCTAAAGAGAATGAAATAATTATTCTAAGACAGGGACCTCTCTCTCCTGGGGAGAGCCTGCTGCCTAGAGACAACCCCTTTTCTTCCTATCAGCTAGAGACAGCCAGAGACAGACAGAACCTGAGGCTTCAGGTGGCTAACATCCTAAAACACACACACACACAAATCCTAAATATGGCAGGGAAGAGCGAATTAAATAAATTATATATAAATACAAATACAATAAAATGATTAAAACAAAGATGCATAATTTGACTCAACTGAAATCTAGAATTTGTATACTAAAATAATTTACACAAAAGATTAAAAGGCACTGATTGTGCCTCTACAACATAGGTTCTAAATTAAATTTAGCATTTGCTACAGTGCACCAGTTGACGTAGCCTCACAAACTCAATCAATCCTGGGGCTCAAATTACACCTGTGAATCCCACAAAATTTAAATTTTGTATCACATATAATCTTAGGAAAGTAGCCAATGCAAAATAGAGAAAAAATAGGTATACCTCACTTAACAGCCTTGCCTAAATTTCCCACATTTATAGAATGGATTACTGCTCCCCTTAAGTTAAAATAGTTAATATGGCCCAACGTAAAGGAATTGTTTGAGAAAACAAAGCCTTCAAATACTAACATTTAATCCTTGATCCTTAATCATTAATAAAGGGGTGATCATCTCCACCACTTCTCTGTGTGACAGCCCAATTGTGCCTGTTGTTTTTTTTTTTTTCTTTTGGTTTGTTTTAAATGTTTATTTATTCATTTTGAGAGAGAAAGCATGAGAAGGGGAGGGGCATAGAGACAGGGAGAGAACCCAAGCAGTCTCTGAGCTGTCAGCGCAAAGCCCAATGAGGGCTCTCTCTCACAATCTTGTGAGATCGTGACTTGTGTGGAAATCAAAAGTTGAAGGCTTAACTGACTGAGCCACCCAGGCACTCTGTGCCTATTGTTAAACCTAGAAAAAATAAATTGTGGCTCATGGGACAACTACAACCTGAATGCTGTGGTTCCCAGTTCTTAAAGCCCCATTCCCAATAGCCAATATTATTAAAATTACTGATTTTGTCCAATCAACAACCTATCAATATTTTGCTCTTATGGATTTGGTTAATATATTGTGTTCAATACCTGTTTCAACAGCCTCTTAGCTGCAATTTGTCTTTGTCTCTGAAGGGATACAATACACCTTTCTCTACCCATGGGACACCTTAGTGTCTCCACCACTGCACACAACCTTCGCAGACAAGGTATTCATTGCATGCGCCTTTCTCCAGGAGCACAGGTATGACATTACATTGAGGACTTTCTCCTCCAAGACCATTTGACACACTCATTACAGTTGCACAACTCTAATGTTCGTTCATTCTTTGGGGTTCTGGTGGCAACACTTCCTCATTTACAAATTTTACTTCAAATTAAAATCAACAGACACTCCTATTAGTGCCCTCAAAACCCTTCACTCTTGAGGCTCTGGCAACTTCTTTTCCAGTCTCCTGGAGTCTCAAGTTCACTTAAATGGCCAAAATTGTCCAAGGGCATTTAATTCAAGAAACTGCCCTTCTTGACCTCATGTTCTACCCTTAAAACTACAAATATCTACATACTGGACTTTCCTGAAAATAGGGACTCTCATAGACCCTGAGCCTGTGACTCTCCATTTTGTTGCCCATTGTGCTTTGGGTCATGGAAACAGCACAGCAACTGAGGTCTCCTTGAGATAGGATGGAGCTAAACATGGCCCCTCTGGCATATTCCATGTGCAGGAGGGGGTGGTCTTCCCTGTCCTCAGTGTCTTTCTAGAGGAGTCACCCATTCCCCAGACTCCTCAGCTACCTAGGGCATCCCTTGGGATTAACTGAGTGAACAACAATGGGAGTTCATGAACCATACAAGTGACAGTGCTAACCACCAGCAGAATGTGCTACGTTCCCCTCAGCCAGGATGTCCATAATAAGGACAGGACTCCAAAACAACACACTAGACCAAACTTCAGGCAGTCATCTTAGTACCAGATGCCCCAGCCAACAAGTGTCCCCATCTTCACATTTATTATAAACTGCTGGGTCATTACCTAAAAGTTGTCCCCTTCAGGGTAAAGAACCTGGGAATCTCTTACCTCACAGATACACAAAATTATAAATCAAAATGGCATGTCTTTACATGTACTAAGGCCACAATACTAAGCTTTGCCAGGACACTCCTTATTCCTTTCAGAGTTACAGACATTACTAATAGTAACCAAGACACACATTTCACTTCTCAAAAACAAAGCTGTGCTCTTTGAAAAGGCCTTCACTAGAACTTTCATGTTCCTAATAGGTCCCAGATCACGAGTTAAATTAGGAGACATACTGGTCTTCTTGAACAACTCTTCTGTAAATCCAGTCTGGCAAATAGACCTCTCAATAGGGCTCTATCTTTCCCTGGGTCTTAATCTCTCTTAATTTTAGGCTCTTTCACTGACCCATACCTCACACCAAATTTAAAAACTTTCTCACTGCCCTTTTTTATATTTAAAGAGGGATATATCTTGACTCCATGTATATTAAGACTCAATATATATTAATAGTGTCTACTCCTATATAAAATTTCAATCTTGTCCCCATCCCATAAGAGAACTCATAAAACAAGATGTCCTGTGGTAGCTGGTTCCAGTCAAGGTTAACTGAGCTACTCAAAATTGTTTTCATGGATCCAGGCTCCTTTTGTCTTCTGTTTTTGTGCTTAGGCTTGTTCCCTCATGGTTGCAAGATGGGTATCACATCAGTTTGTTCCAAAATGTCAGAGACAAGGGACAGTCTTATGACTTTTTATTAGGGACTAAAACCTTTCTCAGAAACCCCTAAATAGACTCCCCTGTATTTCATCAACCAGCATTGGGTCACATGTCTGTGGTGGACAGAATAACTAATGCCACCTGCCCCCAAAGATGTCTACATCCTCATGTCTACATCCTCATCTCCAGAACCTGTGGCAAGGTGCTTGGCAGATGTGATTAAGGATCTGGAGGTGGGAAGAAAAGTTCTTAAAGAGGAAAGCAGGAGGGTCCAAGTTCTTCACACGTTGGAGCTGAAACCTTTTCTTCAGTCTTTGAACAAGTATGGTTCAAGAGACATCTCAAATAATGTGTGAAGTTAGTAACTTCCCTTCCAGTTCATAGATGTTCTCTGGGATCTATGGAAATAAATGAAAGCCCCCGTCACAAGAATAAGTAGAAGCTATCTACTCAGAACTTGCTGGAGCAAGGGAGTCAGCACCACTACGGGCCTCTGACACACTCATGAGCAGCCAGAGGAGGGAGAAAGTTTAAAAAAAAAGGATAATCCAGTTTGGAAGTTGGTGGTGTTAGGAAGCTGGAGCAGCCTGTTGGAAGCAGGCCAATCATGATTGGTTGGGGGAGCATATTTGGCTTTCTCTGGTTGGTCATAAATGGAGGTAGGAACAAAGATAGGGAAGCTGAGAGTCACTGACCAAGTCCTGGTTGTTCTGAGCCATGGCTGTAGAGGTCATGGCTTAAAGGGCTGGCTACTGCAGAGGGAGTGGGTCAGAGTTCTGTGGTCATCTATGGTCTGCTGTCCATTGTATGTTCAGCCTCTCAGGGTTTACTTCTCACTGTTGCCTTTCATCTCAGCTGCCTATTGTCACAGAATTTTGCATTCCTTAAGCTCACAGGGGCCCCCAGATCCTGGCATAAGGATTATGAGGTGGCCTAGGAGCTGGGCAGTCAGAGTCAGGAGGGAAGGAGGAAAGTTGGAACCAATGATTTGTTTGGAGGGTTGTAGCCAGATACTGACAGAAACTGGAAGAATTAAAAACTGGATAATGATTAACAATTTGGACAAGGTGACATGGTCCAATCCAATCTGCAGGTAGGGACCAAAAATGGTTTTTACACTGTATGTGTGAGGTGGGGGGAAAGGGAGCAGAAAGGTGGTCTTCACCAAACAAGGCATAATGTGCATATCCTTCAGTTACCATCATTTATAGAGTTACAATGAATGGAGTTAGGATCTAATAACCTAGAAGAGTGTGCTATATATACAATGCATAGTTATCCGCTAAACCACAAAATTTTTCTCTGTATCTCCTTGAAAGGGATGTCCCAAAAGTAGTTTTTTGTTGGATGGAAGACAAGTAAATGGAGTGCAGGATGAGGAGGAAGATGCAGGAAAAGGCTGCCACAGGATACAATAAGTTTACATGTCTACATTACTTATTGGGCACCCATAGGGTGTAGAGAAGTCTGGATTATACCCTGCTGGAGAATTGGAAGGAATTCCCAGCTAAGGAACCTCAGCCACTAGAAACCCAAAGAGAAGGGGTTTCGGTCTCTTGCTAATGCTTCTGTTCATTTTAAGTGTGGGGATTCACTGCCAACGTTTATGGATGAAATATAAGGAAATTTAAAGCTTCAGACAATTGCTAACGAAGACCATTTGTTGCATTAATAACACAAAGGTAAATGTTATAGGAAATATCTCCTGTTAGCATGCCAGTTTAGCCCTGGATAATTAAAGAAATTGCAACAATCTGTGGTAGGAAATCACTGTTAAAAGTCATTAAAATGTACTTTTATCTTCCTCAATCTCACAAGCAGGAAGAGAAACTTCAGTTTTGTGTGGATTGGTTGTTTTCATAGAGCAGTTGGAGTAAAGGTGAGGCAGAGAAGAATAAGAGTGCTTTCTGTTCTAGCAGTGTTTGCAAAGAACTCTCACAAAAATGACTTTGTTGGTCATCTTCTAGGTTTGATGTCAGAACAATATACAACCTTATCCACTCAAATCTCTGTGGTTAGAGGTATACTTCTAGATTTCCGGAAATTTTACCTTCATATTTTTTTTTTACATTTTCTAGTACACATTATAAACTTCTTATTAACAGGAACCAAGTCTTTTACTTCCAGAGTAATCTAGTCATACAACCAATCACTCCACATTGTCCAGGCTGTTGTAAATATTTTAGGCTTTATGGGCTCATACGGTCTGTGCTGCATATTCCTTTAAAAATTTTTAACAGTAGTTTGCAGATCCCTATCTTATCCCAAATACCCCTCTTGCCCCTTTTCAGTTATTCACAGATTTCATCTCCCAGCCCCAAACAAACATTAATCTTCTTCCTGCCTCCATAGTAGGGGTCTACAAACTACTATCATGGGCCAGATCTAGCCTGTGGCCTGTTTTTGTAAATAGTTTCTTGGAAACACAAACCGTGCCCATTCATTTACATTACAGTGTACCACAGCTTTCTCCCAACAACTGCAGAGCTTCGTTAAAAGAGAGACTGTATGGCTGACAAAGCCTAAAATATTTACTGCATTGCCCTTTACAGAAAATTTTTGCTGACCTCTGTCCATGCAGTTGCCTTTTCAAAGGCCATTTCATATGCATAGAATCACACAATATATACTCTTCTGAATCTGACCTCTTTCATTCAGCATACAGTTTTTGAGGTTCATTCATATTGTATCATGTATAAGAAGTTCATTCCTTTTTATTGCTGAATATTCCATTGTAAGGATACACCACATTTTGTTTATCTGTTCACAGTTGATAGATATGTGGATTGCTTCCACATTTGAGCTGCTATGAATAATGCTGTGAACACTGACATACAAGTCTTATGTGTGGACATATGTTTTCATTTTTCTTGGGTAGACCCCTAGGAGTAGATTTTATGGGTCATATGGTAAATTTATGTCTAACATTTTACGAAAATGTCAAGCTGCTTTCCAAAGTGGCTATGCTGCTTTGCATTCTCAGGAGCAACATATGAGGGCTCTCTCTTCACCATGTCCTCCCCAACACTTTTCTGTTCATTTTGGTTATGCCATTCTAGAGGATGAAAAGTGGTACTGTGTTATGGTTTTATTTATTTATTTATTTTTATATATGAAATTTATTGTCAAATTGGTTTCCATACAACACCCAGTGCTCATCCCAAAAGGTGCCCTCCTCAATACCCATCACCCACACTCTCCTCCCTCCCACCCCCCATCAACCCTTAGTTTGTTCTCAGTTCTCAACAGTCTCTTATGCTTTGGCTCTCTCCCACTCTAACCTCTTTTTTTTTTTTTTTCCTTCCCCTCCCCCAAGGGTTCCTGTTAAGTTTCTCAGGATCCACATAATAGTGAAACCATATGGTATCTGTCTTTCTCTGTATGGCTTATTTCACTTAGCATCACACTCTCCAGTTCCATCCACGTTGCTACAAAAGGCCATATTTCATTTTTTCTCATTGCCACGTAGTATTCCATTGTGTATATAAACCACAATTTCTTTATCCATTCATCAGTTGATGGCCATTTAGGCTCTTTCCATAATTTGGCTATTGTTGAGAGTGCTGCTATGAACATTGGGGTACAAGTGCCCCTATGCATCAGTACTCCTGTGTCTCTTGGATAAATTCCTAGCAGTGCTATTGCTGGGTCATAGGGTAGGTCTATTTTTAATTTTCTGAGGAACCTCCACACTGCTTTCCAGAGCGGCTGCACCAATTTGCATTCCCACCAACAGTGCAAGAGGGTTCCCGTTTCTCCACATACTCTCCAG
Source organism: Puma concolor (assembly GCF_028749965.1). NCBI lineage: Eukaryota > Metazoa > Chordata > Mammalia > Carnivora > Felidae > Puma > Puma concolor. The sequence continues at coordinate 31,209,285 of NC_141678.1, forward strand.
CATCTATAGTCTCCTGATTTGTTCATTTTGGCCACTCTGACTGGCGTGAGGTGATATCTGAGTGTGGTTTTGATTTGTATTTCCCTGATAAGGAGCGACACTGAACATCTTTTCATGTGCCTGTTGGCCATCCGGATGTCTTCTTTAGAGAAGTGTCTATTCATGTTTTCTGCCCATTTCTTCACTGGGTTATTTGCTTTTCGGGTGTGGAGTTTGGTGAGCTCTTTATAGATTTTGGATACTAGCCCTTTGTCCGATATGTCATTTGCAAATATCTTTTCCCATTCCGTTGGTTGCCTTTTAGTTTTGTTGGTTGTTTCCTTTGCTGTTCAGAAGCTTTTTATCTTCATAAGGTCCCAGTAGTTCACTTTTGCTTTTAATTCCCTTGCCTTTGGGGATGTGTCGAGTAAGAGATTGCTACGGCTGAGGTCAGAGAGGTCTTTTCCTGCTTTCTCCTCTAAGGTTTTGATGGTTTCCTGTCTCACATTCAGGTCCTTTATCCATTTTGAGTTTATTTTTGTGAATGGTGTGAGAAAGTGGTCTAGTTTCAACCTTCTGCATGTTGCTGTCCAGTTCTCCCAGCACCATTTGTTAAAGAGACTGTCTTTTTTCCATTGGATGTTCTCTCCTGCTTTGTCAAAGATGAGTTGGCCATACGTTTGTGGGTCTAGTTCTGGGGTTTCTATTCTATTCCATTGGTCTATGTGTCTGTTTTTGTGCCAATACCATGCAGTCTTGATGATGACAGCTTTGTAGTAGAGGCTAAAGTCTGGGATTGTGATGCCTCCTGCTTTGGTCTTCTTCTTCAAAATGACTTTGGCTATTCGGGGCCTTTTGTGGTTCCATATGAATTTTAGGATTGCTTGTTCTAGTTTCGAGAAGAATGCTGGTGCCATTTTGATTGGGATTGCATTGAATGTGTAGATAGCTTTGGGTAGTATTGACATTTTGACAATATTTATTCTTCCAATCCATGAGCAGGGAATGTCTTTCCATTTCTTTAAATCTTCTTCAATTACCTTCATAAGCTTTCTATAGTTTTCAGCATACAGATCCTTTACATCTTTGGTTAGATTTATTCCTAGGTATTTTATGCTTCTTGGTGCAATTGTGAATGGGATCAGTTTCTTTATTTGTCTTTCTGTTGCTTCATTGTTAGTGTATAAGAATGCAACTGATTTCTGTACATTGATTTTGTATCCTGCAACTTTGCTGAATTCATGTATCAGTTCTAGCAGACTTTTGGTGGAGTCTATCGGATTTTCCATGTATAATATCATGTCATCTGCAAAAAGCGAAAGCTTGACTTCATCTTTGCCAATTTTGATGCCTTTGATTTCCTTTTGTTGTCGGATTGCTGATGCTAGAACTTCCAGCACTATGTTAAACAACAGCGGTGAGAGCGGGCATCCCTGTCGTGTTCCTGATCTCAGGGAAAAAGCTCTCAGTTTTTCCCCGTTGAGGATGATGTTAGCTGTGGGCTTTTCATAAATGGCTTTTATGATCTTTAAGTATGTTCCTTCTATCCCGACTTTCTCAAGGGTTTTTATTAAGAAAGGGTGCTGGATTTTGTCAAAGGCCTTTTCTGCATCGATTGACAGGATCATATGGTTCTTCTCTTTTTTTTTGTTAATGTGATGTATCACGTTGATTGATTTGCGAATGTTGAACCATCCCTGCATCCCAGGAATGAATCCCACTTGATCATGGTGAATAATTCTTTTTATATGCCGTTGAATTTGATTTGCTAGTATCTTATTGAGAATTTTTGCATCCATATTCATCAGGGATATTGGCCTGTAGTTCTCTTTTTTTACTGGGTCTCTGTCTGGTTTAGGAATCAAAGTAATACTGGCTTCATAGAATGAGTCTGGAAGTTTTCCTTCCCTTTCTATTTCTTGGAATAGCTTGAGAAGGATAGGTATTATCTCTGCTTCAAACGTCTGGTAGAACTCCCCTGGAAGCCATCTGGTCCTGGACTCTTATTTGTTGGGAGATTTTTGATAACCGATTCAATTTCTTTGCTGGTTATGGGTCTGTTCAAGCTTTCTATTTCCTCCTGATTGAGTTTTGGAAGAGTGTGGGTGTTCAGGAATTTGTCCATTTCTTCCAGGTTGTCCAATTTGTTGGCATATAATTTTTCATAGTATTCCCTGATAATTGTTTGTATCTCTGAGGGATTGGTTGTAATAATTCCATTTTCATTCATGATTTTATCTATTTGGGTCATCTCCCTTTTCTTTTTGAGAAGCCTGGCTAGAGGTTTGTCAATTTTGTTTATTTTTTTCAAAAAACCAACTCTTGGTTTCGTTGATCTGCTCTACAGTTTTTTTAGATTCTATATTGTTTATTTCTGCTCTGATCTTTATTATTTCTCTTCCTCTGCTGGGTTTAGGCTGCCTTTGCTGTTCTGCTTCTATTTCCTTTAGGTGTGCTGTTAGATTTTGTATTTGGGATTTTTCTTGTTTCTTGAGATAGGCCTGGATTGCAATGTATTTTCCTCTCAGGACTGCCTTCGCTGCGTCCCAAAGCGTTTGGATTGTTGTATTTTCATTTTCGTTTGTTTCCATATATTTTTTAATTTCTTCTCTAATTGCCTGGTTGACCCACTCATTCGTTACTAGGGTGTTCTTTAACCTCCATGCTTTTGGAGGTTTTCCAGACTTTTTTCTGTGGTTGATTTCAAGCTTCATAGCATTGTGGTCTGAAAGTATGCATGGTATGATTTCAATTCTTGTAAACTTATGAAGGGCTGTTTTGTGACCCAGTATATGATCTATCTTGGAGAATGTTCCATGTGCACTCGAGAAGAAAGTATATTCTGTTGCTTTGGGATGCAGACTTCTAAATATATCTGTCAAGTCCATCTGATCCAATGTCTCATTCAGGGCCCTTGTTTCTTTATTGACCGTGTGTCTAGATGATCTATCTATTTCTGTAAGTGGGGTGTTAAAGTCCCCTGCAATTACCACATTCTTATCAATAAGGTTGCTTATGTTTATGAGTAATTGTTTTATATATTTGGGCGCTCCGGTATTCGGCGCATAGACATTTATAATTGTTAGCTCTTCCTGATGGATAGACCCTGTCACTATTATATAATGTCCTTCTTCATCTCTTGTTACAGCCTTTAATTTAAAGTCTAGTTTGTCTGATAGAAGTATGGCTACTCCAGCTTTCTTTTGGCTTCCAGTAGCATGATAAATAGTTCTCCATCCCCTCACTCTCAATCTAAAGGTGTCCTCAGGTCTAAAATGAGTCTCTTGTAGACAGCAAATAGATGGGTCTTGTTTTTTTATCCATTCTGATACCCTATGTCTTTTGGTGGGTGCATTTAATCCATTTACATTCAGTGTTATTATAGAAAGATATGGGTTTAGAGTCATTGTGATGTCTGTATGTTTTATGCTTGTAGTGATGTCTCTGGTACTTTGTCTCACAGGGTCCCCCTTAGGATCTCTTGTAGGGCTGGTTTAGTGGTGACAAATTCCTTCAGTTTTTGTTTGTTTGGGAAGACCTTTATCTCTCCTTCTATTCTAAATGACAGACTTGCTGGATAAAGGATTCTCGGCTGCATATTTTTTCTCTCTAGCACACTGAAAATCTCGTGCCAGTTCTTTCTGGCCTGCCAAGTTTCAAAAGAGAGATCAGTCACGAGTCTTATAGGTCTCCCTTTATATGTGAGGGCACGTTTACCCCTTGCTGCTTTCAGAATTTTCTCTTTATCCTTGTATTTTGCCAGTTTCACTATGATATGTCGTGCAGAAGATCGATTCAAGTTACGTCTGAAGGGAGTTCTCTGTGCCTCTTGGATTTCAATGCCTTTTTCCTTCCCCAGTTCAGGGAAGTTCTCAGCTATAATTTCTTCAAGTACCCCTTCAGCACCTTTCCCTCTCTCTTCCTCCTCTGGGATACCAATGATGCGTATATTATTTCTTTTTAGTGTATCACTTAGTTTTCTAATTTTCCCCTCATACTCCTGGATTTTTTTATCTCTCTTTTTCTCAGCTTCCTCTTTTTCCATAACTTTATCTTCTAGTTCACCTATTCTCTCCTCTGCCTCTTCAATCCGAGCCGTGGTGGTTTCCATTTTGTTATGCATTTCGTTTAAAGCGTTTTTCAGCTCCTCGTGACTGTTCCTTAGTCCCTTGATCTCTGTAGCAAGAGATTCTCTGCTGTCAGCTATACTGTTTTCAAGCCCAGCGATTAATTTTATGACTATTATTCTAAATTCACTTTCTGTTATATTATTTAAATCCTTTTTGATCAGCTCATTAGCTGTTGTTATTTCCTGGAGATTCTTCTGAGGGGAATTCTTCCTCTTGGTCATTTTGGATAGTCCCTGGCGTGGTGAGGACCTGCAGGGCACTTCCCCTGTGCTGTGGTGTATAGCTGGAGTTGGTGGGCGGAGCCGCAGTCAGACCTGATGTCTGCCCCCAGCCCACCGCTGGGGCCACAGTCAGACTGGTGTGTGCCTTCTCTTCCCCTCTCCTAGGGGTGGGATTCACTGTGGGGTGGGGTGGCCTGTCTGGGCTACTTGCACACTGCCAGGCTTGTGATGCTGGGGATCTGGCGTCTTAGCTGGGTGGGTAGGCAAGGTGCACAGGGGCAGGAGGGGCAGGCTTAGCTTGCTTCTCCTTAGGTGATCCACTTCAGGAGGGGCCCTGTGGCAGCAGGAGGGAGTCAGATCCGCTGCCGGAGGTTTGGCTCCGCAGAAGTGCAGAGTTGGGTGTTTGCGCGGAGCGGAGCGAGTAAGTTCCCTGGCAGGAACTGGTTCTCCTTGGGATTTTGGCTGGGGGATGGGCGGGGGAGATGGCGCTGGCGAGCGCCTTTGTTCCCCACCAAACTGAGCTCTGTCGTCAGGGGGCTCAGCAGCTCTCCTTCCCTTTGTCCTCCAGCCTTCCTGCTTTCTGAGCAGAGCTGTTAACTTATGACCTCCCAGCCGCTAAGTCGCGCTTGCTGTCGGAACACAGTCCGTCAGGCCCCTCCGCTTTTTGCAAGCCAGACTCGGGGGCTCTGCTTGGCCGGCGAGCCGCCCCTCCGCCCCGGCTCCCTCCCGCCAGTCCGTGGAGCGCGCACCGACTCGCCGCCCTTCCTACCCACTTCCGTGGGCCTCTCGTCTGCGCTTGACTCCGGCGACTCCGTTCTGCTAATCCTCTGGCGGTTTTCTGGGTTATTTAGGCAGGTCTAGGTGGAATCTAAGTGATCAGCAGGACGCATGGTGAGCCCAGCGTCCTCCTACGCCGCCATCTTCTTGCTCTTTCCTGTGTTATGGTTTTAAACTGGATTTCCGAATGACTAATGATGATTTTTTTTCCTGTGCTTTTTAGCCATTTGTATGTCTTCTTTTGTAAACCTCTGTTCAAATACTTTGCCGATTTGTAAACTGGATTGTTTGCCTCATTGAGTTTTAAGAGTTCTTTGTATATTCTGGATACAAGTCATTTGCCACAAATATGATTTGCAAATATTTTTCCCATTCTGTAGACTATTAATTTCTTTAACCAGTGTCTTTTAATGCACAAAATTTTAAATTTTGATAAAGTCCAATTTATCAATCATGTTTTACTGGATGAATGAGTTTGGTATCATATCTAAGAAATTTTTGACTAACCCAGGGTCATGAGGACTTTTCCCTATGTTTTCTTCTAAAAGTGTTATAGTTTCAGTTCTTAAATTAGGTCTTGAATCCATTTTGAGTTAATTTTTGCATATGGTGTAAGATAAGGGTCAAAATTGCACCATCACCATTTGTCAAGAAGACTACCCTTTCCCTATATATTGTGGCATCTCTCTTGAAAATCAATGGACTTAAATATGAGTTTATTTTTGTACTCTACATTCTCTCCCATTGATCTGTATGTCTATGCTCATGCCACACTGTCTTAATTACTATATATTTATAGCAAATTTTGAAATCAAGAAGTGTTAAGTCCTCTCACTTTGTTCTTTTAAAAATTTGCTGCTGGGTCCTTTGCAGTAATATATAAATTTTAGGATCAGTTTGTCAATTTCTCCGAAGAAAGCTTACTGAAATTTCTATGGGGATTGCATTGAATCTATACACCATTTGGGGGTAAGTTGTGATCCTAACAATATTGAGTATCTCAATATATGAACTTGAAATGCCTCTTTCCTTAGGTCTTTAATTTTTCTCAGCAATATCTTGAAATTTTCAATGTACAAACCTTAGGGTTTTTGTTTGCTAAACTTATTCCTAAGTATTTTATTTGTGAACTGAATTTTTTCTTTTCTTTTTTTTTTCTCAACGTTTTTTATTTATTTTTGGGACAGAGAGAGACAGAGCATGAACGGGGGAGGGGCAGAGAGAGAGGGAGACACAGAATTGGAAACAGGCTCCAGGCTCTGAGCCATCAGCCCAGACCCTGACGCGGGTCTCGAACTCACGGACCACGAGATCGTGACCTGGCTGAAGTCGGACGCTTAACCGACTGCGCCACCCAGGCGCCCCTTTAATCCCATTTTTGAATTGTTCATTGATAGTACATAGGAAGACAACCTACTTTTTGTATATTGATCTTGTATCATGTAACTGCTGAACCTACAACTTTTTATGGGTGTGAATATTTTAGAATTTTCTATATATAGTTGTGTGCAAATAAAAGACTGTTTCACTCATTCTTTTTCAATGTGGGTGTCTTTCGCTTCTTTTCCTTGCTTGATTACACTGGTTACAACCTCCAGTATAACATTAAATAGAAGTGGTGAGAGTGAATATTTGTGTTATTCCTGATTTTATCTGTCTTTATTAAGTATGATGTTAGCTGTTGGTTTTTGCAGATGCCTTTGATCAGGCTGAAGAGGTTCCCTTCTATTCCAGGTTTGTTGAGTTTTATCATGAGAGATGTCAGATTTTTATAAAACACTTTGTCTATTGCAGTGATCATGTGGTTTTTCCTTTTATTAATATGGTGAGTGATATTAATTTTATTTTCAGATGTTAAACCACCTTTGCATTACTGGAATAAATCCTACCTAATTGTGGTATATAATCTTTTTTATATGCTGCTGGATTCTGTTGGCTAGTGTTTTGTTGGAGATTTTTGGAATTATATTCATGAGATACTGGTTTTCTTTACTTGTGATGTCTTTTCCTGGCTTTGGTATCAGAGTCTCATAGAAGGAGATGGGAAATACTCCCTCTTTCCCTACTTTGTAGAAGAGTTTATGAAGGATTAGTATTGTTTCTTCCTTAAATATTTTTCACAGAAATCACCAGTAAAGCCATCTGGGCCTGAGTTTCTCTTTGTGGACAGATTTTTAAGTACTTATTCAATTTTTTTTTTACTATTCAGATTCCCTTTTTAAGTCAGTTTCAGTATTTTGGGTCCTTTTTGTCTGAATACAAATTGTTCCTTAACAGAAAATTGTTCGTATTATTCCTTTACAATCCTTTTTTTTTTTTTTTTTTTGGATAGTGAGTTCGTCTTTCATTCATTTTGCTAAGTTATCTTTTTTTCATCATCTAGCTAACAGTTTGTCAATTTTGTTGATCTTTTCAAAGAATCAATTTTTTATTTTGATTTTCTCTATTGTTTCTGTCTTCTATTTCTTTTTCATTCTTATTTCCTTTTCTTTTTGCTTTAGGTTTAATATGCTTATTCTTCCCCAGTGCCTATGCCCCTCTAGCTTCTTAAGTGGAATCTTAGGTTATTGACTAGAGATCTCCTTATTTTTTCTTTCCCAATATAGGTTTTTATAGCTATACATTTCCAAGTACTGCTTTCGCTTCATCCCACACATCCTGATGTGTTTTTATTTTCATTTAGCTCAAAATATTTTGATTTTCCTTGTCATTTCTTTTTTGACCCATGGGCTATTTAGAAAGTCCTTTGGTTTAATTCCAAGTATTTGTAGATTTCTCAAATTTCCTTCTGCCTTTGATTTCTAATTCTATTGTGGTAGGAAAAATGTTTTGTATGATTTTAATCCTTTTAATTTTATGGACATTTGTTCTATGGTCTACCCTGAATAATATTTCATTTATGCCTAAAAACAGTGTCTATTTTGTTATTGTTTAAGTGTTCTATAGATGACATTTATATTAATATATTAATTTATATTAATATAATATATAATAATATAATATATATGACATTGATAAGGTTGTTTAAATCTTTTCTATCTTTATTGATCAGGGCTATCTTTTAAAAGATTGTCACACTGATATAATCCTCTTGTGGCTTTCCACTGATTTTAGAATATCTAGGTTTCTTTCCACCCTTGCCTATCTCTATGCATTCATCATGTAACACTCTTCACTTTGCTCAACTTAATTAACAAGCTAAAACTACCTTTGTATCCTTTTATTGATATCAAGACCTATTACAAAGACATAATTAAGATAGTGTGATATTGGTGCATGGATAAATAAGCTGACCTATGGAACAGAACAGAGTTCAGAAACAAACCCACACATGTATGATCACCTTATACATCAAAAAGGTAAAAAAAAACCAGTGGTATAGGGGAAACAAGATGGTTTTTATCAAGAAGTGGTGCTGGGAGAGCTAAAAATCCATAAAGGAAAACTTCTACCTTAAACCCTACCTCACATTATTAACAAAAAAAATCAGTATGATTCAGATTTAAAAGTAAAAGGTAAAACAAAAAAGATTTTGAAGAAAACATAGGACACATTCATGATCTCAGAATAGACAAATATTTCTTAAGCAAAATATGCCAACTATGAAAGAGAACACTGGTATACTGTATTAAAATTAACAGCTTATTTTCATATGTATTATATGTATATTTCATATAGTCTCACAACATAATACATTCAACAAATGACATGTATCCGAAATTGATATATTTTTGAAAACCACAAGACAATACAAAAGATAGTCCATCGAACAGAAAAGTGGGCAAGAACCTGAACAGATATTTAACAAGAGGATAATCAAAAGGCAAGAATTATATGAAAAGTGAAATGAAATCTGATTAATAATCAGTGAAAACTAAAGCCACAGTGAGATACCACCACATGCCTGCCAGAATAAAATGACAAAGATTGACACTACCAAGTGTGGGGCAATTGGAACTTTTGAAATCTGTTTGGCAGTATCCAGTAAACTGAATATAATGTACATAATGGGACCCTGTAATTACAATGTTAGGCAGAAATGAGTACCTATGTGTACCAAAATTCATGTACTAGAATATTTGAGGCAGTACTATCAATAATAGTTCCGAACCTGGGAATGAACCAAACATCCACTGGATAAATATGTGGTTTATTTACACAATGGAGTACTATACAGACAGAAGGAACCACATATAAATACATGCAACAAAAATCTTACAAACGTAATGTAGAGCAAATAAGCCAGATATAAGAGAATACATACTATTTGATTCCATTTATATGATGTCCAAAAACAGACGAATCTACTCTATATTCTTAGAAGTCAGATAGTGGTTATGCTTGGGGAGGTAGTACCTGGAAGGGAACATGAGGGGCCATCTGGGTTGGTGGTAACAGTTTGTTGATTTAAGTGATGACTGTATTTGTGTTCCATTTGTGAAAAATCGACTGGTATATGTTACATTTCACTTAAAAATTTTAAAACAAAATGATTTGCCTCTGCTTAATCAACTCAGACTGAAGTGATTCTTTCTCTTGACCTCTCCCTTTGGCTACACTCTCTCACACTTATGCTACCACCTCCTGCCACTTCCAAATGATGAGGGTGGGAAAAGAACCATCCCCCATTCCCTAACATGCAGACTAAACTGGATTTGCTACAGGGCCGGTTGCTAAAGGAGCAAGTCTACCAAAATATGAAGTCCAAGTTGATCTTTGCCCTCCTGCCTGTTGATTATTCACTTTTAACCCTCCTCCCCTAGGACACTCAAATGCTCTTCTGCTCTCTCTGCCCCAAATCCTCTTACTCAGATAAATGCTCCTCTCAGGGAACATTTAAATATCAAAGGTTTGAACCAAAAGGTTGGAGCACCAACCAGTTAACATTTCAAGTTGTGGGTAGTGCACGGGTGAGAAGTCATCTGGGTCTTTGTTAACACCCCTGGAGATTGGGGTGCAGGCTGGACTTGAGGAATATGGGTGTTCAAATCTTGGCTCTCCCTTGGGCAAATTTGTACCTTCTCTGTGCCTCAGTTTCATTATTAAAATAGGGATTAGTGCTTACTTCAAATCATTATTAGAATCAAAATGAATTAACATATAAAAGATTTAGAAAAATAACTGACCCAATAAATGTTAGTTGTCAACCTGGCTTTATCCAAGGTATGCTGTCCCCAAGCATGGCTTGGGATGAATCTAGAGATGAGGGCTTTGGGGTTAACCCAAAAATCTCCCCAAACTGAGGAGGGCATTCCTTGGGCATCCCACACTTGCTTAGTACTGCAGTGAGGAGCAAGTACCCATGCTTCAGGGCTACATGGGAGCAGAGGAGAAATTGAGAAGGTGAAGAGCTGGCTGTCCCCCCAGCCTAGTCACGTATATCTATAAATAAATAAGTGTAGGAGCTTCTGCACTGACTGCCTTCAAGGAATCAGGAATGTTGCTCTGTCAGAGGGTGAGAAATGAGGTGTGTAGTTCTGACATAACAGCATCTAGGGAGGTGGTGATTCCATATACCTATACTTCCTATTTGACTAAAGGGCCAGTAAACACCACAGGCATTTTAGTACAACTTTTATTTAGGGCCCTGGGTTCTGGATCTGGCCTTTACTTTGAAGATGCAGAAGTGTTGGCAGTGACTGGCTCACAATACATACAAAGCCTGAGGTAGACAACAAAAAGTCAGTTTATCACAATGCAAAATAATAATCAGTCGGTAGAATATTCACACTGGCATTTCCTCTTAGACCTACAGAAGAAGCCAAATCTTCAGTAGAAAGATACTTGAAGATCTACCAAAAAATAACTTAGATGCAATAAACAGGCCAAAGAACACATCCCCAGAACTAATGAGACTGGAAATCTGGACCTCCGATAGTGGACAATGCTTTTTCTGCATCTCCACTGCTGACCAACATTGCACCGTCTCATAGCCCGTCACTTGGTACACCTCTGCTCTGATGCCTATCAATGCTATCATAATTTAAATAGCAATCACATTTCCTCAATTTCCAAGTTTGGGGACCAGGGAGGCTAGGAAACTCTGTACTGGTAATCTACCTTTCAGAGTCATCATGCATACTACTTAACAGAAGTCAAATTTCTTTGGGGAGTAACACTGGAACCAGAGGCTTGGTGGGAACTGGAAGAGCAATCATTACCTGCAGATGGCTATAGTGTACAGGTTAGGACCCCTTCGCGTTGGATGCAGCTGGAAATGGTCGGTTTGTCTCCCTGAACGCTGTGGCTACACAGTACCTCTCCTTTAGTGTATTCTAGGCCCAAAGACTTCAACCTGAGTATTCTTGTTATGCCAAAATCCAGCCATGTTCCCTGACCAATCCTCCCAATCCTTAGGTTGTGTCCTCTCACAAATGGCTGGTTTGATCATTTCACTTTCATCCTTGGAGGACAAATTGGAGTGCCTGTAGTCACTCCCACAACTACTCACACATCACTGACCTGACAGTGAAGAGCCATGTCCTCTTCATAAGTTACAAGTCTTGAATGGAAAATCCCCAAACTCTCAAGACTGTGGGTATGTGGGGGTGGGGGGGAGGGGTGCTAAGTCCTCCCAGCTTTTACCATGGTGATGGGAGATGATGGGCAGGATCCACCTTTTCTTTTTTTTTAAATTTTTTTTCAACGTTTATTTATTTTTGGGACAGAGAGAGACAGAGCATGAACAGGGGAGGGGCAGAGAGAGAGGGAGACACAGAATCGGAAACAGGCTCCAGGCTCTGAGCCATCAGCCCAGAGCCCGACGCGGGGCTCGAACTCACGGAACGCGAGATCGTGACCTGGCTGAAGTCGGACGCTTAACCGACTGCGCCACCCAGGCGCCCAAGATCCACCTTTTCTTAACAGTTATCCCTGAGTCACTGCCCAGACACTTAGCTGCAGCAGGAACGCATCAGGGAATGGGGGGAAGAGCTTACGCAGCCATGAGACCAAGAGAGCTCAGGGGCAAGGGAAACACTAGAACTCTGCATCCTCCTGGTACGGCTCTGCAAGCCTCCTGCACACACAACAGCTTACTTGCTCAGACTGAAGAGATCTGCTCAATACACTCGTGTTTTCTTTGCTCCTTTCTACCCCTTCAGTGAAGGCTCCAGGGACTCCACCTTCCTTTTCTGCTTTGTATCACCATCAAACACTCCATCCTTCAGTGGGATCCTAAAGAGCAGGAGGCTAAAAACGTCTTATTACTTGCTTAGAATTAACCAAGACCATTAAATGAAAATGATGATAGGAAATGATAAAGAAGCTTTACATCCTCTATCAAACTATCAAAACATTTTCTGGTACCTGCCCCAGAATTAAAATGAACCTGGATATGTACACTAAGAGCTCACCATCCCTACCTCCCCAGCACCATTACCAAAACTTTGTTAGTTAATGGCAGCCACCACAGTCAGAAGTACTATTATTTATTTCTCCAAATGACTTATGGCAAACCACCACATAAGTCAAAAAGACTTCATTTTTGTAAACCGGTAACAGTTTGGAGGTTGACAGATTGCAGAAGGAACAGAAATTAGGTAACCCGTGTTCTCTTGTTAAAAGGTCTGTTACTCCAACACCATGAATAATCTACATATATAAACAAATTAAGAAACTTTACCTTTTAAACAAGTACTCTGGATAGTTATAGAAAGTAATGTCTTTAGACCTATGCATTAAATAAATGATTTTTAAAAGAATACGCAATTGCTCTGCTTTGTTCTCTGTAAGTTTTTCACTACATCTAAACACCGGCAAGTTTTTTAAACAGTGATGTAAAGTAAAGACAACAGTTCACCTAGGTGTCTGTTGGAAGAGGAGTCAAGCAAGAAGCCAGGGCTGAAAATAGTAACGGTTCTGAAATGGCAAATGCAAATTCTGAATGGTGATGAGATGCTGGACCCTACTGCGCAAAGTACAACATTGTAATAGAAGAACCGGTACTGCTTCTCTCTGGGCTGAAGGGGAGTAACAAATCTATACAGCACACAGTGCCAGTATCCTCTCTGACATCAGGGAGAATTAATCTGAAGTCTGCTTGTCAGTTCCCTTTAGTCACATCCTCCTATTGCAGTTTCATACGTAAGTCTGAGGAAAATGTGCAACAGGTTCACATGGGACAGGTTCATTAAATTTTGAGAAAAACAGCTATGGCATTTTTGTTAAATGAAGAAAGGGAAATGTGTCTAAATACATTCTTGATAACAAGAAGCATTAATTGTTATGGAAGGAAATTCTTAAGATAAAGCCCCTAAAGTCCAAAACAATTTTATGCTGGCATCTAAAAGGTTCCAACCAGTTCCAAAATTAGATCGTATTAGCAAACAGTATTTACAGTGAAATGTAATAACTGGCTACAATTCTAGGTAAATAACTTTATGAGCATCTACAATTTTGTTTTAAACTTGTAACTTTAGCGATGTATACTGAACATATTCAGTTGTACAGAACACAATCCATTTAATCTTGAAAAACACTATACATCAAAACAGAAATGAGCACACACTCCCGGCAAACCAGTATGCTCCCTCATCAATTCTACAACTACAATAAATTTAATACTATAAACAAACATTAAACAAATCAGAGCACTGTGGAAAGGGTCCAGCAGCTTTAACAAGTCATATTATAATTTTTATGCGCTAAGAGAGTAGAGAGGCAAATGGAATTCTTAGAACATTACTTAAAAATAGACTTTTAAAGACAAAGGTCCCAACTCATTCTTATATACACACACAAAAGTTCATCTGTCACAGACAGCAAATGTTGAATTTATACACTGGAGTTTCCGGCAGCGTCCTGCACATTTAGACTAATTAAAACAAACAAACAGGAAGTTGTCAAATCTAGGATGGATCACGCAAATCTGTACAAGACAGGCCACAGCTGTCCTGGGGCTACTGTATATGTGCTCACTGCTGCTTCTCAAATGCAAAGACCAAGTAAATACCTAAAAAGAAAGTAATAGAAATTAGAGTTTGGTTTCTCATATCGTCATGCTAAACAGTACAATTTTAGTCCTGTTCATAATTTGGGGAAAATTCTCAAGCTTCTGAAGGGAAAAATCCCATTATTTCTAAGGGTCCTCAATTATTTTGAGTCATATGTAAGTAGCTATGGGATTACATCTGTTTACCTGAAAACATATATCTACTTACTATAATAGTGACATTACATCTCTTGAGAAAACCAATTCAACAGTTCTAAACACCTCTAAAAACAGTTTGAGATAAGAAAAATTAAAAGTATAAAACCAAGAAAATTAAAATTAAAAAATCTTATAACTTAATTCTTTCTATCTGGAACGAGATGGGTAGGATAGCTGCACTACCTCGAGGACTTCTGGCAGTGACTCTCTAGGTTTTCTATTCAAAAAAACACTAGTAAGAATTATAAGGAACATACTATATGGAACATACATGACGTGCATGTTAAAATTCATCCACCTACCCAATTATTGTGTTGTAGGGCCTGATAAGGAAAGTGAGCCAAAAGCTATGTAGCTTTTGCTACATAACTGATAATTAAGATATTGATAACTGATGCTTAGAGATATTTATCTGGCTCAACAGTGATATTCCAGCCCCAAGAATACTCTCCTCTAAATATGGTTTCCTGCTTTGGCACGTGTTTACTCAAAGACACCTAAGTGCATCTACGGTTCCTCATTCTGGATCACAGTGAAGTTCAAATCTGTTATATCTTCTAAGATACCAGTAGATTTTATGGTGAGCAAACATCTAAAAGAAGAAAAATCCTCAAAACATCACAAGGATGCTCAGGGCATACACTGGGACACTCAGCCAGCAAGTCAAGATAGTAGGCCATGTACCTTGGTGTCCTCCCTTCATGAGTTAACTTCTGAACAGGGTACAGATGAATGACTACAGACCATGTAAAAACCTCCTGATCCTCTAGCTTTTTACTCAAGCTGTCCAGGAGTACCACACCAGTCCTTCCAAGTGCTACTTTGGCAATACTATTCTCTGTTTCTTACCTACTAGTTCCTAATTTCTTTTAGGAGAAATGAAATATTGGGGCACCTGGGTGGCTCAGTCAGTTAAGCATCTGACTTCAGCCCAGGTCATCATCTCACGGCTTGTGAATTCAAGCCCCACATCGGCTATCAACACAGAGCCCACTTTGGATCCTCTGTCCCCCGCCCCCTGCCCCTCCTCTGCTCATTCTCTCTTTCAAAATAAATAAACTTAGAAAGAAATTAAATACTGCTGGCAACACAGTATATAGACAGACAGAGAATAGTCAGGGTCATAGCAACACATCAGATTCCTCCAGAAGACAAGGAAGCAAAGCAGTCTAAGATATCTGTAAGTACATCACAGGACTTAGGAGCAGGCAGTGTTATTTAGCTTGTCCCACACTCCAAGTGATCTGTCTCCAGTCCTACCCACCCCAAACACACTGGTACCTACGGCAGACAATCCAGCAATCCTGACCTTCCCTAAATCTAAGGTCATTTAAAATCACTCAGATGCAGTGTCTGACTTCAGATCGACAATTAATAACTTTCTTTCCTCTCTAAAATGCCTTCTGTGTAGGCATTTCACTTGGAATTTAAAGAAATAAATCCTGAACCACGTATAAAAGCAATTAAGCAACAATTCTCTACTTTATTTTCACATTTAAAGAATCTTCTAGAGGAGCAACAGGTTCTGGTAATAGTTTAATTAGATGAGTAGGAGTTTGAAGTACAGCTTCTACTTATCAGACTGTGACTCCAGCCCACAAATCCTCCAGTCTAGAATAGTGTAATTCATGAAAGACCACACTGATCCTGACATGCTAGAGTTTGGCTGCAATGTGGCCACTGCTCCTTTCCTACTGCTTTTCACATCTCTTAACCTATCTCTCCCTCCACTGTCTGGGGGCATCTAATTCTTCATCTGCATGCTATCACTAAAGTCCACATTGAGATACAGAAACACATTTCTAAACTATACCTAGTACCACCATCACGACATTTGACCAAAGTTTTCCTTACATCATACTTTAGGACTGGCAGGATGTCTAAGATACCTAAGTCTCCACTTTGGGAAAAGTAATGAAATGTACAGGTTTAGGCACACATTTCTCAGTCTGATGGTCCTCTAATCCCATTTCCACTAAGGGCACCAATATTCTGGGACAAACAGGCTCAACATGTTGGCTCTATTTGTATTTTTTCCTTTTCCTCTCTCTCCAATTTAGCAAGTCCTAAGAAAAATCCCTTCACACAGGCTTCCATGAGGCCATGGGTACAAGTATGAATCAGTTGGGTTAGCTCTGTGACCTCAGGTAAGTTATTTAAGTGCTTTCTTATCTGTGAAAAGGAGATATTAGTGAGACTAGTTTACCCTTAAAGTTGTGAGGATTAAATAAGTTACAACATATGAAAAGGCTCCAGTCATGCTTGAGCACATGTTAAATATTCAATTATACCAACTATTATTACTTCCCAAATTTTACTACTTTTCCTTAGGCTCTCCTACAGCTATTTTCCCTATTATAGAAACTTCAGCACTTAAAACAGTTTGCCTAGCACTGCATTTATTTGTGTCTGTTTCTTCCATTAGATTGTAAACATCTGGGAGGTAGAGACTGCAACTGTTTACTTTGTTTATCCCCCAAAGCCCTTTCACAGAACTTTATGTAAGTTAATACTCAACATTTATCAAATAGATTGTCTCCGATTACCACTTATGCCTTCAACATAATCAACAAATACTTAAATGAACAGTGGGAACTACCTTTTATGTCCTCAGGGCAGCCACATTAGGGTATTATCATCTTAACACAGAGGCCCTGGGTGATGCTTTCTCAGCATCCATTTGCTGAAGAACCACGGACTTCACAGATTTGCCAGGCCTCTGACTTCTCTTCCAAAGACAGGTATCTCACTTCAGAACGTCTTTGTACCAGGCCCTTCCCAATCACACATCCCTCTAAAATATCCTGCTCATTGCTGCTTCACTAAATGTTCTAGTACTTATTAATTATGCCTTTGTAGTCAACATCAGAGTGGCTAGAAACAAAATACATGGAAGTGTTCCATAAGCCAAAATTTCCAAAGAAATCTGAGGTAAAAACAGCAAATACAGATGCCTATGTAGTAACAATTAGGTAATGAAAATGTTTAAGAATGTTAAGGGTGCCTGGGTGGTCAGTCGGTTAAGCTCTGACTCTTGGTTTTAGTTCAGGTCATGATCTCATGGCTTTGCAGGTTGGAGCCCTGCACCAGGCTTTCAGCACACAGCCTGATTGGGATTCTCTCTCTCCTCTTTCTCTGCCCCTTCCTCACTCATGCTGTCTCTCTCATAATAAATAAAATAAACTTAAAAAAAAAAAATAATGCTCATGAAAGTTTATGTTAAGGAATGCCCTGCATATATTTTCTCTTGGCACTAAATAGCTGTGCAAGAAAAAGTGAGTCAGACACATATAGGGATTCTGTGTAAACATAAAACACACACACATACTAACATATATCAAAAAATTCCAAAGTTTTCAAATTATAACAATCACTCTGAAACAATCTTTGTAAATCTACACTGATGATATACTCACTTGTGGCTTCCCACTCTGACTTACTTAAGGTTCCCTATAATTAAAAAAAAAAAAAAAAAAGAACATTTTAGATTGAATATGGAAGTACATAATCACATATTTTTCAACAATGGACAGAAGTGCCCAAACAACCCTAGTTCGCTATAAATATAAGTTGACCCTTGAAGGACACAAGCTTGAACTGTGCAGATATACTTATATGTGGATTTTTTCAATAAATGCCATACTGTAAACATGTTTTCCTTATGATTTTTAAATAACATTTTTTCTCTAGCTTACATTACTATAAGAATATAGTATATAATACATATACAAAATACGTATTAACTGATCATGTTACTGGTAAGGCTTCTGGTCAACAGTTGGGCTATTGTTAGTTACATTTTGGGGAATCAAAAGTTATAGGCTTACTTCTGACTGCATGGGGAGTCAGCAACCCAACCCTCACATTGTTCAAGGGTCAACTGTATACATAATTTACTGTTAATATTACTGTGATCTAAATATATCAAAAAAGTCAATGAGACTTTAATGTTATCCTCTCAATTGTGCTCTCCTGCCTAATTCTCTAAACTACTGATTCTCAACCAAAGGGTGAATCTGTGTAAAGAGGGTATTCGTGTGTGTGTATAATTGGAAAAAGCATCAATTTTATATTTTTAATGTGGAAAATGAAAACATTAAAAAGCCTCTCTTGAACATCCAATAGCATTGTAGGAAGAAATAAGATTTTTGTGTTTTTACAAAGGAATCACAACATACATATCATACAAAAGAAATAAATTATATTTTAGTTACTAAAATACTAAAAAACACATTGATAAAGTAATATATGTGCTACTTTGTCCATGTCCTTAGACTAACAAGATAGAGTAGCCATTCCAGTAATTAATGTGATTTTGAAGAAGTGATAAATGTAAACAATAGTCTAAGATTTCAGCAGAAACGTGTTATGAAAATATCTGTAATTTCTATTGATGACAATCACAGCTATATCTAATACCACTGTGGTACTGTTACATTCTTAATTAAAGAAATGTGAGCTTGCATGCAGAAGTCATTGAAAATGGAGATGTAATTTTTCTCCATCAATGTTCATGAGCCCCTGAATTTTACCTCGGGAACACAGTGAGTCAGCAGTGCCCAGGTTAAGATATAATGATACAGTAAGGAACTCTCCAACCAAGCTTACAACTTTCTCCCCATCCTTACTGCCTCAGAAATAGGACTCAGTTCTCAGTACTGAAATACATTTTATTTTATATTCTATGCCTATAAAAAGGGGAAACAGACTAACATGTATCTGATTTGTAAACCAGTGAAATAATTTTGTAAGTCTCCATATACTATATGCTTTTTTTTTTCATTTTCTATAAAACATGCTACAAATGAAAACTTACCAAAGGTAACCTTACTTGACTGTTTTTCATGTAATCTGCTGCATGTTCATAGTCATCCACCTTCTCAGAAGCAAGTTTGGAATTCTCGTTTGCAGGATATGGCTAGGGAAACAAGGGAAATTCCTAGTTAGGCAATTAAATGAAACTTACAGTTCGGAATTAAAAATACTAAATCACAAAAAAACAATACTTAAGAAAATCCTTAAGTATTATTTCAGGAATACAAACTACACATACTTTTGAAATGTGAAAAAAATGGGTGAAGAGAATCCTCTCCTAACAAAGCAGGTGTTATGGTCAACTTTGATGATAATCATAGGATATTTACAGTTGGACAAAACTGGTCCACTTAGCAGCAAACATTTGCATCTCCCTGACTCCCAGTGAAAGTTTTCCTGTTATAACACAAAACTGAAGGAAGTTATTATCAAAAGAGCTAAATATTGGGGCGCCTGGGTGGCTCAGTCGGTTAATAGTCCAACTTCAGCTCGGGTCATGATCTCAACGGTCCATGAGTTCGAGCCCCGCGTTGGGCTCTGTGCTGCCAGCTCAGAGCCTGGAGCCTGCTTCGGATTCTGTGTCTCCCTCTCTCTCTGCCCCTCCCCTGCTCATGCTCTGTCTCTCAGATAAATAAAAACATTAAAAAAATTAAAAAAAAAAAAAGAGCTAAATATTAATTTAAACATTATGGTGATATAATAGCCATCAGAAGCATGAACAGAAATTAGAATACAGATGAAAAACTTGAAATGCCGAGAGGAATGATGCTGGTGGGGAGATAGGCCCCTAGGCTTGCCTTGTCCCATGAATACAACTAAGTAACTATCAAATCATCCTAAATACCCCAGAAATTGATCTGAAGACTGGCAAAACAAACTCCACAACTTAAAAGTAGAGAAAAGGTCACAGTGAAGGTAAGAAAGGCAGAGACATGGTTCGGGACAGAAACCAAGAGTGGCCACTCTGGTGGGGAGAAAGCTGCAGTCGCAGAAAAGGGCAAGAGACAGACCAACACATAGGGGAATGCACAGGGAGAACAAATTCCCATAGCCATTGGCTTGGAAATAGAGAAGGCCTGAATTTTATGAGTTCCTGCAACCAGTGGGGCTTAAAGCCTGGAGTTTTAAAGGTCAGCATGCTTGGCTCTGGGAGAGCTCAGAGGGCACTGAACCTGCTATTGGAGAAAAGGCAGGGCAAACAGCCTGCAGACATACAGTGTGGAAACAGTCATCTGAAAATTGCCTGGACCACACAGCGGGGAGGTTAAATGTGTCCCAGAGAGACTATGTTCACAAACAGACCCCTAAGGGAACAAGGGAACTGGCTGGCACCATTTCCTTCCCCCACCCCTCAGCATAAACATAGAGCCATGTGCAGGAACCAATGCACTCCAACACTCACTACCTAACTTCTTACACCAAGCCTTGCCCTGCCTATACTCTAGTGGAACCGCCCTTCCCAGTCATGCTTGCCTTAGTCCCAGCGAGATGGGCCCCCTTTAGCAGAAGACCAGCCCAACCCCCTGCCACAATTCATCTCCCTAGCCGGTGTTTTACAGGGCCTTGGTTCCAGGGGCAGTGGCAAGAGGTCCCATTTCACAAGCAGACCACAGCACACCTAGGTAAAATGTCCCACATTCAGGTTAGGGAACAAACCCTGCTCACAACAGGCAAAAAAAAAAAAAAAAAAACCTCTGCAAACAACTGGCGTGAAGGATAAAAAGACCAGGACACATTAGTAGAGCATACACAGCACACAACGGAGATACTCCTGGAAGTGCCAGGCCCTGGGGGCCAGGGAACACTGCACAGCGCAGTACTATGGGACTTGTTCTTCATAAAGCCATTATGCTCAAGAACAGGAAATATAGTTGACTTTCCTAATACACAGAGACTTAGACAAAATGAGAAGACAGAGGAATTTGTCCCAAATGAAGAACACTACAAGGCCACGATCAGAGACCTAAGTGAAATACATAGAAGTATATGCCTGATGGAGAATTTAGAGCAATGATCATACAGATACCCACTGGACTTGAGGACAAAATGAAGGACATCATCAGTGAGGCCATTAATGCAGATAAGGAATAACACAGCAGAGATAAAGGGCTCAATAAATGAAATGAAAAACACACCCAATGGAATGAACAGTGGCAGGGTGGAAGAAGCAGAGGAACAAATTAATGACCTGGAAAACAGAGTAATGGAAAGTAATCAAGCTGAACAAAAGAGAGAAAAAAGAATTATGCAAAACGAGAATAAACTTAGGGAACTCAGTGACTCCATCAAATGCAGTAACATTCGTATTACAGGAGTCCCAGAAGAAGAAAGAGAAAAAGGGGCAGATAATTTATTTGAAGAAATATTAGCTGAAAGCTTCCCTACTCTGAGGAAGAAAGTGAATATCCAGATCCAGGAAGCAGAGAACCCCCATGAAAATCAACAAAAGCAGATCCACATCAAAACATGCTGTTATTAACATGGCAAAATATAGTGATAAAGAAAAAACATTAAAGGCAGCAAGGCAAAAGAAGTCATTAACTTACAAGGGAAAACCCATGAGGCTAGCAAGAGATTTTTCAAAAGAAACTGTGCAAGCCAGAAGGGAGTAGAATGACATACTGAAAGTGCTGAATGGGAAAAATACGCAGCCAAGAATACTCTATCCAGCAAAGCTATCATTCAGAATAGAAGGAGAAATAAAAAGTGTCCCAGACAAACAAAAACTAAAGGACTCTATGACCACTAAACCGGCTCTGCAAGAGATATTGAAGAGGACTGTCCTAAGTGGAAAGACCAAAAATGACAGTATGAAGGTAGGAAACACAAAAGCAGTAAAAATGAGTATTTCTATAAAAACTCAAAGAATTCACAAAATAAAAAGATGTAAAGATATATACCTAAAACGTGGAGAGGAGAAAAATAAAGAATGGGTTCAAACTCAAATGACCATCAGGTTAATACAGACTGCTGCATACAGAAGATGTTCTATAAAAACCTAATGGTAACCACAAATCCAAAACCACTAATAAATAAGCAAAGAATAAAGACAAATAAATCCAAATATATCACTAAAGGAAACCAGTAAACCATGAAAGAGAGAAAGACAAGAAAAGATCAGGGAAAATCTCCAGAAACAACCACAAAACAAATAATAAAATGGCAATAAATATATACCTATCAATAATTACTTTGAATGTAAGTGGACTAAACACTCCATTTGTAAATGGACTAAACACTCCAATCAAAAGACACAGGGTGAGAGAATGGATAAAAAACAAGACCCAGAGCGCCTGGGTGGCTCAGTCAGTTGAGTGTCCAACTCCTGATTTTGTTTCAAGTCATGATCCCAAAGTCACGGGATTGAGCCTCACCATCAGGCTCCATGCTGAGTGGAGAGCCTGCTTGAGATTCTCTCTCTCACCCTTTGTCCCTACCCTGCTTGCGCTCTCTAAAATAAACAACAACAACGAGAGACTCATTTTAGACCTAAGATTGAGAGCGAGGGGATGGAGAAACATTCATCATGCAAATAGATGTCAAAAGACTGCTGGGTAGCAATACTTACAACACACAAAATATACTTTAAAACAAAAACTGTGACAAAAGGCCAAGAAGGACACTAGATAATAAAAGGGACAATCCATCAAGAAGATAGAATGATTGTAAATATTTATGGCCCCAATATGAAAGCACCCAAGTACTTGGGTAAAACAATAAGAATATATAAACAATAAGAAACAATAAGAATATTAAGAATATTAATAAGAAATATAAGAAATATAAGCAGTAAGAAATATAAACAATAAGAAATATAAAACAATAAGAAATATAAAGGAACTGATGATAATACAATAATAGTCGGGGACTTTAACATCCCACCTATATCAATGGACAGATTATCTAAACAGAAAATCAACAAGAAAACAATGGCTTTGAATGACACACTGGACCAGATGGATTTAACAGATATATTCAGGACATTCCATCCTAAAACAGCAGAATGCACATTCTTTTCAGGTACACATGGAATATTCTTTTAAAATAGATCACAATTAGGCCACAAAACAAAGCTTAACAAATTCAAAAAGATAGAAATCACACCATGTACCTTTTCTGAACACAACACTATGAAACCAGAAGTCAAGCACAAGAAAAAATCTGGAAAGACCACGAATACATGGAGGTTAAACAATATGCTACTAAACAATAAATGGGTCAACCAGTAAATAAAAGAATAAATTTAAACAGTACATGGAAACAAATGAAAATTAACACGCAACAATCCAAAACTTCTGGGATGCAATAAGGCAGTTCTAACAGGGAAGTTTATAGCAATACAGGCCTATCTCAAGAAGGAAGAAAAATTTCAAATACACAACCTAACCTTACATCTAAAGGACCTAGGAAAAGAACAAATAAAACCTAAAATCAGCAGAAGGAAGGAAATAATAAAGATTAGAGCAGAAATAAATGATATAGAAACTAAAAAAACCCAAAAAACAAAAAACAAAAAATAAACAATAGATCAATTAAACCAGGAGCTGGTTCTTTGAAAAAAATTGATAACTGAAATTGATAAACCTCTAGCCAGACTCAACAAGAAAAAAAGGGAAAGGGCCCAAATAAATAGAAACACAAATGAGAGAGGAGAAATAACAACCAACACCACAGAAATACAAACATAAAATATAAGAGAATCTTATGGAAAACTATAGGCAAACAAATTGTGACAACCTAGAAGAAATGGATAAATTTCCAGAAACATATAAATTACAAAAACTGAAACAGGAAGAAACAGAATATGTGAACAGACTGATAATCTGCAAAGAAATTGAATCAGTAATCAAAAAACTCCCAAAAAACAAAAGTGCAGGACATTTTTTTTTTTTTTTTAATTTTTTTTTTTTTTTTCAACGTTTATTTATTTTGGGACAGAGAGAGACAGAGCATGAATGGGGGAGGGGCAGAGAGAGAGGGAGACACAGAATCGGAAACAGGCTCCAGGCTCCGAGCCATCAGCCCAGAGCCCGACGCGGGGCTCGAACTCACGGACCGCGAGATCGTGACCTGGCTGAAGTCGGACGCTCAACCGACTGCGCCACCCAGGCGCCCCAAAAGTGCAGGACATTTAAAGAAGAGTTAAAATCTATTCTTTTCAAACTATTCCAAAAAAAAAAAAAATGGAAAAGAAAACTTCGAAATTCATTCTGTGAGGCCAACACTGCCCTGATAACAACATTAGATAAAGACATCACAAAAGAAGAGAACTATAGGCCAATATCTCTGATGAACATACATGCAAAAATCCTCAACAAAATAACTAGTAAACCAAGTCCAACAGTACATATAAAAAAATCATTCACCAGAATCAAGTAGGATTTATTAATGGGTTGCAAGGGTGGTTCAATATTCATGAATCAATTGTGATATATCACATCAATAAGAGAAAGGATAAAAACCATATGATCATTTCAACAGACACAGAAAAGTATTTGACAAAGTATAACATCCATGCATGATAAAAACCCTCAACAAAGTAGGTTTAGAGGGAACATACCTCAACATAGTAAAGGCCATATATGAAAAACCCAGTTAACATCATTCTTAATGGGGAAAACTGAAAGCCTTTCCCCTAAAAACCAAGGAACAAGATAGGATGTCCACTCTCATCATTTTTATTCAGCATAGTACTAGAAGTCCTACCCACAGCAATCAGACAACAGAAAGAAATAAAAGGCATCCAAATTGGTAAGGAAGAAGTAAAACAAGAAAAAGACTGAATACAGGGAACAAACTGATGGTTACCAGAGGGCAGTTGGTGGTGGGGGAGGGGGGGTGAGATGGGTGAAATAGGGTATGGGGATTAAGGAGTCCACTTGTCCTGATGAGTACCAGGTAATTAAAATAAAAAATTAAAAATACATATGAAAAATGAATCAACAGAGAACCCTGTGAATTCAAGAAGGTAAGGAAAATAATCCAGCTTCCAAAATAGAGGCAGTCTCCATATTTCTTTAAGAATTTGAAGAAGGGCAGAAGCTTTTTATCTTCATAAGGTCCCAGTAATTCACTTTTGCTTTTAATTCCCTTGCCTTTGGGGATGTGTCGAGTAAGAGATTGCTACAGCTGAGGTCAGAGAGGTCTTTTCCTGCTTTCTCCTCTAAGGTTTTGATGGTTTCCTGTCTCACATTCAGGTCCTTTATCCATTTTGAGTTTATTTTTGTGAATGGTGTGAGAAAGTGGTGAATGGATAAAGAAATTGTGGTTTATATACACAATGGAATACTACGTGGCAATGAGAAAAAATGAAATATGGCCTTTTGTAGCAACGTGGATGGAACTGGAGAGTGTGATGCTAAGTGAAATAAGCCATACAGAGAAAGACAGATACCATATGGTTTCACTCTTATGTGGATCCTGAGAAACTTAACAGGAACCCATGGGGGAGGGGAAGGAAAAAAAAAAAAAAAAAAAGAGGTTAGAGTGGGAGAGAGCCAAAGCATAAGAGACTGTCGAGAACTGAGAACAAACTAAGGGTTGATGGGGGTGGGAGGGAGGAGAGTGTGGGTGATGGGTATTGAGGAGGGCACCTTTTGGGATGAGCACTGGGTGTTGTATGGAAACCAATTTGACAATAAATTTCATATATAAATAAAAAAAAAGAAAAAAAAAAAGAATTTGAAGAAGGGCTACACATACACAAAAATGCTGTTTTAAGGCTATGCTGGCCAAATGTTTATTCAAATTACTTCAAGTGCTATTTTTAATCCATCTCAAGTAACATCCCTTTATACTATGAAGTGTATTGCTTTGTAATATATGTAAATGAAACCATAATGAACTACATAGAATACTTAATATTTAACAACCATCTACTCTACAAAGGTTATATATTCTAATTCCTTTGTCTTTTTACAACAAACCAGCCAGCAAAGAATCACTTCAGACCTAGATCTTCCTAGTAAATTTTTAAGAAAATGTTTCAGGGGCACCTGGATGGCTCAGTCAGTTAAGCATCTGACTTCGGCTCAGGTCATGATCTCAAGGTTCATGAATTCGAATGCCACATCTGGCTCTCTGCCGTCAGCACAGAGCCTGCTTCAGATCCTCTGTCTCTCTCTCTCTGCCCCTCCCCAGTTCTGGCACACATGAGCTCTCTCTCCCTCTCAAAACTAAATAAACATAGAAAGAAAGAAAGAAGAAAGAAAAGAAAGAAAGAAAGAAAGAAAGAAAGAAAGAAAGAAAGAAAGGAAGGGAAGGAAGGAAGGAAGGAAAGGAAGGAAGGAAGGAAGGAAGAAGGAAGGAAGGAAGGAAGGAAGGAAAGAGAGAGAGAGAGAGAGAAAGAAAGAAAAAGAAAGAAAGAAAGAAAGAAAGAAAGAAAGAAAGAAAGAAAGAAAGAAAGAAAGAAAATGATCTAGGAATGTCTACTTTGCTATCTTCCTTTTTCCCTTCTTTAAATGTATCCCACAGTAAGCTCAGACATTAGAAATTTGGTTGTTTACTATTTAAAAAGTACTTAGCTTTTTGGAGTCCCATATTGCTATAATCAGCAACTTTACCTTTTATGGTATCTTAATACAAGGGATATAAGAAACACCACTTTTAAGTGTTTTTG
This sequence comes from Puma concolor, assembly GCF_028749965.1. Taxonomy (NCBI): domain Eukaryota; kingdom Metazoa; phylum Chordata; class Mammalia; order Carnivora; family Felidae; genus Puma; species Puma concolor. The sequence continues at coordinate 31,235,976 of NC_141678.1, forward strand.
AAACTTTAATCCCACATCTTGTGGTTTCACCCTATTATAAAGCTTCAAAACTTCAATGTGAATGACTGCAAACTATTCTGTTGTAAATATGCTCTTCAAAGTATCAGTAAGTATAAGATTCCTGCATGTGCTTATCTGCCTCTCACTAGACATCTATCTCTCTCCCCTCTCAATCACGTTAAAAGACCAAACAACATATGACTATAAAGCTGCAGAACTGATTATTCTTTTGAAAACAGGTGAAAGAAAAGAAAACAGGTGTCAGGATTTTATAACCATAGTGCCTTGAGTCTTTTCATTCTTCCTTCCCTCTGCTACAGTGCTCTAGGAGAGCAAAGTTATTGGTTCTATTGCTGAATCTCTGGGTCAGCTCAAGGCTGATGGCTTTAGGAAAAGATTTTTTTTTTAATAGCAAACATCAGAAAACAGATCCATTTAAAACTCTAACACAGACTAAAACAATTAGCATTCTGACTGTGTCTCTGGTCTTCACACCCCTCCAAACCATCCTCTATACTACCATCTGAGTCATGTTCCCACTCGTGGGACATGTTGTCTCCTGCTCAAAGTCCTTTATAGACTTGCAGAAGTAACTTGGTGAAGAAGTAGGAAAAACCAAAGGACTTTTTCAATTACATGCTATTACATTCATGTATGTTCCCAGAGGGATAAGTCATATCCTCAAAGGCAACACTGGGGGAAAAGGAAGACTGGAGAACCACTTTGCTAAAGAAAGTTTTTCCTACTTCTTCAAACATCCCCTACTCTTTCATGCTTCTCTGCCTTCACTCTTAGTTTACTATTTTCACAAAAGACCCTTTCGGATAAGCACTGCACTTTGAGTATTTCATTACTGCAATTCTCATATTGTACTGAATAACTGGCTTGAATGTTTATCTCAACATACCATAAGATCCTTGAAGAAAGGGGACCCTGCTATCCCATATCCCACTCTCCACATACAATTTTGAAAAAATTACACATATCAAGTCATTACATACATGCTAAGAGAAAAATATAAATAACTGATCATCGTACATGCAAAACACCACCAAGTTAAGGATGACAAACTACAGGCATATGTGTGTGGTGATTTGTGTACACACACTTTTTCTAGTTTTCTTTTCTCTCTCAAAACAAAAACAAACCTCTCCTGCTAACATAAAGCAAATACAAATATTCTTAATTCTAAAATACAGAAAATATAACCAATGAAGAATGTAACATTTTAGTGGTTAGTAGTTTCAAAAGATAACTTAGGATTTAAAGAGGATCTTTCCACTCAAAATTGGGAAAGCTGTATGGATGCAATTGCAGCAGGAGATTTGTTTGAAAACCACCTATAAAAACTAAAGAATATCTTAGGTTTACAACTTTGTGGCCTTGAAAAACTCATGTATCCTCTCTGAACCTAAGATGGCCCATTTTAAACTGTGGAAGGGGACTGTTTTGCCTACTTCATGGGGGTAATTAGCAAAATAAGTGAGTATGCTTGCAGTACTTTAAAAAATATTCTCAATTGAACGAACTCTCTAAAGAAGTTTAATAACCATTTGATTAATATGATCCTGTTGATAATAACAAAAATGTTCACTATTTCAGATCTCATTAAATACTGAAATGCTTGTATAGAAGCTGCCATTGCTGCAATTTGGGAAAGCAGAGAGGAATCCAGGAGTTAAAACAGGTCTCAGCAGCAATATAGTCTAAAAGACCAGAATCTTGCTAGATAGTCACCAAAGAACAAAACTAGGCATGGTATGAGCTCATCTTAGATCCTGGCCAGGAAGATTTTAAATTACTAATGTAACCAAAGGGAATTATTGTGAAGAAGTAATGTAATTTTGCACCCCAGGGGATATTTGGTAACATCTGGAGTCATTTTTGGCTCACAACTCGGGGCAGGGGTACTACTGACATCTAGTGCATAGACACCAGGGATGATGTTCAATATCCTGTGACTAGAACAGCCCTTCACAACAAAGAAATTACCCAGTCCAAAATGCCAACAATCCTGAGGTTAAGAAATCCTATCTTAAAACAGTCTATCTAGAAAACAGAATTTGATAACAGTGACATTCATTTATTCATTCCAGTATTTCCTGAGCAGCCATGAAGGAAAGTTTCTGTAATGAGCTCTGTCCTGGGTGCTGAAGGGTCTAGCGCAGTTAAGAATAATCTGTGTGATTTATATAAATATTGAGCATCTATATGGTCTTGAAAGGAATCTCAGAAACAGTCAAACAAGTTTATCATGACCTAGAATTTCTAAATACTTACCTCCAGGGCCTGCATTCGTTTTAACAGCATTTTATTTTCACTGTTCTTAACCTTTTCTTCATAGAATTCCAGAAATGTTTTTTTGTAGACTAGTTTCATATTGTACTTCTTTGCCATTCTGTCCAAAATAGATTACTTAATTAAAACACTTCCACATTATTTATAATTCCTCAATAGTTTACTTTCACACAACAGTGACAACTTCTGGGCATCACTAAAAAAACTATCATTATAAATTCAAAATAGGATGATACAAAATGAGTGAAGAGCAACATACCAATAATTACATCTAGAAGAAAACATGCATTCTCAATCTCAATAGGCCACAGGTAACTCTATTACTGTAATAAACGGGTCATGAAAGTAAAAGGAAAGGCTGTGAGACAGGGATGAAAGCTGTAAGGAACAGGGGCGCCTGGGTGGCGCAGTCGGTTAAGCGTCCGACTTCAGCCAGGTCACGATCTCGCGGTCCGTGAGTTCGAGCCCCGCGTCAGGCTCTGGGCTGATGGCTCAGAGCCTGGAGCCTGTTTCCGATTCTGTGTCTCCCTCTCTCTCTGCCCCTCCCATGCGCATGCTCTGTCTCTCTTTGTCTCAAAAATAAATAAAAATGTAAAAAAATTAAAAAAAAAAAAAAAAAAGCTGTAAGGAACATTTTTCTATCAATTTCATTTATTTAACTTAATCCCTTACAGTGGCATTGAAAACAGCTGCCATTCCTTTTTAAAATATTCTTTCATCTCTTGGATTCTCTAGCAAAAGACACTATTAATTTTTATAATACACCTGTAGCTGCTTCTTCACAGTTTGTTTTACAAATGCCTTTTACCCAACTTGTAAATTTTAATGTTCTGAAGAGTTTGGCCCACAGCCTCACTCATTTTCTCCTTCCTGACTTTACACAGCATGCCAACAGCTATCTGTAGTTCAGCTCTCTCGTCACTCATTTATTCCACTGCTTCTTAGAAATCTCCACCAGGATGTGTCACAGGAATTCTCTAACTTTCCAAATCCAAGGCTGAACCCACTAGACCATTCTGCCAATCTTTATTTCAGTAAATCCATCTAATGATTCGTGCCAGAAACTTCAGAGTTCTCCATGCCTCTTCTCTCCAATGCCTGCTGTGTTCAACACACCACTACATCCTCTGTTTACCTATAAAATATACTTCAAATAGGTCTTCTTACCCCTTCATTGGCTACCATCTTGCTTTAACCACCACCACCACCACTCAGCTGTACTACTTCGCTAGGTTCCATGCTTCTATTCTTACTCTCCCTCAATGAATATTTCAACTGCAACCAGACTGAGTTTTCAAAAATACACACATGTCACTTTCCCCCTTTACGCCCTTCACTGGATCTCCACCACACAATTCAAAAGGCTTCAGCATGGCCTTTAAGGCACTCATCTATAAAGGAATGCTGCTTTAGGGCATCTGGCTGGCCCAGTTGGTACAGCATACAACTCTTGATCTTGGGGTTGTGAGCTCGAGCCCCATACTGAGTGTAGAGCCTACTTTCAAAAAAAAAAAAAAAAAAAAAAAAAAGGAAAATGCTCCTTATCTTGAGCCACTTGGGCCCTCATTCCTTATGACCACACAATGGACTTCCTTTAGCTCCTTGAAAGAGCCAAGCCCTTTCCCATTTCAGGGCCTTCATACATATTGTCACTTATATCTGGAACATTCTCCCTTCCAGTCTTCAACTGGCCAATTTCTATTCATCCTTTAGCTGTTGACTTAAACATCACTTCTTCCTAGGTGGACTCTAAAATCCTCAATTACATTAGGTCTCCCTGTTATACTCGTTTTTTTCCTCACTGCATTTGTTAAAATTTATATATACATATATACATATGTATATACATAGATAAAATTTATATATATATCAAAATTCATATATGATCTCAGGCAGCAGGTAAAGGAGGAGATGAAGGGAAAATAATTCTGAAAGAGTCCATGAGAAGATTTGCGAGATGACAGTTGAGGGAACAGTGAGAATGGAAACATTTGAGAGCCACTGGATTTGTATGTAAGAGGCATCTGTAAGGCCTCCCCATAATTTGAATTAGCCTTCCTTGGAAAGACAACATGAGCAAAGAAAAGAGTCTCTTCTATTTTTGGCAGTTCATGAAACTCATAAATCTACAAAATAAGGCTTTAGAAATAAAACCAAGCTTAATGCCTGAGAAATACCATAATTACAAAGAACTGAGACTCAGTTTGACCAATTTGAATGGGTTTGCCATATAAAAAGCTAATTATATTTTTGATCAGTTTCTTAACAAAATGGCAGAAGGGCATCTCAAAAATCCTGTGCATTTTCAGATTGTCCCACTGAATGTATAGCTGTTTTAGTAATTAATTTTTTAAAACTTTAGATATTATAGAGATGACTTGACACTTTACACATGCATCACCATTAAGCAATTTAAGTACAAAAGACTGTGAGTGCTTCCTTAGCATTTAAAAAAAAGTTTCATTATAGCCTTTATCTTTTTGGTTCTACTCAAATCACCAACTTTGTTAACCAAAAACACCAAGCTAACATACTAAACATATGAAATGACATACTAAAAAAATTTAATTTCTTCTTTTAGAAAGAGCAGAAACATTTCACAAGAGTTTACTAATGTTAAGGGGGGAAAAAGTGATTTAAAGTTTTAAATTTTACAGCTTATATAAATTGTACATAACATTTTTCTCATGTTCAGTCCCATGCTATTTGATTTTCTCATACTATTGTATAAAATTTTTATATATTGTAGAATCCTAAAAATCTTGTATCTATAATTTTATAAGCTGACTGAGGCACAACTCAAGTAATCACCAACTCAAAATAAGTAGCAAATAAAGCTTTTTCATCAATAAAAGACTTTTGTCTTTAAAAGTACGAAATCAACTTAGGTTTGGTCAACTGTGACACGGCCTTAGATTTAAGTTGACTTTTCCACTTTCCGTCTCAGGGAAACCTCCAAGACCCAGGGGTCTCATAAGGCCTTGAAGCCTGGATAGCCCAAGTTTCCCTATGTCTGTAGTTTGCCAAGAGTCTTAGGTCCAGGTGCACGAGTGAATACATTCCTGAATCAGGATATTATTATCAACACTGCCTGTGAGACACAGGCAATTTCAAAGCTATAGTGAAATGTAAAACAACTTTTAATACCTATCCTTGTCAAAAGAGGATCATTTTATATTATCAAAGTTACTAATAGTTTTTTTTTAAAAATCTTTCTCTATTTGCAATGTAAGGTATTTTCTGCCACAAGTTGAAGGCAACAGGTTCCTTTCTTACCTATAGGATAAAGTAATTCTAAGGATGAAAGAAAACTAAATAAGCAAGGCTATTAGAGACCTATGGCACAAAACTGGATATGACGTTATTTTTTTTTTTTCTTTTTCCTTACAAGGCTATACTTTTTCTTTGGGTTCTATGTAAAATAAGGAATGAATGGAAAGACTGATTTTTTCCCCCTTTTTTTTCACTCTTAAGGCAAAAAGAGAAGAATAACAGATTAATGACATTCTTACTCATTTAGCAATGGAAAATAGACCAAGAATTCAGGGACATCCACAACACCTTCCAAGTTGAAGTCATATTTGCAGCCAAATAAAGGATAATCTCCTTTCTTCTGAAATTTCACAGTATATATCTCATTTCCAAATGATTCTGTTTCTGAAACTTCAAGGCGTCTTCTGTTAAAGGTTATCCCCAAAACAAAATAAAAAGATTAAAGTTGTTATTAGCTTAGACTTATTTTGATCAGATTATGCATATGAAAAAACTACCGGATTTTTAATTGGATTTCAGCTACTCTTAAGAAGCAATAAAGTAAAAGATAATGAACAATTTCACTCATAAAATTAGGCTAGAAATTGGTTTCACCACTCATGACTCCTGGGTAAGTCTTTGTTTATCTGATCCGGAGTTTGTCTAGCACTATAACCTCTGGCTGGATATAGCATCGGTCTCCAATTTATACATAAAAATGTTTTAAAGATCCATCTGTATTATCTATCTTTTGACCTTAAATGTTGAGGTCAAATACATTATCAAAGTGCTCAGCCCTTATCACAGTTCATGAGATGGACCCCTGGTAGGGCTCTCCTTCTCTCTCTCTGCCCCTCCCCGTTTGTGCACACATTCTCTCTCTCTCTCTCTCTCCCCCTCTCTCAAAATAAATAAACTTAAGGGAAAAAAAACCTTAACTCTGAGTAGCTTATAAGCCATGTATCAAAAGTACTTACATCAGTTCAAAGCTATTGGGAGTGGTACCAATAAAATAGCCTCCAGGGTTCAGTCTCTCACAAGCATTTCTGAGCATCATGTCAGCCTGCTCATAGGACTCAAATGAGTAGTGACAGACAAACTGACAACTGCAGATATCAAAGCACATTTCTGGGTCACGAAATTTGTCAATTAGAAGTTCCTGAAACAAATTAAAAATTAAAACAGGTCAACAGGGCACCTGGGTGGCTCAACTGGCTAAGCATCTGACTTCGTCTCAGGTCATGATCTTACAGTTCGTGAGTTCAAGCCCCGTGTTGGTCTCTGTGCTGACAGCTCAGAGCCTAGAGCCTGCTTCGGATTCTATGTCTCCCTCTCTCTCCCTGCCCCTACCCTGCTCACACTCTGTTTCTGTCTCTCAAAAAGTGAATAAGCATTAAAAATATATATATTAAAAAATAAATAAAATACAATGGGTCAAGATTTTGAAGTTAACTGCAACATAAAAAATTTTTAGTAACATAATTTGTAGAATTGGGGTCCTTTTTTTTTTTAAATTTTTTTAATGTTTATTTTTTATTTTTGAGACAGAAACAGAGCATGAGCAGGGGAGGGGCAGAGAGAGAAGGGAGACACAGAATCTGAAACAGGCTCCAGGCTCTGAGCTGCCAGCCCAGAGCCCAATGGGGGGCTCGAACTCACCAACCATGAGATCATGACCCAAGGTGAAGTTGGTCGCTTAACGACTGAGCCACCCAGGCATCCCAGAATTAGAGTCCTTAAAACAAAAGTAGACATGCCCCTCCCAACCACCTATCTTTTCTCTCATTATGTATAATAAGGCCCACAATAAAACGATCTTTTCCTTCAATAAAGTAATTAAAAACTAGGGATTCTGAAATCATGTTTAAAAACTTATCAACCAAGTATGACATTTAAAAGAGTTGATGCTTTTATCTGGTTTACTTAAAAGCTAAAGTAAAATGATGCTGAAGCGTAACTTTAACAGTATGTTTAAAAAACATAAAGCTGGCCTTTGGGATACTTTATAAACATGCAGAAGTGTTTTTAAAGGTTTCTGACATTCTAGCAGTATACTACCACTTTTCCACTTCACTTTCACAACTGCAAACAAAACGTATAGGATTAAAGATAGCTGTAATAGTTCAATGAGCAAATGAGTCAGACAAAGCATTAAAGGTCAAGGTGAGACTTTCACTATTCAAGTGCCACTGTAGTTCTTAAACTTCATAGTTGTTAGGAAATTCAGAAACAGGTGGAAGGTGGAAAGCACCAAACTCTGATATGCTGGGAAACTACCCTAATAAATTATACTGTAAACAAAACATAAGTTCAGTTCTTTTTCAAAATACCGGAAAATAAGTCTTGTCTGAATGGAAAAGCAACAAGTGATTTCAAGAGTTCAAATTATTAAAAGCAAAAAGTTCCCAGAAATACTCAGTGGGTCATTTAAGAAAATTTACCATTAATAGAATTTCCAGTTGAAACTGAAAATGCATGTCTTGAGATTTTTAATGTTTCAAAGCACATTTTAAAAGAATGAACTGATTTTTAAAACACATCATTTATCCAAAGGAAAAATATAAAACATAAATTGACAAGGGTACCTAGTTGAGCATCTGACTCTTGATTTTGGCTCAGGTCATAATCACAAGGTCGCGGGACGGAGCCCTGCACTGGGCCTTGTGCTGACAGCATGCAGCCTGCTTGGGACTGACTGACTTTCTTTTTTTTCTTTCTCTCTTTCTTTCTTTCCTTCCTTTCCCTTTCTTTCTTTCTCTCTCTCCACCTCTGCCACTACCCCCACCTCTAAAAATAAATAAATAAAATAAATAAATAGACAAATTAAAAAAATTCTGTACCTTTGAACAATCAGCAGTTATAAATTCTGCGTTGAAAATATATTCATTGTCACGACAACGATTTTTCATGTCCTCATACCGCTGCTGACACTGTTTGACAGAAACATCAGCGATATCTGCAAGGCAGAAAGGGACAGACATTAGTAACTGGCAAAGACCTAAAGAAATAAAATGTAAATGCAAAGATGGAACAAATCTACACATTAATCCAAAGTGAACCTTAGTAAAAGCAAGGAGGTTCTATTTTCTTCAAAACAAAAGAAAGTCTCTGTTCAAATGCAAATATCCTATTACTTTTTAAAAGGATTAAAAGCTTTCTCAATAGATACTGACAACAGAAACGTCCCGTCATTATTTTTAAATGCTTATTCCAAGTTAAAAGTAGAAAATTTAGACTCCAATTTGAATTATAAAACCTAAACTACGTGCCCAGCTCAGAAAATATCAAGTTTGCTTTTTTTAATAGAATGTTATTTGCTTTTTCCATGTTGAGATTTGCACTGATGGTGCAAAAGCAATGAAAAGTAAAATGCTGGCACCTTATCATGAATACAAGGTAGCAGCACCAAATGGTACACGTAATACTTAATATCTTCTTCACCACTACAAACTAGCATGGACAAAAAAACCCCAAAACATAATTTCATTTAAGAATGCTCTTGATAAAGCTCAGCTCTTTTTCAATATTCTGTGTGATGAGATGGAAAGTAACAGAATATCTGTGCTACCTAACAAAGTTTGAACAGGACCAGTGTGACTGTGTTGTGAGCTGTACTGGACACTTTTTTCATAGAAAATTGTTTTCACTTGAAAGAACCAGTGACAGATAAACCGGTTATTTAGACTTGGTGATTTGGCAGACATTTTTTGAAAATGAACAAAGTGAACCTCCACTGCAAGGAAAACAAAGGACAGTATTTGTTACCCATGATAAAACTTGAGATTTCAAGTGAAAATTACAATCTGAAACACTTCTATCTACCACCACAGGCTGGGCATCTTCCCAATACTTAAACTTTTCTGATTGATGGTAACATTAAAAAAAATGTGATTTCTTGATGTCAACATTTAGAAGATCTGCATAACTTTAGTGAACATTATTTTCCAAATATTACAAAATCTTACAGGGAAAAGATCCATTCAAAGCGCAAGACAGACCAATGGATTTAAATGTAACAGAATATAAAAAGTTCATTGATACAGATTCAGATGCCACATTATAACTATCTGTAAGGAACTACTATCTCTTGAGTTTTTTTTTTTTTAACGTTTTATTTTTTTTTGAGACAGAGAGAGACAGAGCATGAACAGGGGAGGGTCAGAGAGAGGGAGACACAGAATCTGAAACAGGCTCCAGGCTCTGAGCTGTTAGCACAGAGCCCGACGCAGGGCTCGAACTCACGGACTGCGAGATCGTGACCTGAGCTGAAGTCGGACGCTTAACCGGCTGAGCCACCCAGGCGCCCCTATCTGTTGAGTTTTGATATAATAACAAAGATGAATATGCTCAATTATCTGAAAAGTGTTAAAATACTCCTTCACTACAACTATTCATCAAATAAAATAACACATCAAAACACAATGAATGCAGAAACAGGTATGAAAATCTAGTTGTCTCCTATTTTTCTATACTCTAAAGGGATTTGGAAAAATATTTTTAAAGACTAAAGTATTTTTAGTCTTGTCACTAAACTTTATTTTTTATTGATGAAAAATATTCTTTAAATTCTCAGTTTTAATTTCTATAATCAATAGATATAGGCACATACACAAAAGTTTTCTCATCCTCAATCTTAAAAATAAAGGTGTATGGCACTCATAAAACCAAAAATTTGGGAAGTGTCAAAATAGGTAACTTTATATAGATGGTGCTGTACATTTCATTGCACTGGAAGAACATAACATCTGCTTGTCCTACTTCAGTGTTAAGACTGACCAGTGGGTTCAGGAGCTTGATTCATTCAGTTATTAAATTCCTATCAACTTTTCACCTAATAGATTTAGCAACTTCTATGATTGTTGCTTAGATCTATTATTTCATTGAGGGTGGAAAATAGTGATTTTCATCATTCCTCCTGCATTTATTCATTAGGAGTTTTTAGTTAAGAGGAATTTTCTTTGTCAACCATTTGGTTACTTTGAAATACAGTTCACATAAGGTAAGGAAGATACATACTCAGCCCCCACCCCTTAATTTATGAATTTCAGAATGATGAGTAAGTTTCCTATAGCAACCTCGAAGGGTGAATACTGAGGGTTTGGGGGGGGGGGGTTTTCCCCTTTATTTGGTGTTTCAATCTACTGTAATCACTATTCTTTTTGATGATGAAATTGTCCTATCTTTGGCCAGTGGAAGTCTTTTCATGTTTGTGTTTTAGACATGACTCTTTGATTACTTCCTTCCTTTTAGGGAGGACAAGTTATACCAGGCTCATTAACTATACTGCATAATACCATCAGTAAAGTCTCATAATTCATTTTTAAAAAACACCCATCTCACACACAGCCTCAGATATCTTCTTATAAGATCTTTTAGTATCATGTGATAATGAGATCCTGCTCATTTTCCATTTACCTGACTGATCACGAATTATTCTTCCCCACATCATTATTTACGTTACCTGTACAAACTAGCTTATTAATTCTTCCCTTTTTCCACTTGAGCAAATCTCCACCTTTGCCACATCCCAGGTCCAAAACAGTGATATCACGTTTTTTTTTCTGTCGTACCTTTTCTAAAAATTCCCCTAAAAGAAATAAGTCATAAGAAATGATCTTTCCTCCATTTTTACTACAGCATCAACTGCAACCCCTAAAAACCTACTAACTTCTGCCTGACATTTACTATAAACTATTAAACATTCATTTATATAATTCATAACTTTTGGTAAACATTTCAAAATATGACTAAGAGTTAGTTAAGTTCATCCTCTAGCATTAAAGATAAAAGAGTATGTGTCTGGTATTTTAGAAAGTTAAGACAGGTTTTTGAAGGTTACTCTTAGAACTTGATTCAACATTGAATAGCAGACATTTTAAATTCTAATTAATACAAGAAAATCCAACACTTGCTCATGATAAGGAAAAAAACCTACTCATAATTTTTATAGTTTTCTCTTTCCGAAAGCTAAATGTTTAGCTTATAATATACCTACGTAAATCAAAGTAATTATGGGGTCAAGAGTGCTTGATTTTCAAAAAAGGTGTCAGGCTGACCACCAAAACAAATATAACAAATATAAGTCCAAAAACTATACATACCTCTTAACTTTACTATCAGAGTTCTTTTTTTTGATTTTTTTTAAACGTTTTAATTTACTTTTGAGAGAGAAAGAGAGAGACAGGGTGCAAGCGGAGGAGAGACAGAGGGAGACACAGAATCTGAAGCAGGCTCCAGGCTTCAAGCTGTCAGCACAGAGCCCAACACAGGGCTCGAACTCATGAACTGTGAGGTGATGACCTGAGCTGAAGTCGGATACTTAACCAATTGAGCCACCCCAGTGCTCCAGTATCATCAGAATTCTTAAACCACTCTAAAAAATCTTTCATCCCTTGCGGCGCCTGGGTGGCGCAGTCGGTTAAGCGTCCGACTTCAGCCAGGTCACGATCTCGTGGTCCGTGAGTTCGAGCCCCGCGTCAGGCTCTGGGCTGATGGCTCGGAGCCTGGAGCCTGTTTCAGATTCTGTGTCTCCCTCTCTCTCTGCCCCTCCCCTGTTCATGCTCTGTCTCTCTCTGTCCCAAAAATAAATAAAAACGTTGAAAAAAAATTTTTTAATAAAAAAAAAAAAATCTTTCATCCCAATCTACCAAATCACATTAATAACCAACAAATAGTATCAGTATGGTCCAATGTATCAATAGCCAAATGGTTCAAATATCAGTTAAAGGCCTATTAATATTCTTAAAAAACTGAAGTATTCAGCAATTCAAAAACCTGATACAATGCTGAATCCTAGATCTACTCTTCTTGTCCTTATTATTCTGAGTTTAACAGTTCCTATTTCATGTGTGTACTACTGTGACTGCTAAAATACTCTGTGTAAATATTTCTGCCTTTCACTGTCCATAGGATGTTAAAGTAACTTTGACAGAAGCACAGTGTTCTATATTTAATTTTCTCCTAGAAAACTTAAATAGCATAATAAATGAATGACAAAGAATGGGTGTTTGAAAAGAGAAAGGAAAAAGCCAGAGACAGAACTTGGCACAGACCACACTGTTGCAAAAGAATCAGAAAGACAGGTGCAGATAGCAAAGCACCCAATGAGAGAGTTGCTGAAGGAAGAAAGAATAGCATGAATATGCAGGGAGAAAAAAATTTGTTAAATCTGACTTATGACTTTTTGAAAATGACCTGTTTCCCTGATTATAAAAATAATACAATGATGTAAAAAATACAGATGAACTTAAAAATATTTAATCAATGAATAATACAAGAACAAATGACACATCAGAAAAAATACCCAAGAAGCTATCTATGTTACTGATGATGATGAGGAATGGAAAAGAAAAACTGAAAAGAAATGAGAATTAGGGTTCAAAGATTACCTTAAAAGTATAGACTAAAAATGCCATAATACTAACCTTAAAAAGGGGGGTGGGGCGGGGAGGAATTGGGAGGCGACATTTAATTACCCTAGCTGAAAACTATCAGAGACAAATAAGTCATATTTCTGTAATAAAATGAGGATGAAAAACAAAAGTGAGATAGAAAATATTAATATGTGTTCGAAATAATGAGCCTAGTTTCCACTCCTAATAACTATTCAGAATGAATAAGGTATCTTTAAAAATTAGTAAATTACTAGGATGCCTTGCTGACTTGGTCAGTAAAGCATGTGACTTTTGACCTAAGGGTTGTGAGTTCAAGTCCCACATTGGATTTAGAGATTACTAAAACAATAAAATCTTTAAAATAAGTAAAATAAAAATTAGTAAATTATCATCAAAACTACTAAAAAGTCTCCATAATTAGCACTTCATTCTTTCCAGTGTCATCACAAAAGCATTCTCACTTTTCCTGAGGCTGGCTTTTAAATAAATAAAAAAAAAAAAACACCAAAATCTTACTGTGAAAAACTTCAAAACACACTGGCTTTTAAAAATTCTCTAAACTCACCTAAGAATCTACTTAATAGGTTAAATATATAGAGCAATAAATATGTTCTGAATCATATTTCTCCAATGATTTGCATTTTAATTTTTTTTAATGTTTTTTTTATTTTGAGAGAGCATGCACATGAGCAGGGGAGGGGCAGAAAGACAGAGAGAGAGAATCCCAAGCAGGTGTAGAGCTGGATCCCATGAACTTCGAGATTACGACCTCAGCCAAAATCAAGAGTCGGACACTTAACCGACTGAGCCACCCAGGCACCCCACATTTTAATTTTAAAGATGAGTTTCCATAAATAAAATGCTGGCTGGCTCCAAAAAGTTGGATGTCTTTATCAAGCCTCAAAGTAAACTTTACTTTTCCCCAGACACTGTGTAAGTTCAATAAAAAATTACCACATATGTGGTGATACCACCATCTTTACCAACTCATTAAAGGCCTAGAGATGAAAAATCATGACAATGCCCATTTTCTTGACTTAATAGAAGCTGAATGCTTAATCCAACAATGAGTCACTGCCCCAAAACTATTAGAGTAACATAGAATAATTACTTAATAGCACTAGGTAACCTTAATTCTTAGTATAAAAGGAGCATACTGCCTTTTGAAAGCCTGGTTAACTTATGAACTTAATATCAATTAAACACTCAGCAATATCTTATTTACTCCAAAAGTAAATATGAAAAAAATGTATCTTAAAGGCCTAGTTTTCATTTTTGCTCCAATTTTACCAAGTCAAGGTTGGATAATTAAATGAATAGGAATGAAAGACTAAGTAGTTTAATGTATAACCATTTGGAAAGAAAAAAAAAAAAAAAAAAGAGACATAAGCTAAAATAAAAGATTCTAAACTATAAATAAAAAATCAATCATATATACCAATGAGGACGCTTTTCATCCAATTATTAAAGTTTCTGAGGTAAAAAATACGACTTTGGCTACGCTTCTCCAAACCAACTTCCTGAAGTTCATTGTAGTGGGCAGCCACTGCTGAACTGTGTCCCTCTTCTAAGTTCTGAAAATAAGAGAATGGAATAAAATTAAGGATCAGAACATGGCAAAAATAAGCCTTAAAAGAGCATCTGACCTATATAAGGATAAAATACTAATAAAATTGGTAAACTTCAAAAAGCAATGACATTGACCACATAATCCTAATTATAATCATACGTAAGATTTGTTCTCCCGTTTCCTGTATTTAAAAACATCTCTTGGTTTAAAATTTTCATCTTGATGTTTCATCTGTATAATTTTGGTGTCAATGTCTTAATAAAACCAGTACTCTTCCAGAGTTCTGATTTATTCAATTCAATAAATGTCCATCAGTGGATGGGGTTCCTATAAGAGAATAAAATAGGAATAAGTTATATTATCCTAAAACTCACATAAGCATTAAATAATACAAAGGAATTAGAACTCAATAAGCTGTATTCATGTCAATGGTTTTGTTTTTGTGGTTTTTTTTTTTTTTCTCTTCATCTAACTCCAAAGTTTCAGTTTGTGCTCCTTACCTGATACTAAGCATTTTGCAAAAATGCTATGGTAGGTAAAGGGCTTCAAATTCCCACATTTCCCCGTTCAACCAAAGTGCTTCATCTTTTACCTATCTTACATATCAGGTTTAAGATTTCCACTTGAAAAAAAGGTTCTGCTGCTAATAAAGTTTGAAAACTGTGGTTATAATACAAGCTCCCCTCTGTTAACAAGAATTCACACTCCACCAACGACAAATGCCTGGCCTATCTGACACCTTACTTTTGAATTCAGACTGATGGCAGAATTTTTACTCATTCACTGAAGTACTCTTTCTATTCAAATCCAGATTCTGCCTCAGATTCCTTCATAATATGGTATTCCCAGATGAAAATAACTTGCTGTTCCTTGTTCTAGAATATCCATGCTAAATATCAGCCTTAAAATTGCATGTACTACACCAATGAGAAGTTAGAAACAATATCATTTAAAGAATCACATTAAGAAAGGAATGTAGGGGTGCCTGGGTGGCTCAGTCGGTTGAGCGTCCGACTTCAGCTCAGGTCATGATCTCACAATCCGTGGGTTCAAGCCCCGCGTTGGGCTCTGTGCTGACAGCTCAGAGCCTGGAGCCTGCTTCAGATTCTGTGTCTCCCTCTCTCTCTGCCCCCTCCCCTGCTCATGCTCTGTCTCTCTCTATCTCAAAAATAAATAAACACATTAAAAAGAAATGTTTTTAAAGAAAGGAATGTAAAGCTGGGTGTAATACTGAAATTTATCATCTTAAGTCATAATCTCTACTGTTTAGGACACAAGAAAGTGATGAATACCTAACAAAAAAGGAAAAAAATGTATCAACTGGTTTTTTAAAACACTGAGAAAAAGCAAACTATAAAAACTAGTTTTCAAGTTTCTAGTCAAATAAGAGTTCTTAAATAACAAAAATTATCTCAATTAGAAGTTTCATCTAAATAAAAGCAACTAAATTACAGAGTTAAAAACCTACTCTATCTTTTAAGACATTATCTATTACAAATAGATAAAAAATAATTACAAACTTATATTCTTAAGGTTTAAGATTATGTAAAAAACAGTATTATCTCACAGCTTCTCCACATTCCAATGTGACATATTCCATTATGAGTAAAAGAAAACACATTCAACATACTTTTTGCTTTTCAGGAACACCCTCAAGTTCTATTTTTCTCTTTTTCTGTGTGCCATCTCCAGTAGAAGGTTCATCTTTTGGAAAATCATCAGTTTCCATTCTTCTTTTCCTTGAAATGCCTTCATCATCACCAGAACCTTTTTCCTCTGGAACAATTTCAGCATCAAGTTTTCTTTTCTTGGTTGGAGTGTCTTCCCCACAACTAGAACTTTCCTTTACAATATCATCTTCAAATTCCATTTTTCTCTTTTTTGGTGTGTCTACGTGTCCACAGATAGAAGCCTTTTCAGAGGGCCCAGTCCCAGGAGTGGTTGTGTTTTCATTAATACTGAATGAAGACTCTGTTTCTGAATCTGTTGATGCTTTTGCGTCTTCAAGAGAGATCTTTTCACACTCTGCTTTTACAGAATTTTCCATTTTTGATTACTTAGATGGTAAAACTTCATGAACTAACACTGGAATGGCAAAAGTTTGATATTACTCGTAAACATCAAGGCTGAAACTTTAAAACAATTTTAACCAGAAGCTAGCCATTTAATCTCAGTTATCAACTACGAGTTAAAAAATCTCATTATAGACAGAATATTGAAAATATTAACTAGTCTATATTACAAATGAATCTCTGAATATGCTAATATGCAAGTACTAACTATAATCCCCAAACACTTTATACAATCTTATCCATAAAAGTCATTACTGCCATTGAAACTGACAGATGAAGTGGGGGTATTATACAAGCACTAGTTTCATTTCTACTCTGATCTTTACTTTATAGCCTTGGTTCCCAAATTGTGAGCTGGACACTATAGCAAACTTGTACAGGTACAGCAGGGTATTTTAAAATTTTAAGGGAAACCATGATATCTGACATCTGGAAGATATCACAAATACAGCTTCAAATAGAGGTTTCAAATGAATAGATTGCACTACATTCCTTTCAATGACATCAGAACTTTGTGAAGCTGAGGTTGTGGTGGTACCACAGGAAATCAATGTGAATCAGGAAATGAAGTTGGCAATGTCAAATCTGACTTCAAAGCTTGAGAGTACCTAACAGGTGTATACATCCCATTAGTAATCCTTCATGGTTAACTAAGAAAAATAATCAGAGATATTAAGGGCACCAAGAACAGGAAAAGTCTGGGAACCTACAGTTAACTTCTGAAATCCTTATTTCATAATGGGTGTCAGAATTGGAAAGGAAAGACAGTATAAATAGCTTTGGACAAGAAGTTTCATGACCCAGCCTGCAACTTAATGACTATTAAGTCCGTTTCAAATGTTCACAGACCAATGTGTAAAATGGAAGGGGGGCAGAAATAAGTGAACTATAGGACAGAAATTTTTTTTTGAGGTTTTTTTTTAATGTTTATTTATTTTTGAGAGAGAGAGAGAGAGACAGAGTGTGAGCAGGGGAGGGGCAGAGAGAGACAGAGACACAGAATCTAAAGCAGGCTCCAGGCTCTGAGTTGTTAGCACAGAGCCACACTCGGGGCTGAAACCCATGAACAGTGAGATCATGACCTGAGCCAAAGTTAGACACTTAACCGACTGAGCCACCCAGGCGCCCCTGGGACAGAAATTTATTGAGTCATTTGACAATTTCACTATACTCCTACTACAAGGATCTCAATAAGGCACTATTTGGTTAGTCTTCAAGAAGCTTACAGCCTAAATACCACTTTTTTTTTTTTAATTTTTTTCAACGTTTTTTACTTATTTTTGGGACAGAGAGAGACAGAGCATGAACGGGGGAGGGGCAGAGAGAGAGGGAGACACAGAATCGGAAACAGGCTCCAGGCTCCGAGCCATCAGCCCAGAGCCTGATGCGGGGCTCGAACTCACGGACCGCGAGATCGTGACCTGGCTGAAGTCGGACGCTTAACCGACTGCGCCACCCAGGCGCCCCTAAATACCACTTTTAAAATGTCAGGCTGTATTATTCAAACCAAATGGATAAGGGAGAGCAACAGTCAAAAAATCCATGAAATTCAGCAAATTCAGAACCTGAAAATTATGAAGAAGGGGGAAAAGGTCTTTTGAGTAAAGAAATAGAGTAAGAAATGAGGTTGCTTAAGGGAATAGGTAAAAACAAGTCACTATAAACCAGGAAAAGTTTGAAGGGATATTAGCTTTCAATAACCAAGGGGTAGGTAACAAAATACCAAGACGTGCCAAACTAGGAAGAACTGAATAAAAGAAAAAAAAAATCACCCAGAAATGTAATTTTCGGAATAACCACTTAAAACCATTATGTAGCAATACTGGCCACAAAATTATCAAACGCCTATCTTTTCCACCCTGCCACTTATTTCCTATTAAGGAAACAAAAATTGGTTTAAAGTCCAATCAACCAATGTGATTTAACATCGCTGGCTGCAATCAGCGCCTAAAATTAGTATTAGGAGTAAGAGTGGATTGTATTTTATAGGCAACTCTATATCTACGAAAGGGATGTAAAAAAAAAAAATCGAATAGGTCAGAATAAACAACATAAAATTTCAAAGAACCGCAGAGGTGGGTAAGGTAAGAGTAGAAACTGAGCATCAAAGTGCAATCATGAATAAACTCCAAACTAAAGAAAGCTGCCCCTCAGAATCCTCAAGGAAGGAGCTTAGGGTACTGAGTAAACTGACATAGAGATGGAAGTTTATTAAATATCCAAATAGGCATTTCGACCTGGCTTTCCAGTCACACCTCTGAGGCAGGCCATGTCTTCGTCATTTCAGTTTCCCAAAGAACGACCGAGTAGGGCGCCAGGGCCACCTGGCTTAACCTCAAGCAGGTAAGTGTTCCGCCCCGACCCGCCAGCTAGATGGGGGTCAACTCGGGGGCCTAGGAGGACGCAACAGAGGCGAGAAGGGAAATCTTCAGACAAGTTCACCCTCTTCCGTCATTGGCGCGGCCTAGCTCTTACTAAACCTCGGGTCCGTATTTCCAAACCGCCGCTCATTACAGACGCTTCTTAGGATCTGACAACCCCTCCCCAACCCGCCTTCTCGGCACCACTGAGGTGCGGCCTGAGGCTCCAATTCTGGCTTCTCCAGATCCCGGCTCGCTCGGTCTGGAGAAGCAACAGAGCCCACCAACTCCTACAAGTACTGCCCACTTAGCTCCTGGCTGAGTGCACAATAAATCCCTCGCTACTAGTACTGAAGGAACAGGGCTAACGCGAAGCGAGCGCGTGTCAAGAGTTGGAGTCCTCCTTCAAGAACGAAGGCAGCAGAGGGCCTAAACTCAAAGAAGAGCCAGCGTCCCAGCCGCCACACTCACCTACACATCCATCCACGATTCTGTTTGCGGAAGCGACCGTCGGCGCCACGCGTTGTTGTTACGCCATTTCCGGGGAGTGGCCGGATCACGTGACGTCGCTCTCCGCGGAGAGTGGAGCGTCGTACAACCTTTGCGCCGGAACTACGAGTCCCGTCGTGCAGCGCGTGAGGGTCAGCTGTGGGACGCGCGGAGCGGCTCGGGCAGTGGCGAGCACGTTGTTAGTGGGCGCGGCTGGCGGGCCCCGGGGGGGCGCGGCGGGGCGGGAGCGGCGAGAGTCTGCCTGACCCGGGTGGGTTCCGGCATCTTGACCCACGTTTGGTCAGGTCACTCTCCTGAGTGACACCGCCGTGGCGTCAGAGGAGCTGTCTTTCGGCCTGTGCGGCGGGAAACGCGGTGGCCTCAACGTCCTAAGAGGTAGCCCGGGCCCAAGACCTGAAAAGAACTGCGGGAGGGGTCGAGAGGGCACCTTCAATTCGGTGCATGTTAGGGAAAAGACCTGGGGCGTGACTCCAACACCAGCCCGGCGCCCACCGCTTCTCGGGCCGTGCCGGGAAACCGCCTGCAGGGCCAGGGTCCTGCACACTCTCCTGCCCACAAGCCCTGGCGGCCGAAAGAGATCACCCCCGCCCTTCTCTGTTAGGCCCCTGGCTCGGCAAATCCGGTTTGGGGATAGTTTTTCAGCTTTGTGCTTTGTTAACCCTTTGCCCTCTGTTCTTCCCTTCGTCAGAAGACGGCTGAGGGAGGGGCCTGGGAGCCGCCGCTCTTGGAGTTACTTTAAAAATGAGCAACGTCTTAGGGACTGGCAGGTCGTTCCCTACCGCTGTATTTGGGAAGACCTGCCATACCTCCCGCTGAGGAGGCCATTCTCATCTGTCAGATTCTGGAGCGGGGGCAGCCCATCCCTATTCTTGAGAAACATTGTGGTATTATTCTGTGTTGGTTGGACTTTGGTATGGGATAGTTGGGGGAGAAAACTCACTTTGGCCATCCCCTCACGCTTCCACTGGAGAGCCCAAGGCACCCACTGTACTGAAACTTGGGATTTCCATAGTTCAGGTCTTTCAACCAGGGACTTAGGGTCAAAACTGTATCTGTGAACTAAAGTTACTGATGGCGTGCACATTTTAACGTTGTTGTGCCTCAGCACTCCCATCTTAGGGGTATAAAAACGTGATTAGATTTACAGTTCATCTTGAATTCTTTACCAAAATTGATCCCTTTAAAAGCAACTTTGAAAACGTATTTTACTGGCCTGCCTTGTCAGTAGGTAGTTACATTGAGACTTTGCATTGGGGGTGGCAACATTGCAGCATGTACTTTCCAATCCAGTCACTTCTAAATTGTGGGCATTAACCTTTTTTTGAGGTTGTTGACCCTCTATAAACTTTGGACCAAGAATGAGGCCTATTTTTAACAAATGAGAATGAGCCTTCAATTTCAGATGACTCTGCTTGTATTTTTAATTGTATGGAGTGAGCTGTTTTGAGAATTAACTTCAGTTCCTGAATGTTGAGAACTGCAAAGGTATAGGTCCTAGGGATTGAATGTACTATGTACATATCCATGCATTAAAACTAGGCGATCATATGGCCATATTTACTGGTTCTGATGCTAAAATTTCTTGAGATAATTGCTGTTGTAATTTTAGGGAAAATGAATCTAATTTTGACTTTTTAAGAAATTTTTTCATTAGATTAAAAACCTCTTAAATATGTGTGCATGCAAACTCCACCATGAATTGATGTCATGCATGAGATACATAGAGATCACATTTTGTAAATTTTATAAAACTTAACTGAAAGTCAGTAAATTGAGAATAGAGGAAGAACGCTTGAATGTAGTTGTAGTGGAAGGAGTGAATGGCCCAGACAAAAATGTTTTAAAAGTTACTATTGTTGTTATTTTCCCCCATTATTGCCTGAGTAATGTCTGATTTTCTGAAATTTGAATTAATAATAGCAAATATTTTGGTATTTTCTGTGTGCCAGAGTAAGTGCTTTACATATTCGAACTCATTTAATTCTTACATAATCCAGTGGGGTAGTTGCTATGATTTATTTTATTTATTTATTTTTTTTATAGATGAGGGTTAAGTAACTTGGCCAAGGTCATGAAGCTAGGAAGTAATAAACTAGGATTTGGACCCAGGCAAGCTGGTTCCAGAGACCAGAAGCTGTGCTAACAATGAAACCCTGCCTGCTAGAAGGCCAGGCTCAGAACTAGAAGTTGGCTGGCACATAATGGATTTTCAGAAAATTTCTTGATTCTTCCCAATGCTTGGGTTATTATATTCAGAGAGAAAATAACTCGATAAAGACATTACTTGCTAAAATGTGAGCTCCCAACAAGGCAAGGATCATCATTTTGTTCAGTGATTTAACCTAAGTGCCTTGAACAGTGCCTGGCATACTTGGGTGATGATTGAATGAGTGAATTACCAAGAAAAGTTTTGTAAAAATCCTTTTTTTTTTTTAAAGGACATAC
Source organism: Puma concolor (assembly GCF_028749965.1). NCBI lineage: Eukaryota > Metazoa > Chordata > Mammalia > Carnivora > Felidae > Puma > Puma concolor. The sequence goes on from NC_141678.1 coordinate 31,257,877, forward strand.
AAGATTTATTTCAATTCATTTATAAGACTTCTTTATGCACTGTTTTGATTATTTGGCTCATTAGTCATCCAGCCTGCTTTGGATTTCTCCTGGTTTGGATTATACTTTTGTCAGTGAAAGGAAATGGACTAGTAACTTGCAAGTTTTCTGGTCAAAGTAAAGGTAAGCAACAGATTCAGTAGATACCATCCCTCTTTTTAAGTCATTAGTTTCCAAAATGACAGCTCTCAGAAGTATAATTTTAAAGTGTGATTTCTGTTGTGTAGTTGAAGATCACATTTTTGAAACATAAAAAAATTGTAAATGTTGATACAATCTTATAGCTTCCTAAAGATGATGGTATTCTTTGAGGTGGGAGAGAATTGGTTTATGGAAGTTTTGTTTCTCCAGTCTTGGAGGAAGGACTGTTCCTCCAGTACACTTGCCAAAGCGTTCCTGCTGAAATTTTACTGCATTTTTGGAGCACATAAGATATTCTTGTTCAAAAGATTTTTGGTATAGTTGAAAGTAAGATTTGGTTGAAAATGTAAGTTTATTATGTGTGATGTTAATTTTATATGTCAACTTGACTAGGCTATACCACCTAGTTATTTAATCAAGCACTAATCTGTGTGTTATTATGATGGTATTTTAAAGATCTGGTTAACATCTGCAATCAATTTACTTTAAGTAAAGGAGATTACCCTCAATAATGTGGATGGGCCTCATCCAATCAATTGAAGACCTGACTTTTTTTTTTAACGTTTATTTATTTTTGAGAGAAGAAAGAGAGAGAGAGAGAGAGGGAAAATGAGTGGGGGAGGGGCAGAGAGAGAGGGAGACACAGAATCTGAAGCAGGCTGCAGGCTCTAAGCTATCAGCCCAGAGCCTGACACAGTGCCTGAACCCACAAACCATGAGATCATGACCTGAGCTGAAGTCGGACACTTAACCGACTGAGCCACCGAGGCACCCCGAAGACCTGAATTTTAAACTGAAGTGTCTCAAGAAGAAAAAATTCTTCCTCAAGACTACAGCATTGATTTCTGCCAATTTCCAACCTGCCAATCTACCCAACACATTTTAGAGTTGCTAGCCCCCACAATTTTGTGAGCCAATCTTAAAATAAATATTTATGTATTTAGATAAATAATAATAGATTTCTAATAGAAATGTCTATCTAAATACAGATAAATCTAAAGATAGATAGAGATGTATGTATAAATTTTTTCTCTTGGTTCTGTATCTCTGGAGAAACTTGCCTGATTCAAATTTTGGTGCTGAGAGTGGTTCTAGAGAAGCAGATTCTTGAAGATGAGTTTTCTGAATTGGTTATGATGTTCCTGGAATGACATTTCTAATCTAATTAGATTTAAAGGCACTAATAAGTGAAAAGGGCACTGATAGCCCATAGTGTGATGTGACAACAGAAATATGCAAAACCCAGAACATCACCATCCTTTGCAAGTATTTATACAAGATAAGGATGGGATGATCACATATTTGATGACTTAAAACATTTTTGTCAAATTAACAAGTACAATGAGACTGGTTGCTGACTGCTGGCTACTAACTGTGCTGGGGAAAGGGAAAAGAAAAGGATGAACTCAGGTCTTCAGATTCCCAGCTCAAACTCTACATAAATAACCTGAAATTTTTTATATCTGCCTTAAAGAAACTTATCTCCTGTAATTGCAGAGCTGAGATTGCTGAAAACCAAACCCAAAGTCTCATCCTGCAAAGTGGCTGAATTACAATGTATAGCAGAGTATCTGCTATTAAAATGAGGGCATTGATTGAGAAGGAAAGTAATCCTTAAATTTGGAATGGGGTACTGAACGCCTAATTTTAATCCATTGTCTTTGCCCGTAGAAGCAGTCCTTCCACTCCTCTTTGAAGAATTTAACCTTGCTTTGTGGGAAGTCCCTGTAATGGTACCTTCCCTGAGGTAATTGCCCTGCAAGACAACTGATTCTCCTCAGGAACTACCCCTACCACTCTTCTTTGTTTCTAGACCTATAAGTAGACTCCCAAGTCCCCGCAGGCCCTCAAGGGGAAGCTACAAAGTGTGTCCCAGAACAAGGTGTGCTGCACTCTAAAAACCACATGATTTATTTTGACTTATACATGTAGAAATCTGGGGGATTTTTGTGGGAATGGATATTAAAGGTGGGGGATAATGGTGGAAGGAACATAAAGTTGGACAAGGCCAAATTTATTGATAATAGGGACCACTAAGCAAAGATTCTGGATTCACTGTTGTAGCCTTAGGGGTTTGGTTGGTTGGCTGAAGAATGGACAAAAGGTGACTCCCCCCCCCCCCCCCCCCCAATGAAGTTAAAATACCAGACCTGCCTTGCTATATTACAGAGAAATGGATCCAGAGGCCTAGGGAGATTGGAATGGTAAGGTGTCTTAATCATGTAAGAACAACTCACCCGCTCTGGGAGGGTCTAGAGGAGATACCTTTCACCATGAAAGTGAGAAATAAATTGGTGAGGAGAACCCCAGCATCCATGAAGAACTGTGGGATTGCTCCTCTCTGTGGGTCAAGAATTCTAGCAGAAACTGCTGCCAATGAACTAGGGATCCTTAAATACAGTGAGGATAATTGGAAATTGGGCAGATATTACAGAGAGACCTATTTTCTTTCTTTTAAAAATTTTTTTTAATGTTTATTTTTGAGAGAGAGAGAGAGCGCATGCACGAACAGGGAGGGGCAGAGAGAGAGGGAGACCAGAATCCAAAGCAGGCTCCAGGCTCCAAGCTGTCAGCACAGAGCCTGATGTGGGGCTCGAACTCACCATGAGATCATGACCTGAGCTGAAGTCGGACGCTCAACTGACTGAGCCACCCAGGTGCCCTGAGAGACCTATTTTCTTAATGGCATATCTATATGTTGAAGGAAAGAAGCCAGAGGAGAGGGCGGTTGAAGTACATAGGAAGGAGAATAGCAGTAAAAAAATATAAAGAAAATGTGGTTGAGTGGAGTCCTGGAAAAGACAGGAAGAAGTTAGATTTGAAACATGGTGGAGAGCTGAGATAGTTCCTTTTCTGAGGAAGTTAATGGATTCTGAGTTGGGTGTTGATGTAGTTAACTTTAAAAGGGGGAGGGGCGCCTGGGTGGCGCAGTCGGTTAAGCGTCCGACTTCAGCCAGGTCACGATCTCGCGGTCCGTGAGTTCGAGTCCCGCGTCGGGCTCTGGCTGATGGCTCGGAGCCTGGAGCCTGTTTCCGATTCTGTGTCTCCCTCTCTCTCTGCCCCTCCCCCATTCATGCTCTGTCTCTCTCTGTCCCAAAAAATAAATAAACGTTGAAAAAAAAATTAAAAAAAAAAAAAGGGGGAAGGCTGAAGTTGAGAAAATTCATTCCTAATAACTTTGGCTTGTTTTTAAAGGGAAGGTGGGATAGTTTTGTCTTTCTTGTGGGACCATTAGGTAGTAAACACAATAAATAAGTAAATTATATAGGATGTTAGAAGGTAAGTGCTGTGAGAAAAGAAACAAATAGAGCAAGATAAGGAAGATTGGGACGTTGGGAAGGAGGGGAAGATTGGAGGTGGTGTTGCAATTTTAAATAGGATGGTTAGACTTCATTAAGTGGATACCATTTGAAGAGAGTCTTGTACTGGCGTGCCTGGGTGGCCCAGTTGGTTAAGCATCTGACTCAGGTCATCATCTCACAGTTTGTGAATTTAAGCACCTGGCTCTGCACTGACAGTGTGGATCCTGCTTGGGATTCCCCCCCCCCCCCCACCTCTGCTTGTGTGCAAGCAGGTTTTGTCTCTCAAAAATAAGTAAACATTAAAAAAAGAAAGAATGACTTGTAGAAGTGAAGGAATTAGCCATGCAGACATCTGGAGAAAGACTATTCCAAGCAGAAGGAACAGCTAATGCAAAATTCCTACAATACTCTTTTTAACATGTTGGAAGAGCTGTAAGGGTGGCCACCGTGGCTGGAGCAGAGTGAGAAGACAGAGTGGGTGATGCATTCAGAGAGGGAAGGGAAGGAGATTATGTGAGGCAAAAGTACTTATGCCTTTATTGTAAGAGAAATTGTAGAATTTTAATTTAATAGGAGAGATGATTGTATCTTTTCTATGTTATGAGGCTGAAAATAACGTATAAGAGGCTTGAAGAGATTGGGAAAGGTGTGGAATGGTCACTGAGAGGAAAGGGAAAGGGAAGCTGATTGGATCAGGAACCATTGTGGATTGTCACACAACATTCAGAGCCTTTCTCTGAGATCAGGTAATTTACCCTCAGTGTATGCTGGTACTAATCTACTCAGTTGCGTGATTTATGTTAGTGCTCAGCTATTGAGATGTAGTTGTAGGAAGAACAGATAGTTGGACTAGTTCCAGATTAGATTTTGTGGGCTGGTATTACAGATGGACAGAGTAGTAATTCAAGTAATGCACTATAGAATTGAAGCTGGATAAAGACTTCTGAGTGAAACCTGGAGGAGCTGTTACATTTGAAAGAAGAAAGGAGGTAGGGTGGGGTAAGGCCTTGGAACTAGAATCCAGAAGGTAAGGGAGTGAACGCTCAAAGTAGAGGCTGCAGAGGGTGCGATAGTGTAGTTTCAGGATTTCAGTTGTGGGGCAATATCAGATAATTTCAAGGTGGAATGCATTGCTAAAGAAGCTGGGATTTTGCATGGGTCGTCCAAATGGAGTAATGGTAAAAGTTTAGATGAAGGAAGAATACAAACTTGATTTGGCTGGGTTGACAGATGAGAAGGTAAAGAAGGAAAACTAGAACTAATTATTGTTACAGCATGCTAAATGCTAGATGCTTAACATATTGTATCTCATTTCATTGTCATAAATACCGTATGATAAAAGTGTAATTAACCCCATTTTAGGGATAAGGAAAAAAACTAAGTAAAGTAATGCCAGAAAAGTTGGAACTCAGATCTTTCTGATTGCAAAGCCTACTTTTTTCCCATTGCAATGGGATAACACCTGCCAGCCCAGAAAAGAAGGGAGTAGAAGTGGAACCATGTGGATTCTGGACCAGTGTTAGGATTACTTACAGATCACCATGGTTTGCCCTGTGAAATTTAGATCCTCTGTAAAGACATAAAGATATAAACATTTTATGTAAATGAATATATTTACATGGTAATTTTGGAAAAAATCACTGATTTTCTATACAAATGATACATTTCACATTTAACACTGCTCTGGAAATCAATTATTAATGAAATTCTTTAGGAATTCACTAGGCGGCATGATTTAACTCTTCTTGAAGGTTAAGAATTTAACAATGGCTCCATCATTACCACAGCTTGTATATGTCACTCAGTTCTTGTATTAGAAAGCTCAAAAGCAGAATAGGTTGAAGGAGGTGGATTTTATAATATAAATTAAATTGAAGGCATCAAATGCATTAAGGAGGAGGAGAGTAACAGCCCAGAAAATACTACAAATAAACTTGCATGCTTTTACTTTTTCTAAGCATCAGTCAAGGTGTGATTAAGACAAGAGATTGAAATGAACAAATTAGAATATTAATCTATTGAAAGAAGCAAATTTGAGTGTCCTCCAGTTTGATAGTAATTGAGAGGGTTTGTATAACTAGAGGCAATTCTTTTCCTAACCCTTTTGTTATGTTTCAGCTTGATGAGTTCTACAATTGATCCCTTCCTCATACCTATTCTTCAGGTTAAAGCTGTACTAAATATGAGTTGTATCTGGCAAGGCCACATAGTGTACTTAAAAAAAAAAAGTTAATGGGTTTTATTTTTTAGAGAAGTTTAGGTTTATAGAAACATGGAACACAGATAATAACAGAGAATTCCCATATTATCTAACCCTACCCCCACAGTTTCCCCTATATCTTGTAGTAGTGTGGCACATTTGTTAGAATTGAAGTACTAACTGAAGTCCACAGTTTGCATTAGGGTTCACTCTTTGTTGTACAATTATTTATGTAAGTTTTGACAAATGTATAATGACATTTATCCACCACTACGGGGTCATATAGAATATTTTGCTGCCTAAAAGGGCCCTATGCTCCACCTAATTATCTTTTCCCTCTCTCACTGTGCAGCCTCTGAAACCACTGCTGTTATTTTTTTGTTTAAATTTTTTTTAAGTTTTATTTATTTATTTTTGAGAGAGAGACAGAGAGAGTGATTGGGGGAGGGGCAGAGAGAGGGAGAGAGAGAATCCCAAGCAAGCTCTGTGCTGTCAGCAACGAAACACGGGTTTCAACCTGAGCCGAAACCAAGAGTCGGACTCTTAACCAGCTGAGCCACCCAGGTGCCCCTGAAACCACTGCTGTTCTTACTGTCTCTGTAGTTTTGTCTTTTCCAGAATGTGTTAGAGTTGGAATCATATAGTATATAGCCTTTCAGACTGACTTCTTTCACTAGGCAACATGATTCCTCCGTGTCGTTTAATGGCTTCACAGCTTCATAGCTCATTTCTTTTTATCAGTAAATAAGAGTCTGTTGTTTGGAGGTACTCAGCATGCTTATCCATTCACCTAATCAAAGACTTCTTGGTTGTTTCCAGTTTGGGGCAATTATTGATAAAGCTGCTATTAATGTTTGTGTGGGAGGTTTTTCTGTAGACATAACTTCTCAACTTATTTGGTTAAGTACCTAGGAGTGCTATTGCTGGATCATACGGTAAGCCTATGTTTAGCTTTCTTTGAAGCTGCCAAACTGTTTTTCCAAAATGCCTATGCCATTTTGCATTCCCACCAGCACATTCCCTCCACATTCTCACAAACATTTGGTGTTTGTTAGTGTTTTGAATACTAGTTATTCTAATAGGTGTGTAGTGGTATCTCATTACTGTTTTAATTTGCAACTTCCTAGTGACAAATGATGTTGAACATCTATTTTTTAATTGGCATACAATTGGCATATAAGATATTAATTTTAGTTGTAGAACATAATGACTCAATATTTGTATATATTGCAAAATGAGCACCACAGTAAGTCTGTTTAACATCCATTGCCATATATGTCTTCCTTCCCGGGCTCTGGCAACCACTAATTTGTTCTCTATATGAGTTCAGATTTCTTCTTTTTTCTTTTAAGATTCTACACATAAGTGAGATCACATAGTATTTTTCTTCCTCTAGAGTTCATAATACATTTTTATCTCATCTAAGTCCATATTCAAATGATACTATAATACTTCATGTGTAGTTACATGTGCCTTACTGTGGAGTGTTATCATAGGGTATACTCAATTCCTTGTGACAACGCTATCTTTCATTTCACTTATGTGCTATTAATCACCTAACGTATTAGTAGTATGACTTTAAACAGTTATCTTCTACATCAATTAATAATAAAAAAGATTTTGCCTTTGTTGATTCCTTCTCAGTCAGTCTTTTTTTTATGTAGATCCAAATTTCCATGTTGTTTCCTTCTTGAAGGTCAAGTGTTTTGGCGATGAATTCCCTCCGTTTTTTTTATTTGATAAAATAATTGATTTCTTTTCCATTTTGATGGATAATTTTGCTGCATACAGAATTCTACTTTGATAATTTTTCTGAATGCACTTTAAATATTCACTTTACTCTCTTTTGTGCCTGGTTTCTGATGAGATGTTGGCTCTAACTTTATTCCTGCTCCCCTCTAGGTAAGGTCCACCCCCCACCCCCAATTCTTTTAAGATTTTCTCTTTGTCTTTAATTTTCTGCAACTGGAATATGATATGCCCAGATAGGGATTTTAGATATTTATCCTACTTGATTCTCAGAGCTTCCTGGACCTGTGGTTTGGTGTTTGTTAGTAATTTTGGACAATTCTCATGTATTATTACTTCAGATATTTCTTTTACTTCTTTCTTTGTTCTTCTGGCATTCCTACCATGTGTATGTTACAACTTCTGAAGTTGTCCCATATGCTTGGATGTTTTGTTCTGGTATTTTTGTATGTGTCTTGGTATGGGGAAAAGGGTGCATTTTTTTTTTTTTCTCTTTGCATTTCAGTTTAGCAAGTTTCTATTGACATCCCTTCAGGTTCACTGATTCTTTCCTTGGGTATGTGGATTATAAATCCACCAGGAATTCATTAAAGGCATTCTTCATTTCTGTTACAGTGTATTTGTTTTGTAACATTTCCTTTTGATGCTTTGAATTTCCACTTCGCTTACATTGTATGTTGTTTACTTTTCCCATTCAAGCTCTTAACATATTATAGTTATTAACTGCTCAAAACTGTCCAAATTGAAGATGCTACATTGATTTTAGAAGTCATTTATTAGAGATAAATTGAGTCTTTTAAAAACTGACAGATTGTTGACATTCATGGAATTGAATTAGTTGAACACCCGCTGGATGCCACGTTTTGCACTAGTCCCTCTCACTATTGGGAATCAAGACAAACTCCTCACTCTCCAGGAACTTAAAGTCCACAGAGAAAAAGAAGATTCCAATATCTACCTTTTCAGTGCAATTTTCTGTGTAGTTTGTGGGGTTCAGGGACTTCAGAAGGAATTAGTGCTGTGCTGTGACTTGCAGGAAAATGGTAGTTAGAAGAAGTAAACCATTTTTTTTAATGTTTATTTATTTTTGAGAGAGAGACAGAGTGTGAGCAGGGGAGGCGCAGAGAGAGAAACACAGAATCCAAAGCAGGATCCAGGCTCAGCTGTCAGCACAGAGCCCAATACGGGGCTCGAACCAGTGAACCATGAGATCATGACCTGAGCTGAAGTTGGATGCCTAACTGACTGAGCCACCCACGTGCCCCAAAGTAGAACCATTCTTTATAGAGGATTTGTCTACTTTGTGATTTTGTTTTCATAAGGCATCTGTGACAGTGCCCTGTGGGCTGGAGGACTTGAAACAAGCCAGAAGACTATTCCTCCCACTCCTGCTTTAACCTGAGCAACTTTGCTTTGATTTATTTATTTTTATTGAACTTCCAAGTAAGATTTTGTTTGACAAGAGTTTTTTGAATTCACACAATAGAAAACTAAATCTTGCTATTGGAATTTTTTTCAACTGTCTTTTTAGTTAGCGTGTTATTTGGTATATAAAAATGGAATATAAATTACTTAATTCCTTTTGCACTCAGTTGTATTTCTAGTGCTGTTTGAATGTTTTAGTGTTCCAGGTTGTGAGGAACAGAAACATGTTCATATAATCTTAAGCAGTGTGGGTTTGGTTAGGATACAGAGGGAGTAAAGGAATCTCATGAACTAATTCATTTGCCTCATGGAACTGGAATTTGAGGATATAGCTTCTCTAGAATTTCAACAGCATTCTAACATTTGTGCTTTCTCAGTGGCATTTGTTCCAATCCATTCTTTCTTCTCTGTCATTCCTTTAACTTGGCTTCTCTTTTTTTGGTTCCCACTGCTTCCTTATACTTTTACTCCTTTCTTTTCCTTCCTTCCTTCCTTCCTTCCTTCCTTCCTTCCTTCCTTCCTTTCTTTCTTTCTTTCTCTCTCTTTTTCTTCCTTTCTTTTGTTCTTTCTTTCTTGAGCATGGTTGACATACAATGTTACATTAGTTTCAGGTGTACAAGGTAGTGATTTGACAATTCTATACATTATGCTGGGCTCCTGTAAGTGTAGCTACCATCTGTCACCGTACAACACTATTAATGTATCATTGACTGTATTCCTTATGCTGTGTCTTTTATTCCCATGACTTATTCATCCTGAAACTGGAAGCTTTACTCTTTACCACTATGTCTTCATCTTCTCTTTGCCTCAGAATTGCTACATGAGAGAGCGGACTTTCAGACATGTATATTACTGCTGCTTCATGCCTGGTCTTGAGCCTATCCCTAACAGACTGGATATTATTGGTTTGATTAGTACAGTTTCATATAGTTTTTCAAGTTTTGTGCCAGAGCCATCCTAGGCAACTGTTTTCGTTTATCCTGTATAATCCCTGTTCAGCTCAGGCACTGATCCTTAGGATGTTTTCACTGTGAATAAGGGCAACAGACTATCTTGTTTACTTATAATAATAACTTGTAACATTTTATGAGCACTTGCTACATACTAGTCATTTTCTGAACATTTTTACATTTATTTTCATCTCATAACCTTATGAAGAAGGTGCTATTATTAACCCCATGTTACAAATTGGAAACCAGGGCACAAGGGGGCTAATTAACTTGTTTATTAGTAGATAGTTTATAGTTATAGTGTTTTCAGGATGTGAACTTGGGCAGTCTGACCTCTTGGATACTCTCAGTTGTTAAACTCTACTGCCTGCTCACAAAAATTAAGTCATGACAGAATCTGTATCGCCACCATACAGGGTAGGATTGTATACTGAGAATTAGGCACCAGTAATCATATGCCATTCACTTGTAGTGTTAACAGCTTAATTACATAATTCTAAGGTGGAAAAGGATAGTCATAACAAGCAGTGTAATCGTGTCACTTTTCTTGGGTCCTGTAATGCATTTCATCATTTATTTCTATAACTGAAGCATAAGCAGTTTAGAACACTTCCTCATCTATAGATGTGAGAATTTCATATCTAGGGGTAGGAAATAACAGGCAGCTTTTGTTATATGCTAAGTCTCATGATTTAAAAAATGTATTACTGAAATTACTGTATTTCATTGGAAGAAATTCAAATTTAAGTTGTTCATCACTCCAGGTTCTGCATTTATATCTGAAATAGAGTCCTGTTAGTTCACAGCTTCTTCAGGCCACTCATCCACTTGTCCAGATATAACTGATTTGATCTGAGTAGTGTTTATGAGGAGTAGCACTTCCATCATTGACCGATAACCGAAAACTTTTATCTTTAATTGAAAAGATGAACAGACTAATAAAATCCAGAAATGGAAACTGCCAGTGGGCTGAGGCCGTTATACACTGGTGCTTGCTGTGAGACAAGATAACTCCTACTTTGCTTTGGTTTTATTGTTCCTGAAGCCTGTTCATTCCAGGATATGTATGATACTACTCAGTCTGTACTTGCCCTCTACTTTTACTTGCATTCATCTGAAGTAGGTTTGTTCCTTGAAATCTAATGAGTCTTACCGTGTATGTCGTCAGTATTGTGATCACTTTGGAAGTCTAGAGCTGTACTGTCAAATATGGTAGCTATTACCCATATGTTGCCATTTAATTTAAATTAATTTTAATTTTTGTTTTTAATTTAAAAGTTAATTTTAAGGTAAAAGTTAACTTCTTGGGGGGCACCTGAGTGGCTCAGTCAGTTAGGTGTCTGACTCTTGATTTAGGTTCAGATCCTAGTCTTGCAGTTTGTGGTTTTGAGCCCCACTTTGGGCTCTGCACTGACAGTGCGGACCCTACTTGGGATTCTCTCCCTCTTCCCTTGTCTCTCTGCCCCTCCCCTCCTCTCTCTCAAAAATAAATAAACTTTTTAAAAAAGGTTAATTTCTTGGGCCCTGTATTTCCTTAGGGCACTTTTATCATGTGTCTTACATGTCTTAGTTTACTGAAAATGGGCACTGTTTCTTTCTTCTGGAAGTGGCCATATAGCTTAGTGACTAAGTTTGAATCCCAGCTCCTCCACTCACCAGTTGAATGATATTTCCTCTGTGCTTTAGTGTCCTCAAATATGAAAAGATGACAATAGTCCCTCCTTCATAGGATTGTTATGAGGATAATCTGAGTTAATACATGTAAAGTGTTTATAAAACTCCTACCACATATTAGGGGCTCAAAAATATCTTGATGATGATGACAATGATGATGACGGCAACAATAATGGATGATACCTTTGCCACCATGTTGCCTCTTGTCACTGAAGCCATTTGCTGGGCCTAGAGAAATGATCCCCAAATTCATACTGTCAGGTGTGAACTGGCAGTAGGAGATTCTGATTTGTTAGGTCTAGATGGAGACCAGGAATCTGGTTTTTCAGATTACCTCTCCTCTCCTTCAGTATTCCCACCCTGCCATGATTCTAATATGTAGCCAGTTTTAGAAACCACTAGCCCAAAGGTTGGCTTCTAAGGGAACATTACAGGGGTGACTCTTAAAAATGTGATGCTAAGTGAAAGAAGCCAGTCACAAGAGACCACATAATATAATTCCATTTATATGAAATTTCCAGAATACACAAATATAGAGACAGAAAATAGATTAATAGTTGCAGGGGCTGGGATGGGGAGGAAATGGTGAGTGACTGTTCGTGGGTATGGGGTTTCTTTTTGGGGTGATGAAAATGTTCTAAACTGAGATTGTGAGGATGGTTTCACAATTGTGAATATACTAAAATTTCTTGAATTCTACACCTTAAATGAGCATGAGAATTGTATCTCAATAAAGATGTGTTTTTTTTTTAATGGGCAATAAGAAGTGGGATAGGAAAAAAATATTCTTTAGGAGGGAGTAGTTAGGGAAACCAGGGAAAAGGGTACAAACTGGAAGCTTGGAAAGAGGCTTTTTAAAAATCTTTTTTTTCTTTGGGGCTCCTGGGTGGCTCAGTCGGTTAAGCTTTGAGTTTGTCTCAGGTCATGATCTTGCAGTTTGTAGGTCCAGTCCTGCGTTGGGCTCTGTGCTGACAGCCCATGCCATCAGCCCAGAGCCTGGAGCCTGTCGGATTCTGTGTCTCCCTCTCTCTCTGCTCCTCCCCCACTCGTGCTTCTCTCTCTCTCTCTCTCTCTCTCTCTCTCTCTTTCAAAAATAAATAAACACTGGGGCGCCTGGGTGGCGCAGTCGGTTGGGCGTCCGACTTCAGCCAGGTCACGATCTCGCGGTCCGTGAGTTCGAGCCCCGCGTCGGGCTCTGGGCTGATGGCTCAGAGCCTGGAGCCTGTTTCCGATTCTGTGTCTCCCTCTCTCTCTGCCCCTTCCCCGTTCATGCTCTGTCTCTCTCTGTCCCAAAAATAAATAAACGTTAAAAATAAATAAATAAATAAATAAATAAATAAATAAACACTAAAAAAAAATTTAGGGGTGCCTGGGTGGCTCAGTCGGTTAAGCATCTGGCTCTTGGTTTCGGCTCAGGTCATGATCTCATGGTTTCGTGAGTTTGAGCCCTGCACTGGGCTCTGTGCTGGCAGCATGGAGCCTGCTTGAGATTCTCTGCCCTTCCTCCACTCTGTCTCTGTCTCTCTCAAATAAAATAAAATAAAACTTAAAAAATAAAACTACTTTATAAAAAATTTTTTTTTAATCTTTTTTTTTCTTTTATTCACAAACACACAATAATCTGATTATCTGAAAGTTAGTCTGGGAACTTGAACTCCTGGAAAACAGCCTTGTAAAGGAAGTAGATTTAAAAGCAAAACAAAGTCTTTGAGTTTAGAAAACACCACTAAAGCCACAGACAGGAATGATTCAAAGATAATGGTGCTGGAGAAAATCCTCAAATCCAACAAAAATAAAGACCAAAAAAACATAGTAAAATATTCAAAAGGAATTTTTTTGTGTGTGAAAAATGAAGCCATACATATATTTGACAAATTTTAGGTTATAATTCCACCTGAGCTAATTCTTAGACTAAATGATCAGTTGATGCTTTTCACCTTTGGAATAGGCATAGCATAGATTTATAGAAAACAAAACAACTTAGGACATAGACTGTAAGAAAGCACAATAAGACATCCTTAATGCTTGACTTTCACAACAAATAATAAGTCAATTTCATAAAAGTAATTAAGGACTTAATCATTTTTCTCTGTGGTCTTAGTCATTTAATATTTAAGTCATTATTTGAAGCACCTATTATCATCCCTGTAGTTTTTTGTTGTTAACTGGTCTGATTCTTCAGATTGTTACTTGTCATTGACTTTGCTTTTCATTGCAGTTATCTTCAGTATCCCCTTTAAAGGTTTCCTGGGAGCCTATTTTCAGATATGTAGTTTCATTTCATAATTTATTTACATTATGTTGTTGGATTATCACGAGAGCCTAATAGAAGCTGATGTTAATTTTTAATTAGGGATGAGTCAGGAGATTATATGGGGACAATTCATTAGTGGATATTTTTATATAATGATAGACAGCTTTGTACCCCAGATAACAGATATTCATGTGAAATGGAGTATCTGTATTTATTGGAGTGCTAACTCAAATACTGTTGACTTATTTAGTGTACAGTTTAAAAAATAAGATCAGTTATTCACAATGTAGTAGAAGTATTAAGATTGCTGGTGTGGGGTCAGGGTGGAGATTAGTGGTCAGGTGACACTCCCTGATATTAAGGGAAGGGAACTAATTTGCTGTATAGTAATGCATATTGTAATTCTGTTTAACCAGTGGGAGAACCTATGTCTAGAGAAGCTAAGTAATTTGCTCAAAATAATAATACTGTTAACTCAGTTGTGTCTATCATATTCCAAAGTCTATATTCTTTTAAAATTACATTATACTGTCTTTCTGACAAAAAGTGTTAGACATCTGGAAACTATCTCCTCATCGGCGAAAGCAATTAATTTAGTCCAAAGGGATTATAGAATAAATGGTACTTGTATCAACTATTTATCAGACCTTAACAGTTGTAATAACTTACATGATGCTTGTTCACTTACAACACTTTTACATCAGAAATTTCATGTAATTTCTATAACAACCCTGTGAAGTAATCCTCATTTTACTAGTGAATTTAGACTTAAAATGTCAAAGGCGATTGTATAGAATTATGTCCCCACAACATGAGGGCCCAGATTTTTGTTTCTAGATCTTATGATTTTTCCATTATACTACACAGCTTCTTTGTAGAAAAACAGAAGTCCTACAAACATCCATTTTGTAGCAATAAGATAACCTCAAAACATTATCCTCTGTGATGTCTGCTGGACTAGTTTACTATATCCTATTTAAATGATGTATTTTAGTAATGTTTTAAAATTGTGATATGTTAGAACTACATACCTTAACATTAATTTCTGTGGATTTGGTAGCAGTGTCTGTCCTTTATTTCCTAATAGTTAATTTATTTTTAAGTGGATTGGTTTAAAATGGAAATCTATGTATAGTCTTAATTTTTTTTATCTGGTCTCTGTAGAAGCCGAAATCCACTAATCACCGTTCTTCAAAATGCAATGGAATGTATCAAGGTCTATATTCCGACTGGCACATAGGACATGCATGGAACCACACTGTCAAAACATAAAGGGACAATTACTTTTGTATAAAGCTGAATCCAGAGTAGTTTTGGTACAGGGCCCTCAAAAACAATGGCTGCACTTATCAGCTGTCCAATGTGTTGCAAAGGAAAAGAAGCCATTTACTGCTCATCCACCCCAACCGGGGGTCCTTCACCATCAACAGTGGGAGCAAGATATTTTATCCAAGAGGGTTATATCATCCAATGCCACATCCCCAGGAACTCCTTCGGAAAGAAAGGAAGAGCCTGATCCTTTACAAGACAAATCTATTAGTCTTTATCAGCGATTTAAGAAAACATTTAGACAATATGGAAAAGTTTTGATTCCAGTACATCTAATAACTTCTGGTGTTTGGTTTGGAACATTTTATTATGCAGCCATAAAGTAAGTTTTTGCTTGGTTGAGCACCTTTCCCTGTTTTATCAGAATGTTAATCTTCTTAATTGTACTAATGAAAGCCTTAAATAGTTTTAATGCTTTAATGTCTTTAACTGATGACTGTTTGTCATAGCTGTTTTTGATATTTTCTTAGCTAAATTTGTTTTGTGTGTATAACAGGCATTATACTAACATTTTAAATGGTATCATCTCATTTAATTCTCATAACTATATGAAGCAGGTAGTGTAATTATTCCCATTTTATTAATGAAATTAAACAATAGTAAGTCAAAATAACTTAGCTTTTCCCAAAATATTTTGGTGGCTTATTTCAGAGCCCGTGCTCTTATGCTCATCTGTCAGTGTAAGAGAGTTCAGAAATTTGGCAGCACCATGAGTTCTATACTTCTGTATTTCTTGAAGTTTTCATGAATATAAAAAATTACATATTATTTTGCCTTATGTATGATTTTGGTGGGAAGTTAATATGATATTTTTGCCAAAACCTGGCTAATACCTGTTGCAGATACAAAAATAAACAAATTGCAGACTTATGTTTTAGTGTTACCCACATCTGATAAATGTCAAGGTAAGTCTTTTGTTTTAATCAGAAGTTAATTTGTTGTATACTTAAAACTAAGAGTGTAGATCTTGTGTTAGGTGTTCTTACCACCACTAAAATAAACTTTTAAAAATAGTTAATTTGGTGGGCCTAGCCTGTAGGTATTGTAAAACACAAAATTTCTAAATGTGCTTTTCTTGTTAAATATAAATATTCTTCCTTTCTTTTAAGGTAAGTTATTTATGGTGTTTTAGGAGCAGGAGCACACATTGAAACAGATCTCAATGATTTCCAGTTTGTTTTTGCCACTAGTAACCAAAGCATTTTGATGCGTGTGTGCCTGTTCTTTGAACGTACTGTGTGGGCTTTTCTTGTAGTGGCCTGGGCTATAAGAGCTGAAGGAGCTCACCATCCTGAGGGCAATGAAATGGCCCGATGTTGTACACTACTTTGACATTTTAGTAAAATCTCCTATGGCTCTAGAATTATTCTTTCTAAAAGTCCACTGATATTCAATATTTGGTTTGATATTAAGGTATTAATAAAATATGTCATTTTGGGGACAAAGTTATTTTTTACAAACTAAAAGATACTGAAGACTACTTTTGGAAAGCACAGGATTAGAGGTGTTTCTTTACAAAAGTTCTAAAAGGGTTTTTTACCTTGTGTAGTTGATGCTGTTCTGATTCTCTTTACATCTTTCTCTCCATTATCTTCCTAATATTCAATTATATCCTTCTTCATCATGTATTATTATCCTTTATAGAAGATACTTATATGTATACTTAATGGAATTATCTTTCTCATTAATGACATTTTTATGAACGTGTGTAATATTTATGGAAGTCTTCAAAACTGCCCTTGGTTTAAATCATGTACCATTTTGAATAAAAATTATTATAGGATTTAGCTGTATTTAATTAATGTGTACATATCAAATGTTCTTTTTTGAACTATTGAGGGTTTCCTGATGCAGTGCTCTGGAAAATGATATGAGTGATAGTTCTGTCCACCTTAGGTTGCCCTTTATAAGCATTTGGCCAGGAGGCCTTGGAGGGAGCAATTTATGTTTTTAATTAATTGAATATGAGGTCTCATTTGGACTGTTAAAAGGAGCACTTTTGTTCCTTTTCCTTTTCCTTACCTTCTTAAGTAAAAGAGTTCTATAACTGAAGAAGCAGACCCCAAGTAACCTAGTGATGTGAATAATTATGCTTAAGACTTTTTCAATGTTGTCTGGCACTCAGGTGGTTGTGGTGACATTCTGTTGTTCCCTGTGTGTGCATTATCTTCTCCCTCTTTTTCTGCAGAATGGTTTGTATATAAACGTGGTGGTAAGAATATCCACTTGAAAGTCATGTCCCTTTATCCATCACAATTTGCCTTTTGGCTGTTTGTCAGCATGGGACTGTGGTTGCCAGACCCACCACCACTGCACTGGTCCAGTTCTGTTCTACCATCACACAGTTAATTTCAATTTTGTAGGATGTGTTGCTTCCCAGAACAGTTCCTAATGTTTTTATTAAATCCTATGCCTTCAGAAAGTTGATTTCTTCTAAGTAACGATCTTATCACAGGTAATACTTACAAAATAAGGATTGAGGATATGTTCTAATGGCAGTGTATCTTTCACTGCGATGTGGTTTTATTACTAGATTGAAGTTGATTGTATTAAATATAGGTTTTCAATTCAACTGACGAGATTGGCTTTATTTTTTTTGTTGTAGCTGGGCAAATTCTCTGTTATTTGCTTATTACCTACTTAACTAGTAAGAGAAAGAGAAAAAATAGTTTGTAACTTGGAAGATGGGCATTTGACATCACACTGTGTTATTGACCAGTGTTTGTTTTAGTCACTCTGACTAGAATTATTACCGCTTTTCTAGACATCAGAGAACGAAATGCCATTCTGTATTTAGTTAACTCAGTGATAAAGATCTTAGACTTCTGAAACATTTTATTTCAGGGAGATCTAAATTGTATATGTTAATAGATTTTACTTTAAGCTTTGTTGTCTGTTCTATCTGGCAAACCTTGCAGAGATCTTACATCTTCCAACCAGAAATGCTCTCTGATCAAATGTAGCTTTGTGAGGATGGTTTTGTCCGTAGGGCATCATAGTGAGGTGCCTCGTGTTTTAGGCCTTAAGTCTCTAAAGTTACAGATCCATTCTGAGGCAAAATCCTGCCTAATTTTTACTGCATTTTATATGTACTGTGAATGTGTTTATGCCCTTGCGTATTTCTTCATCAATTGAAACATCCATAAAGCTGGCAGTTTGTGAAGCACAGATTTCTGTCAGACCATGGAAACTTCCAAGTAAAAAGTGACAAGTAGATATTACTATTTAAATCAGTCCCTCATTAGTATTTCATATACAGCAGTTCCAAAGAAAATGAGAGTTATTTTTATTCTTAAAATAATGAAATCATCAAATCAATATTTTAGAATTAAATAGAACCAAGTATTTACTTCTTAATTTTATAAAAGATACTTGTGCAAGGTGTCTGAGGTAATTATTGTTTGATCTTTATGATAGGTTTTTTTTTTTTTCATCACTCAATTTTGTCTGATTTTTGGCCAAATCTTTGTCTTTTTTCCCCCTTCATGGTTGCTATTAAATAGGGAGATTGTACATACTGGGCTAGGAAATGATTAATTAAATAATTTTATAACTATTGGTTCTAGAATATATAATTAGCATATTCTGGTGCATTGTGACTTGATTCGATCCACAGAATAGCTAAGTCCTTGTAGTACTAAGTCTTGCTTTAAGTGGGATTCTGTCATTATCTAAGAAAGAGATTTGAAAAGGAACTGATGGTGGAGAAAGAAGAAACCAGATTGGACTTAGAGTCGACTTCATAAAACTTTTTAAAGATACCTTCAGTTATCTGCTTTCCTCTTATAGATGATAGGTAATTTTCCTTGATGGTCAGCCATATGTTCTTGAGAGTAGTCCCTGATTTTGTAGTATTATAGTGAAGTCATAGAGGGATAACAACTTTCCCCCAATTAATTAATCTTCTTAAATATTTATCTTTGAGAGAGAGTGCAAACAAAGGGGCAGAGAAAGTGGGAGACAGAAGATCTGAAGCGGGCTCTGTGCGGACAGCAGACAGCCTGATGTGGGCCTCAAACTCAGGAACTTCGAGATCATGACCTGAGCCAAAGTTGGATGCTTAACCAACTGAACCACCCAGATGCCCCAAATTATTATTATTTAAAAAAAATTTTTTTTAATGTTTATTCATTTTTGAGAGCCAGAGAGACAGAATGAGAGCAGGGGAGGAGCAGAGAGAGAGAGAGAGGAAGACACAGAATCCAAAGCAGGCTCCAGGCTCTGAGCTGTCAGCACAGAGCCCAATGCGGGGCTCAAACCCACAAACCATGAGATCATGACCTGAGCTGAAGTTGGACACTTAACCGACTGAGCCATCCAGGTGCCCCCAAATTATTTTTTTAATATTAAGAATAAATTAGGATTTTGCTAGCTATTATATATTATACAGGATACAGCTATCCATGATAATAATGGATCTAGGCAATTCCCTTTCTTAATTACAAAAAGAAAGGATATCTATACAGTGGAACACACTGTGGAGCCTACCTTAACCAAGAGTCACAATACCAGCGATGGGACAAAGTGACATCATGTGGCTTCTGTTATGATGCACTGAGACAGACAGAATTAACTGTGCAGTTTTCCTGTTGAAAAATGTTTAACCTGAACCTGATCAAGAGGAAAAAATCAGACAAATCCAAATTGAGGGATATTCTCCCATGCAACAGGCCTGGATGCTTCAAAAATCTCAGTGTCAAAAACTATCCTGCTGTCTTCAACAAAAAGTTCTGGGGAGTACTTCTAGAGAAAAGGAGACCAGAGAGAAATGACAAGATAGTGATTTAAAGGACATGCTGGGACAATTCAGGAAATTTTAATATTAAATAATATATTGTGTATCATTATATACTCATGTTATATGTTACATTTCCTGAATGTGATAATTATGTGCATGTAGGAAAGCACAGAACAAGAACCTTGTTCTGATTTAGGAGTCAAGGGTCACAATGTCTGTAAAACAACACACAGTGATAGAGCAAGAGTGTGAAAGAGCACACACCAGTATGCGAAATGTTGATAATCAGGGAAACTAAAAATAAATTAGAGCTTAACAGTTCATATTAGAGACTTTGCCTGCTGTCCCTCCCTCCAAAAATGTGTTGCAATTTATGGTAATTGCTTCTTCACCTGCCTTTTAAGCCTGCTAATAGAATAGAGGCATCCTTTTAGAATACCCATAGAATTATTTCTTCTTTGCATAATAACGCAAGTGATACTGTAGTATTGCTTTTACAATAATAGTATAACCTGACATAAAATTTTAGAGGTGAAAAGCTTAGGTCTTGAAGTTTGAATTGGAGCTTTCTGAGAAAGTGGTATTTGATTGAGGAAACTAAGACCAGGTAAATAATTCTGGTCCTTTATTTCCTTTTAGATCACATAAAGCAATTAATTTAACTCAGCTAGATCCTTCTATTTTTTTTTTTAATGTGGTAATTAGGGATGACCATGTGCAGAAGCAAAGCAGAAGCCGCAAACAGATACAGTACAACACCGATGTTCTGTACGTGTTCTTATAGAGTGAAATCACAGTGCTTGATAATGCAGAAGTGACTTTTAAACAAAATTTGGTTTTGGTGTTTTCAGAAAATTTTTTGAAAATATTTATCCCTTTAAGTTTGTGTGTACATATATCTAAATTACTTTGTTTCTTTCTTAGAGGAGTGAATGTCGTTCCTTTTCTAGAACTCATTGGGTTACCTGACAGTGTAGTAAACATTCTGAAAAATTCCCAGAGTGGAAATGCCCTAACAGCATATGCCTTGTTTAAGGTAAGTACAGTTGTAAATCAGTTGCTCTTCACACTTAACTAATGACCTGCTCAGTTCCTCATAAAACTCCATATTAGTTCTTTTGTAACTTAAAATACCAAATTTCATGTATGTCTAATGGCTACAGTTTAAAATGTTTTTTAAGTTTCAAAATTTTAAGTATGGAGCGCCTGGGTGGCTCAGTCAGTTGAGTGTCTGACCAGCTCAGGTCATGATCTCACAGTTCGTGAGTTCAAGCCCTGTGTTGGGCTCTGTGCTGACAGCTCAGAGTCTGGAGCCTGCTTCAGATTCTGTGTCTACCTCTCTCTCTGCTCTTCTCCTGCTCACATGCTGTCTGTCTCTCTCAAAAATAAATAAAGATTAAAAAAATTTTTTTAATTAAAAATAAAAATTTTAAGTATAAATAAAATGATGGTTTAGGAAGAAGTGCCTTGAAAATAGGTAGATCATTCCTAACCTGTTGTGATCACACAAATGTGAAACAAATTTCCAGAAGTCATCTTTTTGACATTTCTCCCACTTACAGTATATTAATTTTCCTTATTCAGAGATCCACATGCCACCTGATTTTTAGTGATATTTAGCATTTATTTTTACAGTTTATAATAGTTCTTCTTAATAAGTAAAATAATAAAGTTTAGTTCAAATTGTTTTATGGGATAAACCTAGACTTAGTAGCATTACATATATTTTATTTTAGAAGTTTATAGTTTTTAATACCTGTTCTCTGGATTTGAGACAATGACATCTTTATAAATAGAGTTTCTATATCTATTGGTCTTTATTTTAGAAAAGGAGATTCATTGTGAATTGTGGAAATTAGCCATATTAATCTAATTTTTCTCAGTTGACAGTTAAGAAGTTCTATATGTCTTCATTC
This sequence comes from Puma concolor, assembly GCF_028749965.1. Taxonomy (NCBI): domain Eukaryota; kingdom Metazoa; phylum Chordata; class Mammalia; order Carnivora; family Felidae; genus Puma; species Puma concolor. The sequence continues at coordinate 31,279,594 of NC_141678.1, forward strand.
TAAGAAAGAAAACAAGTAGAAAACATTTGGAAACTAGATGTTACTTTAATTCTGTTGTATAAAAATGCTTAGAATTATGGTTTTATAGTAGTATAAGTATCATTGTTTTGTTCTGTCATCTTCATTAAAATCCTCTGAAATCTTGGGAGATTTCCTTTTTTATTGTAATTTTGACCAGAGGTCTAACATTTAATTGCTGAGTTTTTCAACATTGAAACTTATTAAATTCATAAATTATCAAGTTTCTAGTTATAATGGGTATGATTATTATTTCCTTAATTATAATAGCTCCTTATCCTGTGCTCCCATATTATGTGTGTTCATATCCTGGTCTGGTGTTAGGGTTTTTTTGTTTTTGTTTTTTTAATGTTTGGTTTCTCTATTTGATTTTAAGAGCCTAGAATGGGAATTCAGAGTCATTTCTTCTTTCTCTTTGTTTTCGCTATGCCTGGTATTGTGCTTTGTTGGCACATTAGTGCTCAGTACGTGTTTGTAGATTGGGATTTGAAACATGAACTTGTACATGTAGTTAGGTTAGTATCAGCAGTGTTTCTTCCCTCTCACTGTCCCTCTGAGGTAGGAAACGTGCAGGGGATTCTCCTGGGTATTTTCTGTAACCCACAGTTTCTCAGGTGGAGTAACAAAGACTGAGATTTATTGCTTCAATAAGGCAAAGCCCCTTTCAAAAAGAGGTGTGGCAAAGAGGAGAAAAACAACCTGTGTGTGACCTTCTGGTACTGACTGTGACACACTCCTCAGCCCGCTAGCACTGTCCTGAAAGTGCACCTTTGTTTGAATTGACAAAAATTTGTTGAGCCCCTACTGTGTGCCAAGTGCCATTCTAGGTACTGGGAATAACTAATTCAATAAAATGGCACAAAGTACATGCCCTCATGGAACTTACATTCTAATAGTGGGTGGCGGTTAAGCAAAGAAAGTAAAGTTCACACACACACACACACACACACACACACACACACACGGTGTTTAGATGATGGTAAATGCTCAGAAGAGAGAACAAACCAGCAAGAGAGGATGTGTTTGTGTTCGGGGTTTGTTTCTGGTTTTTGGTTTTGTTTTTGTTTTTTTCAGAGGGATGGTTGCCAGAAGGTGAGGGAGTTAATCAGGCAGTTGTATGGGAGAAGAGCATTCAAGGAGGAGAAAGCCAAGTGCAAAGTCCTGAGGCTGCAGGATACCTGGCGTATTTGAAGGAATAGGGAGGAAGCCAGTGTGGCTGGGATGAGTGAACAGTAGAGAGGCAACAGAGGCCTTACAGGCCACTCTGGCTTTTACTCAGAGGAGATGGGAAGTCACTGGGCAATTTTGAGCATCTGACTTGTGTTTTAACAAAATCATTTTGGCTGCTGTATTGTCTGTATATATAGCAGGGCAAGTGCAGAAGCCCAGAGACCTAGCAAAGGAGGGTTTATTGCAGTGGTGTGTGCAAGAGCTGATAGAGGCTAGGACCCAGGTGGTAGCAGAAGAGGCACTAAGTAGTAGGTGGATTCTAGATATGTTTTGAAGGTGGAGCTGATGGAATTTTTTAATGGTTGAATGTAAATTATGCAAGAGAAAGGAGTCGAAGCTGTCTTACAGATGTTTGGCCTGAGCAACGTAAGAATAGAGTTGCCATTTTCTGAGATGCAGACAGCTTTAAGAGGAGCAGGTTTGGGGTGGGACCATTGAACACCATGAGATCAGTTTTGAATAAATGATATTTTGAGATCCTATTAGACGTGCAGGCAGAAATGAGTAGGAGGTTGTATATACTGGAATTTAGGGAAAAGGCTCGGTCTGGAAATCTAAGAATCATTAATGTATAGATGGCACTACAGACATGAAACTGGAAAAGACTGCCAAGGGAGTGAGCGAGGCAGAGAAAAGGAGTGCAGGGACTGAATGCTGCCCCATAGTGCTCAGAGGTAGGCAACAGGAGGAGGAATGGACAGGTAGGACTGGAAAGTTGCAGCCTCTGAAGCTGAAGGAAACCAGGGAAGTGAGGGCATGGCAGCCAGTTGAGGGCATGCTCCAAGGAGTAGATGGGGGCAGGGGGCTATCTCCATTGGCTCTAATGGTTCACAGGCCTCTATAGTGACTATGATGAGAGGTGGAGGGTGAACGCTCGGTTAGAGTAAGTTCAAGAGAGAATGAAAAGGGAAGTTGGAGGTAGAGAACAGAGGTGGCTCCTTCAAAGAGTTTTGGTACTGAATTTTGACACGGAAGCCTCAGAATGTGATATAGACTCTCTCCACTTTTGTGTTGCTCTTTGACCAGTTTGTCTGCTTTTTAGCTTTAGTCCTTAAATCTCTGGTCAGAGTTAAACCTGTGTGTGTCTGCAACATATGTACCAACTACTTTTTTTGGCTTCCTGGAAGTTCCCAGTTGGGATTCCAGACCCAGGGTGGGTTGTAATGAGAAAGTAGCATAAGGCCTGGAAAAGTCAAAGGGATTTGGAAGTGAAACTAAACTAAATTCAGTAAAGAATAAACATTTGGCTCATGTTAGCCTCTCGCCCATTTGAAGTAGTTTGGTTCTGGTTTAGTTCTAGATGCACAGTCTATAGATTGGCAGGGTTTTTAAGGAACAGAAGCATTTGCATGTTTGTTGTTCGTAGTGGTCCTGAGCCATCTTTCTCATTTCCCAATGAGCATGTCCCCACATTCACTAGCACATGGTTATAGGCCCCAGTGCTTCTATTGCAAATACTCTGTAATCCTTGGGGCGCAGTTGGTTAAGTGTCTGACTTTGGCTCAGGTCATGATCTTGTGGTTCGTGGGCTTGAGCCTTGTGTCAGGCTCTGTGCTGACAGCTCAGAGCCTGGAGCCTGCTTCAGATTCTGTGTTTCCCTCTCTCTCTCTGCCCCTTACCTGCTCATACTCTGTCTATCAAAAATTAAAAAAATAAACATTAAAAAAAATATTCTGTAATCTCTGGGTCAGTGCCTAAGTGACAGATATTTGTGAAATGCATTTACAGAAGAAGCATCCCTTGTTAGGAGGGTAAACCATGTGGGCTGTAACTATGTTGGCCTGATCAAGCAATAAAGTAATTTATGCTGTTTGGCTATTACTAAGAATTTTAATTTCAAATTGTTTTTGCTTAAGACGATAATCATGATTGGCTGTTGATCTGCCTGTATTTTCTCCTCAGATCGCAACACCTGCCCGATATACCGTGACTTTGGGAGGAACCTCCTTTACTGTGAAGTATTTGCGTAGTCGGGGCTACATGTCAACACCACCTCCTGTTAAGGAGTATCTGCAGGACAGGATGGAAGAGACCAAGGAGCTTCTCACAGAGAAAATGGAAGAAACAAAGGATAGACTCACTGAAAAATTACAGGAAACCAAAGAAAAAGTTTCTTTTAAGAAAAAAGTGGAATAGGGTGCCTTATATAACAAGTGACAGACAATTTCTGCACTTTAACCCTTTGGAGACTGTGCAAAGATACATGTTCCTGATTATTTTTTTGATTAGCTGCCAAAATATACCAGTTCTCTGAGGGTTAAAGACCTAAGATACCTTTTTAAGGTTAAATATTACTAAAAAAATCAGTGTTCTTTTGGGAAAAAAAAAATGAACCCAGGTTAGAATGAACATCAATACCATTAAGCAGTGGTTAATGTCTAATAAGTCAGATCTCTTTTTCAGGGTCTTCAGAATCATATTTGCTTTGTGTTTTGTTGCAACTATAATATATGCAATTGGGGCAGTTGACTCCTTGAATACCTGATGTGGCCCTAGACAGGATGTTAACACTGGGTTTTCATCTTTATGTTATACATTGAGCTTTTAACTATATTCATTTCTCAATGTGGAGACAAAACTATTATCAAAACTGCTAGTGAATAAGAGGATGTTTAGTGTTTCTGTAAACACAGTATATAACATTTACACACCAGTTAAAATATACACTTAATATGAAGGAAGTTGAATAAAAATGGAGTCATACATGTGTAAATAAGATGTATTGGTTATATGTAAATGAAAAATTGAACCTTTGAAAATGATTTTTACCTGAAGCTTGTCATAATCAATTTTTTTAAAACAAATACATATGGCCATATACACACCTAGAGCATAAATCTCTACTGTGAGTCATTTGTGTTCTCAACTTTCAGAGGAAAAGTGAAAATAATACTACCTTAAGTTTATTGTTGAAATCAAATATTCTTAAGCCATGACTCAAGTTTGTGGTTCTCAAGCAGATACAGGTGTGGGAGGAAGGAAAGTGCCATTAGGTTGTCCCAGAGCTGAGTCACTCCCCCTGCCACGTGGCAGGCCTTTGTCTCCACAGGCCAACACTCTCTCCGTGTCTTTGTTTCAGAGTTCATGTTCGTTTCATTGTGGAGTAAATTTTTAAATTGTAGCTGCTTTTTCCCTTTTAGTGAAATATCCTTTTTTCCTTATATTGAAATATGCTTGAACATTTTACTTGAAAATTGTTTTAATAGCAAAGCTATCATTAAATTAATCTGTTTGGAATGAAATTCAGCCATTGTCAGGAGAGTTGCCCTGATTGAGTGCATTTGAGGATGTGTGTGTCTGTTTCCTTTTGCTCTAACTGCTTTTACTTAAACTCTAACCCTTGAGTTGATATTCAGAACCTCTTTCTAGACCATCATTGTTTTGAGTGATATGATAAGGCAAGAGAATGTCAAAGGGATTACAAGAAACAATCCTGTGGGGATCACTGCTATGGGGCAGGATTTATGTATTAAATATTTAGTTTGGCCAAATTTGGAGAATAAGTTAAAGGAAAAAAGGCTTACATATGATACATCTAATCATTGTATTGGAACATTTTGTAAGTTAATATGCTGTGTTTAGAATCTTTCCTTTTTTGTGGGGGAGGCAGGGTGGAGCAGCGAGGGAGCCACTGTTGCTCTACCACACACACTTTTATTTGCAGAACAGTTTGGTCTCCTGATACACAATGGAACCCATGATTTCAGATTGACAGCACATATTCAAATCTAAACACAGTTTACATGTTTTAGCTTGCTAATTAATCATATTTTGAAGATATTAAATGCTATTAACAAATTTCTTATTTTTTTTAACCACTTGAGACTATGCCTGTGTTTTAAAATCTTATATGAAACTTTTCTAAAACAAACTACTTTTATTTTTCACATTGCACAGGGCATATTTTCCAATAGGGGTAAATTTGGGGTTCTTAGAAGTCAATAATCCTGAGACTAAGATTTGCTTTTCCTGACTATCCACTTTTTGTTCAATCCATTTGAATTTTGTTGCCCTCCAGTTTCATTATTGTGTTTATCCAATTATAGAAAGTGAGATACTGATGAGTACTTTGAAATTGTTTAGTAAAATATTATATGAAATATGAGTTTTTTTGTCATTATTTATCATCAGGAATATTTGTATCCTATCAAATGCTGTTGCTACCATATTGCTAACCTAGTCTTTAAGGGAAGCTACAAATAGCTTAAAAGGGGATACTTGTAAATGTTTGGAATATTAATAGCACGGTAACAGAATATAGTAATGTGCATCAAGTTAAATAAATTACTGATATATATATATATACACACGTGTGTGTGTGTGTGCATACACAGTAAATGTGTACAGTTTGTTATACATAGTAAACTCCATTTCATTTACAGTCAACTTTGTACTTTGGATTAATTTGCCCCTACTTTCTGTGAGCAGTGAGGCAGAGCAGCACCCCAAGTCTGATATGCATATCTGTCTTTAAGATATGTTGACAGGATAAAGAGGGAGCTATGACTGAGATTTAACTTACATACTTTATATATAAAGTGGATGAAAAGGGTTTGCTCAGCAAATTAACAAAGGACATGAAAAATAGGTCAGGCAAGAGACTTAGTTTTTTCAAGAATAATAGCAAAACCAGCCTTTTAAAGTACCAAAAATATCTTTTACTGAAACAACCTTTTGCATACAACAGTGTACTGTTTAGATTTCAATGAAGTAGAGAAAGAATGCATATATTGAGATTACCTTTCTCCCAGTAGTGAACGTAATAAAATTATGCCTTCAAATGTAATCTTTGATTTATTTTTTTGTTACAGAATATACCCCCATTTATTTACAAATAAAAGACCCCACTGTAGTCTTTATGCTCCAGGATGAAATGGAGCTATAGGCTGTCCTACTTCAGTGATCTTAGAAGGTAATTGCAGGAATTTGAAAGATCTTAATAGTTTGGGCTGAAGGTGTCTTGGGAGGAAAGAAGCAAGTATTAGACACATCTAGCTTTATCCTGTCTTCTTTCCACTGGGTTCAGGCCAAGCCTCAGGATTTCTTAATCCATTCAGGCATTATAAACAAGGCCACTGTATGGTAGAATATGGGGATGATGATGAAATGGACAGGAAGTGATTTTAACAAATGAGGCAGAAAAAGCGAGTGCATCTTGCCTGATGTTTTTGAAATCTCATTTTTGTAAAATGTATTTGTGAGATACACATTTCTGAAAAATACTTTTTTTCATGATAATATAGACACATTTCTTCTGTTGGCTACAGTTCATCTTTTGAAATGGGAATCTTCATTTATTTGAGACTTTCAAAATTGGGTCTCTATAGGGCCTAAGGTAAAACAGATTAAATGTTACCAAAGTTAGTTTGAAATATTTGGCTGTATTAAAAGCTTACTACATTGACTTTATCCATGCCACAGTCAAAATGCATCAAATCATATTGGCCTAGTGCTGAAGTAGCACAGGAGCTTTCAAATAGAGTATGAGCCTCTCTGCTGCCTTGGAATTGAACAACTTGAACCAGAAATCTATAGAATTAGAGGTGGGTACTTTTAATTATTCACTGCAAATATGACCTTTGTCCAGTCTCTATTGTCCATCTGTATGTCCTGTAGTATCAAGATAGCATTCAATGAGATTCCACAAGATTCTGCCGCACGTACCTAAAGGTACAGCAGAGTCTAGACTTCATCCTTCTCCCTTAGAGACTTGAATGGCCTAGGGGTCCCACTCCTTTCCAGAACCTATCTTCAGCCATGAGTTTTGGCCTAGCCTTTTGATTCTTGAAAGATCCTCCTACAGTTTGAACTTGTAACTTATATTTGAGAAAAGCTGAGTCAGGCCAATTGGATATATTTTTCCCTCTGTGAGATTTTTCTTTTGTGACTTCTGTGTCACGTTGGTTCATTTTAACTAGTCAAAACAAGTTTTTGATTGTCATGCTTCTTCAGGGTTAGGCTTTGAAAATCAAGCTGTATTCTTCCCTATGCATCATTGACAATCACCAACAATAATAATTACAGATCATAATTATCTTGTGGCAATTATCTGGCTATTTTGATAAGTATGATCTTCTTAGTAGAAAGAATGCATCTTGATTTCAGAAACCTTCAGGGCAGAATATAATGTTGAGCCTGATCTTTATTCTGATGGCTTGATTGGACAGCCATGATGGGGAAGTGCACAGGCAGCCAAAGAGTCATTCTCAGAGCATGTAGTTTCTCTTCACAGATGGGAGTACTCACGGAGAATAAGACAAAAGAGCGCTTTTCACATTGTGTTTTCTCTGGAACAGCATGGTCTATGAGGGCAGAAGTTACAGGACTGTTAAAAGATGTTCCACATGCTGCCAGAATGTGTCTTCATTCTTCCTGAAAGTGTGGATTGCGTAGAGCTTTCTTTCTTCTTTCCTTCCCTCTCCCTCTGTCCAGCTTTTTATGTTTTCAGTTTTGATCAGTTTAAATGTTAGAAAACTCTCTTTGAAGTGAAAAAGGAAACAGCAAGTGTGCACATGATCTTGCCTGATTTTCCATGCGGTGAAGGCCAGTTTTCCCTGTCTGTCTCTAGTGGGCAGGTCCACATGGCCCAGGCTTCAGGAAGATTGGGACAGTAAACTTCCAGTTCCCTGACTTTTTAATCAAATACATGGTGAAAGCCTTTTACTCTATTTTGATAATTCCTTAAATGTTACTCTAAGCATGTGACATAGGAAATTATGGCAAATCTCTATCTTCCCTTTTGCCAATTAGATGTTTTAGCTCCTTAAATTACATTTTTTAAAGAATCATATAGCATTTTCTCAATGTTCACAAATATTTTAGCTATTACTTTTTATGAACCTCTAAGTAGTAGATTTGAAATTCTATAATGATTGAAGCATGTTTTAATTAATTTGCATTTTATTGAATATGAGTCAGTATTTTCTTTGGATGCTTAATGTGGTGACTTAATTGTCATCATTGCTTTTACTTTCCTAAGAATAGTGGCTGCTTTTGTTCTCCCTTATGCAAAGGGTGCTAAAAGCGAGGTCTGTGAAGTCTTCAAATACCCATGGCTCTGACTGCCCTTCAGTTACCTCTGGAGATAGAATTACAGGGCTTGGTTGCCATGGTGTTCCATCAACACGCACTTTTTTATTCAGCCGTTAAAGAGGATGCAGGATATGGTGTGTCATAAAGTTACTTCTTTTGGTTCAGAAATAAGGGACAAGTTTAATAGTGTCCCAAAAAAGTTGAAATATCACCAAACACTTTTGTCCACAAAACCTAGTGCAGCTTTCATTGAGAAATCTAGATCATTAAGTAACTCTTTTGGAAGCATTTTAGATTAATAGGAGTTTTTCGAGTCATGTAACCAAGGCTTGCAGCGAAGTTTATTAGAATTTTGCTTTTAGTGGGTCATTTTAGAACTGAAAACAGTATTTTTTTAGTTTTTTAATGTTTATTTTTGAGAGAGAGAGAGAGAGAGAGAGAGCGCGCGCGAGTGGGGGAGGTGCAGAGAGAGACCGAGACACAGGACTCAAAGCAGGCTCCAGGCTCTCAGCTGTCAGCACAGAGCCCGATGCAGGGCTCAAACCCACGGACTCACGGACCGTCAGATCATGACCTGAGCCAGTTAGCCACCCAACGAACTGAGCCACCCAGGCACCCTGAAACCAGTATTTTTTAATTGAAGAAAGGCACAGGAGAGCTGGGTCTGGAATTCAGATCCCAACTTTCAGTTTATTTAGTTTTGTGCCAAGCATGAAAATAAAGCAAGTCCATGCTTTGGGTCTTCTGAAATTTTTTGTATTTTTGAAGCTAAAGCTCATTAACATTCTTTACCCTCTCTTCTGCTGATGCCTTCCATCTTCTTTTGGCTTTTAACTTTATAATTTTTCTTTAACTCTTTCAGTCTACGATTTTCATCCTTCTCTCTTTAAAGTGGCAGGAAGGGGAAAGAGTAGCTATTCCATTATTTCATATTTGGTTACAGAAAAGAAACATTGCTTCTTTTCTTGTGCTCCAGCTTCATTTCCCTCAGCATGTGACACAGGAAGATTTGCCCAGGGCCAGGCAATGCTGGCATCTTATTGCTATCCAGGTTGACTTTGGCAAAGCAGTTAGTAGCTAATTTCAAACACCTAAATCCATACTGGAGAGCAAGTAATCAAAACTTTGGTAATTAGATCTAGTCTTTATACATCTGCACATTTAATATTTCATATATCCAAAGAGGATTTGACCTTAGGAAATCCCACATTATCCCCTTGGTAAAAGGGAGTTTGCTTTTTCCTTTTGTTCCTGTGTAGAGGGTTGCGTTAGTGGTCATGATGTCTGAGCCTGTATCTGTTGCATACTTAGAGCCAGCTCAGATTGGAATTTTCCATTTACTTGGGTGCCTATCACTGGAATATCTGAATGAATATCTGAATAAGCTGGCATTTGTGGAAATTTTTAGCACTGATAAGTTCAGTATATCCCTCATTAAGAACAGGTTTCACCAAAGGACAGAGGTTGGCTTTACTGAGTCCCAGGAAAATGACCAAATTTAAACCCTGGCACATCATACACCAGTGAGCGGTTATGCAGTATGGTGTTGCAGAGAAAAGCTGTATTCTTCACAGTGTTGTCTTGTTATATACTTTCTGTGCAGACAGACGTGTTCAGACATTAGTGGACCTGATAGTCTAAAACTTGCTGTGCTGCATTTGCCTTGTGTCCTTCCATCACTCACATAGCACACATGCATCCTTCACAGCTGAACAGCAAAGGTGTTGAGAACCAGATATGCTCTTGTTCATGGGCAGCAGCCCCTCTTTCAGAATGCAGAGCACTGGGCAGGTTGCCACATCTGGCCTCACTGCCTCTGTTGCTGTGTTTGGCTGAAACACTGGCAGGCAGAGACTAGCCCATGGAGAAAGAAACATCAGAGTGAGAAATGGAGAGCACCAAACTATTCTTTCCTGGGGTTTCCACATTTTGTTTCTAGGACTATAAGAGACACACACCCAGTTCCCTGCCCTGCAATGTGGTTCATTAACCAGAAAATCTGTATATGTCTAGAATAACGTAGGGAGAAACATGTGTTTTACATAAAACCTATGGGAAGGAAATTTTAGGGCTGGTGATTTAGTTTTTACCTTGACATTGGATACTTCAAACCTACATTGTACTAGTTGCCAGAGCATTAAAATCAGTGACTATTTTTCTCCAGTTTTATTGAGAAATAATTGATATGCATCACTCTATAAGGTGTACTGCATGATGGTTTGATTTGTATATATTGTGAAATGCTCCCCACAATAGGTTTAGTTAACATTCATCATCTCATATGGACAGAATAAAAAGAAAAAAACAAAGTGATGAAAGACAACACTCTTAAAAACTTATCATAGGGCGGAGTTAGCTGCAGCCATCAGGTTGTGTAGTACATCCTAGTGCCTAATTTATCTAATAACTGTAAGTTTGTACCTTTTGAACGAGCTTCCTCTAATTCCCCTCCCTATACTCTACTCCCCCCCGCCTCCACCAGTAACCTATAAACCTGATCTCTTTTTCTATCACTTTGGTAGGGTTTTGTTGGTTGGTTGCTTTTTAACATTCCACATATAAGTAAGATCATATAGTTTGTTTTTCTATGACCTATTTCAATTAGCAAAATACCTTCAAGATCCATCCATGTTGTTGCATGTGATAGGATTTCCTTTTTTTTTTTTTTAATGGCTGAATAATATTCACTGTGTGTGCATGCATACATTGGCACCACCGCCACCCCACCATCTTTATTCATTCATCCATTGATGGACACTTAGGTCGTTTCCATGTCTTGCCTATTGTAAATAATTCTGCTAGGATCATAGGGGTGCATATATCTTTGAGTTAATGTTTTCATATATTCCTTTGGATATATTCCCAGAAGTGGGGTTACTAGATCATATGCTAGTTCTATTTTTAATTTTTTGAGGATCCAGGGGCGCCTGGGTGGCTCAGTCGGTTGGGCGTCCGACTTCAGCTCAGGTCATGATCTCAAGGTTTGAGTTCGAGCCCCGCATCGGGCTTTGTGCTAACAGCTCGGAGCCTGGAGCCTGGAGCCTGCTTTGGATTCTGTGTCTCCCCCTCTCTGTGCCCCTCCCCTGCTCATGCTCAGTCTCTCTCTATCTCTCAATAATGAATAAATGTTAAAAAAATTTTTTTAAATAAAAATTTTTTGAGGATCCTCCATACAGTTTTCCATAGTGGCTTGCTCCAATTCACAGTTCCACCAGCCGTGCATGAGGGTTCCCTTTTCTCCACATCCTTGCCAGTACTAATTGTCTCTTGTCCATTTGATGATGGCCATTCTAACAGGTGTGACATGATATCTCATTGTGATTTTAATTTGCATTTCCCTAATGACTAGTGATATCGAGCATTTTTTTCATGTACCTGTTGAGCTTTCATATATCTTCTTTGGAGAAATGTTGGAGTTCTTTGCCCATTTTCTAATTGGGTTGTTTTGTTATGGAGTTGTAGGAGTTCTTTATATATTTTGCATATTAACCTCTTACCGGCTATATGGTTTGTAAATATTTTCTCCCATTCAGTAGGTTGGCTTTTCATTTTGTTGATGGTTTTCTTTTGCTGTGCAGAAGCTTTTTAGTTTGATTTAGTTTCACTTGTTTGTATCTTATGTTGTTGCTTACATTTTAGGTGTGACTTCCAAAAAATCATTACAAAGTCCTCTGCCAATGAGCTTTTATCTTGTGTCTTCTAAGAATTTCATGGTTTTAGATTGTAAGCCTTTAATCTATTTAGAATTAATTTTTGTGAGTGGCATAAGATAGAGGTCAAGTTTTATCCTTTCATATGTGAATATCCAGTTTTCCCAGCACCATTTACCATGGTGTCTATCTTTTCTCCATTGTGTGTCTTTGACTCCCTTGTCAAATATTAGTTGACCATATATGCTTGGGTTTATTTCTGGGCTCTTGATTCTGTTCCATTGGTGTATTGGTCTGTTTTTATGTCAGCACCATACTGTTTTAATGGCTATAACTTTATGGTGTGGCTTGAAATCAGGAGATGTGGTGCCTCCTGCTTTGTTCTTTCTTTCCCAGGATTTCTTTTGGGTATTTGGGTTTTTGTTTTTGTTTTTGTTTTTGTTTTGTGGTTCCATCTAGATTTTAGGAGGGTTTTTTTCTATTTCTATAAAAAATGCCATTGGAAATTTTATAAAGGTTGCATTAAATCTATAGATGGCTTTTGGTAGTATTGACATTTTACTAATAATTCTTCCAGTCCGTGAACATGGGATGCTATTCCATTTATTTGTGTCTTCTTAAATTTACCAGTGTCTTGTAGTTTTCAGAGTAGAGATCTTTTACCTACTTGGTTAAATTTATTCCTAAGTATTTTATTGTTTTTGATGCTATTATAGATGGTATCAGTTTCTTCATTGTTTTTTCAGAAAGTTCATTATTGGTAGCAGAAAGTTCATCGTTAGGGGCACCTGGGTGGCTCAGTTGGTTAAGCATCTGACTCTTGGTTTAGCTCAGGTCATGATCTCACAGTTTTTGAGTTCAAGCCCTGCATCCAGCTCTGCACTGACAGCATGGAGCCTACTTGGGATTCTCTTTGTCCCTCAAAGTCTTTCTCTGCCCCTCCCCTGCTCACTCTGTCTCTCTCTCTCAAAATAAATAAACTAAAAGAAAAAAAAATCATTGTTAGTATATAGAAATGTTACTGATTTTGTGTGTTAATTTTATATCCTATAACTTTACTGAATTTGTTGATTGCTTCTAACAATTTTTTGGTTGTGACTTTAGGATTTTCTATATATAAAATCAGGGCATCTGCAAATAGAGACAATTTTATTTCTTCCTTTTCAATTCTGATAACTTTTATTTCTTTTTCTTGCCTGACTGCTCTAACTAGGACTTCCCAGTACTGTGTTGAATAGGAGTGGTGAGAGTGGCAACTTTGTCTTATTCCCAATCTTAGACAAAAAGCTTTCAACATTTTACCATTGAGTATGATGTTAGCTGTGTGCTTGTCACATATGCCCTTTATTATAAGATGTGTTCCTTCTGTGCCTAATTTAAGTGTTTTTATCATGAACAGATTTGTTTTAAATACATGTTTTTGATGTTTATTTTTGAGAGAGGGAGAGACAGAGCGTGAGTGGGGGAGGGGCAGAGAGAGAGGGAGACACAGAATCCGAAGCTGAGCTGTCAGCACAGAGCCGGACACAGGGCTGGAACTCACGAACTGCAAGATTATGACCTGATGCTTAACCAACTGAGCCACCCACGCACCCCATGAACAGATTTTGAATTTTGTCAAATCCCTTTTCTGCATCTCCTGAGATGATACGATTTTCTTTCCTTCTATTAATGTGATGTGTCACATTGGTTAATTTCCCTCTGTTGAGTTATCCTTACATCACAGGGATGAATCCCACTTGATTACGGTGAATGATCCTTTTAGTGCTGCTGAATTGATTTGCTAATATCTTGTTGAGCATTTTTGCATCTCTCTTCATCAGGGATATTGGCTTGTAATTTTATTTTCTACTAGTGTCCTTATCTGGCTTTGGTATCAGGGTAATGTTGGCCTTATAAAATGAGTTTGGGAGTATTCTCTCCTCTTCAGTTTTTTTGGAAGAGTTTGAGAAGAATGGGGTTACTTCTTTCAATGTTTGGTAAAATTTACCAGTGAAGCCATCTGGCCCTGGGCTTTTCTTTGTTGGGACATTTTTTTATTACTGATTCAATCTTCTTACTAGTAGTCTGTTCAGATTTTCTGTTTCTTCCTGATTCAGTCTTAGTGGGTTGTATGTTTCTAAGAATTTTTCCTTTCTTCTAGGTGGTCTAAGTTGTTGGCGTATGGTTGCTCAGAGTAGCCTCTTATGATTGAATTTCTGTGGTATCAGTTTCCCTTTTCACTTATAATTTTGTAACTTTGTTGATTTGTTCTTTTTTTTCTTGGTTTGTCAATTTTGTTTATCTCTTCTAAGAGCCAACTCTTAGTTTGGTTAAGCTTTTCTGTTGTTTTTCTATTCTCTGTTTCACTATTTCTGCTCTGATTTTTATTTCCTTCTTTCAGCTAACTTTGGGCTCACTTTGTTCTTTTTCTAGTTCCTTAAGACTAGAGGTATAGGTTGTTTATTTGGTATCTTTCTTGCTTGTTAATGTAGGTGTTTATTGCTATGAATGTCCTTAGAACTGCTTTTGCAGCATCCTGTAGATTCTGATATTTTTTATCTCCATTTTTGATTGTCTCAAGAAACTTTTATTTAAAAAAAAGTGTACTTTGAGAGAGAGAATGCGAAAGCAAGAGAAAGGGGAGGGGCAGAGAGAGAGAGGGAGGGAGAGAATCTCAAGCAGGCCTAACACGGGCAGCATGGAGCCTGACATATGGCTTGAACTCATAAACCATGAGATCATGACCTGAGCTGAAACCAAGAGTTGGATGCTTGACTGAGCCACCCAGGCATCCCTCAAAAAAACTTTAAATTTCTCCTTTAATTTACTCTGGTGCTTCTTTCACTGGCATTTTAAGCTGCAGTGGTTGGTGTAGACAGCATTCCAAGGCAAAGTGCTGTCTACAGGTTTATAGTAATTGGGCAAAATGTTTTTAAGTTAAATCTAGAATATGGATGTTGTAACAATAGCAGCTCCTTTCATCGAGAGCCCCTTGTGGCAAGCACACTCCATTCTCCCGGCTTCCCATGGGCATTCCTGTTGGACAGGTAACATTTAAAAACTGCCCATCAGGTACATTAATTTGAGATAAGGCTAATATTTGAACCTACAGGTCTGTAGGCTCCAAAGCCTGTGCTTCCCTTTAATTGTAAGTAGGAAATCTCAGAGGAGGGACAGATGCCAAATCGTCATAGAGCCCATGCCAAAGATGGGAGTGACAGTGCCCTCACTCTGCAGCAGCTCAGGGCAGAGAGCAGACGAGGAGGGGTTGGGGTCACCTGGCCCACCACAGTCTAGAGACTGACCTTTGTACTCCAGCTTCAAAGCATGCTTACAGATGCATGGTAACAGTAGCCACAGCACAACTCTAAATGCAAATGGCTTTGTAAACAGGTAAGTTATACAGGAGCTCCTGTATACAATTGTCTATAAATATATATACATGCATCCTGGTAAGGCATTTTGAAAGTCTGCATTTCAGTCACACTGTGCTGTGTTCAAATGACTACAGCTGTAGCATTGACACTTCTGATTCTTTAGAAGAGTATGTGAAATAGGGCGAATGAGGTTTGTAAAAGCTACAGTCTGAACAGAAACATGATGTTAAAACAAAGAACTTCGCAAATGCTAAATTTTTACTTTTTGGCTGCTATTTTAAAATGAACATTTAAATTAGAATCCATTCAAAGCAAAACAGCATAATGAGCAATCTAATTATGATGTTCTAAGTAACAGACTCATTATAGACTGTTATGTGCAAGTATCATCATGGAGAGTCAGAAATGCGGTGTTTTATTCCAGGGCTCACTATGAGTGGAGCTCTGGAAGAGGACACCCTGTGTTTCCAAATGTTCCCTTAAGGGGGCAGGGAGAGGGCAGCCTGAGGAGTGTGATTATCCAGTGCTCTGCTTAGCAGCCAGCAGCTCTACTGTTTCACAAACAAGCTAATGTACAGAATTAAGTTGGTCAAAGGAAGCGGGAGATTGGAAAGGTTTGGGGTCCAAGGCAGGCACGTGCTGGCAGCACTGAAGAACAGCAGATAACTCCCCAGGTCCCCAGGGTGGGACACAAGGAAGTTGAGGCAGAAGGAGAGATCATCACGGAGAGGAGGTGTTAGGTTCTGTTCATGTCCTGTGCTAAGTATAGGCCTAGCTGGGAAAACTGTGGGTCCAGAACTGGGTGTTTCTCTCCCCAGCCAGCAGTGCCTGGCTCTTCCAAGGACCCACTTGAATGTGGTGTGACTGTGGCAGAGGCATGAGAACTCCACTCCAGTGCTCTGTGGCCATTGTCATTTCAGCGCCAGCCAGGAGGGACAGCTTCTGGGCTTGCTGGCAGCTTCCAGACCACAGGTGTCTGGATTTTTCTGCCTTAGGGCTTCTTCAGAAGTCTTCAGTTCTCACCCAGGGCGACTGGCTGGGAAGATAACCCCAGAGGGCAACCCTCAATAGTGGAGAATGGTCCGTCTCCCTACCTCCCCTGCTTCTTGGCACCATCCTGAGCCCCAATTGCCTACAGTGGAAATGAGCGTGAACACTTTGTCTCCCTTGTCTCTCATTACCTGCTTCATCCTCTGGGAACAGCTCCCAGACGAGGGTACCCTTCAAGTTACCCTCATGGAGATCCTCAGCTCAGCTTTTGCTTTCAGGGAACCTTACACAGAGACAGCTACCACTTGACTCTTGGTATAGACTCCTTGTGGCAGAGGGAGAGTTGGAGGGAGCTGTTTCTCTGCTGTGACAGGCACACTCCAGGGTTTAGTGAACAGGATCAAGTAGGCATCTCAAGCTCCCAACCCCCTCCTTCCTGTGCAGAACTTTGTCCATGAGGAAAGTTTATAATCTCTCAATGAAGGAAATTTTAGAGTCCTTTTGCTACATGATCACAGACTGAAAACTTCCAATGCCAAGAAACTAAACCTCTGAGGCATCTGTCCCCTCCTCAGGCACCTGGGCTCCAGTGAAGCAGTTCTCAATGGCTTCTCCCATGATGAGACTTGAGGAAAATCCCTGAATGTTTCTCTGAGACCGGGTTTTAAAACACGTGTAGTTTTCTCCCCCCACATAATGTGCTTTGTTTTTGAAAGATTACAAGAAAGAAAAATAGGAGACACATGTATGTCACTGATTATTTTTAATGATTTTATGCTATGGTTTGACCACAGCACTAAGAACAAGCAGAAAAAGCTGATTTCATAACTAACAGCACTTAGAGCAACATCTTTAAAAGTATTGCAATTACAGACCTTAGGTCTAAGAACTACATCACCATTGCTCAGTTAAAAGAGGCAGATACACAACAGTTGGAAATATTTCTCTGTGTATAACTGGAAATTATTCTGAAAAGTAAGCACAAATAGCTGTTAAACACTTTAATGACTTCTGATTATCAGAGCTCACATGAACTACTGAAAAGTTCATATACAGTTTGTACTTTTTTAGTAGGCTGCTTTATAATAAAAATTAAATGAACTAAATGCTGTGAATAGTGTTTTACACGTTTTAAAATAGCTTTAAACTAGACAAATACAATTAGAAAATGTGATTTTTGAAAGCCATGAAATGAAAAATAGCAATATACTGAACAAGCACATTAAAATAAACCAGTATCATTAACAGTAAAGTTTAAGCCTCAGTTCTGTAGAAAGGAAGCAATGGTGCAGTAACACACTTTAGTACCTCTGAGTCTAGAACATTCTCTGATGACACTCATGCTCAACAGTTCTCCCAAGAGATGGAACCTGGAAGGGTGGAAGTGTTGCTCCTGACAGCAGTGAGCCTTGTCTCCTGATGCTGAACCAGAAGCACGAGGGGCCCCTGCAGGACACACAAGGGGCGCAGACGGTGGGGGCTGGACAGGACAGAGCACCCACGAGGTTAACTATCTTGTCATGCCCTTTCAGAACAGTGAGAGAAGGGCTGGTCTTTAGTCCTTCAGCATCAAGAGTTGCATTGTAGAGGTGTTTTCAGTTTAAGGATAATCGGTAATAATTTGCTTTCTGGAGGATAAGGGCATGATTCTCTTGTGTTTTCAAAATCAGAACATACACCACAGAGCAAATAAAAAACATGAAATTTATTATTCTGGTGACAGAATAAAGTGGAACTGTGGATCAGATGGGCAAAACTTCACTGACTGCCTTTACGGACAACACCAGAAAGGATGTGCACACCCATGGTTCAGTGGTTTTAGCAAAAATGTGCTAGGTTTTTCTTTTTCTTTCTTTAGTATCAGGATATTTGAAAATAAATGCAGAGGTCCTAACAGAGGCTAACACTGAGCTGGAAGGATAGATGCTGCGTAAGAGGTGTGACAGAACATGCAACTGAAAACATAATCCCTAACCGCTGGCAAAACCTAGTTTGTCAAGATCACCACGAGACGCCAACAGGAATGGATAGAAGATTCTTCACTTGGCTGGCTGATAGCTAATTCTCTGCTAATGATAACCCAAAAGAAAACAAGTTTTTCTAAGAGTGGGGTCTTCTCCTAAGTGTTTTTGTTTTTCCTGAGATACTTTTTCCCTACAAACCCATTGGTTCATTGGCTCCATAGCTTCGGTTTGTCAAAGAAAAAGGCACAGAGAGACTAGGGACACAGATGGCCAACAAGGCCTCTGTACTGAACAAAGTCCTCTTCTGCAGCCTGATCTACTTAACCGGGACATTAGTTTTGCAATTTTAACGACATGTGCACTTTTCTCTGGGGTTTGACATCTTCGTTATTCTACAACATAGTATCTTTTCATAAAACAAGTTGCAAAAATTTTTCTGTTACACTGGTCCAACTGAGCATCACTGAAGAGATTAAAATGAGAAGCATCTAATGGCAACCAAAAAGCTGTAGGATTTTTTTTTTTAAGGGTTTTCACAGCAAAGGTGCAACTCTCAATTGCTATACATATGCTGGTCATAAACAGTGGCTTGCTTGTTCAGACTTCTTTCCCTTGTGTTATAATATTGATATTTAATAGGAAAATAAACTACATAGACTTTTATCTGTATGCATCCATTTGCAAATTTCCTTACAAAAGAGGACAAAGCACATAGGCATTCACAAATTCTATGCCATTTCTGTTAAAATCGGTATCTATACATTATATTACAGTATTAACAATTTTTTTGTTCTACCCATTGGGTAGGATATGTGCATAATATATTCAAGTTATATACAGCACCTTACAAATAAAAACAGAAGACAGACAACTGAAAAAGCACCATTGTAAGTGAGGCACAACAAAGGTGGGAGCAGAGTGCGGCAGTGGGGGCTCAGTTCCTGGGTCTGCTGATGTCAGCACAAGACCCCGTGGGGGCTTCAAAGCGACTGGCATGCAGAGCTCTTTGGAACACCATGGGCGACATGACATGCGAGTAGTGCGTCGGGACCCCCACCACACTGCACACAGACAAGCACACGCAGAGGAAGGAAAGAGGATGAAAGGAAGGCAGCGCTTTCTTGGCAAGGCATTCGGCTCACACACACCAGCTTCCTGACGCAGCCGGCCTGGGAAGCAGCAGCAGCAACAGCAGCAAACAACTGTCTAACCCTGGCAGTAAATTACAAACTTAAACTATGCAAAAGATGCAGTACTTTGGGTAGTAAACTAACCTCAGCTGAAATCTTGGTTCCTGAAAACTGTAGGCTATGGTGAGGCAGGTATTTCGCACAGTCCGTCACTGACCTCTGGCCAGGCTCTGGCAGCTGGCATCAGGGGAGCAGCAAAGCTGCTGAGACTAACTTTTGTGATCGGGTGAAAGCACTTTCTTCATCTGTGACTTGGATGGGCAACTGGTACCTACAGTGTTGCTCACACTAAGGAGGGGACACCCACCAGCCCGTCCCCCAGTCGTGTCATTTTATTTAGGTTCACCAAGGCCAAGGTGATCTGGGTGAACGTCAGCAGAACGTAGCCTGTATCATGGCCATTCAGCGATGACTGGGGACGCTGGCAGAGAGAGGAGGCAGGCTTGGGGGGGGGGGGGTTGCCTGGTGCCAAGCATGGGCATATGTCTTGCTTTAGTCACACAGACAAAATCAAAAAGTTAACAAAAACCAAGTGTCCTTCCCAGTTTTTTTTTTTTTTTTTCCTTTGCACACTGCTGAGCTTTGGGAATCTGAAGAAAAATGAAAGGGATACCAAACGACATGCAGTTAATGTTGCCGCTCTAAGTGGCAAGCCTCAAGCAGGGGCCCCAGCCCAGCAAACACAGCTAGAGCGTGCTGGGGAACAGCCCCCGGCCCTGCCTCCAAGGCCCCGACCCCAGGAACCTCCTACAGGCAATCCTTAGTCAGAAAAGCAACTGGATGGAAGGTGACTGAGCCTTGTCCAGGGGCAACTCTGCTTCCAAGGGGAAGGCTGCCATTTGACCGGATTCTAGGTCAGAACAGCTCTCTAGCAGCGCATGCATGTGAGCCTGTCCCATTCTTACAAAGTACAGGCAAAGAAGATCAATGAAGATATTCAGAAGCCCAAGACGGACACCGTCATCTGTGTGCCACATTCCTATGTGGGTGCTTCTGAAGGCCTGCCATCTGCCCCTGTGCTCTCCCAAGAGTTTGAGCTACAATCAGTGGATACAAATGTAGTCCTCATGACAAGTCTTCGTAAAGTTCCATTAGCTATGCTCTTTGGCTATCTTGAAATTTCTTGTGGGCTGGGTGTCCATATGCATATATGGTGGTGAAGATCAGAGGGCATGCTTGCCAAGCTCCTTTAACACTAAATTTTCGTCAGGTACACAAAGAATGGAGCAACTTTTACTTAAGTACATAATTTGTTTAGCAAAATCTCTTGTACTAAGGACTGCTTTGGTGACTCAAGAACAGTAGACTTTCTGCAAAAGCAAATATACTCCTGAAAACTGTGTTCCTAGAAATGGGATTCAACATGGCTTGGGTTTCATGCTCCTGGAAGTCCCAAGACAATGGATGGGAACGTCACAGCAGGATGCCCGGGAGGACCCCTTCCCACCCACTGCTCCTTTGAATGATACAATTCTTTATTTTTAACACCCTACTGAAATAATAAACCTACCACAGATTGCCTAAATCTGGTTCCCAAGCCAGACCCTTGTGTCCCCCAAGCATGTGATCTTCTTGAACATTCACCCCCGTACAAGCTGCCTCCGCACGGCACCCCTTGACCTGCACAGAGCCAGTGAGGGGCAATGCTGTGCAAACAGGGTGGTCACTTTCCAAGAAGCTATGGATCACCTTCTCCCCGTGGCAAAGGAAATTGACTATTAATTCAATTCACGACCTTGGCTTTTAAATTAATTCATTACAGAGGTCCAGCCTCAAGGACCATTAAGTCATCGTTTGATAGGGCTGTGTCTTTAAATAACTATTTAACTCAAAGGGCAATTCTCCAGGGTGGAAGAATGGGAAGAACCTCTTCTGAAAGATGATTAAAGTTATTTGAATTAAATAATTGCTTCGCCAATACTGTGGACATCTGCAAAACATTCATATACTTGCAAAGTGACTAAGGAATTTACCGGTTTCTGACCATAGCTCATTTCTTGTAGCAGGTAGAACAATAAGGATTGTGAAACCATTTTGAGCTAGAGCTATAGGGGTGGGGGGTTCACCCTTTATCAAAATTGCAGGTGAGGCTTAGAATGGTAACCAACCTCCTCTTGCATCTGACAGGACACCTGATCCATAATTTACCCTGAGCCCCCATAGGTGCTGCCATCCCTCTACAGGGTGAGTCAAGGCTTCATGCCAAGGGGATGCCCAGCTGCCTTAAGTGCAGGCCTGTGACCCAGGCAGTGAGCTGAACTGCGGGAGCACCTGCAGCATGGGAGAGACAGCCTCCAGGTCCAAGTCCAGGCTCCCAGCGATCTGCCCGATCTCAGAATCCCTGCAGCAACGCCCGGCACACACACTTTCAAATAAGGTCTGATGCCTGAGTTGCAACTGCTGCTCACATTTTCTCTCACTCTTCTTTTAAGAGTTTGACTAGTTCTGTGGATCTTAACTGTGGGAAATGGAGGAATCTAATAGAGATCCCAATCCTGAAAACAAAACAAAAACCAGCCACTTACTGACCAAGAGAAGCAACAGAAAGAAGCAGCCGACAGGACTTTTAGTTCAGAACATTCTCCAGCCCCCAGCCCACAGCACAAAGTCACCTCCCTGAGAAACCACCTTGGAGACCCACAAACAGACACCAACACACGTGTGCCGACGCAGCATTAAAACTGCGGAGATCAGAGTCACCAAGCCATCATTCCAGTCCATTCATTGTTTTACATGCATAGGCCAAAGGGGCCTGGCCAGCCCAGGGTCGGCAGCGGTGGACAAGCCCTCCTGGGGCGTGGCGCGGCCTAACCCTCAGGCTATGGCTGACAGACAGGCCAGATGGCAGCTTCCACAGAAGGAAGTTATCCATTCCACATGAGAGCGAATGTTTGTAAATATCAAGGATTTTAAAGCTAAGACTAACAATATTTAAAATTAGCTTTCTAGTTGCATTTTAACTGCATGTTGTGCTTTTTATCCTGTGCTCTTATGGTCATGCCTCCCCCCGACCCCGCCCTGCACTATCTGGTAACTGTCCAGTTCTGGCCACCACTGCCCAGGGAAAGGAAACTCCCCTGGGAGCTGCAGTGGGTCCTGAACACCGCACTCCTTCGAGAGTGACATGCAACGGCTTGTTATTGTGCTCTGCACCATGGTGTTCTCTCATTCACTCTCCAGGGGCTTCCTGCACACGGAGAAGCCACTGGTGGCATCCCTGGCACACCGAGGCCGGGCAGGCCACGCGGGGACCACTGCCTCTCGAGCACTGACCAGCTGTCTGGGCTTGAACTGAACTATCTGCTATCTAGAAAAGGAGAGAGACAACGGGAATACACTGAGAAGTCACGTATTTCAACAGTATTAAGAATAACCACCTTGCACTTTAAACAATTTATTGCATAAAATAATGTATGTGTCTGAGTATATTTCATGCTACAGTGAAAAAAACCCTCTAAATTACTGAAGAAACTGCACTGCTGGAGGACAGGGGCAGCACTGCATGATACTGGGTACATAAATGCAAGTGTCAGGTTCAAATGTAATAAAATATGCAGCCTAAGACTAGCAGAGTAACACAACACATCAGAAATGCTGGGATTTAGTATTTCCTCTCTTCCATCCAAAAGTCTCCAAACACTTCGGTGACGCACTGCTACATGATGCAGACTCTTGTCACACTGCCTTGGTTTCTGTAAGCTGGCATGTGTTAGGCTACAACCCCAAACATCTTTTCTCACGTGAGTATGGGGAACACTCCAGGTGCTCCTTGGGCCTAATAAGAATCCACAGGTGAGAAGACAACATACAGAACTCCACACAGAACAGTTCCCTCGTATATAAACATTTAGATAGTGCAACTTTCAAAAACACATCATCACAACACAAATTAGCTCCTTGCGCTCATCTAACTTCTTCACGTTATACCTTGGCACACAAAACGGGAATTCTGAATCATATTTTTAAAACAAAATAAAAGTTCCACACCTTGGGAGAAAAAGCAAACTGGCCAATACTTCCCCGTGATAATATATAATAATGCATCCTTCTTTATCAATTGATTATAAACCAGGCCATTCTGGCCTCTTTCTCTGCAAAGTCTCCTTTCATAATTAAATAAATCAAATACCTCTGTGGCTTTTATTTCATGATATCTTCAAAGCATCCCTTTCTCTGTGTTCCCATGCCCGCCCTTTGCCAAAACCAGCCCCCGTCCTGATGCCTGTCCCCAAATAAACACTGTTTGCGGTCAGACCGGATGGAAGTTTGTATTATTTCAGTCTAGTCTGCATGCAATTCCCCTGAAAGGAATCAGAAACAAAGACCATGTTTGCACATTTGGTTTTACTTCGTTGTAGCACGTGAAACGGAACAACACTGTGCCTGGGAGCGGAGGCAATGAGGCCCTCATCCCTCCTTGGCTTCTGCCTCCTCCAGTGCACGTCAGAGGGTCAGACGAGGTTCCCAGGCTTCCTGTCCTTGCCCTGGATGGGCAGCACCGTGCCCCCTGAGCTGTCCTGCTGAAACGGCAGTCTGCTCCCCCTGTGTGCGCTGCTGTGCTGGTGATGGAAGAAAGAGGCGCCAGGGTAGTGGCCCATCACCTCACTGTAGGTCGGGGGCGGCCCCTCCATCCTCCCGTTACTGCTGCAGGTGCTGGCACTTATGCCCGAGTTGCTACTCGGCGGACACGGGCCCCCACTGTATACAGAAATGTCTATCAAATCGCTGTCGAATATGGTTCGGTTGGGCGGGGCCCTCACAGATTCTCGGTTGAGTTCCCTCTGCTGTTCAGGGTCCCTGAGCTGCAGGGCGCAGGGCCCCTGGTAAGGAGGCGGCTCCTCCCCATCGGATAGGGAGATGGTGGGAGGAAGGTCGATCTCGTGCTGCACGTAGGGGTAGGTGGGCTGGAAGCGGCTGAACCGGTCCCTCTGGATGAAGGATGGGGCAGTAAACCTGTCCCTGGACCTCGGGGCATACATGATCTGCAAGGGAAGAGGAAAGGGTTGAAGACATTCGTGACACAATAGTGATCACGAATGGGATGGTATCAAGGAAAGTCATGCTTGATCTTGATCTATGTTCTCAACAGTTTGAAGACTTTCCAAACAGTCCTCAAAACAGGAAACAACAGGAAAAGACTATTTCAGGAAAAAAAAAAAAGTAGTTTTCTTATTCCTCATGACCTACAACATCACCTGGGCAAACTATGGTTTATCTAGCATGGTTTCACTGTGGAGAACTGTGGTTAACTGAGAATTTGGGTTTAATGGGAGTTGCTGTGTATGCTGTGTATACATTTTCTGATGGTTCCTTTAGAATATGACAGCAATTTCCAGAGTGCAGTAAACAGTAACAGAGTGGAAAGCGCTGTTGGGGGCGGTGGGGGGTGAGGCGCTCCAGGACTGCCCACCAGGTGACTGGGTCTGGGCCCTACCCCTTCACCTGGAGTGGGGGACTGGGCCGCCCGTGCTCTCACCTGTGGCTCAGAAGAGTGGGGCATAAGTTCAACTGCACGCAATGGTACTTGCAGCAGGTATAAGGCATTGGGTCTATGTGTGAAATACTATAGAACATGTTACTCTATCAATTACTTAAGAAAATACAGAACACATGACTTCTTTTTCTTTCTGATTTCTAGGCTTTTCTAGTTGTTTCATTCTGAATAAAAGTTTCCTGATATTTTTAGTAATTGACATGAAAAATATTCTGTACTCCAAAGTAAATATGATTACAGATTTGTTTTCCCAAAATGAAGCCAGGTACTGGACTTCTTACATAATCTTCGTGCTTCTTCCACCATCCAAATTTCTTCTAGAGGAAAGACACAGATATATGTCTCCACTGATTTCTCTCACACCATATTTTTAACTTATAGGCAAAAAAATGTTATTTTAAAAATCATATTCATTTTTCTAATGTGTATTTATTTATTTATTTTTTTGAGAGAGAGAGAGAGAGAGAGAGTGCGCAAGCAGGAGAAGGGCAGAGACGGGGAGGACAGAGGATCCAAAGCAGGCTCTGTGCTGACAGTAGCAAGCCCGACCCGGAGCTCAAACTCACAAACCGCGAGATCATGACCTGGGACGGAGTCGGACGCTTAACTGACTGAGCCAGCCAGGTACCTCTAAAAGTCATATTATTAAATTGGGAGATGTATTTATAAACTATACCCACATCTGCCAAGCCTCATTATTAGCAGCTTATGGGATCATGTAAAGATCAGTGATTCTCAACTTGGTTTCTATAAGGAGCAAAGATAATCCCTAGGACATTCTAGGGAAAAACTCCTCCCCACCTTTTTAACCAAGGTTCCAGCATATGCCTTCAGTGAAATGTGTTCTTTCTTAATCTGTGCTGTAATACACTTAGCCCTTACACCAATTTTGTTGCAATGGTTTATTCCTGTCCTCCCCTCCCCTCCCCTCTGCACACACGGGTGCAGCAGCCACCTCCTGTTGCCTGCCCCCAACCCTTCCCCAAATCCTTACCTCTGAGGCCCCTGGCCGAGGCCCGGAGCTGTCTGAAGGCCACAGGCGCCCTTCCTGGCAGGGGTGGGGGGGTGGGCAAGAAACATCACAAGAAAATCATTAGTTTCATACAACAGCATTCAAAATCAAGGGATCACATTCCTCTTTTGATAGCAGCACACCTGTTTAGAACATGGAATGACCCTTAAAGAACTGGTCCTTTTTCACACCTAACATCTAAAACAGAGAATTGTGACCACAAGGAAAAGTTAGGAGGTTTGGTCTTAGCCACAATACATTTTAAAATAGATCTGAAGTCAGGGTGCCTGGGTGGCTCAGTTGGTTAAGTGTCCAACTTCGGCCCAAGTCATGATGCCCACAGTTTGTGGGTCTGTGCTGACAGCTCAGAGCCTGGAATCTGCTTGGATTCTGTGTCTCCCTCTCCCTCTGCCACTCCCCTGCTCATGCTTGGTGTTTCTCTCTCAAAAATAAATAAACACTAACAAAAAATTCAAATAATAATAATAAAATAGTTCTGAAGTCAAATATGTGCCAAACTATACAGCTGTATTTTTGCAATACATTCAAAATGTCCTCACGGTCACATTCAATCACCACTTGGATCTGCGTAGGGTCTGGGTGAATCTAAGCTCTTATTTGGAGGCCAACCCCCCATGCAGATGTGCACTAACTGCCTTGGTCCAAGCACCAGACCATGCCCTTGTGAACTGCAACCAGCTTTGACCTAAGCAGCAGCAGGAGTAGAAGAAAAGCACTACCCAGCCACACAGTGGGTTGGCTTTCACACTGAAAACTGAGTTTCCAAAGCCCAAATGCCCTTCAAGTGTCTTCTGGTGAATTTATTCTGTAGCCCATATGTTCACACAGGCAGATTTAACTTGACATCTAGCTGTTTAGTATCTTTTTCAAAAATGTTTGATCAGACTGACAAGGTGACAAGCAAACAGATATTATTAAGGGTTATTTCTAACACCACAGACTTGTTTAGAAGGCATTTTGATATATTATCCCTTTTGAACCCAAATTGTTGGCTATTAGCAAGTGTCTCCTGGGCTATTTATTAGCTTAAGGCCTATTACTGTAATAAAGAGAATAAGAACACTTGGCTTGGCAGTGAGGGTAGAGGAGGGAGATGCCTATACTTCTGGATTCCTAGGAATATGCATTTAAGACCCTGTGCCATCACTGAGCCTCCTGAAGTCTTAAAAATGCCCACATGTAGACCTGTGAGGTAAAACATCTCTAAGTCTTCAGATGCAAAGGCCAACCCTCTCTAACTCCCTTTTGTAGGCCTGAATTCTAATTCAAACACTCCCTTTGCAGCTAAACGTGTGTTTGTCCAGTACATACAACCTGTTCCTAAGATACCCGCAGGACATCATGGAATCAGTGGCAAAAATATGATCAGGCCCAGCTGTGTTTAGAGGAAGTTGGGGCTTAGGGTCTGACGATAAAATTATGTAATGGACCATTATGGCTCTGGCATGACGACAGGTGACAACCCCAAGTCGAATCTAATAACGTAGCTGAGCCACACCCAGAGGCGGCCCTGCACCAGGCGCAGGCAGCTTGCACTGCACTTCAGAGCACAGGTTCCTCTGGATCAAAGCAAAACAATCAGTATGGCTTTGGGTGGTTGTGGTCACTCTCATATTGAAACCAGCGTAAAAAGTAATCCTCGGAGATAATTTCTACAACTCGTAATTCTGCCCTAGCTCCTTTTCCTGTCCTTTAGATGAGCTCAGTGCCAGTCCTGCTCCTGTGCACTGGTCCCCGCCCCGATCCTGAGAACTGGCGACAGCGAAAGCAGCAGATTACAGCACAGTGCGCAGCATAAGGGCCAGAACCACGGCACCATGTGAAACGGGAGGCACATGATCCAAAAGTAGGGGCTTGCACATTTTCTGAAAATGGAAATAACCATCCTCAGTGGCTTCATTTGCCTAAAAATGAGCAAAACTGGGAAACTGCCCAGAAGAGACCAAACCTTGCGCACACTCAAACTTCTGTTCACCAAATTCACACCTGCCTCCTTGTCACCAATTTGACTTGGCGCTTTGTGGTTTCCTGTCCCCGGGCCTCCTAGCAGCGCTGGGGCCTCTCTTGCTAACTTCAGGGACATCCTCCCTTCCTGCGGCACCTGACCTCTATGGCCACACTGCTTGATCCCTGGGGGTGCCTCCAGCTCTGCATTTGGTAAAATGTTGGGAGTTCCTCAGAGCCCCGTCTGGGGCCCCTCTCCTCTAACAGTCTCTCTGGGCCACTCCCTCCCTCCCCAGCCCCACCGTGGGCATCTCCTGGATACCCACAGAATGCCAGCACTGATCTGTCTGAAGTGGAGCTCATAAGCTCCTCCCCAAACCTCACATTCCTCTGCTGAGGAGGTTATCAGCACTTACCGTGCCCCTGGCCCCCAGTCCACCCCCCTCGTTGCCATCATTAATATTTTAATAATGACACGACTTATTTAACTATTCACTAACAACTCCCTGCCCCCACAATTATTCACTTTTACGGGACACGTATTTTTCAGGCCTTTGACCCACATGGTATACAGGAGATCACTAAAACTATGAGATCTACAAGATGCTATTATGGTAGAAATGGTTAGTATCAACAGCCCAGAAAGCTGTCATTCCAGTTCTGTGCTGGTACCTGGAGAATCCAGACCCAGAAGATGGCCAGGATTCTAGAAAGACTGGATCCCACTGGATCTCAGCCGACCTGATGGTTAGCAACTTGCCTCACTCAGGCCTCATGCCATAAGTTGCTCTGGCCACTCCCCTCCGGGCTGTCTCATGCTGGCCATCGCCAGACTGTCCTCAGTAGCACTAACTCTCACACTGTTGGCCTTGCTGATTCTTGCCCCGAGGGTGAGGTGAAGTTCTTGGACTATGATCTGACCCCAGACCAGTGTCTTCCAAGGGCCCTGTACTATCTTTTCAGATAGCTATGGCCAATTGAACTCAAAGATGTGGGCCCTCTTGTCTAGACTGCTCTGTTTCTTCATCTCCAAAACACTAGTGGTGACATTTTCAGGGAGAAGGAGCTCATCATACAGTTGGCATCTGCTCAAATGGCAGTATTTCTGGATCTTCATTATGGAACCAATGTTTATCTCAACAATGAAGGCTCTAATGTTCTTGGCCAATGCTTGTATCTTTACATGGTGTTATACTTGGAATAAGCTGTCAAATAAGATAATTCTTAAAATAGTTCATAGAAATTTGAGCAATAGGAATAAAATTTTGCTAATATTTTTATACAGGCTTAAACACAATCCTTCCATTACAGCTGTTTCCTTGTTAGAATACCCACCAAAAGGAAGGGAAGTATTTATTCATTACTTCATCATACATCTACCAAATACTTCCTGACAAGGGGTCTTGTTCCCAACACACGAGATGATGTGCATAACTCAACAGGCACTATGCCACACTTCCCCATGGTATGGAGGTTGGGATTGTTTCCCCAACCTGTTTTGTCTGTACAATCCCCGAGGTTAAGCTGTCACTCTCACCCCTTTGTTCCACTCAAGAAAGCATTCTGGAATGTGACCTAATGTGATATTCAAGGATCACTTTGAATCAATTCTAGTTAATTTTTTTTAAGGTATATTACCCTCAAATCACTCATGTTGCATCTATTATCAGTACCAGTTGTAACACACATTAAAACTGAGCAGGACAACACATGGGAGACTGTCACACTTGCTCCAGGAAGCTTACAAGAAGGGCATCCAGTCTTGGGGGTGAAGGAAGTGAGCCTTGGGTCTCTGTGTGTGTGTGTGTGTGTGGTGTCTTGCATGTATGTTACATCTAGTTATCTTCCTAGAACAAAGGCACTGTAACAAGAAAGGTAATGACCGATTATCTGATGACAACTTAATATTACCCAGATGGATAACATAGCTATCAACAGAGATGTGGACCTGTAAGGGCAAGTGAACTCTGAGCTGGGAAAGCCCTAGGCCAGAATCCTGGCCCTGCCCCTCTTCAATATGTGACTTCAGGTAAGCTTATTTAGTGTCTCCAATTTGTAAAAGGAGGTTGTTGTGAGGCTCAAATATAACAATATATGTAAATTCTTTAGTTCTATGCCTTGCATGTAAGTTTTCAGTAAATGGTAGCTCTTAACATCACAGGTATTGGCTACTTGCTGTTATACACAACTGAAGTGAGGATAATTTTCAGTTATCTCTTTTAAAATAATGAGTTCATTGAAATTTCCATATTTGTTTATTAACAAGATTATTCCAAAGGTGGCATTTTGTATTTTTCAAAAATAATTTTTTGAGCATAGCTGTCACACAATGTCACATTAGTTTCAGGTATACAGCATAGGGGTATGTACATCTCATGTACATCAACATCTCTGTACATTAGGCTCTGCTCACCACAGGCATAGCTACCCTCTGTCACCAAAGGTGGCATTTTGAATGGAAAGGCTGGACACATGAGACAGGCTTAGGCAAAACTGCGTTTATCTCACATTTCTTCAGAACCTTTCTCATAAGGTCAGAAGCTGATTCCTAAAAGCAGCATTACCCATGAGACCCCTCACAGAAAGTTCTTCCTCACAACTTCCCACCACTGGGTTTCAGCAAAACCCCAGGTGCTGCACAGAACAAAGGCCCACAGCTGCACAATGACTCTCTGTGCTCTTCAATCGTTAGGTCAGCTGGCATCATCTGCCCTCTGAGGGAACCACCATGAGTACAGCCGTCAGCAGAGGCTGCCTCTGCCGCACACTGCTCCTTCTGGTGTCATGAGGTGAAGGCAGGGAGGCAGTACACAGAAAGAATGAGAGCTGGTCATAAGCTCTTATTTTCTCTTGGATCTTCTTTTATTTGCTATAATGAATCTTTACTGTGAATGAGTACATTGCTATTTGTTGCACTCACTCATGTTTGATCATCTCTGAGTAGGGTGACATTTTTGTTCTGCATCTGCAAGGCTGTGGGCAGAGCTTGGATGGCGGAAACATGCCAAGGGAGAGGCTTCCACTCATGACAGTGCCCCTCAGCCTAGATCCACAAAAAGTAACCCGAACCCCCTGGACCACCCTGGGTGACTAGCTGGTCATTAAGGGGGGGGGGGGGGCCTTCTGAATATACACTGTATGGAAAAGGGACATAGGACAGCCCTAAATCTTGCAGGCTTGAAGACATGTATTTTCAGACTCTTTTATTTTATTATTATTTTCTGTAAGTAGGTTCCATGCTCAGTATGGAGCTCAACGCAGGGCTTGAACTCACGACCCTGAGATCAAGACCTGAGCTGAGATCAAGAGGCAGACTCTCAACCAACTGAGCCACCCAGGCACCCTTTAGACTCCTTTATACTTGAGAAGTTTGCTTTGTGTTTTCCTCCTTCCCACTGATGAATGAATAGCCATACTGACAGAAAAATTTCCTGTTAAGTTGAATCTGCTTGACACTAAAACATCTGCATTAAAGATAAAAAATAATCACCTATCTTCCAAAGATTGTCTTTATGATGCAAAAGATCAAGATGTGTTATTTGCAGATCTGGAACACAATGACTGTATTTTTTCCCTTTAAATCTGACCATTTGATATATTTTAGGGGATGGGTGGTGAGTCAGAAATCAAGACCAACTTGTCTTCTTTTATATATAACATAAAATTTACTTCCTTCATAACTTAAAGGACTTGCTTAGCCCAGTCAAGTCGACACATAAAATTATCATCACAATTAGTGATATTGAGCTCTTCTCAGTGTGCTTGTTGGATATCTTTGCTGAAGAAATGTCTACTCAAGTCCTTTGCCTATTTTTAAATTGTGCAGTTCTATGGCATGAAGTACATTCTCATTGTTGTGCAACTATCACAACCATCCAGCTCCAGAAATTTTTCATCTTCTCAAACTGAAATGCTGTCCTCATTAAACACCAGCTTCCCATTCCTTTCTCCCTGACGCGCTGGCAACCACCATTCTACTCTCTGTCTCTATGAAGTTGACTATTCTCAGTACCTCACATAACTGGAATCCTGCTTTTGTTCTTTTGTGGACAGATACAATATTGTGTCCTTTTTTTCACTTAGCATAATATCTTTAAGGTTCATCTATGTAGTAGCATGTGTCCACATTTCATTCCTTTTTAAACCTAACTAATTTCCATTGTTGATATGTGTCATATTTTGTTTCTCCATTCATCCACTGATGGATATTTTGGCTGTTTCTACCTTTTGACTATTGTCAATAATGCTGCTATAAACAGGGGTGTACAAATATCTCTTTGAATCTTTGCTTTTAATTATTTTGGGTATTTAACCACAAGTGGAATTGCTGGATCACATGGTAATTCTAAGGTTAATTTTTTGAAGAACCACCATACTGGTTTACTAGCAGCAGTACCATTTTACTTTCTCAGCAGCAATGTACAGCATTCCGATTTCTTCACATCTTCACCAACAATTGTTATTTTCTGGGTTGTTTTTGATAACAGCCTTCCCAATGGGTGTGATGTAGTGCCTTCTTTTGGTTTTGATTTGTGTATAATTATTGTATTAACTTGAGGCTTTCCAGAGAAACAAAACCAGTAGGAAACATCATTATAAATATACACACATAAAGGAGGATATTTATTATAGGAATTGGTTTATGTGGTTTAAGAGAGAGAAGTCCCACAATCTTCCATGTGCAAGGTGGAGAACAAGGAAAGCTAGTAGTATAGTTTGGTCTGAGTCTGGTGCTCTGAGAAGCCAGGGGGCCACAAGTGTTAAGTTTTAGAGTCCAAAGGCCCAAGAACCAGGAGCTCTGATGTCTAAGGGCAGAAGATGTAACCCCCAGCTCAATAAGAAAGAGAGAAAAATTACCCTTCCTCCACCTTTTTGTTCTATTCGAGCCCACCAGGGATTGGATGATGCCTGCTCACACTGGGGAGGACAGATTTTCTTTTCTCAGTCAACTGAGTCAAATGTTCATCTCTTCCAGAATTACTCTCACAGGCACATCCAAACGTAATGTTCTATTAGTTATTTTGGCATTGCTTAGCCCAGTCAAGTCGACACATAAAATTATCATCACAATTAGTGATATTGAGCTCTTCTCAGTGTGCTTGTTGGATATCTTCGCTGAAGAAATGTCTATTCAAGTCCTTTGCCTATTTTTAAATTGGGTTGTCTATTATTTTGTTGTTGAATTGTAGGAGTTCTTTATATATTCTTTTTTTTAAAAATTTTTTAATGTTTATTTATTTTTGAGAGCATGAGCAGAGGAGGGGCAGACACAGAATTGGAAGCAGGCTCCAGGCTTTGAGCTGTCAGCACAGGGCCTGATCCGGGGCTTGAACTCACAAACTGTGAGGCAAAAGTCAGACACTGAGCCAAACCTGAGCCAAAGTCAGACACTCAACTGACTGAGCCACCCAGGTGCCCCTATATATTCTTGATACTATATGATTTGCAAATAGTTTTTTCTCATTCTGTGACTTGCCTTTCCCTCTCTGGGCAGTGAACAACTTCCTTTGATGAACAACTTCTAAATTTTTGAATTCTAATTTATCTATTTTTGTTGTTGTTGTTGCCTGTGTTTTTGGTGTCATATCCAAGAAATCATTGCCAAGCCCAGTTTTATGAAAATTTTCCCTCGTTTTCTTTTTTTAAAACTTTTTAAAAAATGTTTATTTGTTATTTTTGAGAGAGAGAGAGAGCAAGCGAGCAGGGGAGGGGCAGAGAGAGAAAGGGAGACACAATCCAAAGCAGGCTCCAGGCTCTGAGCTGTCAGCAGAAAGCCCAACGTGGTGCTCAAACCCACAAGCTGTGAGATCATGACCTGAGCTGAAGTTGGATGCTTAACCGACTGAGCCACCCAGGCACCCCTTCCCTTGTTTTCTTTAAGAGTTTCATGACTTTAGGTCTTACATTTAGGTTTTTGGAACATTCTGAGATAATTTTTTGTATATGGTATAAGATGGTAAGTATTCAATGTCATTATTTTGAATGTGGACACCCAGTTTTTCCAGCACCATTAAAAATTTTTTTTTTTACAATTATTTATTTTTGAGAGACAGAGAGAGACAGAGCACAAATGGGGGAGGGGCAGAGAGAGAGGGAGACACAGAATTCAAAGCAGGCTCCAGGCTCTGAGCTGTCAGCACAGAGCCTGATGTGGGGCTCGAACTCACTGACTGCAAGATCACCTGAGCCGAAGTCAGACGCTCAACCAACTGAGCCACTCAGGTGCCCCTCCAACACCATTTTTTAAGACTGTCCTTTTTCCTTGAATATGGTCTTGGCACCCTTGTCAAAAATCACTTGACCATATATGGGAGAGTTTATTTCTGGGCTCTCTATTCTATTCCATTGGTCTATAAATCCGTCTTTATGCCAGTACCACATTGTTTTTTTTTTTGTTTTTTTTTTTGTTTTGTTTTGTTTTTTTTTTTTTTACTCTAGCTGTGTAATAAGTTTTGAAACCAAGAAGTGTGAGACTTCCAACTTTGTTATTCTTTCTCAATATCATTTTGGCTATGGTTGGGGGGGGGTGGTGTAGCCACCTCCCCTGAGATAGAATATGAATTTTAGGATGGACTTTTTTTTTCTGCAAAAAAACATTATTGATAGGAACTGCACTGAATCTGTAGATTGCTTTGGGTAGTACTGACATTTAAAAAATATCAAGTCTTCCAATCCATGAACACAAGATGTCTTTCCATTTGTGTCTAAATTCTTTCAGCAATGTTGTATAGTTTTCAGTGTACAAATCTTTCACCTCCTTAGTTAGGTTTATTCCTAAGTATGTTATTCTTTTTGATGCTACTTTTAATGGAATTGATTTCTTAATTTCCTTTCCAGATTGTTCATTGTTAGTGTCAAGTAGCAACTGATTTTTCCATATTGATTTTTGTATCCTGCAACTTCGCTCAATTTGTTTATTAGTTCTAGCAGGTTTTGTTTGTTGGAATCTTTATGTTTTTCTATATATAAAATCATGATATCTCTGAACAGAGACAATTTTAATTTTTCCTTTCTAACTGGAATGTCTTTTATCTCTTCTTCTGTTGAGTTTCTCTGGCTAAAACTTCCAATAAATACAATATTGAAATAGAAACGGTGAGAGCATGCATTTTGTCTTGTTCCTGATCTTAGAGGAAAAGTTTTTGTTCCTTTACCATTAAGTATGTTAGCTGTGGGCTTTCCAAAAAATGGCATTTATTATGTTGAAATAGTTTCTTTGTGTTCTAGTTTGTTGAGTATTTGTAATCATGAAAAAGTGTTGAATGCTTTTAAAGACTTTCTTTGCGTCAATGGGATGATCATGTAGTTTTTCCCCTTCATTCTATTAATGAACAGTAGATTGATTGATTTTCATATGTGGAACCATCCTCGCATTAGAGAAATAAACCCCATTTGGTCATAGTGTATAATCCTTTTAGTATTCTACCGAACTCAGTTTGTAGTATTTTATTGAAGATTTTTGTATCAATATTCATAAAGGATATAGGTTTATGGTTTTCTCTTACTGTTGGGTCTTTGGCTTGAGGGAAATGCTGGCTTCACAGAGTCAGTGAGAAAGTGTTCTCTCCTATTCAAATTTTTTGGAAGAGTTTGAGAAAGATTGGATTAATTCTTCTTTAAATGTGTGGTAGAATTAACAATGAAGGCATCTGTTCCAGGTTATTTTCTTTGTTGTGAGGTTTTGAATATTGATTCAACCTCCTTACTAGTTACAGATCTATTCAGATTTTCTATTTCTTCATGAGTCAATCTTAGTAGGGTATGTTTCTAGGAATCCGTCCATTTCAACTTATTCATAGTACTCTTTTATAATCTTTTTCATTTCTTTATCTTTTGGATCTTTTTCCATCCAAAAGATACAACATTTATAGCATTAAAAGAGAAAGATGTGACCATGACTTACTGGGGCTTCTGCTGTGAGCTGCAGCTAAAGCCTGCTGCCTTGCATCCATGTGTAAGGCCACTCCTATGACCTTATGAACCTTCTTAGTTTTATGCTTTCAGCTAAACTTTCCTTACCACATACAGAGGACAACAGGAATCAGATTTAGGGACTGGAAACAATAAGCCCTCTGTGAAACTGGAAATACCTTTTAAAAAGTGTTTTTCAAACTGTGAGTTGCAGCCTCTTAGAGAACTGGAAAATCAATTTAAGTGGGTCACAACCAGTATTCCAAAAAACTGAAACAGAATAGATAATGCCTGAGTACGTTGTAAGTATTGTTTTGCAAAATTTCTGCCTTAGTTGTGTATCGTGGATTATGATATAAAATGTGTTTCTTTTTTTTTTTTTTTTTTTTTTTTTTTAAAATTTTTTAATTTTCTTTTTTTTTTTTTTTTTTGAACGTTTATTTATTTTTGGGACAGAGAGAAACAGAGCATGAACGGGGGAGGGGCAGAGAGAGAGGGAGACACAGAATCAGAAACAGGCTCCAGGCTCTGAGCCATCAGCCCAGAGCCTGACGCGGGGCTCGAACTCACGGACCGTGAGATCGTGACCTGGCTGAAGTCGGACGCTTAACCGACTGCGCCACCCAGGCGCCCCTAAAATGTGTTTCTTATTGTTCTTCAGGGTTACAAACCATCTGAAGGCCTCTGATCTAAGCCAGTCATCCCTCATTTTAGATATGATTTAGATTTATACTGTTCACTGGAGGTGACAGCCAGTTTGTGGTAAAGCAAGGCCATTGCTGGATATTGTCTTGTACCGAAGGGCTCAGTGAATGAAAGTATTGTATGCCCTCAAATATTTGGAAATATATTTTCTCCTTGTCCCAGGGTGAGAACTTCAAAGCACAGGTAAAACTCATCTTTGGATATTCAGCAACACCTTTACCATCTGGAAAAATACATTTTCTCTCATTTCTTCCTTTTCCTCACACAGCCTCTCCACCATCCAAATACTTTAGTATTACTGTCTTTCCACTCTAGATGGCAGTAACAGCTTAGATGCAAAGGTGATACCTCTGGGTATCAATAACTATTCTCCCCAGGACTTCCCCCATTATTCCTCCTTGGGAATCCACCATCAGACTTATTTTCAAGACTTAAAATGTCCTTCCCAACTGCTCAATCTAGGGCACATCCCTTAAGAGAAACACAATTCATCCAGGAAGATCTGTTGGGAAGAAAAGGGAATCCTTTATAATTCCAGAACAATACAATGGATCAGGGAGATCTATAGTCCTGAGCAAGCAGAAAAGGAGCCACACAGGTCCCTCTCCTGGGTTTGGTGCTGGGGGAGAATGAACAATTAGACCTGGAGAGAAACCAGCCTGGGAATTAGAAAACTCAGGGCAACAGAGAAATGTGGAACTACATGCTATTCAGCGTCGGCTGAATCACCTCCTCTTTTGT
The DNA here is from genome assembly GCF_028749965.1 of Puma concolor. Lineage (NCBI taxonomy): Eukaryota > Metazoa > Chordata > Mammalia > Carnivora > Felidae > Puma > Puma concolor. Next base: position 31,316,855 of record NC_141678.1, read on the forward strand.
GAGAGTAAGACTAGAAACAGGGCAAATGCTTTTCCCAAGGTCATAGAGCTGGTAGGGGATTATTACAGAGCCAGAACCCAGCTACTTCCCTTGGTGTCTTTTGACAGCTCCGGGGAGCATCCTCAACAAAGGCCACAGAATTAGAATGATTTAGAGAACTCTTCTTTCCCCAGAACAATTTACACCAATTTCTAAGGACTAAGTATAAACAAACAACCTTTATCATTAGATTATTAAGCTATATTGTCTATCTAAAACATGACTAAAATTTGTTTCTTAAAATTTTCATCAATTTTACTTAAAATCTGATTTTAGCATGCTTTTTGTCACAGCACAAACCAGCTCAAATCAGTTACCTTAATAGTCTATAGATGCTCAGAACATTATTGCAGTTGTCTTCAGCATCAGTTTATGTGAGCAGAGAATGTTTTTTAATTCCAAAAGTAATACACAAATACATCCTTACCATAAAAGTTTTTATTTTATTTTATTTTTTTTAGAGAGAGAAACAGAACATGAACGGGGGAGGGGCATAGAGAGAGGGAGACACAGAAGCAGGCTCCCAGCTATCAGCACAGAGCCCGAAGCAGGGCTCGAACTGACAAATCACGAAATCGTGACCTGAGCCAAAGTCAGAAGCTTAACCAACTGAGCCACCCAGGAGCCCCCTAACCACAAAACTTTTAACACACAAACCAGGCTCTCTTTGCCCACCTCCTGCAATCCCAGATCCTCTCCAGAGGAAGCCATTCGTTTTCTGTGGGTCCTTCCTGACCTTTCTCCACAGCATCAGTTTGTAGCTCAGAAAACATCAGTCTTACTAATTGAGCCACACTTGGTTTTGCACCAAAATTGTATCAGTTAGTCTGATCAGTCTCATCATTTGTAAGATTTAACTCCAAATGGAGTTTGGCTGATACCAAAAATCAAATCCATCCTCAGTGAACAAATAAGAAAAAGGAAGATTTGCCATCAAGACACTAAAAAATATTTTTCCTTTGAAAAATTTCCAAAAAATGACTTGCAAGCTCTGAGGGTAATTCCAAAACTGTTCCGAGCACTGGCAACAACAGTGGAGGGACAATCTGTGCTACTCGCATTGCTGCAAAGACAAATCTTGGCCACTGAAAAGGTCTTTCTACTTTTGTTCAGATGAGAATCTGCTATATTAACAGCTGTGGCCCAGCAACCTGCTCCAATTTTTGCTAGCAACTTGGCCTCCTGTTTCTCTTACTTGAAGGGAGACATTCTCACTCTGAAGCTGTTAAAATTATCTATCTTCCAATGCTTCAATCAGATACACCAAAGGGTAAAGCCTTTTAAATGACCAGTCTGGTGGCTTGACTGCATCCTCACTTATTCAGGGAGAAAACGGCTTGACTGCCAAGAGGGAATCTGTGCTTGGAGTTTACAGTAGGTGCTCACCTACCTCTTGCAGTCCCTGTGACATCAGGAAATGTAGTTTCAGTGGCTCATGAAATAATGGAGAATTGTTATGGGACAAAGTTGACAACAAATACCCCCGGTCTTACAGTGCAGCAGGAATCTCCCTCACCCACAGAGAAACTATCCCCTGCCATCTTTCATCTCAATCTGATGCTAAATAAAGCCAGAAGGGCTCTCTTTTCTGTGGTCTGGAGTGTCAGAGACATGCCTATTATAACTGCCTCATCAAGCCCTTTAGTTCTTTTTTTTTCGCACCTTACTGAAAATAGTTCATTTCTATCATTTTAGAAATGTTTTTCTAAACGCTTTTCTAAACCTAAGTAGAAATGAGAAAAGGCAGGTACACAGCAGTCTAGCTCTTTAGTCACTGTGGGAATGAACTGTGTGTGTAGTGACTCCCCTGACTCCCTGCACCCTTCACTGGGCCCAGGACACAGCCTGTGGGCTTTTCAAGCATGGTGAGTTCTGAGCCACTGCAGTGGATTCCCGAGCTGCTTCTAGGGGTGTCCAGAACTGCCCATTCTCAAGCCACCCCTGCTCCCAAGGCCAACAAGAGGAGCCCACAGTCACCTCTACTCTCTTGGCCACAGACACCAGCCACAGAGAAGACTGCCTTGCTCTGGGGCCTGGACTGAACTGCAAGGTCCAGAACAAACACATCCAGCTGGGCAAAGGAGACACTGGACTCTGCTGGCCCAGACATACTTGGTTGAATGTCTAATCTTTCAGGAATGATCTTTACTTCCACAAGGAAGTTCCCTCCCATTTCTCTGGAAACCAGTGGGCCTCTTAGTCTATCTTTGTTTTCACCCTTGTGATAAAGACATAAGTGCAGGATATATTTTCTCTAAAAAACAACCACCACTGTGCAAAGCAATAGGTAGCAATGGCACCCCACCCACAACTGGGGGTTCCCCCAAGAGAGATGGAACCGTAGTCAAAAGGTGAGCACCAACCCATTCAGCCTGGCAACTGCTTTGTGGTCCCATCTTAGAGAGTGCCAGAGGCAGGAATAGAGGCCTGATATGCAGACTTTTCAAGAGAAAATGTAAATTCCAGTTTTTATGTGAAATCTCCCAATAGTTACTGTCAATCAAGTTTTGTCAAAACACCCTGTGGGGCAAACCATACACACTGGCCACATCTTAAGCCAAGTCTGCAACAGCTATAGGGAGAGTCTCTGGGTGTGGACTTCCCCTATACTGGGACACTTTGGATCAGAAGAACTCCAGCTTCTGTACTGGTCACTGCAGTCATGTCCTCCTTCCAAATGCCAGGGGACAAAACAAGCGGCCTCCTTCCCAGCATCCCACCTGCATCTCCCCCTGGAGCTGGTGCAGCACAGACTGTGCTGAGCGCTGGCTTGGTGCTGCTCTGTCTCCACAGGGAGGCTGAGGCACCTGTATTTTCCTAAGTGATTTAATCCCTGCAGCAGTTCCTAAGGAAGAAATGCTTGACATGACTCCTTCCATGAAATTTTTAATTGAAATTGCTGCTTTTATAGGTCCAATGGCTGAAGCACTACAATTTCATACAGTTCATACAAGTAAGTAAAAAGGTTCTGTCCCTCTGCTGCTCCTCAGTAAGTGGCTGGCCACTCTGACCTCGCCCACTTCCCACTGCACCCTGGGCTGTCCAGGTGGGTTCAGGTGGCCCTTCTGGGTGGGGCTACAGGCTGTCAGAAAAGGCTGCTCATGCCCCCACGCCCACCCAGCTCTGGTAAGAGAGGCTCCAGTGATGTAAGCAAATACCTTTCAGGGCTGTGTCTGGAATATTTATGCCCCCTTATTGTCTTCCTATTACTTGGCAGTCTAAAGTAATGAAAAGAGATCTAGACAGTATCAAAGCTCTGAAATCACATAAACCCAGGCTCTAAAAAATAAGCTGAGGCTACCTCAGAAAGAATACATAGAGATTTATGTCACAAAGCCATTCACTGCTCTTTGCCATTAGATAAACATTTACTTTTCTTGATTTAAGCCTAGGTTGCTATTTTCCAATTTTATCCAGAAATGACTGTTACCAACAAATTCATGGCCAGTATTGTCCTGTCCCTGGGCTCCCCTGGCACGGTGTGTCAGAGACACCATGGTGATGAAGGCTGATTGGCCTGGGCCAATACAGATTCCCATCCATTCCTTCCTTGGCCAGAGGGACCTGGTACAGAAAGTGTGTGCTTCCAAAAGACACTTGGAACTGGCAGGGGAGACCCTGAGAGGGGGTGTCGCATGAGGAAGGTGTGTGTGGTGGAGTCAGGGAGGAAAGTGTCTTTGACTTTACAAAGCAAACCTCCCAGAATCAGGGTGAGTCTGGCATTTGGCCCAAGGGGGCAACTGTTCCAACCAACCATTTTCCAGAAGAATCTCCCTGAGAACTAGGAATATTCACAGCTAAGATTCTATCTTATTAACCTCAGTTCTGCTTTTCCCTTTGGTTGAAGTGCAAATCATCAGTGAGCAGAGGGGCAGCGCACATCTTGGCAGTGAAATTTCCTCAGTCAAATCAGAACATCTACATGTGCAACCTCTTCCTTGAAAACAAAATCCAACTATTGTCCTTTATTTTTTAATCTTGACTAACAAGTCTTCTGGAAGAAATATATAAAAATAAACTTAACAAAGTGTTACACCAAATCACAGAGAAGTTGATAAATTAGATGCACAGCCCTTCTCACAAGTTTAAAATAAATATACCTTTTGGGCACCTGGGTGATTCAGTCAGTTAAGCATCTGACTCTTGATTTCGGCTCAGGTCATGATCTTGCAGTTTGTGAGATCAAGCCCCACGTTGGGCTCTGTGCTGATGTCGCAGAACCTGCTTGGGATTCTCTCTCTCCTCTCTCTTTGTCTCTCCCTGCTCTCGCCTGCACAAGCTTGCTCTCTCTCTCTGTCTCTCTCTCCCAAAAATAAATAAATATTTAAAAATAAATAAATAAATATACCTTTTACTAACATGCTCATGGAGACCTCACATGGTTTTAGAACAAATGGGGCTAAAAGGCTCCCAGAAGTGAGGGGATGTCAGCAATGACAGGCTCAGACCATGAGATGCTCACCCAGGTGAGGCTGGAAGGGGCATTCCACAGCCACAAGCTGCCAACTAGAGGGCACTGCAGCTCCACCATTCAGGCTCCAGGGAAGGTGGGATTTAGACGCTGACATCGGGAAAGGTGCTTCAGTAGCCCTCAGGTGTTCTAGTGACAGACATGAAACCACACAGACAGCAGTAACCACAAAGGCATCCATCTTCACCAGTCACCTTTCCCCCAAGGAGTACAAATATGCACAATGCCACTGGGAACCCAAGAGGCTGTCAGCGATGAGCTCTGTCAGTGAGAGCAGAGCCTTCCTTTCTCATGCTGAGTCCTCACGCCCCATCCCAGACTCCTCCTATAGCCAACAGCCACTTGATATATACAAATGGCCACTGGAGACCCCTAGCCTCTCCCAATTAAGATTGAGAAAATGCCAAGTAGAATTAGCCATCTGGATGCTGCTGATGCTAGCAGGGAGGGTCAGGGGCAAGGAAACCTCACATTGTTCCTTCATTATTTTGCTCAATGTCTGGTTCATGTCCAGTGAATGACTGAATGAACAAAGGAAAGTAGAAATGGGTAGGGGAAACTATTCCCAAGGCAGAGTCTCAAACCAGGACCCTCTGATCATGCAAGGGACCCCCAACACTTTCTGCCAAGCCTCTGGGAAGTGTACTCTTCTCTCTGTTGAAACCTCAGAGCCAGCCATGAGAGATCCACTTATGTTAATAGGCAACCTCTTTGAACAGCAAAGCGCCTCTAGGAAGGATGGCATTCAACACTAGTGAGATTAGAGGTTCTCTACTTCAGCACTACTGATATTTAGGGTCAGATAGTTCCTTGTTGCGGGGGCTACCCTGTGCATTCCAGGATGTTTAGAGCATCCCTGTAGCATTCCCTAATTATGACAACCAAAAATGGCTCTCAATGTTGTCAAATGTCCCCTAGGGGGCATAATCACTCCAATTGGGAACCATGAGTGTATATTAATCAACTGCTCTCCCAGTACTGTACTAAGGGAAGCAGCATTTCTTCCTTATGCCTTATAAAGGCATTAGGGAGGAGAGGTAGACAAGTAGGAGGCAAGAAGCCTGGTTGGGGGCACATTCCTGGGTAGAGAGAAAGAGTGTAAGTGGCCCACAGTGCTGTCTACATTTGTATTTGTGTTCAGAAGAAAAGTAAGGTTTTTTTTCTCACTCTCTCTCCTCTCTCTTTGGACTATACATTAGGCTAATAGTCCTAGTCATGATATGGAGCTACAGACTGGGCCTGAATGGTCTCTGGTCACTGGGTTAAAATACATCTTGAGTTTGAAATGGTAAACACATTCATGCTCTGTCTCAAAAATAAATAAACGTTAAAAAAATTTTTTTTGAAATGGTGAACACAGCGCATTGCTAAGTTTTGCAATATCCATATTCTCATTTTATTGAGGAGGAAAATCCAAGCTTTGAGAAGCAACAGCAGCCAGTCAGTGCTGGGCCACTCAAAGAAAAGAAAAAATAGTATAGTAGTAACAAGAAATTAAACCCTAAGCTGTGTGCAGCCTGCATTTCAGAACTAGGGTCCAGCTCTCAGGGGTAAAACTTTCAGACGTTATTAACAAAATTAGGCACAGAGTGTGATAAAGACCTCTGCAGACACAATCACTAGATACTGATTATCTTCACTTGCTGTATAGCCCTGAAGGGGCATCTAAAAATCACTTAATTATCTTTTCAATGTCAAGAAATGGAGGCACTGTTGCCCAAGAAGTCCTGGAACAGGGTGGACACAGGTGAGCCACTGCCCCAGGAAGAGGCCTTGACACAAACCCATTCCCTTAAAAAAAAAAAAAAAAAAAGTTTATTTATTTATTTTGAAAGAGAGAGTGCACACGCACGTGAGTGTGGGAGAGAGGCAGAGAGAAGGAGAGACAGAAAGAATCCCAAGCAGGCTCCATGCTGCCAGCATAGAGCCCAATGCAAGGCTTGATCCCATGAACCATGACGATCATGACCTGAGCCAAAATCAAGGGTTGGATGCCCAACTGAGCCACCCAGGTGCCCCACTCAAAGCCATTCCCAAATGAAACAGAGGACACATTCTGATTAAAACAAACTTAAAATTTCACTTTTCTGCCTTTGTAAAATTGTCATCCTGCTGCAACCTCTTTGCTGGTAAGGGTATAATTGTGTGTGTACCTGTCCCATCACCTGACTGGGTCATGGAGCTCCCAGTCTGAGGAGCAGACCCATGGGCAATTTGAGGATACATGGATGGGGGCAGTGACAGCAGGAATGGCCATATATGTACTGAGGAGTGGAAGAAGGAGCCACTTCACCAAGCAAGGTGAATCAGGTAGAAGCAAGATGATCCCCAAAGCAAATATGTGGGAAAGACAGAGGTGGGTGGGGACCCAGGCTAGGCATAAGAAAAGCATTCTGAGTTCCCTGTGTGCAGTGACTCCAAATACCTCAGGCATTGGAACAGAAAGCCTAAGGCAGGGAACTTGGGTAAATTCATGGCAGGTACTTCATAGAAACTTGAGAGCTATCTATTGATGACAATGAATAAGGATAGTTTTCCTCTTTCCCCCAAGGCTGGAGTCAGCATTTCCAGTCTTTGCATTAAGGCTTAGGCAAAGCAGTGATGGCTCATCCTTTTGCAGTTCTGAAACTGTTGCTGTGAGTATGATTTTCTCTCTGTCCTTTCCCTTTAAACTCAGGGGAGTTGTGTATATTCTGTGCTCAGAACTTCAGAAGAGTTAGTTCTCTCCTTTAGGTAACTGAACTGTCCTTATACAACAGTGGGGAATCTATAGGCATTAGGACACCAGCGTTCAGTGAGTCTGGACCCCTCAGGTACCAGACTGCTGGGATGACAAAGGGCCCAGGACCACAGGGAAACTGTCATGCTGTGAGGAAAGCCATGTTAATAGGGCCTGAGGAGGCTAGTGGGCCCAACTGGGGACCCAGAGAGACAAAGGAAGAGGACAGCAGAGGACAAGGGAAAGCAAGAGAGAGAAAGGGGTTCTTTCTCAGGACTGCTCCCCATAGCCCCATGGCATCCTGTCTCATCTCTGTGAGTCTGACGGGTGGTGCACAGCAGTCCCATCCCTTCCCTCTCTCCCTGCCTGCCTCAGACACAGAATGCCCAGCAAACCTCAGTTCCTCCCATGAGGACAGCAGAGCAGATGGGTCACTGAGCAACTCTGCAGCCCTGATGGACTATGACCCTGCCCTCCTGAGGGGTCCAGGGGCCCTGAGCCCAGTAGCCTGTCAGAACCCATGATGGCCTCCCTAGGCCAGTTACCAGACCTCCCTGGTCCTGACACATGCTCTGAGGGGCTGAGTATCCAGTATCATTTTTGCCCACCAGAAAACCAAGAACTTGTAATTGTCTAAACTCACAGTCCCAAGCCTTTCACTGGAGGCCACGAGAATCACAGATTGTAAAAGCAGCTCAGAATAAAAAGTGCCAGTGGCCTTTTGCCTCCTAAGCGCAGATCACAGACCGGTTTAACTGAATATGTATTTTATTTTCCAGAGGAGTGTGACTCAGGGCAAGAAGTAGCCAGAAACTGTAAAAAGAACAACCTGTAGAGCCTTACTGTGGGCTGTTCTGTGAGTCCCTTACATAGCCCGGCCCAGCCCGATCCACTTGAGGAGGCCCTGAGCCCCTGCTGTCCCGCCACTTCTAGCTTGCCCACACCTGCCATGCTGCTGATCTCAGACAAGTGACGTCTTACAGATGCAGGTAGTGCTGCACAAATGTATTAAGGATCACCGGACACCTCCAGGGCCAGTTTTCAAAACAGGTCTCCATGTAACAGCATGGGTGATTTAGTGAAAGAAGCCAAACACAAAAGAACACCTACTGTATGATTCTATTGTTAAACATATTGTTCAGAAGCAGGTAAGACTAATCTGTGCAGACAGCTGTGCAGGTAGTTTTGACCTTGTGGGGGGCAGGCCTAGGAGTACGGCCAGGGTGTGTTCCTGGGGGCTGGTCCTATCTCTTTTCTGAGTGGTTACACAGGTGTCTTTAGTTTGTGAGGACTCACTGAGCAGAATTCTCATGACGCACATGCTTTACTTGAAGTATCAGAACCTTCCATAGAGTTTTCAATGCTTCGGACCATAGCAGGTGGGTTCAAGAGGCCGTCCCGCTTTGGGGCTCTTACTGGCACCCAGCCTATTTGGAGCCCGAGACAGAGGCCTAGGCAGCACCGAAAGGCTCAGGCCACACTTACCGGTTGTGGCCCGTCCTCCTGCCTCCTGCTTGGATGTGGGCGGTTGATGAAGGACCGTGTAGAGACTTTGTAGTGATTCAGTAGGCAGACAATGACCACAACCATCACCGTGACCACCACGACGATGATGATGATCTGGGCAAACTCTAGTTCCGCTGCGATGGAAAGGGAAGGCATATTAGCGACATATCCCCTGTGCAGTCACCCAGTTCTCTAAACAACACACCCACCAGTCACCAAGCGCTTCTTGCAAGCACCTGGTCCTCCCAGAGACAAACTATTTTTCCCCAGGCCTGCTGCCCAAGACCATTGTCAGACACACACACACACACAAGCACAAACAGTTGAATAACATTTGAAGAAAGAGAGACCCAGGCATGAGGCTCTTTCCAGTAGGCCTCTGGTGTTCAGCCCAAGCATGGTGCTCAGACAAACCTTGTCTTTGCAAATTTTATAATGAGTAGGGCCTTAGGAAAACGTATTCTGTTGGCTCTACAAGACCTCTAGAGGGGCTGTGTTGTAACTGACCCCATTCACACATGGAACTCGAATATCTAGCCCAGTGTGCAGATCACCAGCTGGCCGCTGCACGCTGCCCCTTTGCCCTGGGCAGGCGGGTCCAGGAGTGCAGTCACCTCTCCAACATCTGATTGCTGGTCCTGCCAGATGGCCCTGCCACCCAGGGGAGGTAAGAAAGTCTCACAAAACTGAAGCTGCTCCTTCCAGTGTAATCTCTCCAGGAAAGTTAACCCTATCTTTATGGTTGAGTCACATTTCCCAAAGCACATCCACACAGAATCTACACATTATACTGAAGGGATAATATATTGATAAAAAGCTCCAACCTCCTTTACTCCTTTGCCTCCTTTACTTTGCCTTTGGAGGTAATTTAGAAAACACATCTCCACTGTCTCTAACCCTGCAGACACCATATTTTATGAGCAGTCGGAAACCAGGTTCCTGACGCTGCCATTACAAAGCCTTTTCTAACTGCCATTAGCACACACTTCACATTCTAGTACAGTGCCATGGAATTACTTCTAGCAAAACAGCGCACTGAGTTGGCAATTAAAGATGGGCAATTCAAGTCCTTCAGTTTTGCAGGGAGGAAGCAGAGTCCCATTGCTCAAGGTCAACCCTAGAACACACATTTTCTGCTTTCTAGCACGGCCTTGCTGCATGTTGCCCACCTGTCTTTCTGAGTCTCCCCACACAATCAAAGGAAGTGATTGTGTAGGGCTGTCAACTTAAAGAGTGAGAGGCTCTGAAGATGAGGAAGACAGCACACAACTTTGCTCTGAGGTGGGGAGGTGTGGGGTTTAATGAAGAGCAAGAAAAAGGGGAGAGCTCTGTCAATTGTGTTACTGCCTAGAACCAGTAACACACACATGCATACACCCACACATACACACATGCATGTATACGCATGAGCACAGCAACACACATGTACACACACGGGCATGCTGCATTCATGTACACATATACACACATGTATGCATGTGTTTGAATACACACAGATATGGATATACATACATACAGAGCATGCATATGCACATGTGTGCATATGCATACACACACACACACACACACACACACACACACACACACACACATGCTCTTGCTGCACGACCCAGGCTGATAGCCAGTGGGGAGGTGTTATCTCTCACTGTATGGGCTCACATTTGGGATGATGCAGGAGAGGACTGGGGTAGCACCCTCCTCCCCAAATCTCACCTATATGCCCCCACCATCCATACTCTGGAAACAGAAGGGCTAGAACTGGCATGGGAGTAAATGGAGGGTGTTCCTGGATCCCACCATGTCCTGTCCTGTGACACTACCCCTCCACTCCTGCCTTCGGCCTCTACATACCCGAGGGACAAAGATATACATACATTCTTGCTGGACCTGGCTGGACTGCACCTGCACCTATCGTGGGGCTGGCCCAAATATGCACCCTGGAGAATGGAGAGCTGAGTATGAGGGAACCGAACTGCCATGCCTGTGTGCTGAGTGGCTGTGGCCGGGTGGGCTTGCTGAGTACAGCCCTAGTGGGCAGTGAAAGGGTGGATCTCATGGGCATGGCTGACAGAGAAGCCTGGCTGTCGGTGAGACCCAGGTGCTGCGCTCTCCACCTCACCCCCACCTTGCATTGCTGTCATTGTTCTGGACACACCCCAAGGCCTAATGGCTGATCATCAGGTTAAATCATGCCCTGAAATTGACAAATGTTTTCTTTTCTCAAAAAAGCTTCATTGCTTTATGGACATGGAAAAATAGGAAAAGTGATGATTACAGTGAGGGGTCCTGTACAAAGTCTTCATGGGTTAATTCTTCACCTGAAGGACGTCTTTCTAGGTTATGTTTTCCTGAATATAGAAAGCTATGTAGATAACCATCTGTAGCAATGCAATCAAATTATATTTTCCATAATTCTATGGGCACTTGGGGTGTATCTATGATTTTTAAAAGGATTTTTATTATAAAAATAATGAAGACTTATTTAAACAATTTAAATTATTTAAACAATACAGAAGGAAATAGTGTACAATGTAACAGTCCTTTGTAGGCCTGCAGGATTCCCTGACCCCACTGAACCCCATGCCATTCTGGGGTTCATACAGTTCACCCATTGTGTATATCTGTGCATTTGCTTAATAAATAAGGGCTTTCTTCTTTTAATGAGTGGAATCATTGTACAAATACATTGCTGGCTTTTTTCCACCCAATGTATCACGGCATTTTAAAACAAGAATATATAAAAACCAACCTCATTCTTTATGGTGGCTATCTATTCCAGAACACTGATATACTGGAATTTATATTTTCCAAGTGATAGATATTTAGGTGTTTCCCCCCGCTTTTTTCTATTGTGACCAAAAGATTGTATGTGCATGTGTATGTATGTGTGTAATGTGAGTGTTGACCCACATTTTAAGTATCCCTACAGGAAAGATTCCTAAAACTGAAATTTCTGGGTCAAGGACATATCCTTTTAAGTGCTGATAGCTACTGAGACCCTGCCTCATGAAAAGGCTCTTGCCCCACATGCCCATCAACACTGAATACTCACTCTTCTCATCTGCACGAATCTGATGGACAAAAACATATATCTTGTTTTAATCTGTTTTACTAGTAATTTTAGGTCTTTCCCTGATTGGCAATTTCTTTTTCATAATCATGTTAGTTCATATCAGTTTATTTGTAACTCTCTTGTTTACTGGTAAGCAGTCTTTACATATTATGACTACAAATCTTTGTTACATGTGCTGCAAGTATTTTCTCCTAGTCTGTCACTAACTTTGCTGTGAGCTTCTGTATAAAAGATATAAATTTTTATGTCATGAAATACTTTTTCTTTTATGGCTTCCAAGCTTCCTGTTTGATTAAGAAGGTCTTCTCCAGTATTCTAAAAATATTTTTTCTAAGATTTTTATAGATTGCATTTTTATGTTTAGATGTGTGTTTGCTCTGGACTTGATTTCTTTTGGTCTGAGACAGCACATGGAACATTTTATATCTTTTGAAGGACATGGATCTTCTGATCTAACAGCACATTAAAGAGTTCATCGTAAGCATGAATAAGAAAGATCTTAGTTGTGGAAAGTGTATGGAATATTTCTTTTAAAGGGGACTACCTGCTCTAAGGTTGTGTTTCATCAGCTTTCTTGTCAACATGCTATGTATAGTGGGCCCTCCCCTGGCCCTGCTAAGGTGCCAACAGCTGGAAAGCACCGCCCCCCCCTCCCGCCCCACCAAATGTCCAAACTTGCTGCACTTCCTCCCACGCTCCTGCTTTGCTTAATACCAACAGTTCTCCAGTGCTTTCATCTCAGGACCCCTCTACACTCTTTTTTTTTTTTTTTTAATTTTTTTTTCAACGTTTATTTATTTTTGGGACAGAGAGAGACAGAGCATGAACGGGGGAGGGGCAGAGAGAGAGGGAGACACAGAATCGGAAACAGGTTCCAGGCTCTGAGCCATCAGCCCAGAGCCTGACGCGGGGCTCGAACTCACGGACCGCGAGATCATGACCTGGCTGAAGTCGGACGCTTAACCGACTGCGCCACCCAGGCGCCCCGCCCCTCTACACTCTTAAAAGCTACTGGTTACACCCCAAAGAGCTTTATTTGTATGGATGACATCTATTGATGTTTGCCATATTTACATTCAATACTGAAAATTTTAAATATTTATTTATTAAAAAAGAAACATTATATATTAAAATATATAACAACTATATATGCTATTTTCAAGACAAATTTATTGATAAGGGTGGCATTTCTTTACACTTCTGCACATCTCTTATATGACTTTTTCAAATTTCTTTTAATGTTATTTATTTTAGAGAGAAGGAGAGAGAGAGAGAGAGAGAGAGAGAGAGAGAGAGCTAGTAAGCACAAGCACAAGCACAAGCACAAGCTGGGGAGAGGCAGAGAGAAAGAGGGAGACACAGAATCTGAAGCAGGCTCCAGGCTCTGGGCTATTAGCACAGAGCCCGATGTGGGGCTCGAACCCATGAACCGTGGGATCATGACCTGAGCTGAAGTTGGACACTTAACGGACTAAGCCACTTAGACTCCCCTCTTATATGTCTTAATAGAAGATAGCTGGATTCTTCTCCCTGCTTCACCTTCAATCTGTTGGGATATGTTGGTTCTGGTTGAGGTATATGAAGGAGATGTGGTCTTACTGACCACTGGGGAGTGGGGTCTCAGGGATCCCCAGAGATTCTTGAGCCACACGTGGAGAACTGGTGGTCTAGACTGATTTGACAGCAGGCACTCTAGTACAAACACTAACGGCCTGGATTTCTTGGAGATACTCCTGATGCTAGGATTTGCGATGTAGTCAGAACAGCTCCTGGGCCACTCTCCTGAGTTTTCATGCACAAGTACAGCCACAGCAGGTGCATCTATGGAGCAAAGTACACACAGAGACCCTAGGGGTTCACAGGCATCCGAATAATGCAGAACTCACCTGGGGCAAGAGCACAGGCTGGCACACCCTGGGTGCCACTCACTAAGGCAAGCAGCCCAGCAGTGTAGCCCAGTGGCCAATCTGGGTGACAGAAGCCCAATCAGAGCCTCAGCTACTACAGCACCTGGGCCAGCATGAGAGGCAGCTCTTCCTGCAGAGACTGGCCCAGGTCCCAAAGGCCACCATCCTAACAACCAAGTACTAATCAGACACAGGAGCAATAGTAAGCACAGCAGCAGCGATTTGGCCCTGCTTGCAGTCCAGGGTCACCTGTCATGTTTCTTGAAACCCTGAAGTCAGAGAGGCATGTGGAGTTCCTGGGGATGGAGCCTCAGCAGAGTGGCACAGCCCCAGTCAAATGTGCAGCTGACCTTCACTTTGAACTCTGGGCAAAATGCATCAATGAAAAAAGACTGCTTTCTCAAACACTAACAACTAGAAAGTATAAGGGGCTAAAAGGGTCCAGAGAATTCTCAGAATGAAAATTAGAGTGAACAGAGAGAGTATTCTTGAGGACAAGTATGATGAAGACATCCAGATTCCAGAGATCTCTGCTACTGATAACTTCTCCTTTCAAGACTCCCCCCTTCGAGCTCACAAGGGGGTATGTGAGCACCTTTGCCTGATACTTGTCTTCCCACACCCTCTTCTACTTTAAACAGGAAAAATTCTACTAAAAATGCATCATAAAAGGCAAATTAAGTAAAGACCACACCACTATAGGATATCACAGCTTGGATGGTAGATGGGAAACCCAGTCCCCCTCCTCTCTCTGCATACATTGTGTAATAACAGTGATAGGTGATTCCTGTCTCTTCCTTTGCCACTCCTGAACCCTTCACTCCTGCATGGAGATTGCTCAGAGGCAGCTGGGCCCGCACAGTATTTTGCAGTACCCGGATGTGGCTCTGTTGCCAAGGGCCTGATATTACACCTCCTCAAGAAAATAACTCACAGGACAAGTAAAAGAAGCTTTATATTAACAAAATAAAACAAAACAAAACCTCTCACTTCTGAATGCAAGTATCGGGTGAAATTCAGCACACCTGTTCTTCAAGGTGTCCATTTTTAAGACATCTGCACTCCAGATCTCAACCACAGACCTTTTTGGGACTTCTGGGGACCTTACCCAGCAATTTCCTGTACTGCACAGTCAGGGCTCAGGCAGGCTGAGCACTCTTCACTTCCTGCTGAAACCACCATCCCTTCAAGGTAGCAGTTCCTGGCCACATGTTTTCCCACACATGCATGCGCACACACACACGTGCACACACACACCCTCCTGTCTTACACATCACTGATTCCTCCTCAACGTGCTCCAAGCTTGGGAGACCCAGGGTGCAAAGGGTATAGATACAGAGCAGCAGAAGGTATGGTGAGGCCTACTACCCACCCCATAGGAGACAATTTAAACAGGCCCTGAGAGGCATATTCTTCAGACAGATGCATGCACATTACTGCTTTCTGAATCAAGGTGGCATCCAGCCCTGTGCCTAGGAACAACAGTCTGTGCATAGAAGTGAGGCAGATGCCAGCTGAGACCTTATACTACACTGGGGCCTTGCTGCCTCACCTCCCTCACCCTGGTCTGCCCACATCTGGCCTTACAAGATGTTGTCTGTTTTCTTGTGGTGGGGGAGAGGCAATGTGCATTGGTGCACAGAACTTGGGGTACAAACAAAGGAAAAATGCTTGTGATTTTGGTTTTGGGAATGGGGTGGGAAGGAGAGGCTAAGGAGAGAATGAATTCTGGAAGAACTATTAAAAACAGAAAGATTAAAAAAAAAACTATAGAAATAGTAGAGTCCTGAGAAAATAATAGGATACTTTAGCGTTTCTAAAATTTCATGTGCCCAATATGGACTCTGAACACAGCCCACTTGGTCAGTTTTTCTTGATTCCAATAGATACTGACATCAACAGAGCAATGCCAAAAAGCAATACATGCAAGGAAAGAATTTTAGGCCAAAGTCAAATTTTTACACTCCCCCCTCCTTTCATGGGGGTTCTAGTTCATAAGGTTATAATGGATGAGTCATTGCAATCCAAACACAAGAAATGTTATAATACATTCAGCCTACAACTTACAGGAAGGCATCATAGCACCTTACTTTATTACTATAACAGCGACAGTGATGATGGTGATGATTACATCTCTCTACTTTTATAGAACTATCCCTAAGAAACTCCAAGCTCTGCAGTGGAGAATTATAGGAACAGAGAAAATTGTGTGAGGCCTGTGGGTCTATTCCCTGGTTCAACGAGGAGCTGAACTGACTCATACTAGAAGCATGAGCATCTGTACTATTTTTAAAGAACTCTGGGAAAGCGTGGTTCTACCACCTTAGGTTCCTAATATAACACTTATTTCTATTTGTGGGATGGCTAACACCATCTTCCATGTAGTCTTTCCTTGATTAATATATCAACTTCACAGAAGTCCTATTTTCTAAATGTTTAAAGCTCCAGATGTGTGATTTATGCCTTACAGACCCTATAAATGGGGGGTTGGGGGCAAAGTCTGTGCCTCTCATCAACCCTCTCCTTTCACCCCACTAAGGAAATACCTTGGGTGCCATGCAGAATATTGTGACATCACTGTAAGGGCTGAATGCTTTCCACAAATCCCTGCATGCCACCACAAATGGCTCCGCTGCCACCTAACCAATGGCAGCACTCCACTTCGTTCCCCCAAGTGCTACAATCTATTGGCAGCACTGAGACCCTGGTTAGCTGCCACAGAGACTTAGTCCGGGCAGCCCCTCTCTCCCAGTGAGCTTTCCTAGGTCCCCACCATGGCTCAGGCACAGCGACCAAGTATCTGCTTTTCCAGGGCAGAGTGGGTGTGGTGAGATGACAGCCCCGGTGGGGGGTGCCTTGCTCTTTATTTATGGCTCTGTGACACTTTTAAAGTGCTGAATGTTCCTAAAGGCTGGTAAATTCTTTCCCCAATCCTACAGAGACAGGGACGTGGGGGCAGGAAGACAGGTGGGGGCAGGAATTGGAATCTACATGGACCATAATTGCCTCAAGTTTGTGAACTGTTAGTTTAAAAATACTCTTGGAGACTTTAATGGCTGAATGAAAATTCACACTCATTAAACACCATGGTCGAAGGGGGGGAAATTCAGCCTGTGTTATATGAATAACTTCACAGTTTGAAGTTCAGAAGGTAAAACAGTAAGAGCTATAATCGTAATGATTATTATCTTATATATTTTGAATTTTCTTTTCCCTGGTGGGTTGGCTACTCCAGTCTACCCCATAACAAGTAGAACAAAAGAAAGGGAGAAGAACAACCCCATAGAAATACCCCAAATTGGTGTCTGTCACACCCCCCCCCCCAGCTTTATCTTCCTTAAGAAGCTCTTTCCTAACCACTTGATGACAGGCTTACTACCCTTGGGGGGCTCCCTAGCATGCAGCTGCACTCTGTCATAGCACTTATCACTTATAGAGCCCATTTTCTGGAGTAAGCTCTGAGATAGTATCTTGATCTTTTCTAGTATCTTCAGTAGGTAGCACATCACATGACTGGCACAAAGTCAGTGTTCATTTTAGATAAAATGCTAAAGAAATCCCTGGAAGGAAGGGTCCCAATTGGCTAATCTGCTTTTAACAATGTCTAGCACAGAATTCCACCAAACACTAATGACTTCAGTGATGAAGTTTTACCAAAGGTTTTCATATCTCATAAAAATTATCCAATTATTACGATTCTAGGCAGTGTAAACAGTCACTGGAAAAAGAACCTCATGGTTGCTATAAGTTACCTGTTTACAGAATCCTATTTATATTAATATATTTACATAAAATGTTTTGCAGGATATAAATGTAGGAAATGATACCTATGTTCTGTAGGAGGAGAGGTGAAAGCACAGTGTAGTCAAATGGCATGGGGAGCTCTGAGGGCAAGGTGTGGCCCACATCTGCCTGACTCTAGCCCGTGGCCAGGTGCCTTTGATGACACTGGCAGGCAAGTATCAGTGAGCAATCATTAGACTGACTACCAAATCCCTAGAATGCAGACACTGCGAGTCCATCCAGCTGCTAGAATAACATCTTCTTAATCCACTAAGGTCCAAGCATTCATCCAATACAACTTTTCATCATGCATTTTAGAATCTAGAGTCTCACGATCTCTTCAGAAAGAAATCTAGCTAACTATGTTCCAATCAAAGATGATTGACAGGATTTTCTGAAAACATAGCAGAGGAGTAAGAGCAATTACAAACCTTTTAGAAGTCTATCCCTCTGCTGTGTTATAAATGGAAAAAAATACATACATAAACCCATAATTCTCTCTATAGGATTCATTTAAAATCCACCCCCATTCCACCGCCACATTATTAATTTAGGAAAATGTATCAGAAAAAAATATACAGCTGCACAAGTAACCATTTCTTCACATTTTACAGCAGTGACTCCTGAATGCTCCCTAGCTAGTAGTCTGTCTGTCTCTCACAGTCTCCCTCTCAGAGTCACAGTTTGCTTTCCTAAGGTCTACTGTTAGTAGACTGGTGACCTGAGAAACAACCCAGTAAACCACCCACATCTTGAGAAATACATCTTTTCTGTCAAATGCTGTTTTCAATGACTCAGGGTGAAAAAAAGTACCCATGAGTCTAGTGATAAGTAATAGCATTTCTGGGGGTGGGGTGGGGAGGAGTTAGTCTTATGTACAGAACATTTTAAAAAATAAAACTCCAAAGCAACAAACCTGTGTATTTATGTATAGCATCTCCAACAGGAACAAACTGATCACAGAAGAGAAAGAAGATGAAAAAGCCTAAAATACATCTTCCTACAGAGTCAAGCCCTGAAGCGTTCTCAGAGCTGATAGACCGTTCTTAAGGAAATACAAACTTCTTGAGAAAGAGTTTCTACTCTTCTCAACTCTGTCCTCAGACCAAACTTCAGGAACAACCACCACAAACCCCAGAGAGCAGGCATCATCCACAGCTGGCCTCTGAAAGTGTACCTTTTTTCAAGAACAGGTCTTTAAACGGGGCCTCCTTCAGTGTGCTGTTGTTCAGGTGGTCACTGGACATACTCGAGTCCTCTGCCAGGGGGAGTCCAACTGTGACGCAGTCCCCCCCCCCCACCCCCAGTTCAAAGCATCCCTTCAGCTTCAGGCAATCTCCTCTTTAGGCAGCTCAGAGCTGCAGTTATAGCCAGCGTGGGGTGTGTGTGTGTGTGTGTGTGTGTGTGTGTGTGTGTGCGCGCGTGTGTGCGCGCTTCTGTCTGTCTCTCTCTCTCTCTCTCTACTGTATCAGCAGGGCCCAGCCCAGGTGCTAGACTCAAATGCTGTGGCTCCGACCGCAGACTGTGGCTATCAATTATCAACTGCCATCCACAGAAATCAGAAGCTCTGTGGTAGGAAGCCGGTGGTGTCACAGAGCAGATTAAGTCCAGGGTCTCAAATCCTGAGAGCAGCTGAACACCCAGTGTTGTATTCAGCAACATACAGCAATGATTAGTCTGCATTTCTCATGTTTGGCCTCACATGGGACATGTTACACATACGGACGAGCGGAATGCAGCTAAACGGATCATCTTGTTCCACTGCATTCAATAATCTTTTTAACAGGCAAATATCAAACCAGACAAAGCAAAAAGGGGGAGATCTACAAATCTCAACACAATATTTCTTCCCTTGGTCTCAGCTAGAAGCTTTCAAGGTTGAAGAAATGGAGAGAGAGCTTACCGAGGCAGCGCGTGCAAACAGGCACGGACTCTTAGCCACTCATGCTTCTCTGCTCTGGATCCAGCTTTAAGAGCACGTCCTGGCTTGAAGTGCCCACAGCGTCCCTCATGCCAGGAGCGAGGCTGCAGGCCATCCTTGGGGTCCCCCTCTCCCCAGAGTCTCTAACTGATGGGAGCAGTCCGCATGGCTCTTGCAGCTAAGCTGTGCACTAGCAACTGGCAAAGTCATAACCACAGCAGGAAACACTCAGTGTCTCCCCCTCCCACTCTCGCTTCCCTGTCAGCCCTTCACTTCTCTCCCCTCTATTTCTCAATGCATGGTAGCAAAAATATACCACAGAGAATGCTGTAAAGTCAGGACTCTCATTCTTAACTACTAGGCAGTTTGAGTTTACAACGTTCAGAAATTAAAGAGTCCAAATGGTAAAGCAGAGACATCTCTCAGGAGGGAGCTTTTTCCTGGTTCATTTTGTGCAAGCACGGTCTCTGTCTCCCCTGAGGTCTACACGGTTTTTCATATGTGCGTTAAGACATCTCCGGTGCATTCTGATGCCCTGGGGCTGTGTGAAGAGACTTAAGGGAAGGCTGTGTGTCTGCTCTAGCACTTTTCATAAAAAATCAGTGTGGCCACAGTGAAAAGGGCAGAGTGCCATAGTAATACTGCAAATAACCCCAGCCACAAGCACTGCTCTGCGCCCAGAATAGCCTTTGTTTTTCCTTATTTAGGATAAATAGCAATGACATGTGGGCCATAACAATAGTTTTGGCTGTAGGAGGAGTTGTCAAAGCAAAACTAAACGCTGTTGGTTACTACCAGCATTAGAAACGAAGACAGTTACGTCAGCAGCCTGTCCCTGCTGTCGGCCCCAGCATGTCACCTGGGGCTAACAGCAGTGTTCTGGGCTTGATGTCACCACCACGTCCTCAGGTTGGCCAGAAGACACCACTATTTCATGTTTTAATTACTGGTGGTGGAGGCAGGAAAGGAACAAAAGAACCATCAAGAAGATTTTTCAGAGATTTCATGTGGAGAAAAGAAATGGGAATTTCAGCAGGAAAATTAACAGTTGCGTACATTTGCATGTGCCAATCAAGACAGCCTGATTTTTCTCGAGCAATTTCCAAATTTAAAACATAACTCTCCTTTCTTGTTCTGCTTTTCCCTAATTTCTTTTCAGAGTCACTGGCTGGGTGAATGAAGAGGGTGAAGCTCAGGAAACTGGGCTGGGGTGTGGTCACCAGGGCAGGGGACCCTCCTCAGAGAAGAGTCAGCATCAGAAAGCATCAAGCTTCAGACACTATGGCTTCAGACTGGCTCTGCTGGTCTTTGACATTCCCTTGTCACTACAACCTCAGGTCCTTGCCATCTGGGGATGGCACTTTCTAGTCAGTTCGGTACGAGTGACAAGATCACTCGAAATCAAGTCCTTAAAAGGGAATATTCATAAGATTGCATATGACTGTCATGCAAGTCTGTTTTTGAAAATCAAGGAGTTAGTCAATATTATGAAAATATTAGTCAATGTTAAAAAAGTTGGCTCTGTCGTTTGTTAATGGATATACCTGCATTTTGAAATGACTGTGAATAGTCCACTTTGGGGTTTAACATTATTTGAGATGCGTATTTCATGTATCAAAAAAAAAAAAAAAAAAAAACCAACCCAGAACCCAGCATATTTTTCACCTTTAATGGCTGTATTGTATTCCACTCAGCCTTAACACACTTACTTTGTTTGGCTGGCTTCCTTATCACTGGGCATTTGAGCCACGGGAGTCAATCTTAATTAAGCTCCTTGTTCATTCTGTTCAATTGTTCCCAATGTTTAATCTATTTAAAAATCACTTTAAAAGCTTTTGACTTTATGGATGAGTTTGTTTTCAAAACAATGCCCAAACCGCACAGCAGGCACACTGCTGGCTGAGGTGGGTGTTTACCAGAGTCACTCTGGGCTGTGTTTGACGTGTGCTGGCCATGCTGCCTGATTAACACCAGCGTGTCACCACCCGTCAGCATGCACTACAGGGTTGTCAAGGCTAAATCACCAGGTGGTGGTCTTGATTTTGTTCTATTTTCTTTTAAGCACTGGCCTGGGAGGGTGCTTCAGGAAGAAAACACAGAGGTCAGACCAGGGGTTCCCAGAAGCCAGGGGTTTATGTCCTGATAAACACCTAATTCTAGCTGATGGGATGTGGATCACTGTGCTGGGGCCTTTTAACTGATGAGTGCCAATATTTCTCTTCCCTTAATTCAGAGAAAATGGCAGTACACACAGCAGAAGGGTGTGGGAAGAGACTAGTCTGCTGAATAAAAACACATAAGTAGGAAAGTGTAAAAGCCATTTGCATTCAAGAATTCTTTCTTCCCTCCTGGTCTTTAAATATGGATCTCTAAAATGAGTACTCTGATGGGCTAACTGCTTTTACTAGCAGTTAAAAAAAAATGTCCCAAAGCTGTATGTGGTTTCCCTGAGTACAGCAGAGACCTTGGAAGCGTTGCCTAAGATAGACATTTTCACAGGGTCTGTTGATAGCAACAAGGACTTGAAGAGCTGTTGTCTCCATAAGCCCACTCTATCAACATCTTCAGGTTTCCTCTATAAAGATCTTCATTTCATTAATTCATCTGACAAATATTTACTAAGTGATTACAAGACCCTAGGAGGAAATATACTGGAACTTCAATGCAATCTGACAGACAAGCATTTACTGTAGGGTTGAACTTGTCTTAGGTGCTATGTGTATGTAGGTAGTTACTTATTTAAGAAATTGAACAACCAAGCTCTACGGACTGGCTTCCAGCCAGGTCTGAATGTGACAAGCTGAAGCGACTAGGAGCATCTGCGACCTCAATGGCCAAAAGAGGCAGCACAGGGCAGGGGTTTTAGCTCAGGGGCTACTAGGGGGTCATTAGCCTCACAAAATACCTCTAGGTGGTAAAGGGGTGCTCTGCTATACCAGAATCTTTCTCTATCACATATAACCTGGGTTAGCATCTTGTCTGGTCCAATCCTTGCATTTAATCACCATGGGCTTCTTGGTCATACCCTGCTGTCTCTCGTCACCATATTCCCACCCTCAAAGGGTATCCCACTCACAACAGAAATTTTCACAGATAAATATCATTTGGAGAGTTAGGAATATTTTATAATGATTATATAGCAGAAAATTAGCATTTATAAACATTTCTAAAGATCTACTGTTATGTTCTGGGCACTTTCAGGCACCGTGTATCTTTTACATTCATGTCATGTTTTCTTATTCCCACTTTATAGGGGAAGAAGCTGAGGTTCAGAGAGGGTGAATACTTTGTCCAAGGTCAAATGGCTGCTAAGAGGCAAGCTGCAGGTCAGAACCCTGGGAAGCTTGACTCAGAAGCTCCTACCCACTCTATCCATCATTCTGCTTAATGGGCAGTGAACCTAGAATTATCCAAACTAAAGTCCCCTGAACTAACCAAAGTATGTCAAGCAGATCAATACTTGGATTTTTAAAGCCTGACTGTTTGATTCCTTTAAGGCACTAACTTGCAAATCCATGTTAAAGATTCTGTATCTCAATGTTGCCAGAGGCTCTTGGAACCATTTTATGTGTCTTGTATATCTGTTAATGTGACTCCTGTTAAGAATCAATGGTTCTGTCCATTACAAATTCCTATTCTTTGAGGTTTATGACTATGCTGTAAAATTCTGCTCTGAGGTGAAGTTTTCCACATAAAAATTAAGCCCTGGAATTTGGCCTTTAGAAAACAAAACAGTTCATTTTAAGTAAGTTTGCTACATTTAAAGTCATGAATGAGGATTTTAAAATAACGCTGACTCCTGTAGACTCAAAACATAGTAATAGTTTGATATTTGTGGACATTAGCCTATAGCATGGAATAATTTACTAATGTATTCTTAGTGCTTAAAAATTGCAACACATAGGTTTTTATGTAGAAATATGAATGCTCTGCATATGTTCCAACCACAGTGCTTGATACCCGCATCATCTGGTAGAAATGTCAGCAAATATAAAAATATGCAACATGATAATAGAGCTAGCAAGCTGACAAGGTGGATTAAAAGCTTATTAAATAAGTTAGTCTAAATTAAATAGCCTTAAAATAGCTTCCTAATATGCAACAATACTCCCTATATTAAAAGACTTTGGAGTTTATCTATGCCACCATAATATTTTTTCTTCTAATGAAAAAAAGAATTATATATGATTTTGTGTTTATGGTGATATAGATTTTCATAATGGCTAAGCTACTCCCTACCAAGTAGGTTACATACCTTTGAAAATTGCAGTTACTCTTTCAAGCCCCAGGAAAAAAAAAATAAGGAAGGAAATATAAAGTTTTCATGGTGGCTAACTTCTGGGACCAGTTAGACCCAAGTTTGGGATCCAGTCCTGCCATCTGACCATGTCAGCTTGAGCTAAGCCCCTGTTTCCTCATCTGTAAAGTGAGGCCAAGAATACCTGTATCATAGGGTAGAAGGCGGACAGAATAAGAAGACATATCTAAACCCTTACCCCCAAATTCATCCAAGGAACAGCAGCATCAGCATCACCTGGGAGCTGGTTACAAGTACAGCATCTTGGATCCTGCCTTGGACTTTACTGAACCAGAGTCTGCATTTGAACCATATCCCTAGGTGATTCATCTGCACATCAAAGTTTCTTCTGAAACTTTGGTCAAATTCAAACTCCTCATTCAGATTAAATGAGCAAACAGGGGCTTGAAGAATATATAACTTGTGCACACCACACAAAGGAAATGAGAGTAGAACCTAGGTCTCCCGTTTAGAGCCCAAGCGATTGCTACTCAACAATGATTTTAAACAATGGTACTCAACATGCATGGATTTGTATGCACATCTGTGTAAAATCATGATGCTGCCCTCCTGGGCTAAAGGCAAGGCCCAGCACCACAGGGCAGGTGTTTGCTGCTGTCTTCCCCACTGTACTAATAGGCTGTTACTGATCCACCCACACCTCTTAGAAAAAAGCAGGAGAGGTGGACTGTGTTGTCAGGGCTCACAATAATGGTGAAGCCAACTAGCTTATGGTAAGAGTCTCTGGTGTTGGAATACAATTTCTAGGATATTTGGCATGCCTCATAAAAACTTCAGCAGTCCCCGAGGACTTCTGGATATATGTTAAGAAAGAATTGTAATTTTGCTTTCTGGGAAAACTCAAGTGCCATGAGCAGACTCTTCTTAAAGGCAGAATTATGAAGATGCTGTCAGTCCACTCCTATGAACTTGGCCTGACTCTCATGTCCTCCTGGGCCTCTCTGTTCCCTGAGAGAGCCAGATACCAGGAAAGTAGAGTCCTGGCACTTGGGTTCCAGAAACAGCTTTCCACTTCTTTTTTTTTTTTTTAGTGATTTTTTAGAAGTTTATTATTTTGAGGGGGGGGGGGCAGAGAGAGCAAGCGAGCCTGAGTTGGGGAGGGGTACAGAGAGTGGGAGAGAGAGAATCCCAAGCAAGCTCCACGTTGTCAGTGCAAAGCCTGACATAGGCCTCGAACCCAAGAAACAGTGAGATGTGATCTGAGCCAAAATCAAGAGTCAGACACTTAACCACCTGAGCCACCTACATACCCCACCGGCTTTCCACCTGTGTTGCATGCATTCTTTCAGCGGTCACCTGCTGACACCTCCCAAACTGTTTTCCTATCAACAAGACCTGTTCATGGTGCCTTCATAAAACTGCCACATCATCATCAAGGTGGGGTACCCATTAAAGGTGTGGTAGAAATGATCTACTCTAGCCTCTTCACATTTCAGGTAAAATATGCATATATTCTATATACAAACACACCAAATATTTTAAAATTTAAAATATTCAATATGGTTATTTAGAACAATATTTAATTTTGCTTTTCAAATATATTTCTCAATTTCTTCCAAAAGCTAGAAGGCTGAATAACCTTCACAACGCATCCTATTTCTGAGAAGACCATAAAAAAAAAAAAGCTCAAGATGTTTACAACTCAGATCCTAGATACTACGATTCTATTCCCAGTTCTTAACCCCATAAAAACTTTAACCGCCCCTTGGAGATGGAAATACCACTTTCTTTTTTTTTTTTTTTTTTTTTTTTTTTTTTTTTAATTTTTTTTTTTTTTTCAACGTTTATTTATTTGTGGGACAGAGAGAAACAGAGCATGAACGGGGGAGGGGCAGAGAGAGAGGGAGACACAGAATCGGAAACAGGCTCCAGGCTCTGAGCCATCAGCCCAGAGCCCGACGCGGGGCTCGAACTCACGGACCGCGAGATCATGACCTGGCTGAAGTCGGACGCTTAACCGACTAACCCAGGCGCCCCGGAAATACCACTTTCATTAGCACTCTACTCCAGGCAAACATTGTGCATTCTTATACAGTATATGGCACAGTACATGGCATCTATACTTGCTGTGTGTCATTGCTAAATTACTGAACAGTGTTATGATCATTATTCTTGACGATTCGAAGGCAGAAGTCCCTGTGCAATCACAAGCATTTCTTAGACAATCTGAATGTGGAGGTGAGGTGCACGCTGTCGTCTCTGGTGCTTCTCTTTGTCTTGCTTATAAATTCTACGATGTGTTTGGGTAGTTCTGAGACCTTTAGGTTCCTGGCTTTTGTGAAAGCATTAATTTATCCAAAGGTTGGGAAAAAGTCAAAGCACATTTCAGGGTTTTAGTTACTGTTTTAAAGCATATGCTAAGGCAAACACTAAAAAAATCACAGGCTAAAATCCAAATTAATCCAAAATCACATCAGATCTATATAACTATACTCAGTTCTCATCCTTGGCACTTTAAGACAAGCCTAGCACACATATGCTTTAAAAACAAGAACCACTGCTCTCTGGTATCAGATCAACTTTGAAAACATGAGGTCAATCCTCATTTCTGTCAGAGCAGAGCACTCATTATATACCAGTCACCATGAAGAGACAGGATACAAAGGAAGCCAGGAAATGTCCTGTCCATGACATCCCTAGTTCATCCTGAGCAAGAGCTAGTGAAGTACTGTGACTGGCAGAGTGCTCAGCAAGGAGCAGGTGAATGAAGGAATGAATGAATGAATGAACAAACAAACAAATGAGGGTCCTATAAAAGGAAGAGTTTTTAACCTAAGTAATAACAATAGTTACTACTTACATAGCACTTACTATGTGCCAGGAAGTATTCCAAAGTATTTTACTCATTTAATTAAGCCATTTAATCCTTACAGGTGCCATATGAAATGAGTACTGATTTTTATCCCAGTTTTACAGATGAGAGAACTGAGTCACAGAGAGGTCATGCCCAACATTGTGCCCAACGTCACACAGCTAAGTGGCAGTGCCAGGACTTAGATCAGAAAGTCTCACTCCAGAATCTACTCTTATCTACTAATCAGAACCCAAACTGTGACTGGTTCAAGGAACACTCCTCAGCCAAATCCTATTTTTTAGAAGGAACTTGATCAATAAGCCCCATTTAAATGATTCGAGGAATGAATTAATTCTCTGAGACCAAGGCTCTTGGAAGGGCTGACAGAACACAGAGACCATTTAACTCTACCATTTGAGAAGGAAGTCTTCACATCTCAAGGAAGACACTGTTGGAAGCAAACTTAATTGCACCGTTGGGTAATTATTCCTTTAGGTTAAACCAAACAAGTTCTCTGGTAAGTTAAGGCTATTGTCTTTTATCCCTTTCCTTTTCTTGGGCTCTGAAATGATGAAGTGGCTGGTTCTATACTGGTAGTATAAAAAGGTAAATAAAAATAAATGTAAGTATTGATAAAAATCAGAGTTTTCCAGGAAAAAAAGCATCCCATCCTTTTTTTTTCTATCTCTAGTTTATTATGTCCATAACCCTTTCTCTTTAATTTAAAATGTCGTCTTCATTTAGAGATTCATATTGGAACCCATTCTAATACTGAAAATAGTAATGTGCCTGAAGGAATTGTTCAGCTTAATATCTTATTCATTTGTGAATTGAAAATTACTGAAACTAAAAGACAATTTTTAAGCCCACTATAATGTCAGTCAGATTTCTTTGTTTAAAATGAGGAATGTTGGGGCGCCTGGGTGGCTCAGTCAGTTGAGCGTCCGACTTCAGCTCAGGTCATGATCTCACAGCTCTTGAGTTTGAGCCCAGTGTCGGGCTCTGTGCTGACAGCTCGGAGCCTGGAGCCTGCTTCCGATCCTGTGTCTCCCTCTCTCTCTCTGACCCTAACCCACGCACATTCTGTCTCTGTCTCTCTCAAAAATAAATAAACATTAAAAAAATTTTTTTTAAATGAGGGATCTTTCTCCAAAGGCAATGAAATCACCACAAGGAAATGGGCTTGAGGCCCCTGATTAGCTAGAGATAATGAAGATCAACTAGGCTTTGAGGACATCTTACCACCATGAAACAAACAGAAACCCAAATGGTCAGGAGAGTAGGCACTCAAGAGTGCCTTTTATGTGGATAAGGGGAAATGTGGTCCTGTTTTTATAAAAAGTGACCTTAACCAAATCTGTTATTCCCAATAATAAACACTCAAAATTAGTAAACCAATAGAATACAATAAAATAGAGTAGCAATAATAAAAATGTTTGGAATTTTCAAACAGGATGAATGGTTTTCTGGCAGAGACTCAATCTTGGTTATACAAATAAAACAGAATTTTTTTTTTTTAATTTAAAGGGCCAGAAATTGTAATATTGCAGATGCCTTTACAATTTTTTCCCTGTAATGTGCCTAACAGAAAAACTTTCCAAACTGTCTATTTACCATCTATTCCTCTTAAAGGCAGAAATCCTGGCCAAGGCTGGCTGCAGGGTACAATCTGGTCACACATACTCTTGTTGGGGAGTCTTAGTTCAAACAGATAAAATAGCATATAGAGAACCTTGATCAGATTTCAGGTAAATGGCTCCTAACTCTTAGGCTGTAGGTTATCTCTGTTGTCATTCTGCCCTCAGAACACTTCAGCCTTAGCTCCTCCTGGTAGGGTCTAATGCTGGTCAGGAGACCTCTACTGTTGCCTGAGACTGCCATTAGTAAGTCATATCAAGGCTCAGTCCTCAGATGTTCTCTCACTTCACTGCTGGAATCAAATTCCAGTGTTCTGCACACTTCAGTCCTTCAAGGCCCACCCTTAGGGTTCTTAAAATATCTGCATTTCACCTGTACTGTAATTTACTTAATAGCAACTTTTAACTGGACTTTAATTCATTTGAAAAAATCTTAAGCTCTTCTAAGTAATAACACTTATGAAATCACTCGTATGATATGCTAGGGATTTTTTTGTGAAGTATATTATTAAAAATTTACAGTAAACATACATTTGAATAAAATCTTTCAATAGTATTTATAAAATATAAAGAAAAAGTTCTTACTATTGCCCATTTAAAAAGAAATGTTTTGGGACACCTGGGTAGCTCAGTGGGTTAAGCGTCTGACTTTGGCTAAGGTCATGATCTCGCTGTTTGTGAGTTCGAGCCCCGCATCGGGCTCTGTGCTGACAGCTGAGAGACTGCTGTCTGCTTCAGATTCTATGTCTCCCTCTCTCTCTGCCCCTCCCATGCTCATGCTCTGTTTCTCTCTGTCTCTCAACAATAAATAAACGTTAAAAAAAATTTTTTTTGAAAGAAATGTTTGTAAGGGTGCCTGAGTGGCTCAGTCAGTTAGGCATCCAACTTCAGCCCAGGTTATGATTCCACATTTCGTCGGTTCAAGCCCTGCATCAGACTCTGTGCTGACAGCTCGGAGCCTGGAGCCTGCTTTGGATTCTGTGTCTCCCTCTCTCTCTGCCCCTCCCCTGCTTGCGCTCTGTCTCTCTGTCTCCCAAAAATAAATAAATATTTTAAAAATTAAAAAATAAATAAAAAAATAAAAAATAAAAAAAATGTTTGCCGTAAAATTTAGTTTTAGTCAATTACATAAGGAAAACATGATTTATCCAAGTATATATTATAATGTGTTTGAAATTGAACATATTTAAAACATACTATGGAAAAGCCACTTCTAAAATAGGGGAGTAAGGAGATCCATGTTCTCACTCCCCAGGAAAGCAACTAACAAAGATTATTTAAAATTAACTATTTAAAGTCTCTGAAAACTATCCAAAGGGCATACATCAAATTAAGAAATATTTAGGAGCAAATTAAGCCTAAAGCAAGAAGAAGGAGGGGAATAAGAAAGATTAGAGCAGAAAATAATGAAATATAAAAAGAATAGAGAAAATCAACAAAACCAAAATTTGGTTCTTTGAAAAGATCAACAAAATTGACAAACCTTTAATAGACTGACAAAGAAAAAAGGGGGAAAAAAAGACTAAAATTACTAATATTAGGAACAAAAGAGGCAATGTCAGTGTACCCATCTTGCAAACATAAAAAGTATTATATTGAAATAACATGAACAACTGTATGTCAACAAATTAGATAACTTAGATATAATGGAAGAATTCCTAGAAAGGCCCCTACTACCAAAATTGATTTAACAAGAAATAGAAAGTCTGAATGTACGTATAACAAGTAAAGACATTGAATTAGTAATTTTATAAATTCTCACAAAGAAAAGCCCAGGCCCAAATGACATTATTGTTGAATTTTACCAGACATTTAAAGAATTAATACTCTTCACAAGTTCTTCTAAAGAACAGAAAGACAGAGAACCCTTCCCAACTCATCCCAAGAGGTAAATATTACCCTGATAACAAAATCGCACAAAGACATTACAAGAACAGAAACTTCTCTTATAAAATCAGATGCAAAAATCCTCAACAAGATACCATCAAACCAAACTCCAGCAATATATATGCTGAACTGGGATTTATTCCAGGACTGCAGGGTTATTTTAACATCCAAAAATCAATTAAAGTAATACACCATATCAATGAAATAAAGGACAAAACCATATGATCATCTCAAAAGATGCAAACAATGTGGTAATCATACAATGTGGTACTGGCACAAGGCTAAGTATTACCAATGGAATAGAGAGTCCAGAAATAAACCCTCACATTTATAGTCAGTTCATTTTTGACAAAAGTGCCATGACCAATTGCTGGGGAAGAAGAGTCTTTCCAACAAATGGTAATCGCACACCTGGAAATATCTAAACCTAAGAGCTAAAACTATTAAAAAATTCTTAGAAAAAACCATAGGAGTAAATCTTTGTGATCTTTAATTAGGCAAAGCCTTCTTAGCTATCGCACCAAAAGCACAAACAATAAAAGCAGATACCTAGTAAGTATTTTAACAAAATTAAAAATTTGTGCATTAAGAAAAAGTGAAAAGACAATCCACAAAATGAGAGAAAATGTTTACAAATCATGTGTCTGGTTATATATCTAGAGTATATAAAGAATTTTTGTAACTCAATAATAAAAAGACAATCTGATTAAAAAATGAACAAAGGATCTATACAGACAATTTTCCAAAAAGATATACAATGACTAACAAGCACATAAAAAGATGTTCAGCATCATTAGCCATCAGGGAAATGCAAATCAATACCACAGTGAGATTCTACTTCCCACCCACTAGGATGACTCTAATCAAAAGATTGATAATAACAAGTATTGGTGAGAACATGGAGAAATGGAAACCCTCAAAC
This sequence comes from Puma concolor, assembly GCF_028749965.1. NCBI lineage: Eukaryota > Metazoa > Chordata > Mammalia > Carnivora > Felidae > Puma > Puma concolor. The sequence goes on from NC_141678.1 coordinate 31,347,832, forward strand.
ATTGTTGATGAGAAAGTTAAAAGGTGTAGCTGCTGTGGACAAGAGTCAGGCAGTTCCTCAACATTAATCATGCATTTATTATATGACCCAGCAATTCTACTCTAGGTACATAAACAAGAGAAATGAAAATATATGTCCACACAAAAACTTCTATACAAATGTTCACAGCAGTAACACTCGTAATAGCCAAAAAGTAGAAACAACTCAAATGTTCATCAACAAATGAATGGCTAAACAAAGTGTGGATATTTAAAAACATGTTTTTTAATGTTTTATTTATTTTTGAGACAGAGAGAGACAGAGCATGAGCAGGGGAGGGGCAGAGAGAGAGGGAGGCACAGAATCCGAAGCAGGCTCCAGGCTCTGAGCTGTCAGCACAGATATTTAACTATACAAAGAAATGAAGCCCTGATACATGCTATACCACATGGATGAACCTTGAAAGCATAATGCTAAGTGAAATAAGCCTGCCACAAAAGACCACATATTATATCATTCCATTTATATGAAATGTCTAAAATTGGCAAATGTATGGAGACAAAAAGTAGATTAGCGGTGGTCTAGAGCTGGGTGCTTGGGAGAAAATGGGGATGACCATTGATGGGTATGAGGTTTCTTTCTGGAGTGACAAAAATGCATTGATTGTAGTGATCACTGCACAACTCTATGAATATACTAAAAAATACTTACATGTCACTTTAAGTGTGTGTGGGGGATTACATGGTATGTGAATTATATCTCAATAATAAAAAAACTATGAAATGAAATTGTTTTATGATTAATGTAACTACCTATACTAAAGTTTATGATTTTTGTATTTTCAGCTTTAATAATCAATGAGCTTGCTTTTGTAATTTTTGTTTTGTGTCATTGTTTGTAAGCACCTTTCTAGGTGTGAATGATGCTTATTCTCAATGAATATAAACCTAACCAAAATATAATTTTCAGTATATTTTTCTTCTTTAACATTAAATTTTGAAAAAACCAAAAACATCTATCAGGATAATGAGCCATATAGATCTAAGCAAGACATTGAGATAAATTTTCAGAGTGAATATAATTTTTTAATCTCCTCACTAGTATTTCAACATTAGTGTTTTCTTTGCTAGCCAGTGGTTCATGGTGGGTAGAAGTTAAACAGTATTAACTGGAATAAGTATTAACTGGAATCACCATGGTGGCTGGCAGTGTTAGCTGAGTGGCAGACGGGCCTCTAGAGGGACTGAGCCAGGAGCCACCTCCTTTAAGTTCTATTCCCACCAGGAGAGCTCATGGGCATATACCCTTGTGTGAAGAGGGGAGATACAGGTGTGCACATATGAATATATGCAAATGCTAAATGAGGATGTTGATGGAAAATCAGGATATAAGAATGTTTGGGAAGAAAAGAAACATTTTAAAAGGCTGCCCAATGTTCCCATCCCCATACTCCTCTATTCTTAGGCCACAGGCCAGACACCTAGATGCAGGCTGAGCCTTCCTGTGGCAAATGATCACAGAGCGTCTCATATGTAACCATCTCTGGCAAAAGCCCTGTGAGGAAGAAGAGAAATCCATGCCTAGGTCAGCTCGCAAAAACCTCACAATTTTGCTGGGAACACAAGACTGGAAAACAACAATAACAACAGCAACAACAAAAAGGCAATTAGAAAATTTTAAATACTATTATTTTGCAAATAGTATTTCATATATTTAAAAAGACTTCTACATGCAGACTGTCACTTAATATAATAAGGTTTTCAAATGTGAGTCAGATAACAAATTCATAAGAAATTGCTAGAACCTGAATCACTTCACCAAGATTTTGCTTCCTTCTACACCCCAACTAGGAACCATGACTTCTACAAGAAACTACAAATTCCTTCTAAAATACTTGTAGATTATATGTTTTACTTTTTTACACCCCCATTTGTCATCTCAGACTTCCAAGAGTTAAAGGCAACATTAAAAACTGAAGGGATAACAACACTCATAATTCTGCCTTGGAAAAATCATACCTACACTCTTCATTGTGTAAGATTTTTCCTTAAAAGGGTAAAAAGCCTGGTTGACCACATAGCATCAAGAGACGAAGCTTGCAAGTAACAATATTTCCTATACACTCTACCAAACAATATTCATTCTTTGGTCTACAGCAGATCTTTCCATAAAAGCTGTATAAGACAGGTCATTCACTTTTCTAATAATGGTGTTACCCTTTTTCTGGCATCAGAGAGAAGGGAAGATTTACTGTTTTTCAGGCCATGGGTCACAGTCCATTAGGGCAGTCAGGGCGGTAGACTGCAACCAGCATTTAAAGAAATAGAATAGAATGGAAAATATCGGAGTGCAAATAGCAAGGGTAAGTAAGCACTGTGAGACGGTTTGTTTATCTATAATAAGGATAAGCATGATGAGAAGGTGTGTTTGGGCTCTGAATGTATGTACCTGTGTTTGCATTGGGTTTTGATAGAAGATGTATTTCTCACTGTTGGTCAGGGTTGAAAACTTTGAAAGGCACTGGGTGAAAAAGTAACTGACTATTCAAATATTTCATTCCTCCCCAATTAAACAGGGTAAATCATCTCTCTCAAAATTCCATTCTTCATCAAGAACATACTAACAAAACACTATTGAAGGTCTTTTTGAGGTTTGTGGTTGTAATTCAGAAGACTAACACGTGCACACTGGGCTAGAATCTGACCCACTACCTGCAAATTGTGTGTAATTTTGGATTAGTCACATAACCTTCCTTAGCTTCAGTTTCCTTATCTATAAAATGGTCATCCTCACCCCTAAATGCCCTAAGAGTGTGATAAAAATAAAGCAGTATGTGTGTAAGTGGCATATAATTATAAAGCACGCATGAGTTCTCATTGGCCTCATTTACAAGGGATAGCTGAGTTCAATATTGGCTCCATTGTTCACTATCCTTGAATTCAACTCTGTACAGACTCTGTAGAGTAGTTGCTCTCAACTGGCTACAGATTTTATCACCTCGGTATTTTACAAATACCAATACCTAAGCCTCATCTCAAACTGACTAAATCGAAGCCCCAGAGGTGGGCTTAGGCATCTGTAATTTTTAAGGCCCCCCAGGTGATTTTAGCAGCCAGGGTTAAGAAATGCTGTCCTAGACTGGATTACTGCTATATTTTCCTTATTTTAAAAATTCAGTCTGCTGTCTTCCTCTCTCTATATATTCAGGCTGGCAGGCACTCATGTACACACACACACACAGACACACACACACACACACAGACATCCTTTTGGAATCATTCCTTCATATTGCAGCTGACTTCAGAAAGAAACAAAAAACTAAGGCTGATTTACTTAAACCTCTTCATTCCTATTCTAATTTACCTAGTAATGTTAAAGGTGAAACTCAAAATCTTTGACACCAAACCAATTTATATAATAAAATCTTTAATCTAGACAAATTATTGACTTGGATATTCTCAAGGAAATCTCCAAAGAGTTTTTTCTTATTTATATGGCATTATTTTAAAATTGTTACAAGAGAAAAGAAATGGAATTCTACAGTGAGTAAACAGAGGACAAAACTTGATTTCACTCCTTTTGCTAAGTTTACTCCCTTCCACCACACCTTCACCTCATTTACCTCACCTGAGATGGCCTTAATTCTTAAGGCACCTTTCCTTTTCTCCAAAACCCCTCTTTCTCCTTCTCTGAGCTTCTTCTCTCCCTTCTGACTTTTTTTCATTTTATTATTTTTTAATATGAAATTTATTGTCAAATTGGTTTCCATACAACACCCAGTGCTCATCCCAACAGGTGCCCTCCTCAATGCCCATCACCCACCCTCCCCTCCCTCCCACCCCCCATCAACCCTCAGTTTATTCTCAGTTTTTAAGAGTCTCTTATGCTTTGGTGTAGGAGGATGCTGGGCTCACCTCATCCTGCTGATCGCTTAGATTTCACTCTCTCTTTTGACTTTTTATTTCTTTCTAACTTTCACTATGTGAAGTCTGATCAATCCCTGCAATCTAAGTCCTGTTATGCTCATGGCAACCCTGGATGTAATGACCACCCCGCCCCCCCCCCCCGCCCTCCGGGGGAAAGATAGACCAAGGAGTGCTAGATGCTTATGGTCATGGCAATCCTGGATGTAATGATCCCCCCACCCCCACCCCAGGGGAAAGATAGACCAAGGAGTGCTAGAGCAGATGAAAGAGTCTCAGGAACATAACTATGGGTTCTGTTAGAGATGGAGTCAGAGACAGACATCTTCCCTCTGCAGCTACCTTGACTCAACTCTTTCTTGACTTCTGGGGTATATGTGAGTGAGCACAGCTGTGCTGCCATAATCCATCCCCAAGAAAAACATCAAAACAAGCTAGGCTGTCAGAAGAGTCCGTGGGAAGAACAGCAAAAATTTTGATTCAAATAGAAGAAATATAGTTCCTGCAAACTCTCTCTGGGTCTCCACCAAGAATGTGCCAACAAAAACAAATACCTTCAGTCTCTCTGGATGAAGCTGAGTGTGTTGCGGAGGCCTGAGCTCCTTTTCTACATCTCATGAGCCACCACACACAGACAAAAACCTAAGCTGAGGAAGGCAACCTGCGGTGGCATCAAACTATCATTTCACTGTCTTTCTCCTACCACAGGTTATTTTAAAAAGATGAAAACATTCTGGAGGCAGGTACTAACAATAAAAGAAAAAAAGACAGAGGGATGGATGATTTAGCTGAGCTTCCTGAGTGCACAAACAGCTGAATGAGGGCACCATAATACATAAAATCAATGTTGCTGGACTCTGGGATTAAGGGAGCAGTTCCTCTGAAATAGGGTCAGGATATTTCCAAGGAACCAGTGGTGATCATATGATTCTTTGTGAGGGGATTATGTTGATAGCACAAGAACAATTCAGTCCTAAGAGTACAGAGGAAGTAGGCCTAAAATATGTCTTCTAAAACTGGAGCTGCTTATGGAAAACACCAGGTGAGTCAGTTGCAAACTAAACCATGGGGATACAATGTGCCTTTTGTTTCCTTACCTGATAAGGTAAAACAACCAGATATATTATACTTTTCTAAAAAAACTTCTTTTTTTTTTTTTAATTTTTTTTTTCAACGTTTATTTATTTTTGGGACAGAGAGAGACAGAGCATGAACGGGGGAGGGGCAGAGAGAGAGGGAGACACAGAATCAGAAACAGGCTCCAGGCTCTGAGCCATCAGCCCAGAGCCCGACGCGGGGCTCGAACTCACGGACCGCGAGATCGTGACCTGGCTGAAGTCGGACGCTTAACCGACTGCGCCACCCAGGCGCCCCTCTAAAAAAACTTCTAAAGCAAGGGATGTAACTGAAATTTTAAAAATACTGCATAATTTTGATGATATATTTGAAAATATATCCCTTATTGAAACCCCATTTGTGAATTTAATACTCTGCTTAAAAAAGGGATAATAATCCAAAAATCTTCAGAAAATAAAGAAATCAATATACATATTTGTTTCCTAGCCCCCATAAATTATTATTTTATCTATAGAATCCCTGTGTAAAAATGTTCAGCTTGAACTGGTTCACTCAAAGAAACTCAAAATGATATTCAAATGGGTAATAAAAAGGAAGCATCTGCCAGGGATGAGAGAGAAGGCACAGGTGCAATCCCAAACATAGTGACACCACCTCTAGTGTAAATGTCACAGGGGTTTCAACCTCAAGCAGGAATGAGTCTGTCTTTTCACAGTATTTTCATAAAGTTCCTCAAAGTGTCAGTGAGATAAGAGGACAAGTAAATTATTCTTGTGAAAATATTATTTCATAGACGAATGATGTTGGACTGTGTCCTCCTCAGGAACCCAGAAAATGATGCAACTTACAAAAAAGCTTTCTCAATTCCAGATATGAGGTGCTCCTAGAATCTAAAATAAAGAAATTACTGGTAACTTAAAGGACAGCCATCCAATTTACATGAAAGAGATCCAAGGTCAGCTATAATTATTCAAAAGTTATCTGGGGGCTAAATGTTTAAGGCTGAAAGTGACCTTGTTCTTTTTTTGTAGACACTATATAAGCTAAAAAAAAACCAGACAAAGGATTTGATAGGAGTAAGCAGGATTATGAATGGTAAAGTCTTGATCATAAACAATGGTTCTTGAGTATTGGAGAAAAATAACCCCACTATGTACCTGACCTGGGCAGTGGCCCTAGAAAAAAATCCAAGGACCTACAAATCTATACAAAGATCCAGCTATCTGAGAGAAGTTACTCTGCAAAACCTAACATCACATGTCTACTGGAGATGGGAAGGAGGGTTTTATAAGGAAAGGAAATAGTAATTGGAATTGTTTACCCTTCTGTGTCTTGAACCATTCCACCACCTTAACCTAAGTGTGGACCCAGGAATTACCAGGTCTTCAACTTGGTAATTGAAGGGTGGGCTGAGGGTGAATGTGGGTTTTCCTGTGAAGGATGATGAACAGTTGTCTGCTCTCAACAAAGGCCAGGACAGTGTGTTTCTCATATTCCATGCATCTAGCACAGTGCCTGGAACCTGGTGAGTGCTCAATAAATATATGCAAAATATATAAGCATGACACCACAGACAGAATTCTGGAATGGGATACCTAGGACAGTGGTTCTCAAAAGTGTGGTTCCTGGACCAGCAGCATTAGCATTAGCATCACCGGGAACTTGTTAGAAATGCAAATTTTCAGGCCCACCTCAAATATACTGAATCAGAATTTCTGGGCATGGGGCCAACAATCTGAGTTTTATGGACCCCTCCAGGAGACTGTAATGCATGCTAGAGTTCGAAAGCTACTGGCCTAGGGGAGGGGTGACATTTCAAGACAGAAAATCTCTAAGAAAATGAAAACAGATACAATGTTTTAATATTGCCACCTTCCTAGGCAGTTAGATTTCCCTAAGTCTTTCATTTACTATAACTCAACTGGCAACCCCTTTTGTCTTTTTGATTAAATATAGTGTAATGTTTCAGGGACACATACACATATAGATCCACCCTAATTTTTTAGGCACCCAGACTGTTTCAGATTGAACTGTTTGAAAGTTAGATCCTTGAGTATTTTAGTGTGTTTGTGAGCAGACATGTGTGTATGAGTGTGTCGATGTGTTGTAAATAAATATAGAATCAGAAAGTGTACAGTATCTTCAACTGACGTATTCTGAAAAACTGTATGATGAGAAACAATTTCCTGAAAGGGACTCTTGTAAAAATAACAATCTCGTCATGTGCTCTCTGACTTCCAATGAGACTACAGAGAAAATTATTGCTGTCTGGGAACAGACAGCCTCAGGGAAGCCCTTGCCTACATAAGACAGCCTTCCCCTATTTTCCTAAGTAGGGCCTCTTTTTATGTAGTTTTACTTAATGTTTTTTAGCAATCCACTATTTTAAATTAATACTGTGACTGAATCAATTGGCTCTCTCTCTAACATTTCTAATTTCTGCTCATTTCATATGAAGGTCTAATTTTTTCAAGAATTCCAGAGATGGGGTACCTGGGTGGCTCAGTCGGTTAAGCATCAGACTCTTGGTTTTGGCTCAGGACATGATCTCACAGTCACGAGATTGAGCCCTGCATCAGGCCTCACGCTGAGGGTAGAGCCTGCTTGGGATTCTCTCTCTCCCCCCCTCTGCCTTTCCCCCTCTTTAAATAAAATAAAACTAAACATAAAAAAAAAAAAAAAAGAATTCCAGAGACAAAGATAAACTTGTGGACCATTCTGTATTTTGAGTTTCTTTAATTTCCATTTTGACTCAGCATTCATTTTCATTTGCAATGGAGAATATAGTACTAACAGCCATGTTCATTAAAATGAATTTACAAAGAGGCTATTGAGTCAATATATCTTAATGATCAAAAGAAAACTCTACTTATGATCACACTGCATCCCTCCCCCACACTCCCCCACTCTATGTTACTCTGGCTAAGAGAATCAAGTAGTTCCTTCCATCATTTCAAAACCACAATAAATGTCACAGAAAAACTAAGGTCAGGAGGGCATTTAGGTGCTAGAGGAGGTAGTGATAAATAATGCATTAGAAGTACAGAAGTAGCTTTCTACTTTAATTCTCCTACTTGCATTTTAGTTAAAGCAACTTGCCAGTTCATCTTTAGTAATTATTCTAATACATTTCATAATATTTTCATGAGACTGTGTCTGTTACATAGTTCTTTATTCTGTCACATCTGAAGGATATAAAAAGCATCCATCTATTAAGCCCTAGCAGATAAATAACACAAACTCCCTGCCCTGCTTCCACCTCATGCAGACAAATACATAATATGCAACTGAGAACATTCTGAAAAATTAAACCTTTTCTTATTAAAAGTCATTTCTGCAAACTTCCTACTTGAAATCTTTAGGTTTAGAACATTCAAATCAAACACAGAAGCATTTTCTCTACATTCTAAATTTGAAAAATAATTCTCCTTAGATGATATTATTTCCTTTCTTTTTACTTTGCATTGGCTGTTTTGTCTGAGCTCAAGTGATTCTCTTTAAAAAAAGAAAGAACGAGGGGCGCCTGGGTGGCGCAGTCGGTTAAGCGTCCGACTTCAGCCAGGTCACGATCTCGCGGTCTGTGAGTTCGAGCCCCGCGTCAGGCTCTGGGCTGATGGCTCAGAGCCTGGAGCCTGCTTCCGATTCTGTGACTCCCTCTCTCTCTGCCCCTCCCCCCTTCATGCTCTGTCTCTCTCTGTCCCAAAAATAAATAAACGTTGAAAAAAAAAATTTAAAAAAAAAAAAAAAGAAAGAACGAAAGAAATCAAACAAACACAAGGAATAAGATACTACTTAATATTTAGGTAGGGAAGGAGAAAAGGAGAGGGAAGCGGAGAGGGGAGGGGAGGAAAGATTGTGTGTGTGTGTATTTCAGGGCTCTGAGGCTTTCCTTACAATGGGACAACTGCTATCATGATCTGACTCACTTGGCTAGTAGAGAAAAGACAAAATACTGTGACTCAGAACCTTTCTTGGCTTCTATTCTTTACTAGGTACTTTTTTCAACGCCTAAATGACAGCAACTTTAGCCTCAAGGATTTTGCCACACTTTCAGCTTGTTCATTCACTTTAATTCATCAGTTATTCAGGTATTAGCTACTTTGTGCAGTACGAAGTATTTATGATCAGTTTCTTTAAGGGAAGAAGCAGGGTAAATCTGAGGTAAATCAAACCAAACCTCCATTTAGCAGAAAGTAAGTTTACAGGTATTAGCTAACTTTTAGCTCCTCTAGTTGATCTGTCGCAATGGCTTGGTTCAATGTTGAGATATTTTCTTCTAACACAGGGTTTATTATTCTGTAATATATTACCAGGAATCTGCAATCTCCACACAATTTAACACCAGTCTGTGTTAAGTAACAGATATTTTAGTTGATGTAGCAATTGTGCTTACATTTGGAGAGAATCTGGAAGAGCAGTTGTCTGCATCAGTAAAATTCATCACCAAAATTAAATGTTTTAATTTTCCTAATGGGCTTCAAAGGGGGAGGGAAACCAAATGTGCATTTGAAAGATAATCTCCTGGAAGAGGAAGTCTGTACAGAGGCTTAATCAAATCTGGGACAGAAGTTATGTTGCCAAAATTACTAATCATCAAAATGAACCTTCTTGCTCATTAGTGCATTAATACGTGTGGACACCCTTCACCTGGAGTGAGCTGCTAATCCCTGTGGTCAGACACAATCCGTTTCTTCTCCCCTCTCTTCACCTTGACATTAAAAGCTTTAAAAAGACCCCCTTTAAAACAAAACCCAGAAGGCACTGTTATTTACCACCGAAGATAATAAATTAATGCAGCTTACAGCATTTATGCCAGAATAAAGAAAGCTGGTAACAGATTTGTTCCTGATGCATTAGAAATGAGACCCTGTGACAAAGTCCTGCTCTCTCTCCAGCAAAGCTGATGTATCGACTAGACAGGTAGATATTAGGTACTCAGGCTGTCTGGATGCTATGGAAATCGTGTCGAGTGCATTTGACCATCGGCAATGGGGCCAGACAAGCATGAGGCTCATTCTTATTCCAGCCAGGGAAGGGGTCTCGTCTGCATTCGCCTTTTCCCTGAAAGACTGCCATATTTGTCAGCTCAGCCGTGTGTAAGATAAGCTCTGTCCTAGTTATCGAATATTTCACCAGGCGGTAGAACCAAAGGATAAGGACAATCTAAATGCCCACGTAGGCAGGAAAGCTTGAGTGCTGTCAGGCCCAGCACAAAGCCTGAAGCCCGGACCAGAGGAAGTTTACAGCGGAAGTTAATCACTTCATTTGGAAGGAAAGCTCTGAGGGATTTGGACAATTATGATTTATCCTGGTTATATAATGAATCAGGAGACAGATTTTAAGGCACTTGCTGCAACATGATTCTCAGATATATTCTTCACTTTGTTCCCCACTACATGCTTTTAAATTCAATTTATCCTAAATTAAACATAACTAAAAGAAGTAGAGATATGTAACCACTGGTCCAGAGTTAACAAAGAACAGGTATGAGGAGAGATCACTTTTGCAGGCATCCCTCCTCCTAGCCACCCAATGGTCCATCCGTTTCTTAAAGCCTCATGAGTACCAGGCACGGTGCTAGTCACTGATGAGCATAAGATGGACAAGTTCCTGTTCTTAGAGAAGTCTGGAGTTGCTGGGGACAGGGAGGGCATAAAATGATTGTTAGCATCTAGGTGTATGCAGATATTACAGCCCAGAGTACGAACAGATAGGAAGTACCTAGCCGGTAGGAGGAAGAGAGAGCTGGGAGGATTCCTGGAGGAGCTGGCCATTAATCTGAGTATTAAGATATAAGAAACAATTAGTCAGATGAAAGAGAGAGGGGAGAAGAGGACCAGATTCCAACAGAGAATGACTACCGTGAAACAAAGGCTTTGAGATGACAAAGAGCACGATCTTTCTGAGGCAACTCTAAGCAATGTGACATGGCCAGGGCGTTATGACCAAGAGGCTAAACAAGGTGGATGCAGACTCCAGATCCTATAGGTGGGGGAGCTACTGAAGAGGGTGGGGTTATGTGATCCAGTTTGGGCTTCAGGTCAACTGAGTTCTATGGAGAATGTGCTGTGTGGGAAGTGGATGAGAGGAGGACAGGGTGATGGGTTAACAAGCCTAGTGGTACTCCAGGGAAGAGGAGATGAAGCCATGAGCCATGGTAGAGTGGGAAGAGAGGGCAGGTGGTCATGGAAATACACAGAAGTATGAAGATAGGACTTGGCAGGAGAGGAAGAAGCAGGTGTCAAAAAGGACTCCTGGTTGTCAGAGTGTGGCATAAAGTGGTTACCAATTCAATTCTCTTCTCTCTCAGCATAACATTTATTAAACCCAGGGACACACCAAAACTGTGGAACTGAGAGGAGCCCCAAAGAAAACCACAGGCAAAGCCAGAAAACCATGATGAAACTTTGGCAGCAAGGCCATGGGGCAGCAGAACCCCGTACCGGGGCATGACCCCTGGCAGACATCTGTGATGGCAGAGATGGCCCACCCACAATGACTCAAGCACCCCAGCACATGGTGGGCAAATACAACTACTTGTTAAGAGAGTCAATGAGTGAAAAACCACATCAGTGGTCAAGCCACCTAGTCTCTTACTCTGTGTGTCTTTGGATAAATAACAATGTCTCTTAAAATCTCATTTCTCAGTTGAAGGTGGTAAAGATAAAATGTCCCCCCAAATACCTGAGGGGCCAAGCCGCTTTCTTTTTTGGAACTCTAATAAAACTTACCATTTTCCCAACTTACTTAGGTTCCCAAGGCAGTTTTCTACGACTATTAACTAGATTCTAAGCATCTGAAAGGCAGTGCCTGAGCCACATCCTTCTCAGACAGTTCAGCATCCAAGGGCACTCACCAAACACATGGGAATCAGGAAAGCAGTTCTTGCCCTGGCCCCAGGAACTGGGAGTCCTTCGGTGAGTTGGCCATCCTTTCTGTACCTAACACTGTCCTCAGCAAATGTAGGCAAACGACATTTCCTCTACCTATTTCAGAGCTGTTTTAGAAAAAATGAGATCATACAAAGGAAGTACTTTGAAATCTTCAGTTATATATATTTATAGGATTCGATGATATTACAGCTAGAGAAACTAGTTTTGGGATAGCAAATAGCCCACTCTGAGTAGTATTAAACCTTAGAATATGAACTACACTACAACTCACAGTCTTACAGTATAGGTAAAGTAATTAAAAATAACAATACAAATAAGAGAGCTCCTAAGCAGGAAGTGTATCAAGGTTTGATTTAGACACATGTTGAAATGAAGTGAGGCCACATGAGAGGTGGGCCATTTAGGGATAGAGCCCAGGGGTGTGCTGGTGAGAACATGGGCCCAGGCTGATGCCTGTTGCCCACCATGTTGTCTCAGGCATTCAGCCCAGGGGGTACAGGGTATTGAAACCCACATGCTGTCAAATGCCTCATCACACCCACTCACAGGAACCAAAGTGGACAAAGTAGAAGAGCTGCATATAAGCTACTCTCCTCTAGGCCTGACTGCTGGTCTTAGGACAGACACCTGAGAAAGAATTACATTCGCTCTGAAATAGCATGCTCCTCTTGAGTTAATTCACATTCAAAGGGAGGTTTAGATGTAATTCTTTGATTGTGCAACTACCAGTATGCTGCTCAGAACACCCACACAGGGCTCAACACAGTACCCAGCACAGAACAGATAGGGACACATACTCATCCCTTCTCCTTCTCTCCCCAGTAGCTTCACGCCCTTCAGGCGGCTCGAAGGTAAAGGGTGGTTGCTGGTTGCTAGGTGCTTCTGTGCCACACACTGTGCCAACCACTTTATGCCTTTTTGGTTTTTCTTTTCTCTTACTTTTGCCAGGATTCACTATGCACACTTCGAGAGAGGAAGATATTGAGGCTGAGCAGTATGTTACCTGACTAAAGATGCATAACTAGCAAGTGCCAATGACTCAGTGACTCCAACCCTCAAAGGCCATGATCATTTCAGTGTGGAGTAAATCATGAAAAGATACATGCATTTTAAGAAAAGCTCTAAACTGTCAAATGCTGTGACCTGCCCTTTACACACATACTCACACACATGCATACGCTTGCACACACACGCACACAAGCATACACACACACCCGTGCACACCAGTCCTAGTAAGCATGGCAGCCAGGCTCAGAGTGTTCAGATGCCAGTAGTGCAGTGAGTCCTCAGCCTCTGCCTACTCACACACTCACCAGTATGGCTTTGCAATTTTTATTTTTAAACACCGGTTAAGTGTTTGGGAGCCAATAGAAACCACAGAACTAAAATTACCAGGTTCAAATTGCTGGACAAACTTTAGAAAAGGATGAATAGAAAATGAATGGTAGACAAAACAGAAGCTAATGCTAAGATGCAATTTTATAGCTGGATGATCTCTAGTTTCTTTTTATAACTGCACGAGTCCCTTTTTCATGTTCCCAGAGAGAAGGCTCCAAAGAATTTAGAAGAGTCTATCCAGAGAAGACAGAATGCAAGTAGCTCAGCTGTTTGAAATATGCTAGACTGTCTCCAGACAGTTTACTAGGGAGACAGAAAATGAGAGACAAGCCCCTGTAAAAACTGCACTACAAGAAAACAGATCAGCAGAAACATATTACACAGAGCACAAATCCAGATATTAACCACTTGGTAACCCTGTAGTTAACCAACTTCAGAACTAAAAGTTATGTGCTATATTAAAAAAAAAAAACAACAACAACAACGGTGAACTTGTAATAATTGAGTGATGCTGCTTTTCTCTTTGCCAAGGGTTCACTTAAAAACAGAACTATAGTTAAAGACATTTTAATGGTTTCATAAGCCAGGAAAATATAAAATCCTTGGTGACCATTATTAGGTCCAGAGCCCTGCCTCTCTACAAGGCCATGATCCAGTCAACCAGGAGAAGAGATGAAGGGTGGTCAGTCCCAGGAGAGATCAAGGGAGGGGAAAGTTATCTTGTGCCTCTGTTAAGCAGCCGCTCCAGCACTAATCATCTTCAGGTTCCAGAAGAGTCCTCCCAATAGCTGAAGTAATGTTCCTGTCATCGTTTAAGCTTATTCCAAGAGCATCTTTGTCAGCAGCAGCCAACACTCACTGAGCACCCTCTTATGTTGTGGGGGGGGATGCTGGAGAATTCGGCAGATGGAGACACATCTCTGAGCTGGAGGACTCACCCACCAACGAGCTGGAGAGATGGTCCTATTACACCCCCAGGCATGGACAGCCTAAGGGACCGGGGATGACTGCAGAGGCTGGAAAGGGTGGGAAAGTTGAAGGAGATTGAGCAAAGGAATGGAGGCGGTTATGCACACAGCAGCGCTGGGGGCCAGGTTGCCTTCCTGGAATAGCAGGGAGCTCAGGGGCCTGGGGTCTGGTGTGGAGCACCTCAGGACCAGGAGTTGGAACTCTATCCTATCAGCAGTGAAAAGATGCTGACAGTTTTGGAGCAGGGGCTGGGGCATATGCAGCAGAGGCTAGAAAAAGGAGGCTGGTCAGGAGGCCCCTGAAGTCATCCTGAGGAAAGGTGTCAGTAGAAACAAGAAATTTATAAGCAAAGAATATGTGAAAGGCACAGCATTAATAACCTAGATTCATTTATAGCTAACACGTGGTGAACCAGAGGAAGGGAAAGGAGAGTCATAAGAGGCTTTAAGAAGGAACACTTGATGGGACTTTGCAGCTCACAGTGTCCAACACCAGCTCTGCACAGAGAGGAAAGTCTAACTCTTGCCAAGTACATATGGCCCCCAGATGATGTACAGACTGCAATCCAAAAATACACACAAAAGTTATGTGGAAATGGGAACTAATTTCTCTGTAGAAAAAAATATATCACAAACGGTGGAGTGGTGTCCAGGATATGTCACAAAAGTCTCTATGATCCATATGTAACTGAAATACATGCTATAGGCAAAGGTGGCATTTCAGCGCTATTATACATAGAATTTTTTATGACTTTGCCTGTGAAGCCAAATCTAATGTTATCATGTCTCCATCAGCTTAAACTTCAAATTCAGGATGCCCCAGGAATAGCTGAACTATATTGGCATCTGCCAGCCACAGCAATCACCAGCCAAGAGAATGCCCTTCAGCCACCATGTGGAGATAAGGAATTCTCTTCCTTTCAGCCATGCCAGTCATTCATGAGGCAAGAGGTCCCCCCAGGCTGGGAGAGACTGGAACACTCTGGGCTTAGTGAGTGGGGAAGAAGTGATTTCCTGTTAAAAAGGAACTGGCCCACTTAAACACTTTCCATACACAATCAGAAGACTATACATAAAATCAAATGACTATAACTTAATAATTCCTTCTTTTGTATGCATTTTCTGTATATTTCTCACATTCATAACTCACCACTATCATTTTAAGCACACAGTATTACATCACCAACTCACAGCAACTTATGGTCCACTGTGATCCTCGGCTCAAAAAAAGGCTTGGACAACTTTTAAACTGGTCATTGTATTTTCATGAGTTTTATTTTGATCTCTTGTATTTATCCTCACTGAATTTCAGCTTGTGTTTCATCCCATTAGAAACCAAAAGTTGCTCCAAGCTAAATAGATTACAGTTAGTTAATAAGCCAGCATCTGCATCTTATTCAGCTGCTTTCATGGTCTGCAATACATATCCATAAACACTATGTATCGCTATCACTTCTCCCAAGGGGGGACTGTATCTTCTTCCTTTGAAGGTTAATACTTATGTGTGTTTCTTCTTTCCTATATAGCAACCCCCTCCATCCCCGCTCCAGTTCATTCTCTGGTATCTAGACCCACACACACAAAACACTATCTGGAGAAGGGCAGTGAAGAAGAAGGTAGTGGTGATGGTGGTGGTGGTGGAGGTGTTGATACGCTGTCTGGAAGGTCACAAGATAAGAGTAGGAAGTCATTCTCATCTCCTGGGAAAAGCAGCGTCTCAGATTAGGTTACCTACTTTGGGGCACATTTTCAAGGTGTTCCATAGGAATAGAAACAGGTATGAAAATTAGAAAATATAATAATAGCAAGGTAATCATTTCTCAAAAAGATGATACAACCAATTGTTTTATTTAAAAAATGGCACCTAATTGAGTATACAGCAGGTGCTTTAAACTGAGAATCCATGGATGGGCTTTAGGAGTATGCAGACCTCATAACTATATATGAAACTTGGTATATTTGCATTTTTCTGCGTTGAGAGTGGTTGGCCTGTGTCACATTCTCAAAGGTTAAGAACCACTGGATATTAGAGATGGATTCCCTCCACTCGATCTCCTGCCCCACCAATAAGGAGCAGAAAAGCACTGACCTCCCCCTCCTCATTCTCATTCCAGCCTCATTTGGGTGTGGAAGGTATGCAGAGTATCTACTTAAAGATAAAAATGGTAGCTCAACTTTAGAGATAACAATAGAAGAGCCCATCCATGATTTAGGAGTAAGTAGAAATCTCAGGATAAAACTATACTATGTCATTACTGGTTGTTTCACCTAGAAAGTAAGAGTCCATTTTCAAGTAACCTGATTTTGTTTCCTTAAGAGGTATGCCTCACATAGTCAAACTATATTAGAATTAGCCTACAGCAAATCAATTTGCAACTGATAATGCAGCTGGTAGTTTTCTGTATTAAAGTTCTATTTTCTCATTAAAGAGAATTTGTATAATGCTAGAGATACTATATATGAAAGCTGTCTTCTTCCTTCACTTTTTCTCTTTCCTTCACTATCACTAAGAATGAATTCACATTTTAGATTTTAGAGAATAAGAACATCTTCATTTCTTATGTTTTCTCTTAGGATTCTTCTCAAAAAATGCTCTTTTTTTAAAATTACAATCAACAGAATCATAACTCACTCTGGTCATATTTCTAACTTACCACATTAAAAAGACTGGACTCAGCTGAGCAAAGGCTTGTCACTGACATCTCTAGGTGTTCCCCCACAGCCAGCAAACCAATTTCAATACAAGCCACTCCGAGACTCAGTGCTGCAGCTGCAGAGTAGCTAACTCTCAATTCTCAAAGGCTGGTGATCATGCCTTTCTTTGTCCATTACACAACCACTGAAATATTAGTCTCATTTCCCAAAGTAATCAAATTTCTTTCCAGTCAATGCAGGCATGGAACAGCATGCCCAAGAGTTTACTTTCCTGTTAAGAATCCTGTTTGTGTTTACTATCACATCTGCCTCAAATTGCACGGGTTGAAACTTGCAGAAATAGGAATCCAGTCTCATGTAAATTCAGACACTTAAAAGAAGGCTAAACCACAAAGCAAAACAAAAATGCCACCAGGATTTGTTAAATGTCAGGTCAAGACATCCAATAGTATTTTAAAAATGTATACTAAGGATTCCTTTCCACAGGAAACAACATATTGTTTTGCTTAGTGTTGTCAATTCTTCCTCCAAAACCATGTCCTCGCTGTAAGCAAGGAGGCAGGTGTCCCTAAGCAGTGCTCATGGCCTTCCTCTAGGCCTCCCTCCTGAGACCCCAACACCACACTGTGGATATCGCTCACTTAACACTCCACCTTTCACTGCCACCAGCCTTTCCCCTGCTACTGCCTTGGATAATGATTTAACTCATCATATGTGTTTGTTCTCTCACCCAACAAACTGTAGAGCTCTGACAAAGGGCCTAGGAGAGTGTCACAGATACAGCAGATAATCTAGTCTGTTTAGTGAAAAAAGGATGAGGATTTGATTTGCCTAACCCTAGACAGCATTTGTCATCCAACTTATAAGCTTAGTTAAAACAATTTTTAATTTCAATCAGAAAGGTTTAACATCAGAATATTAAAATGTGACATGTGACATGGCAAACATTAAATGATGGGCTTATAAACTAGGGCAAGAAATTCGGCAAGGAATCTACTCTCTTGACACCTGCAATAACTTCTAGGAGACAAAATATCCTCTCCAGAGACTTTCTTCATAGTAACCCTCCCTTTAAATGTTTCCTTTGTATTTCTGGGAGTTTTTCTCATTTTAAAGTATAATCAGTGACTCAGCTGGGGAAAGAGACAAATGGGATGATATATCATATCTGTTCCTTCTGAAAAAGCTCTGTGCTCTAAGGAGGTGGTGCATGGGGACAAGAAACAAAAAGGGAGAGGTCTCTAATACAAATATTCCCAACAAAGACACAAGCTTCAAGCTCTGGATTCTTATCTTTCAGCTACTGTCAGAATCCAGTAGAATCTGACTGAAAAGAAGCAGGAAGGTCTTTGTTTCTAAAACTTCACAATAATCTGTGGGGAGGTTCTGAGAACACTTGCCACATTGGGACCCCCTTCTAAGTTCTGGCATTTCAGGGGGCCAACCCAGAGCAGTGATCTGGGAAGTGCTTGCACCTAGTACCAGAGCTCCATCAGCATCAATGCCCAGGACTCTCAGGCAGTAAGGACAGTGAACCCTGAGATGGCAAAGTGTGAGTGAGAGCCACAATACTCTGCAGCTCTGCAACACCTTGTACAGGAAACATTTATGGAGGGCTTAGATATCAGGTGTGGGTTGGGGAACAAAAATGAACAGAATGTCACTCCTTCCCCAAAGGAGCTAGTGCTGTGGTAAGGAAGATGTCCAGGTGGATGGGTTACAATGTGACAAGACTCTCAACAGCACACTGTGGACAGTGGGGAGAGGAGCCACTTTACCTGGGGTTGGAGACAACATGGGAGAAGTGCTGCCTTGGCTGGCTCCACCCAAGAGCTGTAGTCCAGCCACATTCTGCTTTTTTCCTATAATACTTATTAATAATACAAAAATAATCATGTAACAGGTAAACATAAAAGATGATAGAATAGCCATTATTAAACTTGATAATAGTTGGACTTTTGCAAATCTGGTCATATTAAAGCCTTCTCAATTGTCCAAGAAGTGAGCATTACAAATGACTGAAAGATACAGACTTCTACTAGGTGATCAAGAAATTAAGTTTACTTCGATGTCTTCATCAACAGGCCAAACAGTCTCCATCCCAGACTACACATGAAGCCCACAGACCTCAAAGTGGTTATAGATGTTGGCCTGGAAAAGATGCAGCTTCTCTTTCATGAAGTTCCTGACCAGAAAATAATGAGATGAGGATATGACATGGAGCATGTCAACTATAACATATCTGGCTTCTCTTCCCTCCAGGAGATCTAAACCTGCGGTCTCACCTTCATTACCTGAGAAAGTTCTAAACACGTGAAACTGAATATGCCATCAGTCTTTCCACCCTGAGTTGGCTTCTCTGACTGTATTCCTTCCACCAAAAACTATTCCTCCCCAATCTAACAAAAAAATGAATTCCAATCCAATGTTCATTTGCTTACAGTATATGTAAGCAACATACATCTACTCTTGTGACCTCTCACTGTAAGCCCAGCATATTCCTAAGATTTCTAAGAAAAAACTGAGAAAAACTTTACAGGAGAATCACTGTGGAGCAAAATTTGCAAAACAACAATTCCTTCACAACTGAACAGGGCCCTTCCCAGTGTCCTGTAACAAGCACCCTGTACAGGAAGGAAGAGCTCCATCCATAGAGCTATCACACAAGCATCCCAGACTTCACTGGGAATTTGCAAATTTTATTTGGGCTATGTTGCACCCTCTGTTCTCCTACTGTTAGGACAGGGAAATGCAAGGCCTTCAGATAGAACACTCACAGCTGGTATTAGTGAAAAACTCCCCATTATGAGAGTTCATGTAAAAATGATCACTTCTGGATGAATAACAAGCTACCCCAAAACACCACCTGCCGATTACCAGGATTCAGTGGCCCTAATTTAGGTAAAAGATAGTAAACTCCGGGCATTGAGAAACATTAGCAAGAGGCATGACTTAGAAATCATAAAACAACTCCAAGCACATCAACTTTGCTCCCACTAACTGTTCCCTTCTCTGCCTTCCTCTGGGGTCTCTTACTCTATGTGCACTGAAGCACAACAAAAGATTTAGAGAGCCTCTTGACAAAGACTGAGGATACCTAAATCTTCTAAGGCAAACACAAAATGAGTATAAAGGCTGAAGGGTTCTCAGAATCTCCTTCCGTTCCAAGCCCAGGTCTGCAAGCACTGTCATCTACATTCAGATCACCATTCAGAGTGCAGGAGCTGAGGGAATTCACAACTAACCTTCAACAACTACAGAATGACAGCTGGCATAGATGGTAGCCAGAGGGAGGATGTGATGGGGGACTGATATCTTCTGATATTTGAAATCCATCATAAAAAACTGTAACTTTAAGCCTATTTCACTATACTCCCAAACAGTTAAAATGATGGCTGAGTCTAAAGAATGAATCCTGTATATTCTTCACCCATCTTAACAATGATTAATGAATTCATTCTAGTTTATGAATCATTGTTCAACTCTTTTGTTCAGAATTCTGAGCAACACTCACATGTGAGCAGTGTCAGGCAACCTTGAACTACTCAAAATGATCACCTATAATTTTAGAAGAACACATTTTCTCTGACTCTGGTGAAGATTATGCTCAGGTGCTCATCTCATTGGCTACCAGAGACAGCAGTAGGCATAGAGTGGGCATGGAAGAGGCATGGCTTCTTGGTAATCCCCCCACACAGGGAACTGTGGGTGAAGGTGGCAGAAATAATACTTGCTTTATAGGGTCATGTTCAGCTTCATGCACTTTATATAGGGTCCTTGGCAGTGCTGTGAGCTTCAGGGAAATGGAAGCTCTGTTTCAATTTAGTGCTTCTAGGCTTTTGACAGCTTTCTGAAGGAAAGAGAAGACATGTTTACTAACTCCACACTTCAAAAAGGCAGCCCAAGACTGTACCTTATGGTCACCAGGGTAGTGCCCACCTCAAAGCAGTCCTGGGCACAGGAGACCTGCCAGACCCCATTTACGTTTCCAAGTACAAAATCAGGAAAATGCCCTTTAAATGTACCTAGAGCTATGCTGATCAATGGCATGTCTTCACTTACTAAGTTCCCAGTTAAGAAGTTGCTTGGCCAAAGCCACGCCACTTCCTGGCTGCCAGACCCCTGCCATTCTCCACCACTCAGTAGGCAGGAAGGCACCTGGCAGAGCCCTGAGGGTGCCATGAGCTCTCCCATCCTCACTGGAGTCTTCGCCTCTCCCTGGCTCCCACGATAGCTGATGTCTGGGTTCCCATCTGGCAGCAGTCTAAGCAATGAGCTGCAGGACAAGGTCATTATATCCTAGACCATGTAGCGGCATTTTTACAAGACCCAATGCTTAGGGTAGGGCTGACACAAACACACACAGAGCCAGATTTCCACTTCCTATTGTTCAGACCCTCTTGGTCATGTGTCTGTAATTCTTTGTTGTACGACATAAAGTATTATGAGGGTCAGTTTGCTGAGCAAACTAAAATGTCATCTTCTATCACAGCCTTTGCTTCAGTTAGACTGAAAATGCCCTTCAAGGGCCTAATGATCTTTTAGAAAAGAAGAAAAAAAAACACCTGCAAAATAAAATACCAACCACCACTTCCATCAACATGCATCTCTGAAGCCCTGCAGCTTAACTGTGATGGAGATCAGCTGTCTTGCCTCATTTATGCATAACAAAGAAAACAAATAAATAAAAATAAATACTACATTATTCTTCCAGGAGAATTTAATACAATTCAACCAAATTTTGGCACAATTATCAGTTGTCATCAAAAGAGAAATTAACTCAAAGTAATGCTAATCATTTAAAAAAATATTTCTTCCTCGAAAGACATAAAAGAGATTCCTTTTAAAACAAGGTGAACATAAGCAAAGTCCAACTTATGGATTAGATTGGTTCCCAAAACTCAATTATAATTGACTTATCCTGCAACTGATAAGCATTTTTTTTCTGTGGAAACAAGAGTACAATGAATTATTCCTTTAAAAGGTTAGCTCTATTGCTAAGCTAATATTTCAGTCACAAGTCTGAGACCCTGTGCCTGTAGGAGGAGAGGGTGGCCATTAGAGGGCAGAGGTCAGGGAAAGAAGCTTCTGGGGCTGAGGAGCATGAGCTGAACATTTCAGTGGCAAGGAGGAGGGAAGAGGATACTTTGACTTCTATGATGTGCCAGGCTTCTTAAATGAAAGACCTTACCTAACATGAGCATCTCAAGGGAATAAAGCCTCTAACAATGAATTACTGTCACAACTTCTCTTACTTTCCTATGATCATTTTTTTTTCAAATTATGCATTTGCTCTTGTTAATCTGCTGAAATCAATCCATTCATAAAATGTTTATGAACTGAGTGCCCATGAAGAGAATTGAGCAGAGGGTGTAGGGTGAGTGAAGCTAACATCTCTTAAGACTGAGGTACTTACCAAGGTGGGGTACAAGAGCCTTTCCATGTGTCCTTTCATGATAACTGTGCAGACTAGGGATGCTTATGCTCATTGGATAGATAAGTTATCCAAGCCATAAATTTAAATAACTTGACTAAGATAAATCAGACCTCACTGGCCTCCAAACACATGCTCTGTCTACTACAACCTGTGAACCCATAACTGTAATTAAGGTCATACGTCCTGATGTGGCATGAACTTCTCTGGCTTTAATTCCTCCCTCCTCTTCCTTCTTTGGCAAGATGGGTGCACTGCCTAGCCTCTCTGGTCAGGGTTATATGATGACCTCCTCATCATGAGATATTTGCAGATGTGTTTTATAGGGCTTCTAGAAAGGATCTTTAAAGGAAAGAGGTATCATTTTAGACTTCTGCTCTTCCTCCGTGGCCCAGCTCACAATGTGGATGTCATGGGTGGTGTTTCAGCAGCAATCCTAGACCATGAAGCAATCTTAAAGTTGGAAGCTAAGTGCAGAGGGGGTGGAGCCAAAAGAAAGATCCTGGGTCTTGAAGGACTTAGTGGAGCCACTCTACCACTCTACCGGCCCCATGCTACTACCTTCATCCAGAATTGTTTTTAATGTGAGGGAAAAAATGCTTGTGGTTTTAAGGCACTATAGTCTGTTACTCACAATTCCTGATAGCTATATACAATATAATAGCAAATCCATAGTGTTATAATTGTATTAAATAGCTACATATCTTCAAGAAACCAAGACATTTTCAAGCTAGAGTTCAAAAGTAGCAGTTACCATTTTGTTAATCTCATTTTAAAATAAACAAATATTCTAATATTTTTGGCCAAAAAGGTTCTTATAGTTCTATTTTAAAGGGAGAACTTTCTTTATTCTACCAACATAACAATTATGACCAGTAAGATGAATAAAAACCAACAGAGAAAATTGATCTGCATTGAGGAGAAAGAGAAAAAAGGAGCCCAGAGAAAACTGTTGGTTTGGTGTTAATAGTCTCAAATCTTCAGAGAATTTCAATGCTGAGAAAAAGGTTTTTAAAATCTGTAAACAATTCAAGAGCTTTTTTCTTTTTATGTACGCAGTTGGATCTTTTGCAAAAGCTTAAATTCCTTAGGGCTCCTGTGATGCCAGATGAAGACAGTGTCTCTGCAAGCAGGCCCTGTAGGGCCAGCCACACACGTGGTTCTTCCACTCCTGAGTAACCAGGAAGTTGAGCAAAATTAGCTATCAGGGCTTCTAAGCCAATAAGTCCCCACAGGTTAAAAGGCCTCATCTCCACTTTTAGTCTATCTCCAGGAATTTCAAGCAATTCAGATACCTCTGAATTAGGAATATACGAGATATATACTTTTCTTCCTTAAGTGTATTCATCTCAGCTGCACCCATGAAGGCTTACTATACTCACAAAAGTGCATGTCACAGCTAAAACAGTGAGGCTGCATGATGGAGGAAAATGATTACTATTGACCAAAAAAAAACCATAACAACATAAGATGAAGAAAAGGTCAGTGAATCCAAATTAGGAATAATCCTAAGAAGTGTTAGCAGTGCTCCTTCCCTCATGGAATATGGACCAGGCTTGGGCTTGGATTTTGCCTACTTCCTTCACATTAGCCACGGGACTTTGGGCAAGGTGCTTAACCATGCTGGGCTTCAGTGCTCTCTTCAGTTCAGTGAGTACAGTAACATTCTTCAGAGGGATACTGAATTGATTAAATTCCCAGCACAGTACTTAGCACACAGCAAATGTTCAGTAAATCTAAGTACTTTTCACTTTCCATGACACTTTCATATCCTTTTGGGCAGATGATTATAAATAAAACAAAGCAAACTATATATATATATATATATATATATATATATATATATATATATATATATATTTTTTTTTTTTTTTTTTTAAATCCTCCCTTCTTTTTTTGGTGGGGGAGACTCGTGTCAAGGATAGTATATATAAAACCATAGTATAAAACTACATCAGTTATTTTCACAGGGCCAAGACACACCTGTCGTCATTTAACACCTAACAGGCATGCCAGACCAGGCACACTATACTATCGAAAATAAAAGAAAACTCAAGCCCATCATGCCAAGCAGGAGACAAATGTTGGGTTCCACTCTAGTACAGTACTTCCCTCCAAGAGACAGGGAAGAGAGTAGCCACAGAACACCTTTTTTCACCTTTCTCAATGGCATTCCCTATGATTGCTTCTACACTGACTGGAGGTCCCTGCCTGAGGCTCTTCAGTCTTATTCCCCAAATGGGTGTGACTATTAAAGCTCCACGTCTAGGACACCTGCTCCTTCCTACAGATGCCACACTCCTGGGAGCAGGGATCGTAGAGGTATATTTCTGTATCCCTATGATCAGACAGTGCCTGTATAGAGAACATTCACAAGTCAGATCTGCTGAATGAATGAAATGACAACTGACAGGCCGGAGTGCAGACCCAGGGCTGCTTTTTAAATGCTACATATAACGTCATCCTATTTTTCAGGGCCACATCCAATCAACACTGATGGAATTCTTCCCGCTGCTACAAACACAAATCCTTTAAGGCTCCACTTGAAATGTGTGACCCAACAAGTAAAGATGAGCTCTGTCCTAGGAGCTATGAAAATAGAAAATACTAAGTTTTCCTCTCCTCACCCAAAAATAAGGTATAGTTACTGGATTCTGCCATCAGTGAGTGCAACCATTTCTTTCCCTGGGCTGAGAAAGGTTCTCTTCACTGCATGAACCACAATATCATCCCTTTTGTTTGTTTTCCTGTTGATGTAGGAGTGTGAGAGGGGAGCAAAGAATGAGTATTTCAGTACAGCTGGGCTGGTTCCCTCCATAGGCTCAAGACCAGGTGCCAGGACAGCCCAGCTGTGAGGGGCAGCTCATGGCAATGTCACGACCCCATTACTACAAGAGACTGTTATTTCCCACTGCTGGCAGACAGCAGGCCCCGGCTGTGTGGCTGGGGATCTGTAGTCCCTCTCTGTCCAGCACCCTGGAGGGCTGCCCAGCTGTTCTCAGAATGGCACTGGCGAGCCTTGACTCCAGCTTGTTGTTGGAGATAGCTCTGTTCCCTTCTGCTCCTCAGGCCCCCTGCCACAGCAGAGGCAGCCATCAGAGACCACGGAAGACACTTCTTCAGCTAAGGCGGCTCTGGCCCAACCCCTGGGCATCCCTTGCCTTCCTCTTTCTTATAGACAACTGGTAGACCTAAAAGACAATGCATTACAAAAGCCCTCCAGGACATAACTAGCTGGGAGTTAGGGATACTTTATGGGGAACTGCAGTCACAGGAAGCCTATTTCTTTGGTGCTATGGCTTTGTTTTATGTTAATACTTTGAGTTCAAATCATGATAAGATACATTAATACTTTGAATTCAAATTATGAGATTTAATTGTCTTTGCTTTTCAGACAAGTGTATACTGGATGAAATACTCAGAGTTCCAAAGTAGTACTGTAGGCATAACTAACATGCAAGGAGCAAGTTTCACTACAAATTCCCACTGGCTTAGCATCACTTTTAATGTGTCTCCATTTCCTTTCTTCTTTTTTTCTCCTTTTTCTTTTTCTTTGTGTTGGGGAAAGGGAAACAGTGTTGGCAGAGGCACAGAAAACAAGGTTTCTTCAGATAATTGAGGAGATTTAAACCTAAGTTGTGCCAAGCCTAAAGAATAATATACACCTGGACTTTTTAATGACCCCACAAGCTACAGGGAAGTTAACAAGGGAAGACTAGATGGCTGCCACTGTAATGAAAGAAAAATGGTTTCAGGCAAACTGCCAAATCAGGAGAAATGGGAGGTGGTGAGGAGAGGGAAGAGATAGCAGGAGCAGAAGAAAGGTCGCTGGGGTTCCTCAGTGTCCTTTACTTGCTATGGGTAAATACTGACTTAGTTCCCATGAAGGTTTTAGGTTTGGGTTTTTAGTATGTGTTTTTTGAAGAAAATGGGAACACATGAATAAACTGTTTACATTCTCAGAAACACAAAAACCAAGGAGAATAGGTGAGGAAAAGGTTCTTAGAGCACTGATCATGCAGGTCTTACCAGACAAGCAACCCCAACCCTCAGGGACTGGCTTACTCAGCAAAGGTGGGCAGCACGGGTGCTGGCCTTGGTTTACAAACAGGAGGGAAAATAGCCAGAGACGTGTGATTTACCCTCAGACATAACAACTTACACTTGCTTCGAAAGAGGACTTCTTGAAATAACAGCCATTTTCTGATCTAGAACACTATTCCATTTAGGGGGAAAAACGAAAATAAAATTTCTAATAACTACCAACAAAAAGCATAGTAAGGGGAGAAATGTGGTGGTTTGAAAACAGTCTAGCTATGACCTGGCTATGAGGATTTAAACCACAGCTCAGACAATTATTGAGGGGTCTTGAAAGGCCATCTGTTTAAAGATCCTTGAGAACAGGGATCTGTTTTGTGGCTTTTCTATCTCCCATGGGGCCAGGCATTTGATAAACACTTAAGTACTTCTTGATGTATGAGAACTATGGGTTCTTCTGTTTATCAGCCCCAGAAGCTATAACCATCTATTCCTGTTGACCTGCTCATGTCAATACTGTCGAGGCCTTCTATAAGGAAGCTCTGTCCCCTATATTTCTTTGGTTGAGCTGAAAGGAGTAACATGGAAAAGCCACAGAAAATGTCCTTTGTATAGACTTACCTATTCTTAAATGAGAAACAGCTGTCCCCCTTTACTTCTTCCCTTATGCCATATATCTAGAAAACCATTCTTTTGTGAACAGATTTTGGGAGTCAGGACACTCCATATTCACTCACCAGCAACTCTTTAAGTTGGGATATAGTCCAGCCATCCAGAACCCAAACCCCTCTTCCTGCTGGCATCCACAAGCATGGCTGGAAAGATTTTCATCTGGGGTGCCTGGAAGGCATCTCTTTAATTCTGCCACCCATTCAAAGTTAAACTGGATATAATTATCAACCTAAAAAATGCTTTGTGGATTTTGGTTTACAGATTAATTAGGTGCTGTGAACATGCTCATGTTATCAAAAAAAATATCATTAGTTATCCCTAAAACCTTTGAAAGATAGCTGTCATCCTCAATGATAAAAGTATTGTTTTATTAAAAAAAATAAAGTGACGGGAAATAGTAAACCTGGGGTATACCGATGGTAAACCATAGGGCCTGTCCCCAAATAGTCATAAATGGGAAATTGAGGGTTAAGTTTCTTCCTTTCCTAACAAAGAACTGTACTAGATACACTAGATCAAGCAAAACAGTCTCAATATAGAGGGTAACAGTTGGTTCAAGTTCTACCTTCCTTTCTCAGTCTGATCTATTTTAAGTCTGCAGCAGAGGAAACTTGGCAGCTGAATGTTTCCAAAAGTTAGCATGTCACTTCCCTACTTCAGATCACATATGAGGGCATAGCCTGAAAAGTACAGAGATTCCTGGGGTGGGAGGAAGGCTGGTGACAACTCAGAACTCCTATGTGTCATAAGTTCATCAATATCCTATCAATAGCCTTTCCTGATTTTTTTAAATTGAAATTCACTGAAAATGAATCTGAAAAAAAAAAAAATGGATCCTGTTAAGTGGGTGGAGAAATGGGACAAGATCAGGTTTAACTGATTTAGGTCAGCAGAGCTGGCTGAGAGTTACAAATTTTCAAGGTGGTCAATCTGGGTCTTGGGGGTCAAGGATGATGATGTCCCTGATAATCCCTCTACCAAATACAGTGTATGTTGTCATTTACTCTCCTAACAGCCTACATCCACCTATAAAGTAGGTATGATTATCACCTTTTTTACAGATGCAGAAATGGAAGTTTAGAGACATTAGCAACTTCCCCAAGGACACATCTCTTTAAAAGTGACGAAACCATGATTTGGGGGCCTGAATCCACTTAACCCCAAAGTTCTCAATCACTCTACAATCCCAGAGATGAAGAAAGTCTTTGATGACAGATGGGTAAGTAAAACTGAGGAGCTTTATGATTCCTATTGGATATTTTGGACTTTCCCTTTTTTCCTTTCTTAGGTGAAGATAAATATCTTTGGATTTTTAAGTTTTCTCTAGCATAATGTACAACAATTATTTATGATTATAGGGGGATTTGATAATCAGAAAAGCTTTTAGGTTCAGCTTTTCCAAAATTAATTTCAGATTCATACAGATGCATCCTCCTTGTGCCATATCACTAAGGTAAACAAATGTATATTTTAATGCCTGATCCCTCTCAAGGTCCAAGAAACATCAGCGTAAGTCCCTCATCAAATAAAGGCAAGTTGCAGTGTATGTGTTTGCGAATGGGTGTCCCCACATTCCTGATTTTTCTGAACATGTTTCTTGAGCTATAATCAGGACACCACTCATGATGATGAAGTACACTTCCAACAAATGAAATGACTCCTCTGCTCATCAAGTATCTCAGCTGCAGTGTTTAATCACATGGCAGAAACCATTTATTTTCTCATATATTTCTCCTTCTTGAAAAATCTCTTAATTATCTCATTTACTCCAATGTAAAAATGGTACTCAAAAATTTAATTACAAGTACAAAATCTTAAGGAATTGTAAAGCATGCATCTATTTATTATTTAGAAATATTCAAAATCCTAAATTGTATGACCTGAGGAAAAATTACTGGGTAATGCTCAAAAGAAAAGGGTAAAGGACAATATGATACATTAACAGAAGCCCATCTTAAAAAGGGTCAAACAAAACTAATTATTAACACGTTGTCTCCCAAAATAATTTTACCTGTTCATTTCAGATAAAAAATCTGAAAACGTTTTACACAGAACCTGAAGAATAGCTACAGTGGAAGGTCCCTAATATATACTTGGGATATTCCCAGAGACAGTAAGGTCTGGAAACTGAGAAGTTTTATATCCCCCTTATGTGACATAATCATAGCCATTGTAGAAGTGAGAAGACAAAATCAAAACTCTTAGGATGCTTTCACAAGGTCCCACAGATGTATGTAGAAAACTCAGGACTAGGCTCACTGTTTTCCTTTATCTCACACAGACCTGAAGTGTTTTTGTTGAGAGAGCCATAGTTGTGCGTACCAACTGGCTCAC
Organism: Puma concolor; assembly: GCF_028749965.1. Lineage (NCBI taxonomy): Eukaryota > Metazoa > Chordata > Mammalia > Carnivora > Felidae > Puma > Puma concolor. The sequence continues at coordinate 31,377,143 of NC_141678.1, forward strand.
AGATCACCTGCAGAATCTTCAATGGGTAATTTCAACCACAGCTCTGCATTGTTTTTCACTTTTAAAGTTTTACTTATTTTGAGAGAGAGAGAGAAAATGTAAGCAGGGGAGGGGCAGAGAGAGAGAGAAACCCCAAGCTGCACTGATGGTGCAGAGCCTAACTCAGGGTTCGAACCCACCAACAGTGAGATCATGACCTGAGACAAAACCAAGAGTCAGATGCTTAACCAACTGAGCCACCCAGGTACCCCATAGCTCTGCATCCTATTTCCTATATTCTTATCAGCCACACCAACAAGAGCTACTGCTTCTTGAACACTCAAAACGCTTGAAATTGGAGTCTTCTTTAATTACTATTCTCAACATAAAAGGTTGAGGTTTAAAGAGGAAGCTTAATCTCATCAGGACCCTTTCACAGACAAACCAGTAAGATGAACTCTGATTTCTTGTGGGAAAAAAAAATTAAATTCAAAAATAGGGATAAGGAGAATTTTTTTGTTTTTCAAAATCTTGTCACTAAGTAACCCAGAGATCTTTAAGGGAGTCCCTCAGAATCCTACTGAGTCATAGCTGAAATCCAAGTCCCCTGGGACCTTTTGGATGATGTGTCAGCCCCAATTCTTTCCAGAAACATGGAGACTGATACTTCAGATGCAGATCTCTTCTAAAGCTGGCCAAAGTCAGTAGTCCCAGCCTGGGAAGTAGGAAACCAGAATTCCTTAGAGTTCTGAGATTGTGCCAAGTTACCTATCACTTTCCAACATTTGTTCAGAGCCACAGAGAAAAACTCAGCAATCAGACAGATGTTTAGTGACTTGGGTTTTCACACAACTTCCTTCAGTAGTCTCACCTATAATATTTTCAGGGTATAGCTAGCTCATGCCAATAGACACAAAAGCAAAGGGACACTCTTATAGTCACTTCACCTACTACTGATGGCTTCAACTCCCTAAAAGTAATTCCCTGGTTCCCCTATTTGTTTTGAACCCATAAATTTAGAAAGAAAATATAAAAGCAAAACAGGAACTGAGGAGTTCTACTTTTTCTGCTAATAGTTAACCTAAAAGCTAAAAAATCCCCAGTATACTTGAAAACTATCAGACCAAAGGACTGAACTAGGAGATTCTTTATTGCTGGGTTTCAACACTCTGCCTGGTAGACTGTGAAATGGCAGACAGCATTTCACAGACAGAAGACTCGTGTCTCCTGGTTAGAGGGTGTTAAGGCACTTCCCAGACACTTGTAGCAATCTTGTAAACCACACAATATTTGAGGTAGAAGAGGCCTCACAGATCTCTAGCCGACTCCTGTGATGGGCAAGTTGGGGCCAGGAGAAGAGAAATGACTTAGCCAAGGTCAATGAAAAAGTAATTCATGGAGGTGCTATCAAAACCCAGTTTCTTGACTCTCAAGAAGTGTGATCTTGGTCTCCAGTCTTTGAGGAAATAATAAATACATTATATGTACACATACATATTCACATATATATCCACAAACACATACATTTATTAATTCTAATTTTAGACAAATAGAGGCTAATAATCTGTTGTAATTTTTTAGCTGATTGGCCTGTAAATGTAATTAGCAAATTATAAAATCAACTTGGCTTACGTATCTAGACATTTTCCATGAATGCTATTTCAGGGTATGTACCACCTTTCCAGGTCCCTGCCATTCATTTGCTAGGGGAATGAGTAATAGAAGTAGTTGTAGCACTTCAGAGACCCCAGTGATGAAGCAGCAATGTAGATGTTGTTCTAATCACCTGCTAAGTACTTAAGCACTCCTTTGCTATTAGTCAATAATTATTTACTAAGGAAAAATGGAAGTAGGGATTTTCTCTTTCCTTAAAGAGATGCAGGGGCGCCTGGGTGGCGCAGTCGGTTAAGCGTCCGACTTCAGCCAGGTCACAATCTCGCGGCCCCGCGTCGGGCTCTGGGCTGATGGCTCAGAGCCTGGAGCCTGTTTCCGATTCTGTGTCTCCCTCTCTCTCTGCCCCTCCCCCGTTCATGCTCTGTCTCTCTCTGTCCCAAAAATAAATAAACGTTGAAAAAAAAAAATTAAAAAAAAAAAAGAGATGTTTACATGGGAACCCTCTTGCATTGTTGGTGGGAATACAAACTGATGCAGCCGCTCTGGAAAACAATGTGGAAGTTCCTCAAAAAATTAAAAATAGATCTACCCTATGACACAGCAATAGCACTGCCAGGAATTTACCCAAGGGATACAGGAGTGCTGATGCATAGAGGCACTTGTACCCCAATGTTTATAGCAGCACTTTCAACAATAGCCAAATTATGGAAAGAGCCTAAATGTCCATCAACTGACAAATGGATAAAGAAGATGTGGTTTATATACACAATGGAATACTACTTGGCAATGAGAAAGAATGAAATCTGGTCATTTGTAGCAACATGGATGGGACTGGAGAGTGTTATGCTAAGTGAAATAAGTCAGGCAGAGAAAGACAGACACCACATGTTTTCACTCATATGTGGATCCTGAGAAACTCAACAGAAGACCGGGGGGGGGGGGGGGTGGGAGTGGGAGTTACAGAGAGGGAAGGAGGCAAAGCATAAGAGACTCTTAAATACTGAGAACAAATACTCACTGAGTAGGTGATGGGCACTGAGGAGGACACCTGTTGGGATGAGCACTGGGTGTTATATGGCACCCATATAAGTTCCTGAAAATTGGCAAGGCATTTCTGAGAAGAAAGGTATCAAAGGTATCAACTAGGTAGCTGATGTGCTTCACAATCCCATGATTGCCCAAGCTCATGAGATGGTTAATTGATGATTTCTCTCGAGCATGTTAGGGATGGGAGGAGTTACTCTTGGAAGAATTAGAGGTATACATTTATTACATTAAGTCAAATTACACCATAACATTTATTCTTAACTATACCTGTTAACAGAAAGTAACACTGGCATAAATATTCTTTAGTAATTCGTGTATGATGCTATTATATATTTTTCATAGTTATAATGTATTTAACTCCTATCAAAATTATTTTGCATTTCTTCTTTTAAGATTAGTTATTCAGAGAGAGAGACAGATAGACAGACAGACAGTGAGAGAGGGAGAAAGAGAATCCCAAGTAGGCTCCACACTGTCAGTGCAGAGCTCGAGGCAGAGCTCTATCTCATGAACCTGGAGATCATGACCTGAGCTGAAATTAAGAGTCAGACACTTAACTGACTGAGCCATCCAGATGCCCCAAAATTATTTTGCATTTCTGAGCAAACACTAATATGAAAGATTACCCAGAAACATATGAAATCCCTATGGGTCTTTTGGTTAGCCAATAAGCATTTACTATGGAGGCCCTGTATGTATGTACCCTACTAGAAATAAAAATTTGCTCCCCATGCTACATCAAGTGCTGCACATCATTCAGGTTTTGCCTACAAAAATTATAGCTTTTCTTTATATTGCTGCTTTAATGCTTTATGAGTAGGCTGAGTTAGCTGTGGCCAAAGTGTTGGGTTCAGAAATGTCTTCCACAATTGTTCCTCTTCACATTCCCTTGACAACCTGCCCCTGCTGGTCAGAAAAACTCATGTGAACATGAAAGAACTAAGGCCAGAACAGGGGCCTTTGTATGCCCCACCCCATCCCTCCCTGGGCTGGTCTCTCAATAGTGTCTTCCTACTCTTCTGAACTCACTATTTCATTTTCTTCTGCCAGAGTGACACCTACTGGAAAGTATGTAGAAATGCAGTCCATTCCAGTGTTCTAGTCCTACTCAACATTCTCCCTGGTCTATTTTTGTACAAGGGTAAGAATTTCAACCAGCTTGGGTAAACACACAAGTTGTGTGATGTGAAGATAAATTTGGCAATGGTTGCTTAGGAACTGACAACAGTACAATCAATAGGCAGTTTCCCAGAGCACCCTACTCCAACACCTTTTGAAGTGCCAATCAAATCTGCAAAAACCATTCATTATATTTCAATATGTAAAATTTCCTTATGCCCTGGAAAATGATCAGATTTTGATTTTGTTTTAAAAAATTTCTAATTCAAATTCAAAGCAAAAATGAGACTGGTTATTAAGAATTTGGGTATACTGGAATCTAGTATTGGGGTGCCTCAGCTATTCAATGAAAGTGATTGATGATGATGATGATGTTGTCATCGTCAAAAATGATGGCTAACACTTATATATACAACTTATATAGTGGTTTCTATATGCCAGATACTAAGGTAGTCATTTCTTAACTCATTTCTTACCAGCTCTGATCTCCTTATAAAAAACTTTGTCTAAAGGAAACCGCCTTTAGGTACTAGTTTTTGAGAAGATCAAATTTAGATTAGGATCTTTTTCAAAGTATAGACAAAGTCTAACATTTGCTTATTATTTTCTTAAACCTGATGAATGGTCTGGAACATCCATGATTTTCATGGGTTGATTTTCAAAACAAAATAATACACTGATAATTATCTATATTTATACAGCATTAATCACCTTTTAAAGGGTGGTTCCCTTAACGTTTTTTTAAATTTTTAATGTTTCTTTTTTGAGAGACAGAGACAGAGTATGAGTGAGGGAGGGGTAGAGAGAGATGGAGACACAGAATCCAAAGCAGGCTCTAGGCTCTGAGCTGTCAGTACAGAGTCCAATGCGGGGCTCGAACTCATGAACCATGAGATCATGACGTCAGCTGAAGCTGGACGCTCAACTGACTGAGCCACTCAGTTCCAAGAGGAGTTCCCTTTAGACAAGGGGGGAAAGGATCACTTTACAGTGAGACACCTGACAAACACTACCTCAGCCAAGTGATCAAGGCCAATCAGCAGTCATAAATTGTCTTGGCCATATGTACCCTAGATCAGATGTACAAAGACTAGGAGGTAATCAGCAACAACCAATTGCTTATCATGGAATTTTCCCAATATATTCAAACTTCTCCCATTGGCATGTCTTTCTTTACCAGGTGAAAGTCCTTTTTCCTCAAATCCATCCCCTACCTCTGGAAACCTACTTACACCTGAAATAAAACTAGTCTTGGGGCACTTGGGTGGCTCGGTTGGTTAAGCGTCCAACTTTGGCTCAGGTCATGATCTCTCAGTCATGAGTTCAAGCCCCACACTGGGCTCTCTGCTGTCAGCAAAGAGCTCCTTTGGATCCTCTGTCCCCCCCTCTCTCTGCCCCTACTCCACTCACATACACCCTCCTCTCTATCAAAAATAAATAAACATTTAAAAAAATAACAAAATAAAACAGACAAGACTGAGCTTATGTGCTACCTATTCCATGAAGTTGTCCTTGCTCTCTAAGTCAGAAGTGATTACTTTCAAATTTGTCTGTGTGGCTATTTGATCTAGATTCATAATTCCTCTTTTTATAAAAAGCCTTTCTGGGTTCAGGTAGTGCCAAGCACCATGCATCTACTTCAACCCTCACCTGTGTATTTCATATGATTAAAGAGGCATATACATTGCAGGTAATCATGTGTCTTCATTGGATTTTAAGATTCTTAAAAGCAGAGTCTATACCTATCTAATTTCTGTCAACTCAAGCTTACTCATTCCAGTGAGGCCCTGTGGCCTCCTAATAACATGTAGAAATGACATGACCTATCACAAGAAGGTAAGCTCTGTTCACTGAAAATGTTCTCTGATTGCCTGTATATAATATACAATAGTCTCAGAAATTCAAAGTGATGATAAATAACTTACGCTTCAATCAAGTTTCCAGACATGATGAATTCTACAAAAAAATATCACTAATGCTAAAGAAGATGAGTTTTATTTACTCAATTTATGAATATGCAAATTATAGATCTCAGCAACTGGCTAGATAGGGCAGAAATGCATTCCAAAACTATCATTTGCTTCATGCTAGGTAGATAATAAATCTAATCTACCTAGATTAACATGGGCTTGCAATTCTCTCTATAACCACGAAGTCACAAGGAAGACACTGACAAAGCTATTAAAACAGAATGGGAGAGAAAGATTCACACACACAAAACTACCTACCACCTTTTTAGAAAATAATACAAATCCCAAACAATTTCCAAGCTTTAAGTAATCATCTAAGCCCCAGTTTCACTCCATTTACAAAATAATTTGATTATATACAGTATAAATTTCTTTCAACTTATAATTCTGTGTCTTTCTCTAATTACAGTGAGTCTCTTTGAGGCACACCTGGCTTACATATTAGGATAGACCATGTAACTCTTCAACTCTAAAACCAACTGATCTACTTTTCTTTGTACCCTAAGGTAACATCTGCTGTATATGTAATAGAGCTACAAAACAAAACTTAGATACTTAGAGTTTGCTATCTTCTAGCCCATTTCAAATGCAGATTATTTTCAGTAAGAGAACATCAAGAGGTTTCATCAGAAGTAATCTAGCTAATTTCTAAAAATAGAAAGAGAAGAGATAGATGAGGAAGAGGGAGAAGGCAAGTTGTGACCAATTTTACTGCTGTCTTCCTACAGTTGAACTTAAAATTTTGTATACCAAATTAACTGAGAAAGGTAGCATTCAAGTAACAGGACTCTATGTTATTCTTTCCTTTTATGGGTTACAATTAAAAGAAAAATTAACTTAAGTTCATAGTTTATTAATATTTCCTTATTTATTTTAACCTAACGTCCTTTTTCTGACCAGGACCCCACCCAGGATACCACATTACATGTAGTCACTATGACTCCTTAGGCTCCTCTTAGTTGTGACTGTTTCTCATACTTTACTTGTTTTTGATGACCATGACAGTTCTGCGGAATACTGGTCAGATATTTTATAGAATGTCCCTTAACGGGATTTGTCTGATTTTTTCCCCTTCGTGATTAAAGTTATGGATTTGAGGGAGAAAAACCATAAAGGCAAAGTGTCATTTTTGTTACATCATATCACTAGAGTACATACTATCAATGTGATTCGACTGTGGATGTTAACCTTGACCACCTGGCTCTGGTAGTGTTTGTCAGGTTTCCCTACTGTGAAGTTACTCTTTCTCCACTCCTTTTTATATTATATATTCGAAGGCCATCATGATGCACAGCCCACACCTAAGGAATAAGGAGTTATGCTCCCCCTCTATGGGGGTGACATATGTATATAATTACTGATTGCCCTTTGAAAATATGCACAAGTGGAAATTACTAACCCAAAATTATTTTTAAAGTTTCTATTTATTTATTTTGAGAGAGTGTGTGGAGGGGTGGGGGGCAGAGAGAGAGAAGGAGCAGGCTCCATGCTCAGTGCAGAGCCCAACAAAGGGCTCAATCACGACCTGAGCTGATGTCAAGAGTCAGACACTTAACCCAGGCACCCCTAAAATATTATTTTTAATGGTCAAGGTACTAAAATTTAAATTCTGTTATTATGATCCTAAACATCAGTTTTCCCTAAAGGAAATAATAATATTAAAGGGCAATAGTTCATTGTAGCAAAATATTAAGTAGACCTATTTGAAAGTAACTTTGGACCCTGAGTCTTTAGTTGTCTAGTTTAGTCTAGACATTCATGTGCAGATTTGGTGTCTACACACTCTACCTATATGTTACCCTTCCTACATTAGACTTGATCATATAAAGGTGAAATATTAACAGAAAAGATCCTTTCTAAAGCCATAAGTTATATTAAATGCTTAAAATAGTACTACCAAAATATACAACAATTTCACTTAACATATATGGACTTGCTGACTTAGGAAAAAATTAAAAAACAACTTATCTTTTACATTCTCAGTTATATATACTGCTCTCAGCTAATTTTGGATTTTGGCCATAATTTGCAATATTTTTATAGGGGAATTATGTTTTTTTGTTCAAACAACTGAAATATAAAACATTTATAATAATGCTTGCACTGCGTATGACTCATTCATCAATCTATTGTTTCAATGCCATTTATGTGTAGAATGCCTACTGTGTGCCAGGTATCAGGGAAGCAGAAAAAAATAAGATAATTATATTATGTATTTCAGGCACAAGAAAGACCACAAATGGGATAATGGGATTAAATCCAAGCTATATGACTAGAATGATTAGAAGAAATAAAACATACTAAGAGTTAAAGTGGACACCTGGATAGACAGAGCCTTGGATCATGAGACTTAATAATTCACTGCACAGGCGTGCTTGGGTGGCTCAGTTGGTTAAGCGTCTGACTTCGGCTCAGGTCATGATCTTGCAGTTTGTGAGTTCACACCCCATATTGGGCACTATGCTGACAGCTCAGAGCCTGGAGCCTGCTTCACATTCTTTGTCTCCCTCTCTCTTTGCCTCTCCCCCGCTCACTCTCTCTCTCTCACACACAAAAATAAATAAACATTAAAAAAAATAATTCACTGTACAAATGGCAACCTGACTTGCTCCCAGGTCAGAAACTACAGTCATGAAACCCATCAGGATTGGTCTCCTCATCCTGTATTAACACCAAAGGAGGAAACACACTAAAACACACACCACAACACATGGTGGTGGGCCAATGCTATTGTTTTTTTATAAAGGACGGACACTATTATCGACAGTAGAAATGGAGATTTGCTGATGTATCTGAGTTGTTAACATTTAAATAAAAAAGGTATCAAAAAACTAAAGATTAATTAAGTTCCATGGTTATTAATGGGAATCACCCCCTGTTCTTGGCACAGCTCAGGGAACATAATGTTTCAACTTCTGAAAAGGAAAAACTGATGTTCAAATCATGCAAATAATTATTTTTGAGGAAACAAATCTTTTTAATTTAGGATTTTGCTAACTCTGTAATTTATTTCTGTGTTAAGAGACAGTTTTCAGACATACTTTGAGAGCACCATTCTTTAAAATCTTGTCTCACATCTTCAGATGCTTTTCTGTCATTATAACCAGTGTCTAGACACCCAAATTAAGTACTGTAAACCCAGCAACATCCAAAACGATCCTTGTGCCTTAGATAATGTGTACACAAGGTCACAAACACGTAAGTGTACAAATATTTTCAACATGCACCAAACAGGAGACCTTTATTTGTGGATAAAAATATTGATGTTGCTAAGTGATACTGAACAAATCACCAACTATAAGTCTTTTTTATTTATTTCCATCTATTTCCCACTCATAAACAACTTTAACGTTGTGCCAGGTCTACATATATTTAGACTCAACTAGAATGTCACATTTACTAAAAATATATAATAACTAAATACTAACGAATTATCATTTTTCAAATGCTTCCTTAAGAATATATCAAGGATGGGTGAAGTCTTAACTAATCAAATAATAAAGAAAATAAATAAATCCAAATCAAATAAAATGATTATAGTTAGTTTCAACCTAAATTCTAGGTCCCTTTTTGCACAGCAAACCCTCAATTTTTCTTAACGAGAGAGAAATAAAGCCAGGTAAAGAAAATCTATAGGTAATCCCAAACTGAAACTTAGTAAATAACTGCACACACATTCTCTACTAGGATAGCCAATGAAGAGGGAAACTGGCCAAATGTAGGTTTTGTCACCTTCCCCATACCTTCCAGGAGAGTATCACCTTCCAAAATTGGGACATAATAGGGAAAGGGAGTAGAGAGAAAAACTCCCCTAGAAGCCATGGGGAAAATTAGCCCCCAATCATTAGGAAATAGTGGGAGAAAAAAGAGTACCTGGCCACCTACCAAAGGCCCAAACCAAACTGTGCAAAGAACCATGGAGAGAGGCAGAATCAAGGAAACATGCTGAGGCTGGGCAGCATCATGATTTGTCAGGGCCTAAAGGAACCAGGAACTAAAAGAATCTTGAAGATATTTTCAAAGGTGCGAAAAACAAGGTGTAGAGTGAGTGCACAAAATGTGAGCAACATCTTTCCACATGCCTTCCCCAGAACACTGGGATTCCATTACATCAGCAGCTATCCACCAGCACTCCAACAGCAAGGAGGAAGCAGAGGTGTCATGGAAAAAAGCTAGTAGACAACTGAAGAGATATGGGTTCTTGCCCTATCTCATCACTGGGTGCTGCAGGACTGGGATGCTTGCTTCGTCTCTGTGCCTCCCTTGGTTGATCTGCCCACTTCACAAGTCCAAATGCATTGCAGGTTAGGGGCTTCTTAGCCTAATTCTGCAAGTGGTCTCTTTCCCATTCTCCCTGCTTTCCCCTTTGGCTAGGGGCCCTTGACTGTCCCCTCCCTTCTCAGGTGCTCTGTGATATTATCCTGCCCACTCATCTAACATCACTTCCCCCAACTGTACCAAGTTTCAGATACTTTCTTCTGTCTTTCATGGTTCACTCTGACTGCCCCTGTATTAGGGTCACCTCCTTGCTCTCAGCTCTATCACATATGCTCTATGACAGCTGAGGCTTCAGCCACCTTGAAGGACTCACTCTTTCCCAGAATATGTAATTCTGGTCCAGAAGCATAACACAAATGAGTCTGTACATAGAACATAAAATGGCTTCTTTGTAGAAGATGACCCTGAAGGAAAGGTCTGTGCCTATGTCCCAGGACTATGTGGGATGCCTACTGTTATTCCATCAGACAGGCTCCAACACTGCTTACAGGGTGATGAAAGACCCTGCTTTGTTCATGACCACTAGAAGTGAAGTCGAAAATTGGGTGCTCCTAAGAATTTTCAAAAGTAGTATTGGTGGTCATTGTGACATTCAGAGATACACAGAAATCAACTGGCAGGGCACCCAGAAGATAAGAAGCACTGACTGCTCTGTTACTTGGTGATTTAGAGTCAAGTCTCTGGGAGTGGATGAGGAACAAGTATTCATACAGCACACTGCTGCAGGGAAGGTGTGGATGGTGGTAGTGTGCCAGAGGGTCCCAAACCAGGGTGGCAGGATCTGTGCACATCAGAGAGGGCTCAAGGGAGGGAAAGAATGGGACATGCCTAAAAGGAAATCAGCAATGGCTGGACACTGAGGAAAGGGCTCATACTTGACACAAGGGTCAGGAGACAGACTCTGGACACCACTTTCAATGTGACTCAGGTTCTTGCCCTTCATGAGATTCTCTGGAACATCCCTGGATTTGGGTTGTAGAACGAATCACCTGAGTTTCCATTATTTCTTATGGGGAAATCTGCTTTGATATACAAGTGGTTTGGTTGACAAGCATGTTTCCGGAACGAATGATGCTCCCAAACTAAGGTTTTAGTTTATTACAGTAGTACTCCGTCTTTACAAGTGCCTCAATATAGCCAGTCTAATCCACCACAACCAGCACCTTCCTTATCACTGTTATCAGGCACATACCCTTTCATGTGACCATAGTGTGTTTTCATAACACAACTGAACCCAGCCATGTTCTACACCAGTGAGCTTTAGTTTACTCTAAGCCCTTTGCAGTTCCCAGTATGAAGTCTCTCCACAAATCCACTATGGGTTCTAGAATTTTGTTTTCATCAATCACAATGTGCCTAACACCAATCAGGTAAAGATTTTTCTTATGTTAGCTTTCTCTTAATTTCAGAAATTAAATAATGCCATGAATGAAACCATTTTCCTGTTACATTTGAAGTGAGTTTCAGGGTTCTGCATTTTTTATATTCCTCTTGAAGCCATTCCTTATTCTCTCTTCAGAACTAGTACAACATTTTGTTGGAACCTTTTTTATGGTACTTCTCCTGTTCTAATTTATAATAATCTGTTTTCAAGTCTTAAGTAGATAATAAGCCCACCGAAGACAGCAGCTGTGGCTGATGTCTCTTTGCGGACATGGCCAACATTAAAAAAAAAAAAAAAAGTCCTGCTGAATAAAAATATGCTGGTTGGATGACAGCAGTAGTTCAGAATGACCCATGAGGCAGGTAATATCATCTCCATTTTATAGAACAAATGCAGTTCAGAAAAATAAAGCAACTTCAGTTCCCCAGGGACCAAACAAGTTCCCTGGGTTACTAAAGTGATAATGTCTAAGTCTGAACTTTCAAGTTTTGCTTAAAAAAGTAAAATTGTCCTCTTGACCACTCTACTGTCCACTTCAGGAGAAAAGCTACGAAAGCTGCAGCTACAAAAGCTGGAAGCTGTTAAATTCAACAAGAGTCCTATCTGCCCCCAGGCCTTGTTTGTCTGGAGCACAATAGGGTCAGGGACGAATTTTAACTCTCTCTTCTTTTTTTAAAACTCTTTATTCTTATGGAGTTTCTTCTTTTGGGTCTTCTACCAGAGCTCCAAATCCTCTTCTTTCAGTAGCCACAGCCTTTTAAATGTTTCACTCTCATGCTCAAATATTTAGGTTCAGTTCCCTTTCTTTAGACATGTAAAAACACAATTATGTATCTGTTCTTCATTGTAAATGCCTCTGTAAATAAAATACATTTAACAGAACCATTTGGTCTTTTTGAACCTTACACATAAAAATACCATGGCCTTGAGCTCCCTGACCAGATGTACCCCCAGCACCTTTTAGAAGCTGCACCTCAGCCTGTGACCTGGACCAGTGCCCCCGCTCAGTGTTGATTCCTCAACCGTGTGACTGTCATGGTTTCTGAGAAATGAAGACAGCTGTTTTCATTATAGTTTTAGCCTAAACAAAACTCCAACTTCTTATTAAGAATGTTTAATAAAATCAACAGGGCGTTAAAAACTACCAGCAGGGAGCTTAGCAAATTAGATGCTTGCATGGTACCTCCCTCTGTGCCTAGATGCAAATATTTCTCATCTTTATACAGCTTTTCTGAAACATCATAGTGACATCCAACCAGGCACCCCCACCTCTCTGCCCCATTTGATTGTGTGCTTGTAAGGTGCATACCAGCATTATTTCATGACAAAAGTGAAACTCAGTTAAATAGCTGCTTGCTTTTGGGGAGCTGGAAATTCAAGAAGTTGCCCTAGAACTCATGAAATAATTAAGAGTCCCACCTTAAGAAGGTAAAATGGAAGCAATCAGTATTCATTATATTATGCCATCTAATACTTATTAAATACTTAATAAAGTGGACCCACATTGTTAGACACTGATCAATTTTTTCCAATAAGTTTAAGACCTTGTTCTTACTCTTAAGCAGCTTGTGCAGGGAAGTTAATTTTTCAAATACTTCTGGCTTTCAAAGAAGCCCAGAATCTGCAATCCCAACTTCTAGTATAAAGAACCATGCACTCTGAATGGATGCTACTCCAGTAAATGAGGAAATGCTACATATTTCCTTCCTTTTTATCTCAAGACAATTTAACTGAAATAAAGTCAGTAACAGAAAGGAGAGTAACAAAGGGAGAGGCATAATTCTCACAGGCATGAGAATGTAAATGCCAACATCTGGGCCTGTTGTAATCTTATCTAGCATCCATAAATTTCAAGATGGCAAAAAAAATTTTTTTACAACAGCTCACAGCTTTACCTCACCCACCAGAACTTTAAATGTTATCTCTTTAACTGGAAAAAATTCAAGAGAATGGGATGCCTCCACCAAGGGAATGTAGTAATGCCATCCCTCTAAGTGAGCTCACTGTTCCCTAGAGATTTCATAACCTTTCCTGCTGATTCATAACCCTGAGGTGAGCCCACCTGCAGGCAGGAGCCACACTCTCTCATCTGCACTTTTGCTAAGCCAGGTGAGCAGTGTGGTGGGGACCGGGTGCCCTTCCACCGCATCATGCCTAATTAGTTCATATAAGTGACCTACAAACCACTGTGAACAAATGCCTCTTCAGGTGTGACAACAGTTTGTCACTTTTCCTCCAGGATGCTGAGTAAACCCACTTATATTATTTAGTTACATCCAACTGCAGTGGGGTTTGTGGTATTAAAAAACACACACCATCTTCAGCCATTTATTCCTGGGCTGTTTTACCGTTAGACAAATCACTCTTAGGCAGCACATGGTAATTAAGCGGCAGGAGAAAAGTCTGTAATATTCCTCTGCAGAGCTTTCCTTGCGGACTTCCTTTCCCTCAACCCACAGTTTTCCACCTGAAAAGCTACGAACATCATCAGATAAAGACTGGACCCCCCTCTCCATTTGTGTAGGTAAATCTGTTTCTCTGCCACAATTGCCGTTGGCTTTCAAGCCCACTCCTAGCTGGGCCCCCAACAGAATGGAAGAGGCCAACCGATGAGCCCTAATCCCAAAAGGCCTCCTGGCACTGACACAGTTGCTTATTACTCAGGTGGGAGAACTGAGGCCCAGAAAGTGGAAGCGATGGGCTTGTGATCCCACAGTTACAGTGACTATACCAGAACCCCATCCTCCCATACTGCTACTAAATAATTCCATCTCAGCTTTGGGCTTAAAGTAATTCTTGTACTATGACCCCAAATGAAGCAAATGGCTCTGTCACCAACTGGGTTCTTCATAATCCCAGTCTTGTTCGGTTTGGCTTTCCCCCCCTTTCAAGAAACATTAACGGGTATCATCTCTTAATGATTCAACCCCACGATGACCTGAACACAGCAGGCAACTAACTAAATGCTTTGGTGTAATAAATTAGCTTTCTTTCCTCCATAACATCTCCCATCTCTTTCCTGCCCTTTCAGTTTTATCAGCCCCCACCCCCCTGCCCCTGTGACACATTTGCCGCTGAAAAATACAATTACTTATGGTGGACTTCTGCTGGAAACCACATCAAGGAACAACCAAGGTTACTTCTGGTACTAAACACATCACTCTATAAAAGAGAAAGCCATTACTGAATCCCAACAGGAACAAGGTAAGGTTATATAGAACCACTCTTTTTGGGCACTGGGATGTGACAGCATCCCTGAATAGGTCTTAATCTGCATAAGTTTACACTTGATTAAATTTATATTTTCCCATACCTCAACTAAAGGTTCAGCCTGAATTTTCATTCTGCCAAAAGGATTCGCTTATATATAATTTGGATATTATGGAGCAAAGCCCCAAAGAGTCCCCTTCTCTTCCCTGTTTATAAACTAGAGGTCTTGGATTCCAGGCCTCTGATCTAAATATACAGGACCAGTGGGTAGCTCAATAGGCAATGAGTGTTAGGAGCACGGTGAGAAACACACAGACTACTGGAGTTCTAGAACCATCTTCCCTATACTCTGTCTGCAATGTCCACAAGATCCATGCTGCCTAGAAAATTAGGACCATCAAGAAGAAAATGCTAACTCTGCCCTCTTCTCCCAGATCAGAACCTTCCAAGAAACACTGATGGATAAGCCTGAATGGTCTGACCATCAAAAACTCAGGGTTAGCTTCATACAATGGATGTTTACATTCTAAGAAAGTTTAATTTATGCTTTATCTAATAATACCCTCAATTACCAAAGTAATACCTGCTCATTTTAGAAAATTTGAAATATACAGACAAGCATGTAAAGAAGAGACACATGAAATGTCACCCCCATTACTTCCGACACTCTGACATGTTTCAGGGAGTTGAACCCTTTGTCCTAGATGGCATCTGGAATGTGAACTAAACCTCTCTTGGCCTATGAAAAATCATTATTATAAAGGTGGCTTCTCTCCGTCCTCTGAAAATTTGCTGGTGTGCTCAGACTTTATTTTAAATATCAGAAAGTCCCTGGTTAGGTCTACTTGTAAGCTAACTGCCATCCCTTCTTGTCTCCTTATGGGAAAACAATATGATTCCAGTAGGTGCTTTGCAAATAAACACAAACTCCATTTTCATACAAGCTGCCATCACCAACAATCAATTATTTCCAGAAGCCACTCAAGGTAAATCAATTTCTGGCCTACTGCTGGGCTGATTTCATAATTTTCTGTCTCCTGAAAACACATCTTTATACATAGTTTTCTTTTCAGATCTGTAACTGTATTAAGCTCAGGGCTCAATTCTTTCCAGCTTCAAATACCTTCCCTGCTTAGGAGGTGGGAAGGAAAGCATAGCTTCTACTATTTATGGTGACCAAGAAGGTTTGTTTACCCTATTAACAAAATCAACAGTTGTGACTCCATGGCACCCTAAAAATGTCCTGGCCCACTGTAGCACCCTGATTAGGAAATCACACTCC
Source organism: Puma concolor (assembly GCF_028749965.1). NCBI lineage: Eukaryota > Metazoa > Chordata > Mammalia > Carnivora > Felidae > Puma > Puma concolor. The sequence continues at coordinate 31,393,026 of NC_141678.1, forward strand.
AGGAAAACAGCCCTGAGGCAGAGCAGTGCCTAGGGCAATAATCTCATTTTCGCTAACGTTTCTCAATCCTCTCCTGAATGTTATTTTTGAAAAGCAGCATGGTTCCCTAGCAGGCCCAGCAATTTAGACAACAGTGTCAGGACTAAGTGTTGGCAAATGCTAGGTGCAGTTCCGTGAGTGACTCACACTGCGTGTGCGTGTGCACATGTGCGGTGTGCATGTTCAGGGTGGGCCTTGTCCAGGTGTCCCTGGATACCCAATCCATACCTGTGCCTGTGCTGGTTCCCCTCATGTACATCTCCTTAATTCACCCTCCCATCAGCCCTGTTCGGGGTAAATATTAGGTCCTTACTGAAGAAACTGTGATTCAGAAAGGTTAATGGACTTCCCCAAAGGCACAAAGCAGATGAAGGGCAGAATATGGATTTTAACCAGGGCCTGGCTGACCCCATAGGCTGCCTCTCACTCACTAGCAAACTCCAGGTGACTCCACCAATTTAGCTCTGAGACCTAATGTATGACAGACCAAGAGGGTCAACATACAAAGATAATTTGTAAATGCTTATCAAGCGATGGGATGCTAATTTTAACAATAATGCAACAGTGTGAATTTTCTCCAGTTGAAAAAAGTCTTCTTCAATTCAGTTTGTTAAACCTCCTTCAGGGAATCTTAGACCTTTCAGACCCCTAAACTACACAATCCATGTCCCTTGTCCCCCACCAGCACACCCACCATTCAGTAAACAAAAGCACTGCCGCAAACATTCCATGGGCTCAGGAGCACAATGGACAAAGCTGTACAAGAAAGAGCCAGATGGTCTCAAAATTCAAATGGATCCACACTCCACACCCAAGAGGCTCACAGCTGCTGGGAGCATTCTGGCAGGAGAAGGCTGCAGAGATGGGATGGAGATAAATTTAGGAGCAGAAGCTTAAGACCTTCAGCCGGCCCAACTCAGAGACTGTGCTCGTCCGAGGAAGGAAGGCACAAGGACATGTGAAGCTGACGACTCATATGTGAACTTGTTACCCACACCTGACAAGCAAGCTTTCAAGGGAGGGTGGGGATTTGATTTAATGGCACGACTGAATCAGCAAAACCATGTTCAATAAATCCTTAAGAAATGGAAATGGGTGACCCCTAAATTGCCTTTCCGGAAGCATCCAGCTAACACAGCAGGGGCACTCCTCGAATGGAAGAGGGCCGTTCTTTCACTGCCCAACCACACCCAGGAACTGCCTGTAAAAGGCAGCAACTGCAGACCACACCTTCCTTGTTTATCCGGAGATCGTATTCTTCCTTAACACCTGGGCAACCAGGCAAAAAGGAGATGGAAAAGGAAAACATCAGGAAGGACTCCGAGGAGATACAAATGGGAAGCACCTTCTGTTCCCTGGAGCTTGGACACACAAGAGGCCTTTTTCCTTATAAACCCGGAGAGTCAGCAGATCTGTGCTCAAATTAGCCTCTGAGGCTGGGAGAGGATTTGTTTTAAAACACCAGGGACTTAAAAAAGCAACATAAAAAGAAGGGGGGAGTTCCGTGTTTCTGAAACAGCACCTCCCTTCCCGTCCCACTATTCCCAAAGGCTGCTATGAAGAGGACTGCAAGCCCACCCTCCCTCCAAGAGCCAACAGAAGGGCTGGGGAGATTGACACTTCAACAAGAAGGGTGGCATAGTGTGCGCAGGATTGTCACAGAGCCAGTGCAGAGATGCAAGGAGCAACTAGCAGATTCTGTCTGGGGGGTCAGGGGGTCTTGCTTCATCAAGGCAGGGACGGCAATCTGATTTGGATAGAAAAGATACATCAGGGTAGAAGAAACAGTGTGAGAACAGGTGTGCAGATATGAAAGAGCCAGTAGTCCTGGGAAATAGTGTGCAGGAAGCGATCAGACATGAGGTAGGAAGAGAAATGATGCCAGATGGTGATCGCGTGCTTCAGGATTATGCAATTGCCAAATATTTACTGACTCGGCAAGGCCTAGTCCAAAAGTGGATATTAAATAACTTCTCCACAAAATATACTGGCTTATATTCTGAATTGACACAACTTTTTAAACCACTAACTGAATCTCCAATGTAAATGACACAACACTAGTTCCATGAATAGAGCTTTAACTACCATTAGAAGTTGAATTTGAGTTCAAAATTATTATTTTCATATATTTTATTCAGTGAGCTAAATTTCTCACACCAGACAAAGTCCAAAGGTAATCTACACTTCACAGATTTGGAGAACATTTCCAAGCATTGTGACCATGGAATAGTGTCCTAGGGCATCTTAATTGCTAATAATGTTCAGCATTAACTAGACATATACAGACTGTTGAACACTGTACGATCTTTTGGTAAGAAACACCACTTCTAGTGTCAACAAGCTCATGTCTCAAAAGGGAACCTTGTTGCCGCACCACCCAAGAAAGTCACGGTTCATGTTTCAGTAGTTACCCTACTGAAACACACCCACACACAAGTGTGCACTTACACTTTTACCTAAGAGATCAAAGGGCTCTTGCTGCTTTATTTTTCAAATCAGTAGTTTGTGGTGGTTCTCTTCCTGTAATTTCTTAAACCAAGTTCCCATTGTTGGCACTGCTTATGTGAATTTGAGTTCTTGGTATTATAATGAGCAATTTAAAGTGAATCATTTTTAGCTGTTACAATAGGCATCCTTCAATATCTATCTTGTGCATTGGTCTAAACTGCTGAGTAAAGAGAGGTATGCACATTTTATATTTTGTTACATTTTCCCCCAATCCATCAACAATGGCAGCCCAATTTATACCCTGGTAGAAAAATGCCTTGCTGGGTCAGGCTGGTTTTGAAGTTGAGGGAAGAGGTCTCAGCTCCTTGCCCTCTGAAGGGACCACACGGGCTATGTCGGCCACATGAAACTCCCAGCACAGAGAGTTGGCAGTGCCCACAGAAAGGGGGTGAGGCACTGGCTCTTAATGGCCACGTGGAGGTGTCAACAGACTTGATGGGACCTGAGTGGGCAAAACTCCTGGCAACCCCAAAAGTAAGAGTAGTGAAAAAAATGCTGTTGAGACACCAAGAGAGTCTTCCATCTTAAAAACTGCTCTCAGCAGACACTGAATATCTATGTATTTCACACCAGATCTTTCTCCTGACACGCTGTAACTAACAGCATGTGTGGAGTTTCCTTCAAATTACCTTTCCTACTGCTCATTATAATCTGAAGTGATTTATAATATTTCTCCGAATCACACTGGATAGATTATTTTCTTTAATTCCAGCCAGCAGCTGTTGAAGCAGACTAATAAATAACCACTGTAGAACCCCCACTGAACTCTCTGAAAAGGTTGTAAATATATTTAACAACCCACAGCATAAACACATCTCCAGCTCCCAACCAGGATTGAATACCTTTCAGAAACTCTGTTAGTTATGAATGTATCTGAAGAAAAAAAAAGGACTCTATAGGACACCTCTGAAATGCCTATTCCTTCCAGAAAAAAATATAAGTCCCAGAACCTCCTGTTTCCATTACCTCTACTTTTAACAAATGCAGACATCTGCAAACATCACTTTATTTAATGTCCATTTAATTTTAGATACAAATCTATTGTGCCTTAGAGACTAAACAAAGAATTAGGGAGTTCTCAACTTGTTTGCACATGTCTCTTACCAGTTTTTTTTTTTTTTTTAATTTGTCTTTTTGTCAAAAGACAAATACAGATAGATTGGGAAAATTTGATGCAAAAACTAAAAAATAAAACAAAACCAAAAAACCAACCCTGTCCTATCTAACCTCTGCTGGAAGCTGGTCATGTGATTTTCAACTGTATGTTTTACTTCTTTTCTTGTTCTTGGACCAAAAGGAGCTTCAGCATACTGGTGCCTACCATTTAGTCTGTCCATACCCCCCAGGGATGTCAGGGCCACTAGAGCTGTCCCAGTAGGCCTAGCCAAGGTTTTCAAGGGCCCAGTGGCTGGTTACAGTTAGCCCAGGGCACAGCCACCTGGCTCCATATCAAGACTTTTGTCTGCCAGCTAAGCACCTATTCCTCTCCTCCACTATGATACTAGTAATACTTCCCTTTTATGCACTGGAGATTTTCTCTTTGAAATAAGAATTATATTTAGACAGTATATTCTTTACATGTTGCATGTACTTAATCCAGGATGCAACTGAGCAAATATGCATAAAGTAATCCTTATGCTATTCCCATAAATTTCTAATGTAACTCCTCTAGACAAGAAACAGCCATCATGATGCATACCTAATCCATTTGTTATTCCCATTTGGGCAAAGAAGAAAATGTAAACATTATAACAGTGATGAATACTGAAATAGGCTGAAATGGAGTAGGGTAGCATAGATCATATATGGGTGGAAATAATCTATGTTGTTTATCTGCAATGCACAAACACAAGAGGTTCTATAGTGAAGGACACAGTAAAAAAAAAAAAAAAAAAAGCTTGTATCTGTTTTTCCTATTGGCAAAACTTAAGCTTCCTCAAGTTCTAAATCTTCCCTTGAATAGCTCTATTTCTATGCCAATAAGACAAAATGAAATTGAACTACATTTAGTGACTGAAAAATTACACTACAAAATTCTTCCTTCAGCTAGTCAGTTTTTAAACAGGCACACCCTGCTTCACAGGATGGGTCACTGCTGCACATCCCTCAGATGCTCCACACCCACTTCTGGACCCCAAGTCTCTCCAGAGGCCTCAGAATACAGTGTCGATGGTAAGGCATAAAGATGGTTCCCCAACAGGCGTTCACTACTTAAAAAAGCCTGTGAGAGCAATCACTCCACTCTGAGAGAAAGAGAACTGACAGGAACCACTTGTGGTGTTTCCCCCCATCCCTTTTTTGTAATGAGGAGAGGAGAATTCAAGACAAAATCAAAAGTTACACCAAAGGAAAGTGAACTTCTCATTTAGAACCAAAGAGGCACAAAAATACTAGACTCAATTTCCCTCCTAGGGACAAGTAAGAAAAAGATTAGTCATCATTCCTTCAAAGCCTTCATTAGGTGGCTAAGCCCCAGACCCTTGAACATAAACCAGAGCCAAACTTCCCTAAAGAAGGCTTTTCACAGTGATAGTAAAAGAGTCATAAGAAGAAATAAAAGTTTAAATACCTTTCACATTCAAAAAAAAAGAAAATCTATGAATGGAAAGCTGATTTTTAAATTTTTTAATGTTTATTTATTTCGAGGGAGAGAGAGACAGTGTGAGTGGGGAACGGGCAGAGAGACAGGGAGACACAGAATCTGAAGCAGGCTCCAGGCTCTGAGCTGTCAGCACAGAGCCAGATGAGGGGCTTGAAGTCATGAACCGTGAGATCATGACCTGAGCCGAAGTCAGACACTCAGCTGACTTAGTCCATCCAGCTGCCCTGGAAAGCTGATTTTTGCTCTCATTTACACCATACTACCCCACTCTTTAAAATGATTCTTTAATGGTGCTTCATCATATGAAGAACTATCCACATACATTAATTTGGTATGAGATAAATACAAATGTATTCTTATCCCCATTTTACTGATGAGGAAATGAATCCTTGATACCATACTCAGGGTTATGCAAACTAAACTCATCCATGCCTGGATTACAATAATCAAGAGACCTGGTTTCCTGCTGCAACTCAGGTACAGCAGGCACAGTGATGAACTTTGTACAAAGTGCAAACCAACCAAACTGCCAGCCTGGACTTTCCTCAGTTTCCAGGCACTTTCTCAGGCTCCATTACAGACTTTGACTTTCCTCTATACCCTATCCAGTGCATTAGCCAACTTTCAGAAATAAATAAATAGCTTCAGGTAAACTGCCTGAAAAATTTATAGTTGGCTCTTCAACAAAACAGGGATCAGGGGCACCAACCCTCCATGCAGTCAAAACCACTTATAACTTTTGACTTCCCTCAAACTTAATTAGCCTGCTTTCATCCAGAAACCTTACAGATAACATAAACAATAGATTAACACATTTTTGTTATATGTATTATATACTGCATTCTTACAATAAAGTTAAAGAAAACATTATTAATAAAACACATTTATAGAACTGTACTGTAATTGTTGAAAAAAATCTGAGTATGAGTGGACTGCCACAGTTCAAACCCATGTTGTTCATGGATCAACTGCATAATACAAATAATAAGCATAAGAAGTCTAGAATGGCAACATTAATATTAAATACAATAGACTTCATGACAAAAAGTATCACCACAGATAAAAAGGGATATTTCACTATGATGAAGGGTCAACTCATAAGGAGGACATAACAATCACAAATGTGTATATGCCTGAAAATAGAATCAAAACACATAAAGCAAAAATAGAATCAAAGGGAGAAATAGACAATTCCAACCATCACAAATAAATATTTTAATCCCCTCTGCCCAGTCATTGTTAGAACAACATGGTCGTGGTGATGGGGTGGGGGTGGGGATCAACACTTTTTCTATAAAGGGCCAGATAGCACATATTGTAGGCTTTCTGGGGCATACAGTCTCTGTTAATAACTTTGGTAGCACAAAAGCAGTCAGCGATATGTTAAAAATGAGTATAGCTCTGTTTCAATAAAACTTTATTTATAAAAATAGGCAGAATAGATTTAGCCCACAAACTGAAGTTTGCTGACCCCTAAACTAATGACATTATTTAAAAACTGACAAGGGGAGCCTGGGTGGCGCAGTCGGTTAAGTGTCCGACTTCAGCCAGGTCACGATCTCGCGGTCTGTGAGTTCGAGCCCCACGTCGGGCTCTGGGCTGATGGCTCAGAGCCTGGAGCCTGTTTCCGATTCTGTGACTCCCTCTCTCTCTGCCCCTCCCCCGTTCATGCTCTGTCTCTCTCTGTCCCCAAAACTAAATAAATGTTGAAAAAAAAAATTAAAAAAAAAAAAAACTGACAAAGACATGAAAGACCTGAAAAATACTATCAAGTACCAAGACTTATAAAAGGTATCACATCTAACCATAGCAGACATTCTTTTCAAGTCTAGACCTTAAAACAAGTGCCAATTAATTTTAAATCATGAAATCATCATACACATTATACTGATCACAATGGAATTAAATTAGAAATTAACAATGTTAAAATAACTAAGAAAGTCCCAATATTTAGAAATGAAACCAGCCATTTCTAAATAATACATAGGTCAGAGAAGAGAACATGAGGGAAGAGTAAAAAAGAAAAAAAAAAAGAGTAAAAATAAAAATATTTAAAATTTGTGAGATAAAGGTAAAGCGGTGCTTAGAGTGATATGTATAGCTTTAAATGTTTGTATTAGAAAAGAAGAAAGATATAAAATCAATGATTTGAGTTTCTATTTTAACATATCAGAGGACAGAGGGGCCAACATGGTGGAGAAGTAGGGGGATCCATACTTCCCGTGTCTCTCAAAGAAGGGCTGAAGCCAAAGGAATTTTAACCCCAAGAGTCTGGAAGGAAAAGAGACTGAGTCTACAGGGAGACACCGGGACCACCTGATGGGTGATTGCAAACCAGGGGAGATAAAACAGGCCGCGTAGGCATGGAGGGGAGGGATCCCCTTCTGTGGAGAGACAAAGGGAAGAGAGAGAGCATCTGGGGAAGTGTAGGACTTTATCTGGACAAGAAAAAAACCTTTAATGGGGACAGAGAGGGATCCCGTCTCTAACTGCAGGGCTTTCTTCTGACTGGGGCCAGCTGCCATGTTTGTGTACCTGGGGAGGAGGGGAGCTACCCCCAGGTTTCGTGGTAGGTCACAGGCGCAGTCCATAGTCGGAGAAAGTGGTCACCTCCCTGAAGTGCTGCAGCACAGGGCAAAATCAGCCAGGACCACATATCCGGCAACATAGAGAGGCGCTTCCCCAGTGCCAGGGTGCATGGAGTGGGAGTTTAAACCCCAGCCAAGCGCTGGGGCGCAGGAGTCCGCGGAGCGAGATAAGACTGCCCCATCTGTGCCACGGCACAGTGAGGACGGCTCGAATGGAGTGATTTGGGACACCAGGTCCGTGGAGAAGAGACTGGGGGTGGTCACCACTTTTCTCCCTACCACAACCAAGGCAGGGCCTCAGGGATCGGTCCTCAGGGCCCAGGGTGGGGGCAGGACCTGCCTACACCAAATCATGCCCCTCTGTGCACAGTAATTGTGTATCTACTGGAGTGGGATAGACACTGAGGAACCAGACGGCCCCCTCCTCCAGACCAGCACTGCTGCATTGCCTGGATTAGTTCTAGGATAATTCTTGTTATTTAAAAAAAATTTTTTAATCTTTATTTATTTTTGAGAGAGAGACAGAATGTGAACAGGGGAGGAGCAGAGAGAGAGGGAGGCACAGAATCCGAAGCAGGCTCCAGGCCCTGAGCTGTCAGCACAGAGCCCGACACAGGCCTCGAGATCACTAACGTGAGATCATGACCTAAGCTGAAGTTGGACGCTCAACAGACTGAGCCACCCAGGCGCCCCAGATAATTCTTGTTATTTAGATATATTCTTCCTTCCCTTTCTCCTTCTTATCTCTTCCCTCCTCTAGGCTGGTTACTCTGGTTGTTGGTTTGTTTAAGCAGACATATTTAATCCATCCTCTTGACACATGTTCTACATGTCCTTCTTTACTTTCCTTTCTCTCTCTCTGGAATAATCAAGCCATATCTCTGTCTGGGTAACTTTATCTTTGTTTCTTTGCCCCACCTCCTTCTTTATTTTCCTTTCTCTCTCTCTGGATTAAGCCATTTTGCCTCTCTGCCTGGTCAATGTTTATTTTTTTTTTCCCCTGCTCCTGTCATTTCTCTTTGTATGTGCTCTTCCGTCAGCACCACCTCCATCCTGTTCTTTACTTGTAGCTGGTATTTCTGATTTTTTGCTTTTGGATTGTTTTTGTTGTTGTTGTTTGTTTTATTTGTTGTGTGTTTGTGTATTTTTGTTTCCTTTTTGTTTGTTTGTTTTCCTTTCCAGGGCTACTTCAAGGAACAAATCAAAGCACACCTGGTGGAGGGCCCAAAACACCAAAAATAACCAAAGTCACAAGAACAGAGAGCAAGTAACACTCTCCAAAAAACACCTCCTGAAGGGCCCGGCCCTGGACAGTGTATGAACCCCCCTTTAATATAGCAGTGCTTGCAGGTGCAGAGCACATAACAAGCTTTTAAGACTCATAAGAGACAGAAAACTAGGCAAAATGATGAAATGGAAGAATTCCCCTCAAAGGGAATTCCAGGAAGAAGTGACAGCTAAAGAATTGATCAAAACAGATATAAGCAACATAACTGAACAAGAATTTAGAATAATAGTCATAAAATTAATCACTGGGCTTGAAAAAAGCACAGAAGACAGCAGAGAATCTATTGCTGCAGAGATCAAGGGACTAAAAAATAGTCATCATGAATTTAAAAATGCTATAAATAAGGTGCAAAATAAAATGGAGGTGGCTACAGTGTGGATTGAAGAGGCATAAGAGAAAATAGGTGAATTAGAAGATAAAATTATGGAAAAAGAGGAAGCTGAGAAAAAGAGAGATAAAAAAAAATCCAGGAGTACGAGGGGAGAATCAGAGAACTAAGTGATTCAATCAAAAGGAACAATATCTGTATCATAGGAATTCCAGAAGAAGAAGAAGAGAGAGAAAGGGGCTGAAGGTGTACTTGAACAAATCATAACTGAGAACTTCCCTGATCTGGGGAAGGAAACAGGCATTGAAATCCAAGAGGCACAGAGAACTCCCTTCAGACATAACTTGAATCAATCTTCTGCAGGACATATCATAGTGAAACTGGCAAAATACAAGGATAAAGAGGATTCTGAAAGCAGCTAGGGATAAATGGGCCTTAACATACAAAGATAGACCCATAAAGGTAGTTGCAGACCTATCTACTGAAAGTTGGCCAGAAAGGAATGGCAGGAAATCTTCAAAGTGATGAACAGGGAAATATGTAGCCAAGAATATTTATCCAGCAAGTCTGTCATTCAGAACAGAAGGAGAGATAAAGACTTTCCCAAACAAACAAAAACTGAAGGAACTCATCATCACTAAACCAGCCCTACAAGAGAACCTAAGGGAGATCCTGTGAGTGAAATGTTGCAAGGACCACAAAGTATCAGAGACATCACTATAGCCATGAAACCTACAGATATCACAATGACTCTAAACCTATATCTTTCAATAATAATGCTGAATGTAAATGGACTAAATGCTCCAATGAAAAGGCATAGGGTATTAGAATGGATAAAAAAACAAGACCCATCTATTTGCTATCTACAAGAGACCCATTTTAGACCTGAGGACACCTTCAGATTGAAAGTGAGGGGATGGAGAACCATCTATCATGCTACTGTCAAAAGAAAGTCAAAAGAAAGCTGAAGCAGCCATACTTATATCAGACAAACTAGACTTTAAATTAAAGGCTGTAACAAGAAAGGAAGAAGGGCATTATATCATAATTGTGGGGTCTATCCATCAAGAAGAGCTAACAATTATAAATGTCTATGCACCAAATTCGGAACCATCCAAATATATAAAACAATTAATCACAAACATAAGCAATCTTATTGGTAAGAATGTGGTAATTGCAGGGGACTTTAATACTCCACTTACAAAACAGACAAATCATCTAGACAGAAAATCAGTAAAGAAACAATGGCCCTGAATGATACACTGGACCAGATAGACTTGACAGGTCAGAAAAAGGACAAACTCAATCCCAAGTAAGTAAATGGAAGAAAAACACAAAGAGAAAATCTGGTTATTTGACAAGATCAATAAAACTGATAAACCTCTAGCTAGACTAGTCAAGAAAAAAAAGAGAGAAGACACAAATTACCAATATCAGGAGTAAAAGAGAAAATACCACTACAAATCCTATAAATATTAAAAAGATAATAAAGAATGTTATGGACAGGGTGCCTGGGTGGCTCAGTTGGTTAAGCATCCCACTCCTGATTTTGGCTCAGGTCATGATTCCAGGGTCATGAGATCAATCTCCACATCAGGCTCCATGCTGAGCATGGAGCCTGCTTAAGATTCTCTCTCTCTCTCTCTCTCTCTCTCTCTCTCTCTCTCTGTCCCTCCCCCTTCTCAATAAAAAGAATGTTATGAACAATTTTGTGCCAATTTTGTGACAACTCAGACAAAAATGAACAAATTTCTTGAAAGATACACGAAAGTGTGAGATTTTTCAAACTCATAATCCATTCCCTTTGAGATACCTCTGGTCCCCAAATGTTGTCAAACAATTGACTGTTTAACTCTCCAAATGTGCTTTGAAAGAGTGAGAAAGGGTAGATAAAGAAACTAACATTGAAATTAGTAGATCTTGTGATTGGAGAGCATCTTAAGGAGAAAAGGCTTCATGGTGAAGGAAGTAGAAACAAAATTAAAGATTCAAGTGAACTTGAATTTTATCTTACACAATACACAAAAATTAACTTGATAGGGATCAGAGAACTAAAACATAAGAGGTAAAATTACCTTTATAAACTTATAAAAGAAAACAGAAGAAAATCTTTGTGACGTTGGGGCACAGACCATAATCTATGTAAGAAAATAATTATAAAATGGCTTTCATAAAAATTAAATTTTGCCCTTCAAAACACAGCTAAGAAAACATAAAGCAAGCCACACTTGGAGAAATATCTGACAAAAGTTTATATGCAGAATATATACATGTTTCTTATAAAGGAAAAAAGAGGACAATCCAATTAAAAAATGGGCAAAAGATTTTAATAGACACTTCACAAAAGTAAATACAAAGATAACCAATAAACACATACATAAAGAGTTGCTTAACATCAGATGCCTAGTCATCAAGGAAATGCATATTAAAACAACAATAAGATGTATGACATAACTTCCCAAATGACTAATGGTAAAAAGACTAACGATATCAAGTGTGAGTGAGAATGTGGAGCAACTGGAACTCTCATTCACTGCTTGATGTAATGCAAAACTGTACAGTCACTCTGAAAAACAGTATGGCATTATCTCTTAAATTAAATATATACTTACCATATGACCTGGCCAGTCAACTCTTGGGTATTTACAAAAAAGAAATGAAAATATATGTCCACACAAAACTTCTATGTGAATATTTATACCAGCATTGTTCCCAAACTGGAAACAATTCAAATATCTATTAAGTGATGAACTCCGAAACAAATTATAGTATAGTCACACCATGCAACATTACTCAGGAATTAAAGAAACCCAAATATTTGGGGCACCTGGGTGGCTCAGACAGTTCAGTGTCCGACTATTAATTTTGGCTCAGGTCACGATCTCAGGGTTGTGAGATCTAGCCCACATCAGGCTCCATGCTGGGCATTCTCTCTCTCTAAAAGAGAGAGAGAGAGAAAGGGAGAGAGAGAGAGAGACATACATACTACCTACATGGATGAACCTCAAAAATGTTATACTAAATGAAAAAAGCAAAAGAAAAAGAACTATATATGTTTCTATTTATATTATATGCTATAAAAGGGGAAAATAGAATTACAGAAAGCAGATCAGAAGTGCCCTGGGCATAGGGCCTGAGGTCAGGGGAGTGAACTAAATACAAAGGCAAGGGGCGCCTGGGTGGCGCAGTCGGTTAAGCGTCCGACTTCAGCCAGGTCACGATCTCGCGGTCCGGGAGTTCGAGCCCCGCGTCAGGCTCTGGGCTGATGGCTCAGAGCCTGGAGCCTGTTTCTGATTCTGTGTCTCCCTCTCTCTCTGCCCCTCCCCCGTTCATGCTCTGTCTCTCTCTGTCGCAAAAATAAATAAATGTTGAAAAAAAATTAAAAAAAAATAAATACAAAGGCAGATGGCAAACATAAATATGTGTGTTCTGACTGGCCCACTGATAGCTGTGGTTAAAAACCAGTCTGCTCAGTTAGATACAGTCTCTATGGCCAAAGGCAAAGGAAATAAATACCCTCTGTGGTAGTCTTCCAGAGTGTTCCAATGGATAGGTTAGCTTCTTGAATACTCACCACTCACTTTATGTCTGTCTCTCTACCTACCTTACTCTCTTTGATAAAGAGTCAACATACATATAACTAAAAGTAATGAGAACCCAGAAGGCCTGACATCCCCTCCACTAAGAGAGCACATTCAAAATTAAAATTCCCTGCAGCACCTGGGTGGCTTAGTCAGTTAAGCGTCCGACTTCAGCTCAGGTCATGATCTCAAGGTTCATGAGTCTGAGTGCCGCTTCCGGGCTCTGTGCTGACAGCCTCGAGCCTGCTTCTGATTCTGTGTCTCCCTCTCTCTCTGCCCCTCCCTCACTCAAGCTCTGTCTCTCTCTCTCAAAAATAAGTAGACAGTAAATTCTAATATCTTTAAAAAAAACATTCCCAAAGCGGAGACACCTGGGTGGCTTGGTCTGTTAAGCATCCGACTCTTGATTTTGGCTCAGATCATGATCTCAAGGTTCCTAAGATAGAGCCCTGTGTTGGGTTCCATTGGCCTGTTTTGGATTCTCTCCTCTCTGCCCTCTCCCCCCTCACCACCACCCCCCCCCCCCGCCCCTGCTCACACATACTCTCTCAAAATAAAAAAAAATATATTTATTAATAAATAAATAAACAAACAAATAAATAAAATCCCAAGGGGCCACACCTGGGCCTGGCTGTTTCCTCCTTTGACCTGTGTAAAGCTGGGCAGAGCTAGGGATCAGATTCTAGGCTAAACCATCTGAGGATGCTGCTAGAGTATTTTTGCTATTGTTTAAGAGAAATTATAAAGCTTTCTAGTCCTCTTTCTTGAAATTTTTCCAGTTCCAAGGTATGTTCCTACAAACTAAAAGGAATACAAGCAAACCTTATTTATTTGGGTTAAAAATGTAAACATTCCTCTTTATGAAAAAGAAAGAAAGCAGGGGAGGGAGGCAGTGAAGAAGGAAGGAAGGAAGGAAGGAAGGAAGGAAGGAAGGAAGGAAGGAAGGAAGGAAGGAAGGAAAGAAGATTTAACTCTGGGACACATTAAAAGTTTAACCAGCTTTAGAAAATAAAATATGATACATGTGAACCATCACCAAGAAGTCCAAATACCAAACATACCCAGACTGTGCAGTGAGCTAATTACCCTCTAATTTTAAAGTGTTGATATATTCATGTGGATATTACACCAAAGAAAAAGAGAGTTACAGGAAAGTGCAGACAAGAGCTGCCTTGAAATAATAATCTATAAATCTAAAGAAGGCAGCAAAATATAAACCCACCAGGAGTTTCAGTGATAGAAATGAGAAGGAGGTGGCTGGTTCTAAAAATCCACAGGAAGCACAAGAGGGAAGGCAGCTTGAAAAGCCAAGAGACACACCTGAAGTTATTCCAGGGAATTTAACAGAAATACAAATAGGGAGGCAACAGCTTCATGGCTCATTCAAATTAAATGCACTTTAAAATTGTATTTTAAATTAGTGCATTTCATACAGTTTTCACAGCATCATTCCATTTTGCCTTTTGTCAAAGGAGCCGTGCAGGTTTCTTTTCTGTAGACCTTTACAGTTCAGTGAGAGGCAGATTATATTCAAGTGAGAAACTTAGAAGTCCCTTTATTTCCCAAAGTAGAACATTATTCACCTATTGAGTTGAGTCATTAAACTCAATTCAAGAAAGCCTACCCATCCATCCATTCATCTTTACAGCTATAGACATAGATATTAAAAAAAAAAAAAAACTTTTATTATATAAATTCAGATGTATAAAATACTACTCTATGGTAAGGGTCACAGCATAATCATTTCCAAAACATCAATGGTGGGCAACTGGGGTACCATTCATAAATAGAATTAATATTTAAATTAAACTTAGATATTTAAAAGCAAATTCTTGCTAGGCAAAGTGGAAAATGCTCTGGTTTGTGCAAAAAAAATATGAAAAATTGAGATCAGAGGCTAATAGTAAATCTTTAATTTTGTTTCTACTTCCTTCACCATGAAGCCTTTTCTCCTTAAGATACTCTCCAATCACAAGATCTACTAATTTCAATGTTAGTTTCTTTATCAACCCTTTCTCACTCTTTCAAAGCAAGTTTGGAGAGTTAAACAGTCAATTGTTTGACAACAGTTGGGGACCAGAAGTATATCAAAGTGAATGGATTATGAGTCTGAAAAATCAATACAGCAAGAAAAATAGCTCTCTATGCAGATTAATGTGCTCAAGTTTATTTTGATAGAGGCCTCTCTTGCTATTAAACTTGAGCCTATAAATATAACAATGAGTGCTATGAGAGGCAAGGACACTATTTTATTCACAGGCATATATATCCCTTACCCTTCACACACAGTAGGTGCTCAGAAATATGATGAATGGATTAATGGAAAACAATGAATGAATAGCTGTTATTAACCAAAACCAAGAAAATCACACTACAAACTATTTACAATCAAGTAAGGCTCACTTTTATTTTGGTGAATTTTGTTTTGCTTTCAGATAGCAGACTTGACATTGAGTTTCTGAACTCCTGGCCAAGGGCTCCTACTACTGCCTCTGCCCAGGATGAGGTCCCTGTTCCCCAGAGCCCCTCTGGAGCACAGAGCTGAGTGTGCCATTATGTAGCAGGAGCACAAGGAGCAAAGAGGGCTTCTGCCCTAGGGGCTAGGAATCCAAGTATTTTACAAGCACTACTGCTATTAACATTATTACATAGACGAACATGCCTCTGTTCTGCCAAGTCTGATGATGGCTGAGTCTTCATCATGTGTATAAAACCACAGACAAGGCGATAAATATCAAAAGATTAGGGGTGAGATTAGACTACTTACCAAGGTCAACTGGTTGCCTGGATTGTTATAATTCCTTAGACAAATGACCTTATTCCAATGCCATTCCACCCATACCCTTTCATTTTTTTTTTAAAGAAATATAGAAAACAGGAACTCTAATTGTATCAATATTTCCTTTTTCCTAACTACAGTTCATGGAGTAGTACTTTGGCCAAACCTATTTGGAAATAAACTCAGATCACCAAATCATAGTAACTGACAGACGTATTTTATAGTCATCAATTTAATGCCACATCTAGTCCAGACAGAACACTACAGCAGAAGCCTCAGTCTCAAATTTGAAGTTACAATATCTCAAAGAGGGAGGAATAATATAACCAGAAAGTCTGCAGCTGTGGTGCCCACCACTACTCAAATCACTCTTCAATATTTCAATTAAAAAATGTGAGCCCTCCCATCCCATATGGTGTGGGAAGTTCATATCCTCCTCAAGATTTAACAATCTCCAGGCATTTATGTCCTCAGATCTTATTTACCACTTCCACTGAGCTCTCCACCAGTCAGCCCCTGCCCTGATCCCTTCTAGTACCATCACCCTGTATGACACATGGTCCTCATTCTTTATTCTCCAAAACAACACCAGTAATACATCAGTAATACCATCACTGCTCAGCATATGAAAGTCCTCCAAGCAACCCCAATAGCAGAGACTTGATCAGCCACACTTCCTCCTCAGTGCCAACCTCTGCATATGACTTCTGCCTCCCCACAAGTACTGTTTCTCCATTTTCCCCACCCATTCTGAACCCCTCACACTGTCTGATTGTCAGCACAACTCCAGACTGCTCTCAAGAGCAATCTGTATTTTCAGACTATGACCAGGGGTCAGAGGGAGTAAAACCTTTCACCTTTCATACTAAAAGAGGCATCAAGGCTCTAACCCAAACTGCAGACCTGTTTTACTAGGCATTCTTCCTCCTTCTAATTCAGACAATAGCCAGCCAGAATAACTCTTTCTTCCCACTATACAACATTTCTCCACTCTCTTGTTATCATAAAGTGTGATTCTTAAGCCATAAGACAGATTCCACAAGTAGGATACTCACACATCTGTCTCCGTACTTATGGTCTTTGTGTTGAAGGAACATCAAACATGAGGCCAGATCCCGACTCATAACCAGTGTCATCCCTTCCTAGACACTTTGCTGCCTCCAGGATTGGGCTGATCTTGAGCCCAAGACAGACCTCACAGTTAAGAAACAGCAACATGTGGCTCTGTACAGTGCAGGAGCAGTGAACTGGCGGACCAGACCTGAAGGCAGCACAGTGTGATCAGCAGATGAAGTTAATCAGAACTACTGTGTTAAGAGGCAGCCTAATTCTATTCCTTTTTTTTTCTTTTTTTAGCCAAATTCTATTCTAAATCCAACTCTGAGTATGGAAGCATTTTCAATAAAGCTCCTTCAGAATGAAGATTTACTGCCTGGGACCACTGCAGGCCACAGGACTATAAATCTGTGCCACTCACCAAATACTGTGCCTCAGCTAACATTTCTTACACCCTGACTTCTTCCTCCCAACTCAACGATAAGCTTCCAGAGGGCAGGATTTACAATTTTCTCTGGGGATCCACTCAGAGCTCTGCATAGTCCCTGCACATTACACATATTACCAAACTGTAATTAAGAACCTATATTTTTCACACCAAGGGAATAAGGGTTCTGACTCAAGCCAGAACTCAAGAGCCTATGGTACTTCCTGAAACATGAGCCAATAGACTTAGTCTGGTTGCCTCTCTCCTCTGGACCATGTTTAAATTATTCTTGGGTCAGTCTGCTTATACTGTAGATGTTGCTAGATATTTCATTCATTTTGGCCAGGACATTTTTGGAATTATGCTAGAAGGACACTGCCCAAGAATATCAAACACCGCTAGAACCATGCTCTTCCCTAACTAGAAACATACTGGGTATTTCATAATTTAAGATTGTTCATTAAATGGCTATGGAATACAGCTGAAAAATTTTAAGGATATATTTTAGATTCAAAGATTGTTTTTCTTCTGGGAGAAAAACAGAGATGTGTTTCTTCCTCTTGTTACTTTTATAGTCAGTAGCTACACACTACATTTCAACATAGTTATATTGATTTTTATGTTGTTTTTTTTTATTATTTCAGCAATTTGGTGACTTCACAAATTATCCTTCAAAGAATCTCGAGATACATGGCTAGAATCACAGGTAGGGGAAAATTTCATTCTTTTGACTCAAATGTGAAATTTATGATCAGGTAATTGTTTTTCTCTATAACTTGGATGCTAAGAGCACACATTTGAGGATGAGGTTCACCCTAAAATAAAATTTAGTGACCCTGAATTACTTGAGATATTTCAAAATAGAAAGCTTCCCACTAAAGTGATAAGCAGATCATTTTCATGAGAGAAAATACTATCCAAGAATTACAGAGCTTCAAATTGGAATCTCTTCCATCTCAGTGGGATGATGCCACAGTGTGTCTCTAACAAACAATAACAACATAATGCAACAGGATGCAATTTGGGTGGACAATATTTATGGACAAAATACAAGTTAGTCACAACACCAAGCTGTCTTTTGTGCACACGTATATTCAAATGTCCTGCCCAATATACAGAGAAAGGCTCTCTGTTGATGTGAAGCTTAATCTTTCTTTCTTAATGTTTTTCCCACTGGAAGAGCTGGCAGCTCACTTCCTGTTTCTTGGCATGTCCACTCTGAATACGAAAAAGACACCTCACAAAGCAACTTGATAGGTATCATCATAAAAGCATGTATTATTTACTTGTGCCTCATGCTCTGAACTCTGCAGTATCCCAGCTCCCTATAGGGCTTTCTAAAAGTCTTACATTGCTACAGTCTTTGAAGGCCGCCAAAGTGTCCATATGCATGTTATCATCATCTGGATGACTTCCTTTTTTTTATATATGCTTAAGTTTAATAATTTTAATCATTTAATTATATGTATTACTTTATTTTTTTCAATATATGAAATTTATTGTCAAATTGGTTTCCATACAACACCCAGTGCTCATCCCAAAAGATGCCCTCTTCAATACCCATCACCTCCCCTCCCCTCCCTCCCACCCCCCACCAACCCTCGGTTTGTTCTCAGTTTTTAAGAGTCTCTTATGCTTTGGCTCTCTCCCACTCTAACCTCTTTTTTTTTTTTTTCCTTCTCCTCCCCCATGGGTTTCTGTTAGGTTTCTCAGGATCTACATAAGAGTGAAACCATATGGTATCTGTCTTTCTCTGTGTGGCTTATTTCACTTAGCATAACACTCTCCAGTTCCTGGATGACTTCCTTTTTAAGGGAGCCATGTTTCAGGTAGCTTACAGTAATCACCACCCATTTGTATTATCAAAAGTCATCCTCAGAATGCTTTTCTGAGGTACCATACTATTTGGAACATGAGAGAAATAAATCAGAAAATGCCTTGAAGTCTCCCCCAGCACCTAGTTATTCCTGAAAGGCCACCACTGCTGTTTGCTAGACCTTTGGCCCATGCCAGGCACCTGGAGGGCCAGTGTTGCCTACCAAGGGGAGAGGCTGGGCAAGTCCTGGTATGCTCAGAATTTGACAGTACAGTCTTTGATCCAGTTTTCTCTATACATCTTTAATCTATTTTCCAAGCAAATGTTTCAAGTAGCCAATGCTATGTTAATTTCCCATCATTTGACCTCAGGTGGGTCCTATGTCTCTTTGGCTCTCCTGTAATCCAGAGCATTGCAAAGCTAGAACTACAGGCAAGGATCTAAATCTCACTACTCAAAGTGTGGTCCATAGACTAGCAATAGGCACATCCACCTGGAAGTTTGTTTACAAAGGCAGGATCCCAGGCTTCACCCTGACCTCAAAATCAGAATCTGCATCTTCACAAACCCCCCTGGAGATTTGTGTACACTGAAGGTGGGGAAACACTGTTATACAAGGGCTGGCTGGGTATCCAATGGGAGCCTCATGTATTACTGCACAATCTGATTCACTAACAAAAGCCAGTTCTGAGCAAACTATTCTTTTAAATATGGAATAAACTAGCTATGTGACCTTGGTTATGTTAACCACTTTGATTTTTTTAAAAGATATTAATAATAGTACCTGACTCATACTGGTACTGTGAGGATTAAACTGGGTAATATAGGTAAAGAGTAGTTAGCTCAGCACCTGGCATGTGGATAATAGCCAATAAACATTTACTATTATGAATTTGTATTTTCCCATATGTACTTTTAGACACAGGGTGGAAAAGAGCAATCTCAGGCATCTGCTACCAGGTTACTACAGGTAAGTTGTCCAAGGCAGCATATTAGGCAATGAAGTGAAAAGGCCAGATGCAGAAGTTGTACCTTTGAGTAAAAAGAGACAGACAATCACAAGGAAGCTGGGAGGGATGGTCACAGCCTACTGTGCCTCATGAGCTAGCAGAGGGTAGAGGCAGCTGGTTGAAGATGTCAAACCAAAATAAAGCAGAAGGCAAGCTGTAGGGCACTGGTGCCCACAGAGGAGGGACGGGCTGTGCTGAAGGAGTGTGGGAAACTGGATGCTCTAGCCCTAGACCCAACTGTGCCTTTCTAAGATCACAGGTGCTGTCCTGGATTCAGTCAGGTCCCATGAGGTCTATCTTGCTCATTAGACCTGCCAGTCTAAACCAAGCAGAGCTGCTCACTATTCTACTTGTCCTTTGTGTTCTTGTGACTCTGCCTCTCTTTCTCTCTCCATCTGTGCCCTTTCTTCTGTTTCTTCCACTGTAGCCAACCAGGCAGTCAGGTCACCACAAATTCCTTAGGAGGGGTAGTGGCCAGAATAAGGTCAAAAGCCAGAAAGACCACTGGGAGTGAGACTTCAGGCTGGAGAGTGGCTAACATTTGGTCAACCTGGAAGTAGGTTTCTGGATGGGGTTGGGAGAAGAAGAGGGCTTTCTCAAAGCAGCAGACTCCCTCAACACATAGCCCAGTTCTATGAGCAGCCCAACTTTCCAAAGGCAAGCTTGAAAGGCCACATGAACCCATGCTTCAGCCTGGGGGCCTGCCTGCCTATAAAAGGCACAGTATATGCCTCATTCAAGGACAAATTCATATTATAAATGACAGCCCTGTCAGCAATATGAAGACATCTCCCATGCACTGCTTTCTAAGGCTGATCTGTAAAGGATGTCATGAAGTGTCTGTAGAACTGTCACTTTTTGAGCACCATTACATTCATTTATTAGCTTCTCTGCCTCAGAGCTTTCTCCATTGAGCTGAGTAAAGTCAACACCATGAAACTTAATAGTGTCTTACAAAGGGAACATATCAGGTCATAAGGGCTAGTATTTTCTGCGTTCTACAGAAGACTCCAACCCCAATCAGCATCACCTTCAGACTTGCCTCTCTTTGCCAATGGTCACTACAAATGGCAGAGATGCTTTCATTATACAACACAAACTTAACAATAACATGCACTGTAAACACTCATCCAGATTATCTTTCACACTTGTGAAATGTAATATAAAAAAGAAAGAGACCATGAGAAGGGAGAAAGGGAAGGAAGGAAAGAAGGAAGGAAAGAGAAGGGGGAGGGAGGGGACCTTGGACCAGGACTCAGGAGTTCAGTTCCAGCTGTGTCTCTTATCCTTAGGTCCCTGAGCAAGTCTCTTCCCTGGAGTCTCAGTTCACTCATATGCAAATGGAGAAAACACCTCCAAGTCTTTGGTAAAGATGAAATAATAATATATGGAAAGTACTTGTACACTATATATCATCATAGAATTGACATTTTCTTTTTGCTCCAAGATGAAATAACACACATATACACAAAAGAGGTAAGATATAGTGATTAATGCTCAAGACAATGAAGAAACTTTTGTCTGTTATTTTAAATGTATGGCTCAAGTACAAGTGACCTCAGGATACAGAAAATATGTACCAGATTATTTTTTTCTTCCATACTTTCAGCTTTTGTTACAGCTAACATCATTTTCCCTATTACGAATATTTCTTTTTCTCTTCTCACACAAGTAAACCTATTCAGGGTGCATGATAGGTTTTCCAATATTATTAAAATCCCTTCCACACACTTTATGATCTGCCACAGCTTATCTGGGAATGCTTTCCCCGCCACATGCAGATCAAGGAGTCACTATAGGCTCATTGACAAGAAGAGGCCTAACAGGCTCCTACAGAAATCCTGAAGGCTCCAGAGATACTGTTCATCTAAATTGGGAAGGGAAATGAACATGCACAGAGAACATCCTTTATACATTTCCAATGGGAGTGTTTGCTTATAATAGTATCATAAAAAAAAAATCCCACAGGAAATGAGCCCCCCCCCCAATAAAATAAGATTCCCAGATTGAAATTGAGTTCATGAGGTTTCAAGCATGTTTAATACTTAAAAATGTTCTGAAATGTAAAGAGCTGCTCAAAATTTGCAGGCACCAAGAAAACACACACACATACACATACACACACACACACACACACACACACACACACACACACACGAGTCAAGTTGCCATTTAGAAAACCAGTGCTATAAGAAAACCAGTTAGAAAACCAGTGAGATGTGGCAGCCACCATTTAATATAGGTTCCTGTAGTAAACACCACTGTTGTTATAATCTTGCCTCAGAATCTTGGTCTTCTCTTGCTGAGCCACATTAAGGTGGAGGTGATAGGAGGTAGCCCAGTGCCAGAGTGGAGAGGGCCCTCAGGTGGGGCTCTGGGTCAGGCACATGGCAGGGGGTACTGCTAGTAGAAGGCTGTGGAGCTTAGGGGCCAGGACCCAGGGTATCCCAGCAAGGGGTAGTGGCAGCACAGAATGAACTTATTTGTGGACACAAGGAGAATATCCCCAGGAAGAACTGCAAAATATCTGAGAGCACCAAGTAGTCAAGTGAAATCACATTAACAGAAATTTCCAGGGATCTGTGTCCCTTCTTGCTGATATAGGATCTCCTGTCCCTACAAAGTCACTCTTTGCTTAAGAATTTCTGCCAAACCCTGGTGGCCACGTGGGCCCTGCTATCCTGTCACCAGTGCCCTGAACCTGTCCTAGTGCCTAAACTCCTAGTGGCCCAAGTGCAGGGAGGGAGAATGGCAGTTTCTCCTTTTTGTTACACTCCTTTAGAATTGTCACAGCAGCATTTTACATAGTTCAGTAATAAAGGCCCTCAGTTTTTCATGTATAGGGCATCATTCTTCCTGGGAACCAGTCCCTGTTAAAGTAGAGTTTGGGTATGCAACCTGTGCTCAGGTCTCCAATGGCTCAGGTGGTATGGCTGGGCCCAGTTCCCAATGCCTGGTGCCCTTTTCTGAGGATGACCTCGAACCTGCAATGCCCCTACTCAAGTTTGTCTTTCAGAGGCTCCTCAATGTGCATGAGGATGGGGCTCTTGTAAGCAGGCCATCCCACCAGACTTTAAGACCTTCCCAGATACAATGTAGACTCAAGATGGAATCTCTGCCCCCTGAAGCATGCCTGTTAACTCTCAATGGTGTTGGTAAAATTTATGTACAATCAATCAAGTTTACAGGGATATTCATGTTTTCCTGGGGATCCTGACTGGTTAGTACCCCCAGCTATCCAGAATTACCAGGATCTAGAGGTGGCTCTATGTCCTGAAAGGCACACTTTAAAATGTTTAAATATAATATCTGAATGAGAGATTCAAATCACATGGGAACTAATGCTCACTGAATATGCCAGGTGCTGTTCACTCTTCATTCTTCCAGCAAAATAAGAAGTTGATATCAGTATCTCTATTTTACAGATGTGAACACTAAAACTCTTGGATATTAAGTCATCTGCTGAAAGTCACAAAAATACTAAGTCAGGACTTATAAAATGCAGGTCTGCCAACTCCCAATCTACTCTATCATCAAACACTGTTTTCCAAAATAATCTAGTTCATTGTACCAGAGTACCTGAATACAAGTGTATCTAGCCTGTTTCTAAGCATGCATCCATGCAAGGGCATACACATACTCACAAATCAAGCACAGGGATTGTAATTAAGCTCTTCTAACACTAGGCACTGTGAGGATAAGTACCTTTAAACTAGGGCAGTCTTAATTTAGAAATAGGGTGAGATGGATAGTGACACAAGCCAACTTAATTGGCATCTTAATTCTTTTTAAGATCAAGAAGATCAAGTCACACTTAAAGCTTTAGAAGCTGAGAATAAAATCATAGGCTTAGTTCTGACCTGGGGGAAAAAAATGAAGAGCTTCAACCACAGAGACCATGCATTAAGCAACATCTGCTTTGGTGGGAGTTGGAATACATACAGTTCATTCCACATGATCTGATTGCCCTGACTTTTGCTAGAATGAGCAGGTTTTAGAGGAAAGACAGGTGGGAGCTCATTAGTGAGCAATAAATAATAAATGGTTACTGTTATTAGCCATAGAGTTTTTGGAGTAGTTTGTTACACAGTGTAACTGAGGTACTAGCTAACTGATACAGACAGTAACTTTCCTTTCTAGTGATAAGACTGCCTCAAAATCTATTGCCAGACAATAAAGTAACCACTCTGCTTAATTTTTTTTCCCTAAAAACCCCAAGTTAAAAGATATGCCTCTATCTAACAAACTTCATTTTTTTAAACACAAAGAAACTATGTGTTAGTTTTCTTTAGGAAAAAAATGGGTATGACAGGATATGAAATTGGTAGTTTTGAATGAAGTGTCAAGATGCAATAAATATAATATGTCAAAGCAAGGGTATGGACAAAGTGTGTATTTTCATATGAAAGCACCTAGCAAAAATAAATAATTGGCACCAGATATTTATAAGACCCTTCAATGCTTACTCGCAGTCAAAGATAAAAGGGCCACGACAGGGTGAATGGTGCTTTCCCCTTCGTCCAGGTCTGGGAAGACAGAGGGTCATGGGGCCATTCAAAAAGCTTCAAACAAGTCAGAGAGGCTCAGTGCACTGCTGCCTGACTCTCACCCAAGAAATCCAGGGACCAACGAGATGGTCCTGCTCTGATGCAGACTGCCTGCTCTGATGGCAGTAAAGGAAAGCAGCTACACCTGCTGCATGGAATGGGGGCTGGGGGTTTGCCAGAGTCTTCCAAAAACAAAGTGGATCATGAGGGAGAGCCTACTAAAGTCAGTTCAAATCTTCCACAAACAGTCCAACTGGAAAAAAGAAGCGATCCTAACAGAAAGGGTCTGTGTACAGGGCATCATCCAAATAGCAAGGGAAGTGGCTGGTGGAGGAAAATGCATCACCCACACCAAGGAAAGTACAAGAGAAAGTTCCCAGTGGGTGATTCTAAAGAACCCACATGGACTAGTTTTCCATGGCTGCATAACCAATAATCACAAACTCAGTGACTTAAAACAACCACTGATTAGCTCACAATTCTGTCAGTTGGAAGTCAGCATGGCATGGCTGGGTTCTCTGCTCAGGTTCTCATGAGGCTGTGCTCTCAAGTGGAGCTTGGGATCCTCTTCCACATCCACCCACGTTGGGGGCAGAATCCAGTTCCTTACTCTTGTAGGGCTGGGGTCCCATTTCCTTCAGCATAGCCCACTCCTCTGAAAACCAGGCAGCTCCCTTCATCAAGGCCAGCAGGAAGTCATCTGCTGCTGTTTGTCATCTCTTTTAAGGACTCACCTGATTTGATCAGGCCCATGCTGGATAATCTCCCTTTTCATGAACTGGTTGGGGACCTTAATTACATCTGCCAAATCCCTTCACCTTTGCCATATAATCCTGAGAACGACTACCTAATCACAGTCACAGCTGCCACCCACACTCCGGGGAAGGAATTATCTAGGGCATGTATATCTGGAGACAGGGATATTGGGGACCATATCAGAATTCTGCCTCATGTACCATGAAAGTTCTAAACAGATAGCTATACACGTGTGGAGACCCAAAGAACACAAACTACCCTGTGGCCTTGCCAGCACTCCTACTTCCCTTACCCTCTCTCCTTGTATGATTTATCTTGGTTAGAATGCTGGAGGAAGGGTGGAAGTGTGATAGGAGAAGGACAGATGGCCACATCTGCTCTCCAGACTCCTACCTACAGATAGGGCCCAGCTTGGGTGGAGGTGGTGGTGATAGGGGATGTTACAGCTTTATTCATTTGTGATGCTGACCAAGGTACTTTTTATTGCCTAAAAGTGAAGAGTCGGGGAAATGCCTGAACTTAACCAGGAAGGGTGAAGAACCCCTTTGGGAGACAAATAATGAAAATGTTTTTAAATTAACCCTTGACTCTTGCTTGACTTATAACTGTATAAGGAATTTACCTTATACCAAGGTAAATATACCATATACCTTACCAAGAGGCCACCTCGTTTTTTTCCTTATGCTTTCCGAACTTTAAACACCTAATAAATACATTAAACACATTTTTATATAGTATCCACATTAACATAACACTATAAAATATTATTTACAAAAAAGTTGATCATATCATGAGTTTCTTAACTAAAATTCCAAAAACAATGACAATACAAAATCACTCTAGGATTCACTGCTGGGTTTTTAAGAATTTGGGCTCATTTAAAGGAATAAAAAAGTCCTCTGGCCCAGATAAAGAAGACAAATCTAAACATTCAGGATACACTTTTGTGGCTGATGTTACATCATTTTGGTCCCTTTCTTCAGTGTGCAAGCTCCTACTTGAATGATGTGGATCAAGACTGATATTTTGGGTAGGTGCCATGTTCCATGATATGAAGCTTAGTAAGTCAGTCACATTTCAGAAAACACATCTTGTTTGCACAGTAATTTTTTACATAGAATTAAACCCTCAGGACCACCCACTGCAGACATGGCCTATCTAAGCATATAAAAGGCATGTTGTTAAGCATATTTACATGATTAGGATACAGCATAATTCTACACAAATGTAAAAAAATCGGTCTTTGTAGAAGACTTTCTAAAGTCATTTATGGAGAATGTTCTATTTCAAGGGGCTGCCTGGCTAGTGGGATCAAAGGCTCTTTTGTTCTACATACCAGCAAGGCCTTTAAACAATCTGGTCAGAGAATTACACAGCTTATCCAGGGAGTAAGAACTCAGCCTGGTGCAGCCAAAGCTGAAAAGTAAATTAGACAGGAATACTGAGGCATTTATACAAAAGAACCGATCAGAAATTTTTTCCTGTTTCAATACACGGCCTTTAGGGGAAAAATGATATAAGCAAACATAATCACAAGTAACATTTGTGAGGGGCATTTTAGGAGCCAGGAATTAAGTAAAAGTTTAGGTGAGTTACTTCACCATAACCCTGGAAAGTAAAAACTAATATTGTTATCTAGACTGAAGACAGGAGACGTAGACAACACAAGTTCAATAACTTGCCTACAGAAACAAAACCAACCATTGGAGCTGATTATTCACCAGCCTTAGAGAAAACATGGATGGCTATTAAGTTTCAAATTGTATTTCCAGTAATGACTCTTACTATTTTATAATAAAATTTTTTCCATATTTCTCATTCTTGTCCTAAGGCACCTCTCACATTTATGATATTTTTATACAAAACGCAAAGCAATTAAGCAATAAGGCTGAAGTAAACTCAGATGACTCTCAGTGGTGTGTTCACTAGAATGGACCCCAGTACAAGGGTGGTTTCCAAATCAAAGCTCCTCCACACACCACTCATCATGAAACAGAGCAGTGACAAAGGGTGTGATCTTGTGGTGTCTGTGCCACCTCCCAATTCCTGCCATTGGCAGTATATCTGACACAGGTACTCACAGAGGATATTACTAAAGACACTCTGTCAATTTGAAATCTCCTGGTTTGTTTTATTGTGTCCCATCTCTAATGACAGGAACAGCCAAGGGCTCTTAATGACTACAGTATACTTTCCACAACAAGCTGATTTTCACACCTGTAGCAAATTACAAAATGGTCTAATCATGTAAATTTGTTTAACAAGAAGATAATTAATCTTCCCAACCAAATTTTCTAAACAAATATTCATAGCTAAGACACAGAACAATTCCATTTAGGAAGTTCAGAGAAAACACACTTGCTATTTAAAGCAGACAGACACACTGGGATCTAAAATGCAGAGCATGGGGAAAAGAATCTGAGCTCTGCAGTGGTTATCTTAAGTTTGGCTTAAGTGTGGGCACCTCTGAAAGCTCCTAGGCAGGATGGGCACACTGTCTTCCACACTCTAGGTTTCTTCCCACACTAGAATTCATC
This sequence comes from Puma concolor, assembly GCF_028749965.1. NCBI lineage: Eukaryota > Metazoa > Chordata > Mammalia > Carnivora > Felidae > Puma > Puma concolor. The sequence goes on from NC_141678.1 coordinate 31,420,888, forward strand.
TGCAGTACTCATGTTCCAAAAAACTAAAAGCTTGAATATCCTCATAATTTGTAATACCAGGCAGCATGAGAAATGGAAAACAAGAGCATCAGTTAGAACAATGTCTCCCCTCAAACTGGGATCACAGAACATGCAAGTTCCACAAGTTGCTAATAGGTCTTTTTCTAAAAACAAAAAGGACTCTGGGGGTGCCTGGGTGGCTCAGTCAGTTAAGCATCTGACTCTTGATTTTAGCTCAGGTCATGATCCCGGGGTCTTGGGTGGAGCCCCATGTTGGGCTTCACACTGAGCAAGACAGGTATTCACCCACCAGCTTCCCCAAAACACAGTGATTTGAACCTCAGTGGTGGTCATAAGAGATCATTTGAAGGTTTAAGGAAATACTACCAGTAGATCATGTAGCCCTCAGGCAACTGTGGATCTCTCTCCAAAACGAAGCTACCCTTGGTTACACAGAGGGGCTCTTGGAGGATTAACTGATTCATTATTTATGTGCATCCTGCAGGTAATGAGGATCCTACAAAGGGAGTAATCTGATTAGAAAAAGTGGAATAATATCTGTCCTTGAACTTAGTGATCAATGGTTTCTTGGTTCTGGAAGGCACTCAGGTCAGTCTCAACTCACTGGGCATGATTGGAATGGTTGACAGACTTGCCCTGGCTTCTTGGGCCAAAACAATCTGTGCAAGAACTGATCCACCCTGTCATTCCCAGATAAATGCCTCAGGCCACATGGAAAGGTCAACAGAGATATGTAAGGAAAAGTCACCTGACTTTCTTAGGTAGACTTTGATGGTTTAATGGGATTTCTTCAAGCTTGTTGGGACTGGGATCCTGAGGGTCAAAGCTGAGGTCATTACTGCATGTTGGTCTTGTTCTGTTGATAACAACCTTAATCAAATGCTGTACAAAACAAATTGACTGGATTTGGTTCCCAGCCTTTGTCATGATCAATAGAATGATGTACTCAGGGGAAACCCAGAAGCCAAGTAGGTGTAGAAACAACAGGTGGATATTATTGGGAAATACTTCTCCATGGGTCTGGTGGTTCTGCATATCTGGTGAGCAGAGGCACTTACTGTCCTTTGTTCTGGATTATCATTTTAAGAATGTCTGTATAGGAATCAACCTTGCAAGATAAAGACAGTGTCCCCCTCTAGAGCCAAGGGCAAGTCTGTTTACTTCAGTAAAATAAAAGAGAGTATTTCCCTCCAAACTAAAGGAAGGGCATGCCTCCTTTATAATGCATCATTATAAAAGATTTGCATTCCCTAAGCTCAGGGACTAATTCAACCCATTGCATATGCATCCATCTGGGCCCATTGGCACCCCAGTGGGACGTGGGGCAAGGAGAAATGATGCAAATATGCTGATGCTCATGCTGCTTGTTATTCTGGAAGTAATAGAGTCCTTTGTTGCTAATCCAGGAGTCTCATATCTTCTGCCGGCATGCATAAAACTGGCAGGCTAAATTGTTAGTTTGCAACTAGGGTAGAACCTCAGACACTTCACAGATCTTGACTTAAACAACCTAAAAGAAAATGGACAAAAAACTTGAAGATGTAATTCTCAGAAAAATCAGGATAGCCAATAAACATACCAAGTAGATGAAAACTACAGCTCCAATGAGATATTATTACACAATGAAAAACCTAACAAAAATTGAAGAGTCTCACAATATCAAATGTTGGTGAAGACAGGAAGAAACTCAACACTTAGACACTGCTGGTGGAAGAATATACCTTGGTTCATAACTCTGGAAAACAATTTGGCTTTTCAGTACAATGGAAGGTGTACAAATCCCATGACCTAGCAATTTCATTCAAAAGTGATATACTGAATCCCTTGCACACATGCACCATTAAACCAGAATGAGAAAATTTACACCAGCATCGTTTGCAATAACAAAACATTTAAAGCAACTCACATATCTACCACTGGCAGGATGTACATAGTCACTCTGTGGCATATTTATATGGGAGAATACCACACATGCAGCAATATGGACTGATGTCAGAAACATACTGAAAAATAAAGTTGAAAAGAATATAGATATTATGATTCATCATATAAAGTTTAAAAGCATATTTAAAAAATCAAATTGTTTAGGAACACATGTATATGAGAAAATCTATAAAGAAAAACAAATAAATGATAACCACAAATTCATTTTGATATCATTTTGATAACCAAATTCATTGGTTAGTGGTTACTTCTGAGAAGAGAGAGAAATGGGTGAGCCCAGAGTAGGCACACATAAGATAGGGAAGGCAGGTGACACTCTTCTGCTTGAACCAAGTGGTGGGAACATGAGTGTCCACTCCACTGTGATGTTGCTTAATACCTCACAGTATGTTACAAATATGTGCTTGTAAGAAGCCATTTTTAAAAAAGGGATGCCAACTGCCTGAGGAGCACAGGCTGATGCCAAGCTGCTTTCCTTCAAAAACAAACAAAGAAACAAACAAAAACAAAAACAAAAAAATCCACCATTCAGCATTCAGGAAGCATCACCAAGGCCTTTTACTCACAGTGAGTTGCCAACATTCCAGAATAACCAAATCTAAGTCCATTTTACATAAATTCATCCGGAGTTTAGAAAATTTTTTTAGGATCAAAATACACTGACCTCTGAATCAAAAATAGTGTCAACTTGAAATACTGCTTTGTTAGTTTAGGAACAACTGAAATTTACAATGCTACCTGAACAATAAAAAGCCCAACTATATAAGCATGTGTCTGCAAAGAGTCTTGCTGTCAGAGAGACAGAGTTCTGTCTACACCCTCGACAGCTACACAAATCATACCCTCAACTGCAGCTTCACAGGAAGAAGACATACTCACTGGATCAGCATTGTAGCTCTTTAGCTTATGAGACTGAAGTGATGAGTGAACAAAGATGGGAATGCCCAGGGTGGCACTGAGGTCTACAGCTTTCCGTAAAAGATGAGATCTTCAGAACACAATTAAAAGAGATCATTCATGATTTTACTGCTAAAGGGGCTGCTATAAAGATTCAATCTTAATAGAACATTGTTATGGTAACATGTATTTGCAACACCCTCAGTATTTCTACCTTCAGTTTGGGGGGCAGGGAAAAAGGAAGAGATCTAAATAAATCTTGATATAGGTCCAAAGACCCACAATTCTTTTTTCTCACATATGGAGACTCTTAAGAATCAAAATATTTCAGCTTGCTTAAGAAACATTCACCATAAAATGCAAATAAATACCTCAAGCAGTAGTGATCTAAATATAATTTAGAAATGTTTTTTGGCCCTACAGATCTTGTATCATTGTCTGATTTTTTTTTTTTTTTTTTAGGTCCTAAGAAAAGTAAAACAGAAACCATTGTTCAGTGAGAGGAATTAAACATTTGAATTTGCAAATCTACTGAGATTTCTTCAAGAGATTGGTAAAACATGAGAGGACCTTCATCAGTGTTGTATATTAGCAATACAGGCTTCTGTACTTTCCAGAAAATCTGCCTAAATGTCTCATCAATGGCTTGTTTTATCTGACAGTTTTATTTCTTTATCTTGGATTTTACATACTTTCATTTTTTGTTGTTTTTTTTTTAAAGACTACTGTCCTATAACTGCAAGGCTTCTAAGACAAAGTTAGCTTTTATAGTTACATTCAAATGGAAATGCTAGAGCAATCCTCCACTTCTAGGACCAGAACCCTGTTTGTCTCTGGCCCTTTGCTATATATTTGGAAGCTTTACAAAAAGCAAAGTCAGAACTATTCATCTTTCTTTCCCTCACACCCACAGGCAGCTCACCATGGATTTGGGTTTACTTGAAACAGGCTCTGGTGAAATAGAGCCAATGTTGTGCAAGAAGCAGGTATGCTCTCTGAGCCATCTCCATAAGGGAAGGCTATTTACACTGTGCTCCACCATTTGCATTCTGTCTCTAACAGTCAACCTTTTAACACTCATGTAACTTAATAACTTCCTATTTTTAAAATTTTTTTAACGTTTATTTATTTTTGAGAGAGAGACAGAGACAGAGAGAGAGAGAGAGAGAGAGAGAGAGAGAGAGAAACAGTGTGAGCAGGGGAGGGGCAGAGAGAGGAGCAAGAGACACAGAATCCGAAGCAGGCTCCAGGCTCTGAGCTGTCAGCACAGAGCCCGATGTGGGACTTGAACTCATGAGCTGATCTGAGCAGAAGTCTGATGCTTAACTGACTGAGCTACCCAGGCGCCCCACTTCCTAACTATTCAAACATCACAAAAAATGTCCATGAAAAGAAAAGTTGCCCACCCACTAAAACATCGTCAGTGCTGCGCCCATAGTAGTAACGGGAGAAAAAACCGAGGTTTTGGCTAACATGCCTTCCAATTACAGCACACAGCAATGCTATATTTTGCTGCTTGGAAGAGCCTTTTTATCCCGCTCCTCTATAAACAGCAAGATGAGGCAGATTCGAACAGGGAGGTTGAACCTGGAACTAACCTGCTCGCTGGGAAACTGGAAGAGGCTGTGACAGCAACATAGGCCTGGGTTTCATCTCTGGGCTGATGTATGCATTGAGAGCATCAAGCTACAATGGTTAAATTTGATTCTGGAATGGGCTCAGAGTCACTGCTGCTCAAAGTAGAATTTAAAGTACTAAGTGGACCCATAGCTTCTTCAAATGAATTTACATAATGACACACACACTAACTCAAAGTGGAGTCAAGATTCTATGTATCCTTGATTAGGGATACCACGGCCATACTGGCCCTGCTTCATTTCTATTTTGTACCCCAGAATCTGGGTTATTCTGTCAGCTAGGCCCACTTAACTCAGATATGTGTTTAATTAAACAAGAATGGGATACTTAAGTCTGAACTTCATAAAGGGAGGGAAGGAGAAAGGAAATGGAATTAATATTTGTTGACTACTATATATTAGAAACTGAGCTCAGTGACTTATTTGCATTCATTTAATACCCACATAATTCAATGAAATCCATTTATTAGCTTATTGTATAGATACAGACACTGAGTTAAAAGAAAGTAAGTTAACTCTTTCTAGGTCACATACTTGGTCATGGAGGGATCAGGATTCAACCCAGGATTTCAGCACTCCAAAGATATTATGGACTCTTTGAAAACAGGTGGGTCCATATTACGGAATGATAACTACATACGGTTTACTAGAAGTAAATGTAAAAGTTAATACATGCAACATGGTATAAATGAAATACAATAGCAATTTACAATCTCTCAATTTTCCCATTTAGAAAATGGTGAAACCAGTACAGGTAAGAGACATAACTCTGAAACTGTGTGAATCATCCTCTTTTCAGCACCCAGCTGCCTGCATTTATCCATAATGACACCTTGTGAGCCTTATAGCTGAAGAAACCTTCATTACTTTCTGGTGTGAATTCCCAATGTGTCTACAATTTCTCCAAGTTCTGACTTTGAGAGTCTTCATCAACTGGACTTCTAAACTCTCTTACATGTTGCAAACTTAAAAGGATAAGCTAATTGTGTGCCAGGTTAGGATACACCTTCACTGTTACCTTGGTCTGACAGGTATTCTATAAATATCCTTTAACCTACTCTAGCAAAATCAAAGCTTAACAAGGTTTAAGGCCTTGACTTTAAGAAAACTCAGCAAAAAACAAAAAAAAAAACCCCAAAAAAAACTCAGCAAAAGTTCTTCAAGCTCACAGAAAACTGAGATGTCATGAACTGATAGTCAGAAAGCTGAGAGGTGAAAGTCTGAGCTATCTATCAGCTAATGTGGGCCCAATGCCCCCACAGCCCCTAAGGAACATCTGAAGCTCCTGAAGCTTCAATTTTCTGTAATGAAAAAAGGGAAAGAGGCATGTAATTTATTTCTTAACTATTTCTGTACTGCAAAAAAGTTCATGAAGGAAAAAGTTGCCCACCCACAAAAAGATCTTGTGTTTAGCTCATAGTAATAATGTGGAAAATATGACTCTTCTGCTGTCTACATGCTTTCTGAAGCATTACAAGTTACATTCCAGAAACTAGTACCAGGCTGAATAGAACCATGGTAGCAGGAATGGTACAGAGATCATAGTCCCTTCAGGACCACCTCTGTGACCACAAGGCAAGACTATACAGAAAACCCACAAAATGTAGGGCAGACTGGGATAATTTGTTAATCAAACCATAAACATTTATCAAGCCTACAAACCCTACAAGATTCTTTTCTGGTGCTAAGGAGACCCTCTGGGCAGTTTAGGTCCTCATTAGTTTAAAGAATTGCTGCTGGGCAACTAGTGTCTATAGTCAAATAGGAGCCACTTCTCTCATCATCTGATAACTCAGAGTACAATCTCTGAGGTCCAAATGCAGTGAGAGAAGATAGGATATTTTCCCAAGGGTAATATGTAGGTCAAAAGAATTTTATTTTTCAGTATTTGTGGCAAGTACTCTATGTTGTCAAAGTTATCTTCAAGCAAAATTTGACACTCCAAAATATTATAGTCAATGAGAATTTGACTTATAATACCCAGGATAGTATTTGAACCTAATTAACCCTCAAAAAATAGATGGAAAATTTAAAATTAAATTAAAGATGCAGTTATGGCTAACTAGAAGTGGAAGGAGGCAGAATACTAGGAAAAATCGATCTCCAATTTTCTCAAGTTAAATGCCGTAGTCATTAGTTTTCTAAGACTGTTCAAGCAAGAATTAATCAAGGCACTTTAACACCGTAACTATGAACTACATAAAATTAGTCAGTGAATCTAAAGAAGTATGAATCCAACATGTAAACGACAAAAGCAGCAATCCTATTAGGGACATAACACACATTCAAAAGCATCAACATTTGAAAGGAACCCAGCATCAAAATTGTGAGCACCCTACCTTTCCTACTCCAGAAGCTCATGGTAAGTGCCTTACAAAACCTATGTAGAACATTCCTGTTTCAGAATATTTTCTTACAAAGTTATTCATAGGAAACAAGGCCATGGATGATTAGGCAACTATTAAGTACACAGGGATCTAAAAAGATCAATCCTATATTGTGACTCTAGAGGACAGTCCTTATTTTAGTCAGGTAGTTCATGCCACAAAAGATGTACAGCTGAGGGGTTAAAAAATGATATAGTTAGAGATACTTGGGTGGCTCAGTCAGTTAAGCATCTGACTTTCCATTTAGGGTCAAGTCATGATCTCATGGTTTGTGAGACCAAGCTCCATGCTGACTGTGCAGAGCCTGCTTGGGATTCTCTCTCTCCCTCTCTCTCTCTGTCCCTCCCCCACTTAGACACTTGCTTGCACTCTCTCTCTCTCAAAAATAAATAAACTTTTAAAAAGTGGTATAGCTAAAATATAGACACATTTCTTTATTAAGTCTATATTCATCCTAGAAGTCCAATGTAAGAGACAATCATCAAAAGAAACAGAAGCAAATCACATTTAAAAACAAAACACTACAGTTTGCCTTCCAAACCATCTTAGATAAAGACAATGACTGGTAGAAGAGAATCCAAAGAACTTTAGTGAGAAGCAGTGAAAGTACTCCTTGTTATAAATTTAACTTCAACACCCAAGAAATGTCTTCAACTAAATGTATAAGCAGTCACAATAATGTACACTCCAGATGTTTTATATCATGCAGTCTCTGGAACATCTTTCGCAGTGCCAATGACAGTAAAAACAGATTATTTGGGGCAGTTCCTAATATAGTCTGATTTGGGGGAGTCAAGTCAAGCAAGTAAAAGGGAGGCTAAGGTCTTTTCTTTGTTTTAGGTTAGGTGTTTTTACTCTTGAGAGCCAACACTTCCTAATACAGCATGTTTAAAAAGAGAGAAATACTGTTGGATGGTGTTATGGCAAATATACTGATGCTATAAGTCTTTCATATCAGCAGGTCAAAACCAGTCACCCACTTTCCCATCCCAAAATTTCCAAGTCAGTTCTCTAGGAAAATCTTCCCTCTCAGGAGGTCACAGCATTCATGATACATATTTTCCTTATCTATAATTTTTGCAAAGCATGCCCATTTTGGAGTGAACTGCTAGCTGTGTGATTATTTTTGAGAATATTCTGCTTTCTCTTTTCAGGAACAGGATTAAAAAGCACAGTGGAGAAGAGGCCTTCTGAACCTGTCCAGTTTTTTCCTCTTTGTTCCTTGGGCTACACTCAGGCCATTCCTCACAGATCCTTTTTGTAAAGACACAAGCGACACAAGACTGACAGTTTCCATGGGTAACCCATTCCAGGCTCAAAGGACCTTTCCTCTCAGAAATTATTTCCATTTCCCTAACCTCAGTGTGTTAGCTCTTATTTGGAGGACCTAACTTCAATCTTGTTTCCCAAGTATATGAAATGACCCCTTCGGCACTACATCTATACATATTCCCTGTTTTTTTCCCTCTTATTCCTCATACAGACCACATTAATCCTATAATCGCTTCAAGCTGTATTTCCCTCATCCTTTAGGCTGCAGCCCCCACTCTCAGTTATGGAGATGGAGAGGTACTCACCAGGCTCTGGGTGTGAACCTCACAAGATGCTGCAACCTGTCACTATATGTCAGGAAAGCTAACCCAGTTGTCATAACCTTTCCTCAGAGGTCTCCTCTTTCAACCTTGAACCATCTTTATATGATTTTGTTTTGAAGTCTTTGTAAAGTGTCCCTATACTATACAATCAAATTATTTTAGAGCTGGAAGAGACATTGTAAAGTCATCCAGGCTTTTACAGCAGGGAAAACTGAGACCCATGCAAAAAGTCTTCCAGCTGATTACTAGATTTTACTGTTCTACTTTTAACGATAAGTCACGATTCCTATTCCTATGAAACATATTACCAGGTCTGTTCAAGATGTGAGTACAGGCTATCCTTGCTTTATACACAGATCAGATGTGAAAAAAAAAAAAAAAAAAGTCAATTACCATACTTTAAATAACACCATCCCTAAGCAACACAGTTCAAATTTCAATTATCAGAGTATACGGACTATGAGTAATTGCATAGAGTACAACTCTACAGCTAGCTCTTTAGTCCACAAATCACTATGTAAATAACAGTGTGAGCATCATGATCAGTAACCAATCACATCACTTCCTTCAAAATCTGCTAGTGATTGGTCACCACACAGCTGTTATTTACACATAAACAGCAAAGACTGTAGTTGTGTTGTATCCTGTGTCCCAGGGGTACATACATGCCATTTTACAAAAATGGGTAATCAGAAGAGAGAACCAGCCAACAAAGATAAAAAGAAATGCAAAGTGATACTGCTGGGAAATTTGAATCTATCATAACTGGAGGTATAGAAGAAATAGCTGATGTGGGAAGAGTGATCCTCCAATGCTGCTCTAGACTTATGATATGCAGCTAGAAAAACTCAGTGAAGGCGAGCCTATCGACATAAAGGAGGAAAGTAGTTGTGACAAAAAGGAGAAAGCTGACCCAGGAGAGATGATGGGACCCAAAAAAATTTACACTAAAAGAACTCTCAGATATTTTTCACAACATTGAAAACACAAAGGGTAAAATGTTGGAAGCTGGTCCAAACTAAGAAAGGAGTATGACAATCCATCAGGGCACAGGAAAAATGCTTGTTTCCTATCATAAGTTATAGGACAGAAAGGAGACAGCAGACTCTGTTCAAACTACTCTTAATACATTTTACAAAGAAACAGAATAGTTTAGGGGCACCTGGGTGGCTCAGTCGGTTAAGCATCTGACTTTGGCTCAGGTCATGATCTCGTGACTCCGTGAGTTCGAGAGCCCTGCATCGTGCTCTGTGCTGACAGCTCAGAGCCTGGAACCTGCTTTGGATTCTGTGACCCCAATCTCTCTGCTCTCTCTCTCTCAAATATAAACATTAAAAAAATTTTTTTTTAAAAAGAACAGTTTAATTCTCAATGTTTCTAATGTTTTAAATTATAATATGATAAATATTAGATTTACTACCATTTGTCATTTCCTTATACATTTATAATTGATAATAAGAGAATGTTTAATGTTTTGACCAAAAATGTTTAAAGGTCAAGAAGTCACTGTAATTTTCCCCATGATTATTAGTACGGCTAACCTAAAAAAAAAAAATCTCCTTTTTACTGTTGGTAGAAGCTAACTGAGACTTAGCGTATGGGTGACCAGCTCCTAAAACCTAAGGGAATTGAAAGACATTATTACATCTCTATATTCAGAAGCAACCATCATATCTTGGGAGTCCTCAGAGTGTGCCAGGGATTATACTACAAGCCATCATGATAACCCTGTGAGATAGGAATCAAGTGACTTCTCCAAGCCACATGGCAGAACCAAGCCGGTTCTTCTGACTCCAAGCCACCTTCTCTGCCCACCCCTCCACAACCCATCTAGGTCCTCTGGTGGGAAGGGTGGTATCTCTTACAAAGGAGGGATAGTCCCACATCAGAATCCATCATAAACAGCAATGGCAAGTAACAGGGCTATCTTTGTGGGAAGGTTGGCACAGGACTATTAACCAATGACGAGATCAATCTTAACTCATACTCTTGCCTTTTGCATAGGAAAAAAGTTGTATTCTTTATTACTTATTTATCCTTGAGTGTGCAATTGTTCATTTAAAGACAATAGATACTCTTCTTTAAAACCATGGTCTTGGTCTTTCCTTTCTCACTTCTGCCTGATGTATAGCTTACAACAGCCTTCCAGAATAGAACAAAATTCACTTCAGTACATGCCTTGTTCATAATGCACACATGCTTTGCTTGTCTGGGTCTTCTGTAGCACATCTATGCTTGCACTTCCCATACCTGTGGTTATTTTATATTGAGCTGCTAAAATATACAGACCTCTTTTATAGTGAGGAAGTTCCTTTCTGATCCTTTTTCCTCTTTCCTTTTCTCATCTGTTTCCCTTATCTGATATTAAAGTAGCAAAAGAAGATTTTTAAAAATCCCAATTCCCATTTAAAGTATGTAGGGTACTTTTACTTAAGAGAGGGAACCCCATACATGTCACAGTACTTGTTCTGGTACCTGGTGGTGAGGAAACGTGTTGTCTGTTGGAAACGATGGCAGACTGCCAACTATCTGTGGAAAGGATTTTCAAAGTCTGCACAGAATAGAAATGTTGCTCGAGCACAAAAAGCTGCATTTTTCAATGATACCATTGATAATAGTATTTAGGGCCATCTTCCATGTAACTGAGGGAAAAAAGGCATAGAGTAAAATAAGCTTTAAAAAAAATACCCTTTGGGGCACCTAGGTGGCTCAGTTGGATAAGCGTCTGACTTCGTTCAGCTCAGGTCATG